>NC_091830.1:72556880-73187595 GCF_038994185.2 Dermacentor albipictus
TTGGTTTGAGCGTATTAACGACGTTTTCCGCTTCGTTCGGCCCATGTGTTTGGTTGGATAGTTTCTTGTCCGTGAAAGATGTTAGAGACGGCTTGTTAGATACATTAGCTATGCGGTTATATCTCTGGCATGCCCTCCTTCATCTTTCTGCATTGACCCATGCAGCTTGCAGTTGTTCTTCATTACGCTGGTTCAATCAAAATCTACGCGCATCATTCTGATGACTTTCTACATTGTCACATATTTCTAGAGTTTCCGTCTTGGTCATCTAGTGCAACATCTCAAATTTGCCTGATTTACGGACAGTTTCCGACTGTCTGACAAGCATTGACTAATTCTCAGCTCAGAGCGCCCGAGTGGATGCCACCCAGATGCCATATTCCTCCAATCATTTATGTCCGTGGAGGTGGTGTCATGCCATTGCCGGTATGAGACAGTCGTCGCCAACTCGCTCATTGATAACAACACTGACTGTAAAGGCGTGTCCTCTACGTCTTCAATGAAAGATGCCGCACCACGTAACACAAGTGGTTTCACGGCGAACTTTGCATTCCCCTTCACAGCGAATGCTGACACCAAACATGTGGTTCCGTGGAATGCTTTAATGTGCGCCAGAACAATGCTTTCGCACAGTAATGCAACATTAGCACTCGTGGCAAAAGCAAATATCGCTTTGTCTTTGCAACTTATTTTAACATTCCCACGGTTTAAACAAGGAACATTATAGTGCGTGCTGCAAAAAAGCATTGACAATCTTTCTGCGTGGTCATCCTTGTTACCTATATTTTCATGATGACAAGGCATTCAGCAGCGTAATGCCTGCAGCTACCCCATTAAAATCAACCTCAGCAGTTTCGCTTTGCTTTGTCAGTCGCCTTGCATTAAACTAGTTGTCTCTTACGTGACTACACATTCACGAATGCCTTAGGCGCGATCAGCCCTTTGCTTTTTACAATCTTCTCCACATGTCTAATGGTCCATATCAACCCACGCGCGCTCCCTTTGCCCATGGCGTCACCTTAATACTGCAGAAATGTTGCTCGTTTTCTCGCTTCAAACACTTCCTCTCGCAACCAAACACATTTATGTTCTTCTGGTATTGCTGCTTTCAAGTGCTCATCTAAAATCAGCTCGATGTGGGCCTCGACGTCTTTATTCTCACGTGCCGCCACGTCCTATAAGTTTTCGTAGTGTTGGAGATGGGCCGCGAATGTTTTTCACATCTCCCGTTCTTTTCTTGGCGTTCAAAAAGCATTTGCGATACTCCAATTCCGACAGCTCTGGCTATAGGAGAATGATTGATTTGGTGACCTCATTGTCCTCGTATTGCTTGACATTGACTCGAATGTTTAAGCAGGCCATTGGATTGGAGATTAATCGGAAAACCACTTGTCCTGTACATACTGGTGAGCTTCTTGTGAGCTCTCCACAGAATCAAACCACCTGAGAACCTCACCGTTTGAGGGAAAATTTTGGCATGGCCATGGAAGGAGCTTACAAAAGTGTTCGAGACCCATTAGACGTCCTCAGAGATTGTGCGTTGCCTTACCTGTCACGCAATATACCGACGATGCCTAATCAAATCCGAGCAAGCTCAAGTTCAAGCTTCATGTTTTTTTCTGCTAAATTCGTTGTATATATTTCTCTAACAGAGAGAAGCATACTATACTCGCTCGAATTGTCACCACCATCTCTATCCCCCGCGCCAACCATTTCACTCGTTTTTTTTTTTGTCCGGAATGAGATGACCGAATCAGTTTTTATTAAATGTGTCCTCTTCAAGGAGCTATCACACTCTTAACGTTGCCAAAGGAATGGCTAAGGGATGTAGAGTCGTTCGAGGTGGCCGCAAAGCTGGCCATTACTTTGCCTGTAATGTTCCTCGCTTGCTTAGTGGCCGGAATGCTGTTCACGCCCACAAAAAGCTACCACTGACAGCGCTTTGCCGCAAGAGCCGACTTCGCCTTGTCGCGTGCCTGATCTCCACACCACTCAGGTTGTATTCGCTTCCACAATGCGTGTAAGCGCTCGAATTTCCGAGATACTTGCCAGCACGCTTGTTTCGGAAAAAAAGATGCTGCGTGACTCTCTGCTGCGCTCACAAGTGCGGATGGCCCAGCTGATGTGTCATTTGATATATGTCGCGCTGTGGGATCAGTATTTTACGGCCCGAGTGGGCCTCCGCGGCTCGACATGGCTGCCATCAATGCTTCTCAATCGGTCACATATTGCCAAGTTGCCTTCAATTGGGTGTCCTCGTAACTGTCCTAAAACTCCCTTAGTAGCGAGGCACCGGTATCTGAGTGCGCCTGACCTACTTTACTGGTTCCTACGTGATACCAGAACTCATCTGCTTAGTACAGCAGCGGCCGAAGCTCGGCTGTTACACCAAACCTGTGGTTGGAAAAGAGACACAGACATACCATCACAAATGTCTATTGGGCTTCTTGTCGAGATTAGAACCCAAGTAAATAACTGAGCGTCGGGTTGCGGTCCAGCTCAACCCAATAGTAAAAATTGGTGCATCTGCACCAGGAACAGGTTTTGTAGTAACTCCCGATGACGAGATGGGTGGTCCACCATTTCACAGTTACCGCAAAGGTGAACTCTCTGCAGCAGGCACCTTTCTTGTCACTACCAATCGAGGCAAGTTCACTATATGAAATGCGCAAAGTTTATATAGCCAAAGAAGCTATATTCAAGGTCGCGAAGTATGTCTGGCGGTAGGCAATCTAGTGCAAGTCCCGCAAACGTAGTCTGTGGATGAAGAATGTAAGGCTCCCTACCCTGATGATCAGCAGTACGGGCACCTGTGTACACAAAGAATCAGAGTGATATTGGAAAGTTTGAGAGTGGGAACATTTCTCCAGTTATTCATTGCTGACGTCTGGCTTCGCTCTCTATGCCGGATGTGAGGTATCCGTCGCGCCATTGGCCAGATTTAATATTGCATCACTGATGCATTTGTGTGGAGCAATAATATAAGTGGACAGGTGCCAATAAGCAGGCGCATTTCATTGCCAAACAGTGGCACGAAAAGTAAACAGACAATAGATGCCTAACCTTGCGGAGCTCTGTGGCTTTCGCTGTAGTACACTGGCTGTAGCCTCTGCAACGTTCATAATTGTTTTACTCTAGGTGAGTATTTCCCGCTTTTCGTATGCCCAAGAGGAAGTTATTGGTGTTCACATCGTCTGGCTTGAATATTTTTATTTATAGATCGCATGAAAACCATTTCATTGCAAATTATTTGCTGAATTGTCGAATGTTTTGCTTCTCCGTGCTCAGGTAAAATACAAGGATAAAATTTGTCTTCTTCATCTCGGAGTTTAGATGTATGAGAGATTATTAATTATGCATTCATTTTCAGTGACAGCAGACTGCTTCTTCTGGACCACACAAAGCAAGGCTAGAGGGCGCCATTTTGAGTGCGATTTCATATGGGAGTACTATTGTCATTTCTCTACTGATGTACCATTTGATGGGAGAGAATGTCAGTAGCTGTATGATGTGTCAATAAATGCGAGACAGCAGCTGCACAATGCTATACCAAATTTGAGAAGTTTGATTCCTTATTCTATTGCACCTTCATTTTTTTCTCTGCAAGAGCAATAGGTTTATTGTGAAAATGTCTTGCTAACAGAAGCGTATGGCTGATATCTTTCTAAGACTTGCCAAAGTTAACTTGAATATTCTCATACTTCGTGATTTTTTTCAGCACGTGTAAATTACTCCCAGAGTTACCCCATAAACTTGGCATGTAAAGCAGCTCAAATCCATGAATATGGCGCGTGAACAACCATAGCGACTGCTTTCACAGAAAGGTTTTATTTTCTTTGTTTGATGGCAGGGGGGGGGCGGTATAGCCAACATAACTGTGCTGCTTCACTTGGGTCACATGATAGCTTGATGGGGTGATGGATTACCAAAAAGAATTTGAACTCCCACGCCGATGACCAGAGTAACTGGAAACTGCATACACAACGTATTGTGTTTGAGTGGATTCGAAAAATATATAATGAGGAATTTGCTCTTAACGACTCGCACACCACACTACTTACACTAAATGCGCGTTTCAGTGCGTATATTATTGCCAGTATTGTTTCAACATTTTCAGCGCACAAGGTACCACGAAGTGGTGTGTTCTTTTGAGGAACGAAAACGCCTATTAAACCCTCCTCTTAGGTAATGCCTTGGGTTCTTTAAAGGGAGATGCCTGAAATGGCATGAACTATTTGACCATTTTCTTAACCTGATTTTAAGTAGTTAGGTGACCGTACTGCACAACATTTCATACACGGCCACAGTATAGAAACCACCACGTTCGGTTATTTGTAACCTAACGTAATTGAAACTCTATATCGTGCTAACCTTCCTTGAGGCCTTCGAGTTCCGCCCAAGACAGAAAGCAAAGCTGCTCAGGAAAGGTTGTTTGGTTCTAATTTCTAATTGCGTATGTGCATAGCAATTGTTTTCAAATATGAGATACATATGCACACGTGCGCGCGCGCGCGCACACACACACACACACACACACACACACACACACACACACACACACACACACACATATATATATATATATATATATATATATATATATATATATATATATATATATATATATATATATATATATATATATATATATATATATATGGTTGGCAAATTTCAGTTGCGTTTGGAAGTACAAAATAACAGAAATGTGCTCGTTAGCTAGAAATTTTTAGGTTGTAGGAGTGTCGTCCTTTCCCACACGCTCGATGCTATAGATGCAGTTTATAGCAAACATCTGTTGAGAAGGGCTTGCAAATGCAAATAGTCAAACTACTCGAAAAGTGCCTCTGGATTATTGGACCGTTGCTTTTTCATATGTAACATACAAAGGTGGGCTAGTTGGTGGTCGATATTTGAATGCATAATGCAACCACGCAAACAACATAGGACGAAGAAGGCACAAGACTGGACAAGCGCAGAACTTCAACTCCATGATCAACTTCATGCTTTCTCGTGATAGTTCTTGAAAGACGTTACGAGGCAAAGTCCCATACCACAATATTTCCAACAGGGAATGTTATTCGGTATAGCGCAACAAAACACAGACAAAAGGAAAAACGGCAGACACACACGCCCTTACCGATACGGAGCTCCTGCTCGTTTGTGATTTCTTGCGTCTTTCTTTTGGTGCGCAGTTCCATGATGACTAAAAAACAAGTTCATATCGTCCGTACAAAAGAAGCGAGTTTCTTCGCCACCTAATTACATGAGTCCAATGTACTGTCCTTGTTGTCGATGCCATTAAAACAACATTATGTTATCTCACCAAGAAAGCTGTACATCAAGGCTTGACAAGGATATTACCAGTATTGCTTCGAGCTATCTAACAGACAAAGCCACTCGTTGATGGATGGAATAGTTACATGTACTTTACTAAACTGCTTTTGCACCTTTGCCACAGAAAAATATTTTGGACTGCCAGAGGGGCCACACATTTTTTGAGTGATGCCTATGCTTTCTCTTGCGACTTGTTTTCATCAGAACAGCAAGTTAGCTCATGCACAAAAATTTCCGTCTATATGCGCAATTTATACACTTCTTAAGCCGCACTAAGATGAGTGACAAACAAAATGCCCAGAACACAAAGCGCCAATATAACCACCGCATGCTTAATAAAGTTCCACGAGGAACCTCATAAATAGGTGACCATTCCAGTATGATGTCTTCGTTCCCTGATTTGCCGTGCTTTATGCTCTTTTTAACACCTGAGGAGGAGGAAGAGCTGAAAGGAAAGGAAGAGGTAAACCAGACGCATGTCCGCTTTGCTATGCTACATGGGGGAAGGGGTTTTGAGGATGAAGAGAAAGTGATGAGGAGACAATAGGATGCTTTCAACATGAACATTTGCAGTTGCCTGTCACTGCAAGCCTACAGTCGGACTCTAAGGCCAGTTGACTTCATGAAACGTAGGAATGCCGTTCCACTCTGTCGTTAATAGAAAATTTGTCTCTGAAAATGCTGTGCGGTCAAATCGGTTTAACATATTCCAAAGAAGGTGGCGTTCGAGCTCATAAAGATTGCAGAAACACAACACATGCTCGCTCGTCCCTTCACAGTTGCATGAGTCACTGGCTGCTGTGTGGCAAATCCCAATAAGGAATAAGTAAGCTTCCTCAAAGAACACCCCTAACCAGATGAGAACAGCAGAGCTGCATCATGGCGGAAGTGCGATAGAATGTTCAGCTTCAGCGCATGATCCAGCTGGTGGAGACTACAGTTCGAGAAAATCGGGGTGTTCCGCGAAGTTGGAATCTTGATTTGAGCAGGTAAACGAACCCTTGCAAAAAATAGTTGAAAGTTTATTGAAATATCATTGCTCAATGTCAACAAATGATATTGAAAGAACATTGGGAAATTATTGAAACATTATTGGGGAAGTTGTTAACATTTTGTGAAAATATCATTGGGGCCTTTCAATTTGAAATAATATTGGTGTATTGTTGAAACTATTATGTATTTCAATGTTAAAAGCCCATTGAAACATTGTTGAAGACGTGTTGAGTCTCACATTGAAAGCCTATTGAGGTATTATTGAAATGTGTTTGTCAATATTGAAAGCCCATTGAAGCATTGTTGAAGATCTGTTGAGTCTCAACCTTAAAAGTCCTTTGAAGTATTGTTGCAGCTGTGTGGAAAGTCAACATTACAATTATGTGAAAAGCCCTTTATGCCCCATTGAGTATTTAGCCGTTTAAACCTGCACTATTCTTAAAATACTGCTCAGCTATGTTGGGTTGCGTATAATTATTTTTGATGTCACGTTAATATGTTTGCTGTGAGGATAGGAGTAAAATTCAGATACAGGCATTTTGTATTGCAGGCCTCGGACGCCCTGGGCTCGAATGCATGCTCCTAGATTGCATGTAATAAACCTTATTGCAAAGCTTCTAGCGGTACTGTTATGCCACTTTTTCAATTGTCACAGTGAATGGTCCTTCACGAAATAAAAAGGGCTGAACTGATGCAGACAAAACCGTTTTCCTGGGTGAAAAACATCTATTTGTAGCCAAACATTTTTGTATGTGTACAACCATTTGTAGTTTGAGAATATCAGAAACTTCTTAAAAACTATTGCAAAGTACAAACTTCCTGCAGCTTGACGCCATAACAAAACTGAATACTGACAAACGTAATCTGTGTGGCGCTCAAGCAAAACACATTTCATAAAATAAATAAATCTTGAAAAATAAATACCTAAATAAATAAATTTACAAGCATACTGACATCACCGTAAATAAAAAACACTAAAAAAAGGCACTTGCTTTCTCTATTAGGTAGCCAGTGGTACTGTAACCATTGCACGGTTCACTTGAGGCCACACCACTCACTGAGACACTGATCTGAGCGGTGGTTGTCTTTGTTCTATGGAATTTATTAAAGTCTGGCTGTTGAAGCTAACATAATTCTAGATACAGAGTGCCAAACGTTAGTTGCATAATAAATCAAGATCCATGTTCAGCTAATTACCAAAAACTGAATCCTAATAATTTTTAATGCTCTCGTGCATTAAGGACAGAACACTTGGCCTGAGAGATTTTGGGATAACAACGCTACTGCTCCGCAATATACACCCCTGCTTATCGACAACTCATACCAACGAATAACATAGGGGATTTATTGCTTTTCCGTTTCTTTTGTCCAACCGCGGCACCTCATGTCTGTTACTGCGTTTAAAACCTCATCCCTGCTTTTCTCTTTAGCCACTTCCTTGGCTGTGAAAAAACCTCCAAAAGTGGTGAAAGAAAGCTTCTGGTTCGTCCTCTGCAGTTATTTCCATCAGCAGTCTTGGCAAAGCATCTGCATTGCCTACTTGTTGATCATTATTATGCTTGATGACATACTGATAAGCGGCGAAGAAATTTTTCTAACGCTGTACTTATACTTTCGATAGTACTTAAACTATCGCAATTTCACTGCACTGTCTGTTCCGATCAAACAGCGGGGTCGGTGGCTGATGACGAGTCACAATTTATAACTGCCGTCCGAGTAAGGACTTATGGCATTTTTATGTCAAATATACTGACTAAAGCTTCGCGCTCAATTTATGCGTAGTTCCTTTCAGCAGCTGTGAGCGTGCAGGTCGCGAAAACGATTGGTCTTTCGTCATGATATTTGGTACGTGCAGGCATCGCTTTGACGCCTTATGCCGATGCGTCACATGATAGACGCAGCGGTTTCTTTCTTGCGTACAAAACTAGCACTGACTCTTCGCGCAGAAGCAGTTTACATTTTGAAAAGGTGTTTTCACTCTATTTTGTCCACTCACGCATACAATCGTTTTTAAGCAGCTTATAAAGTGGTTGTAAGGTTTTTGCTGTTTGCGAAAGGGAGCTACCGTAATAATTCACCAGTCCTAGGAAAGTCTTCAGTTCCTAGGCGCCGGTAGGATTGGCGCCCTCCTTGTACTTTCCTCTTGGGATAAATGCCGACTGCCTCCAATTCTTTATCCAAGTAGCGGACGCGGTGTTTTGAAAAATAAAATGTTTGGTTCTGACGCTCATCCCGTGGCACTGCAGTCTCTGGAGCACCTGTTCGGTACGTCTCAGGCACTCGTGCTGTCTTTCTTCCTATGAGACTATCATCTAGATAGCACACTGTGCCCTCTAAGCCAGCCAATGGCCGATCCATTACCGACTGGAATATGGCTGGGGCGCTCGCATTACAAAAATGTGAACGCGTGAAACAAGAAAGGCGAAGGTGTGTATTTAACGTTAGCTACTCTTGCGAATGGCTATCAGTTTGAAGTTGAAAATACACTTTTGATAAATCAAGCGCACTGAAACAGGCCTCCTCTGCCACTGACACGAACACATCTTCCTGTAATTGCAACGGGTAGTGGGCTACCGTAATAAAGTGGTTTAGGACACATTGGTAGTCACCACAGACCCTGACGGCTTCTCCATCACTCTTCTAAAGAGCTACGCAAGGGGCTGCCCATTAACATTCGCGTACCGCATACAAGACACTCGACGCTTCCAACTCCTGGAACCCTTTCTTCAACCTTGTCGTTCACGCCGTACTGCACTGGACTAGCTTTGCAGAATACTGGTTGTGCTCCCTCATTCCAAAAAAAAAATGTTTCGACAAAGCAATGCCGCTACTGTGCGCCGTTGTTCATTCATTGCTACCAAGAGCGGCAGTCTCAAAGTGCTCTGATCAGCTGCAGTTGCAGTGACACTGCCGCTCAAGCGAACGCTTCAGCCATTGTAGGTCCGCAAGCGGAACTGCGCTGGCTGAGATGGCTGTTGTCTATAATATTTCACAAGTTCCTCTTCAGCACTAAGAGATGTAGCTGAACCTTTGTCTATTTCAATAGCTATTGCTTGCCCGTTTCCATTCATATCAACTTTGTACAGCTGAATTCTTTCTCCTGGGGCGTGTAATTCTAAGCTAGACGCAACCTGACCCCCAGTGAATTGGTTCTGCCTTGTATTACACATGCTAGCGCAATGTCCTGTCCGAGAGCAACCCTGCCTTGGTGTGTCGGCAGTGTTGATGGTGCTGGCGACCCTCCCTCCTCCCCAGCGAAAGCAAGACGGTATCCTGTCTTTGTGAGCGGACACTTTTCTTGCGCTCACCGCCCAAGCTCGCCGACTGTCGCTCGTCGGCTGCGTACTCACCGTCCTGTCACTACCTTGCCACTTGACATCATCTTCTGGTTCTTGTGTCAAGCTTGTTGACGATAGCATCTCTCTCGCGTCGCTTTGTAAGGAATTCCATGGACGTTCTGGTTATAACATAACAAATACTTGCTCTGATAGTTATAATCACTAAATTGTTAACAATCCCTACAGGCATCCACTTTTCCGTCTGCAAAACAGAAACAATTATTCCTTTGCACAAGTCTGGAAGCAAGACCTCACCAAAATTGTAGTTCCAACCAAAAAAATTGTAGCACCCAGTGCAGATTACAAGAAAATATTATTTTTGCTAATCTTCCATATTTCCCTCAGCCTAATTCATTGTTTTCGTCCGAAGCAGAGGCGTCTGCGTCAGCACGCGTTTGGTGTGTTGCGACACCATGGACCCTTGCACACGGTGGTTGAACCCTCCCGTGTGTAGCCTTACATCACATAGCTATGTCCGGGGAATAGGGTACCCCGGGGGGTTGAGAAAATGCTCAGTGCTTGGTCTTTTACGGCCGCTCGGCGGAGGCTACACACCCCTTCGGCATCAACTTCACGTAGACGGAACCCGCGGACTGACCCAACGAGGAGAAATCCGTCGCCACCTATTCCTATCCTCCTCGCCAATCTTCGTCTCCTGTCGGTTTCAATATTTTCTGCCGTCTCCTCCCTTGTATAACTTCTGATGTAAACAGCTATGCTTAACCCTGTGTGAGTAGCCAATCTAGGATATTTCATAGTCAGATGTAGCGGTAAAGTACAGTTGGCTTACAGAGGACCTGTTTTTGGAGGTCCTGTAGTGTCACCTATTAGGGCTTCATATCGGGTCGCGGGCGTTACTCTCGAGAAGAACAGCCACGCTTACGGGTACATGCTTTCCCCCGTTCCTTGATAGCCCGTAAAAAAGGAGGCGGAATGAAGAATTTCTCAAATGTATGGGTTGTAAAACAGATTTCCCCCGTTATCATATATATTACTGTAAAAACCGGAAAAACTGTGAGAAGCGTCTCAACCGGCCTTGCATCAAAATTTCTAGCTGATACTACAGGTACATGTTATAAAGCTACTAAATTGGCCTGCGGTGACATCCTCTTGGAATTCCGCGACAAGGTACAGCACGAAAAGCTGCCTAATCTAGTCAAATATGGGGACATTGCACTGAATTTCGCCAACAGCGCGCACTGAACACAGCCTGTGGCGTCATATTGCGCGATCAGTTTGTGATTATAGTTGGATATGTTGGCTCTTCACCATGCTGGCACAATTTAATTCGTGGCAGCAACTTTGTTTCCTAACAGCATCTATTGTTTTGACTACATTAGAAGAGTTAACTGCTGGGCTAGTTGGTGTTCTTGCATACTGGAAAGATTTTGCACCAAAAAACACAACACACACAAGAAAGACGACAACACCACGGGCGCTACTTCAACTGTTTAATGAGTGAAAGCACTCGACATATATAGCCATCCAAAACATCGCGCATGCGTACAAGGCAACATGGAGTACATAGTTTTATCAAAGTAGGCGTGATAGAAACTTCAGCTCAGCCTCGTAAAGAAAAACCGATGTATCACTAACACAGTTAGGAACCGCTTTCTTGATGTAGAATGCTTCCAGTGTTTTACGCGATGTCTGATGTTTGCCTCTACCCAGAATCCTCGCTTCGCGGAACCGTGGAACGCAATAGGTGCAAGCCCTGCAGTGATCAACAAGTCGCTCACCTTCATTATTTTTTATACCTTTTGCATGTTCCCTAAGCCGGTCGTTGACACAACGCCCCGTCTGTCCAATGTAGGATTTTCCGCAGGACAGAGCAATTTCATACACGACGTTTGTGGCACACTTTACGAAACGCTGGGCATGCTTCTTCTAAGCCGTCGCATAACTTGCGAAAGCGAAAGGCCTGGCTGTCAGAAGAAGCATGCCCAGCGTTTCGTAAAGTGTGCCACAAACGTCGTGTATGAAATTCCTCTGTCCTGCGGAAAATCCTACATTGGACAGACGGGGCGTTGTGTCAACGACCGGCTTAGGGAACATGCAAAAGGTATAAAAAATAATGAAGGTGAGCGACTTGTTGATCACTGCAGGGCTTGCACCGATTGCGTTCCACGGTTCCGCGAAGCGAGGATTCTGGGTAGAGGCAAACATCAGACATCGCGTGAAACACTGGAAGCATTCTACATCAAGAAAGCGGGTCCTAACTGTGTTAGTGATACATCGGGTTTTCTTTACGAGGCTGAGCTGAAGTTTCTATCACGCCTACTTTGATAAAACTATGTACTCCATGTTGCCTTGTACGCATGCGCGATGTTTTGGATGGCTATATATGTCGAGTGCTTTCACTCATTAAACAGTTGAAGTAGCGCCCGTGGTGTTGTGGTCTTTCTTGTGTGTGTTGTGTTTTTCGGCGCAAAATCTTTCCAGTATGTTTTGACTACGTGCGTGCCTAAGCTGCGTTATCGCTGATGTGTGGTGTCTCCATCTGTGTAGTGTTTCCCTTCCTATTCCTGAGCGGTCATTGACGCCGGAACTGACACACGTACTTTCTATCCTGCTCTCATCTATCTCTCTGGGGACTTTTCTCCTTATTCTACCTCTCTGTTTTCACCCTCCAAAAGCTTCCTTTTTTGCAAGAACTTTCTCCTTCATTTTGCCACTCCCACATTTCCAAACTTTTGCAGATTGTGTTATTTTACGAGTAGGCTACTTTGTGCAGCCACTTTATTTTATGGTAAGTATTTTCACCGACATAGGGGTATTGTTTCGGTTCATCCTCATCAACTGCACGATCACAAGACCTACTTGCCTCTCGGCGGTATTAATTCTGCTACCTCAGCTGCTTCCTCACTTTCATTAGTCTACAAACCATCAATGGATTTTGCGCTTACAATATTCAACATCTTCATCAATAGATTTTCTACTCTCTGTTTACCGGGGCACCCTGCTCATGGAGCAGCCATTTCGCCATCAGCCATTTTCACATTACTTTTGAACATCAACGACTTCTTTGAGCCGCCCATCTACTATTATTCACAAAATGAACAGCAGCGCTCATTGAACTTTGGGCGAGTAGCCTGCATTGAGCCTCGTAAGCGGAACGCCGTTTCATCCATGACCAGGAGAGTGATATACGTAACAATGGTGCGATACAGCCGTCATGCAGTTCTTGGCGCTCCCGATTTGTAATGGCGAGGTAAAAGACGGTTGCATCAGATTAAGTGTGGAGAAATGGCGCCCTATATAAATGAAACAAAATGGTACTTATGCCCTGCCCCAGATCTACAACGGCCTAGACGGTCTGCAAGGAGTGGACTTTTTTTTTCTTGGCTCTTCTATCGGGGTACTAGCCAGTACCTATGGACTTGCTAGCGTTGACTGCCTCAGGACTGAATTAATTGCTCTCGATGGTTTACACGAGTTTAACGTAATGCTTCTCGACATTTTCAATGAGCGTACTACTTTCAAACGACTCATGGACAGCCTAATTTGAGGCCTCAAATGAAGCAACTGTCTTTGTTATCTAGATGACGTCATTGACTTATTTCGGGACCTGGCATCTCATCTCCCCCGCTTCGCAAGTGTCCTCACTTGGATTACACATGGTGGGCAGCAGATCAATTCAAAGAGGTGTCATTTTGCTACACGCTGCCTTACCATCTTTGTCGGAGGCTAATACAAGTGCGGGGTTCTTCACACCCCTACTATGCTAAGCTTTGGCCCGTTGCCGAGTTCCCCAGGCCAACTACAATGAAATAACTTGTTGGTATTTTAACCGATGCATCCGCAACTTCACGTCCATCATTGCTCCTTTGACAAAGCTCCTTGCCGACATGCTAGGCGTCTCGGCTTAGGCTCGATCCTGCCACTTCACCACTTTACGCCATCTCCTTACCTCCTCTAATGCTCAGTGCTATTTTATGCTACCCGATCCAACATAAAATCCACATGGACGCTCACCGTGTTGATATTGAAGTTCACCGTAGTAATAGCACCTACACCAAAAACAGACGCGGACTATTCTTGTCCAGCAAAGGCGTGGCTTGTCCACATTGTTACCTGGTCACCTAGCTCCACCTGTTCACCTAGCTCCACCTGTTCACCTAGCCCCACCTGGTCACCTAGCTCGTTGGACACTACGACTCCATGATTATGGAACTGGTGTTATCCACAGGTCCTGCCGTAGACATGTAGGTGCCTACGCCCTCTTCCATTCTACCCTTCCCCATGGGCCTGGCCCTACATCTGTCTCTGGCAACAAGTGTTTTGCCCTTTCCATACGCTGGCACGCTATTCCACCAGCGCCAGGATCCTTGGACATCCTCTCTCTCACAGTTGTCGCATAAGATATCGCCATGTAACACCAACCCAACGCTTCGACGCAGTGCTCGTAACTTTGCTATCAACGATGAGCTTCTGTACCACCGCAATTATTTATCTGACAGCCGTAAAGTATATCGGTGATTCCTCGCCGTGTACACTCTGACACCTGTACCAAATTTGGTTCAGACCCGCAATGCGACTAGGCCAGAGTATTGAACACCGACGCCTACCTCTGGCTTTGGTACTACTCGCGGGGATTGCACTACTTCGTCTGGCACTATGTCCGCTCTTACACTGATTGCCAACACCGCAAGAATCCACCCTACAGAAGCACTGGGCTGATCCACCGCTTGCGATATCCCATAAGTATTTTTGACTGCATTGCTATTGATAAGGACGGACACCTTCTGAATAGTCCAAATGAGATCCGCTGGGTCATTGTCACTATACCACTTCATTTGCTAAGCTGAACCTCCACGGATTCCGTCGGCCACCTCACAAGAAGTCACCCTCTTCTCCCTCCATGACTTAGGTCTTCGGCCTTGGGTGCGCCGTCAGCTGCTGAGCGATTACGGGCATTTCTCCCCGAAACCCTATAAGCCCTTATACGTGAATGCTACATTGTTCATCTGACTAGAAGCGCGTATCAACAAACCGTCAGAATGAATGAGTGCTTTAAGCTTACACAAAACAACATGCTCGCCGAGCATGTGTCCGCTGATCATACAACTTGGGACCAGGCGCTACTCTTCACTACCTTCTGTTAGGAATGGCCTGCCAAGGTGGCAACGTGCTAGTCATTTCAGCCCGCTGCACGTGTTTCGATCCAGCCGCGGTGGGGGCGCCCTTCAGAGATCCACCGAGGACAGCGCTAACCAACCATGAACTTCCTTTGGAAAACTGCGGACTACGTCTGCTCTGGAATTTAGAGGCGCCGGCTGGGTTCGGGCGTGACCACCTGGCTATGAGGACGCAGGACAATGGACACCACGGCGACTGCGCTGCAAACGTCGTCTGCCCGCGGAGGGGGCACTGAAACCTGTGTGTGCGTGTGTTTGTGAAACGCCCCGCAGAGAGGTAAAACGTCCCGCAGAGAGGTGGCTGGTTTATGATGGCATCGAACGTTTGGCCTCACCTAGGGATCTAGGGAACGCGAAGTGGATATAACGAGCTGTTGTCGGCGGCTAGAGAGTGCTCGTCGTCGTTCTCTGTACTCGTGTTTGTACTCGTTAGTGGTGCACTCGTGTGCTGTATGCTCGTCTTGCGTGCTCCATTTGGGACTCACACTAGACTGTGTAAATATATCCCTTGTTGAAGTGTAAATTCCTGTAAATAAATTCTGTTCGCCTAAGTCCCGACGAAAGTCAAGGTCCTCCCTACAGCTACGAGTGCCAAACCCTACATCTGGATGGCAGCGGTGAGATCGGCCTACGGCTCGTAGATCAGCCTACGACTCGGGAGACAGCAATCGCAGGTCACGGACTTTGGCACATGGTGACCGAACGGTGTCCTGATCAAGTTGGAGGTGACTTGGGATTGACCACCTCTTGCAACTGACTGGATACGGCGGAGAAGGACTGGTGATATGATGCTACTTCAGTGGACAAGCGTTTGGTTTTGCCTGTAAGATTTACCAGGCTTCAATTTCGCAGTGTTTGTTGATTTGATTAGCTGGGGATCTTTTACTTGTATTCTGATTTGCGTGGGTATCGCAACAAGTGCTGTGTGACAGCAGAGCCAAAGCTTAAAGTAGCGACCATGATGCTGATGTGTTTGACGAGAGCTGACCTGTTGTGGTTGTGTGAGAAGGTCGAGGTAGACGTAGAGGAGGATTTGACGGAATGAGAAATTCGTAAAACCATTCTCGCAAGTAACAATGATTTGAAATTCATAGAACACATTGGTAATCGAATTCTAAGCAGAAAACGAGAACAGGAAATAATTAGGCAATAACGGGAAGAATTTAGACTACAACAGGAAGAATTTAGACTACAACAGGAAGAAGCTAGGCAGGAACTGAAAAGCATTTCGCTGGAGAAAGACCTAACAGAAGTAACGAGGCAGTACGTTGCCGCATTGAACAAGGATATTCAAGGTTTGGAGCAGGAAATCGAGCGAAGTCAACAGCGGCTTGAGAAATCTGTAGACTGGACGCAGCGAAAGTGGGAGGAAGTCGATAGCATATTTCAGTCGAAAGCCTAGAAAAGTAGTAGCACCTGCGTGATTAGCAGCACGTTCTTTAGTGAACTCGAAGTGCTAGCAGTTAACGATGCCTTAGTGGCAGCAGAGGCCGTTAAAGGCCAGAGTGAGAGCGACGAGGTGCTGTGCCAACAGAGGACTGTAGAGACAGCTAGGCCAGCTGCGAACAAATTGGCACAGTTACCACGCGTGTGCGTCGCATGTAAAGTTAACGAGGTTGCTATTGAAGTAGAGTACTCCTGACGCGACAGACGCGAGCACTCATGTAGAGTCAGATCTGCATGCCGAAGTGCAGTGCCAGCTGGACGATGCAGTTGAGGGCAGCTCTCAGGATTGCGAGCTGCATAGCTCAAGAGAAAACAACTGCATTGTTGAGGGATCGGTGCAGCTCACCGCCAGTCTGGTTAGCCAAGAGAGGGATGATTTAGTTAAGGATCATTCAGACTGTACGGATAAAAGACCGATCAGGGCTGTCGAGGTGTGTACCGGCCAGCACGAGGCGCTAGAGGACGGCATGAAAAGACTTCAAAGAGAAAGCGCTGTAAAGAGAAGCGCGATAAAGACCGAAAGACGGTGACACTTGTAGCACAGCCAAAGACGGCGAGAGACCCAAAAGGGCAGGGCGCGAGGAGAAGAAAGGTGCGGTCGTCGTTGACGACATGTAGGCATCAAGCACGTTCGAGCCACCGGTCGAAAAGAGACCGAGAAGCATGTTCTGCACGGACGCGGACAAATGGTATGGGTCAGTTACCTTCCGTGTCGGTACGTCGTTCTTTTCGAAGTTCAGCGTGTAGTTCGAAGGAGCGCAAGGTGGCAAGACGAGACCAGATGGTAGAGAGTCGTGACGCGATCAGTCGAGATCGTGATGAAAGCGGGGCGCCAGGGCATAAATTGGTAGGAGACTGCAACGTCTTGGAGGACCTGATACTGAGTCAGCCCTTTTGTTGTTCCGGGGTAGCCAGAATAGCTTTCGAACTGCGACCACCTCGGTTACGGCTAAAAAGGGTAAGTCAGCCATAAACATTTGGAACGGGAGGCCAAGAGAGCCTCCGCAGAAGTGAAACGTGGTGTTTTTTTAGCATGTGAAAATTTAGCGATTTGAGGCTAGAATTTATTTCAATTTGTGAGGTATGAGCTTTATTTATGTTTTCGTTCGAGAAGCTCCGAGATTTGAAAGATGAGATTTAGGTAAAACATTAGTTTCGCGATGGTTCAGTAATGAGTAGATAGGCTTTCTATTTTTGTGGGTGTGTGAGTAACCTGAAGGGCAAGGTTATCGTTGAGAGGCCTATCGTACCGCGCGGATATATTAGTTAACCTTTTTTTATGTGTGTCTTCGTTTTCTAAGGTTAAGCGCGTAGATTTTTTTGTGAGTGCATGATGTGCACTGAGAAGCGTTCTTAGTTCCTTTAGCGCTTGTCCTGTGCGGACGGAAGGAAGCAGAATGTTTATGACTGGGTTGCTCGTGTGTGTTGAGGGCAGCCGTATTCTGACTTCTCTAGTGCACGTGCGTGGAACTAGTCGTTAGAAGACACATTTGTTCAAAGGTTCCTCTGTGTTGCGTAAGTTACGCAAGTTTGGTTGTTCGTTTAAGAAACGTGTCCTGTGTGGATTAAAGGAAGTAGTGTGAGTAAGCGTGATGAAAACTTTGTGTGTGACGCAAGTACGCGGTCGGAATAGGGACCACAGAGCTAGCGCGATTGTGATTACGCACCTGTGGTGTTGGCCAGACTGTTCAGCCGCAGCAGTACGTGAGATAAGTACGCCACTGCGTTAAGATAAGAACAGGCTGTTCGTGAAGTTAGGCTGCTTAAGATATGTTCGAGTATTGGTGATTGAGAGCCTTCGGGTAAGTTCCGCGTAAACCTCTTGTGCTGCGCGACGGTCGGGTTTGGTCGAACTCAAGAGGAACGTGAACGCTCGCTTTGGCGGCACGAGATATTGGGGCAAAATTTTGGGTTTCCCAGTTGAGTGACTTGCATTGAAATTTTGAAAGGAAGCCTGGTGGGTTAACAGCTGATTCCGGGCGTTTGCACGCTGAGTGGTATTGCGTTGCCTGGATCGACTCTTCTGTGCCAGTTGTGAGATAGTTGAAGGCACTCCAAGTGCGCAGGGATTGCAGAGAGTAAAGCCATCTTCTTGCTCGCCAGCCGTTCTCTTCCGGCCCAGCGTCTGTCAGCACTGGCCAGTCGAGATTTTCCTGGCCATGGAAGAGCTGTTAGGAATGGCCTGCCAAGGTGGCAACGCCCTTCAGAGAACCAGCGAGGATAGCGCTAACCAACCGTGAATTTTTTCAAGAGAACTTCACAGCTATCGTTCACTTTGAGATTGAAGTGGTGAGTCCGGCCCCGCTTCATCCACGACCCCTTGACGGTACCTTGACCAAGCGGCGCCCACTATTTCCGTCATTGAAGCAGTTGTGCGGAAAGAAATTGCAAACCTTGGCATCCCTAACGCCTGCTCTGTCTCCCGACCCGATTCGGCAACTATTCCCACGTCCACAACCTGTAATGACCGTTTGCTCCCAGACCACGAAATCCCGCTGAAGGACGAACCCCAGAAAACAAACCGATCTGCTTCCGCTGCCCCCGCGTTGTTCATGTAGCCCGCCACTGCCGCACCACTTGGATGCCACCGTACTGGAGCTCATTCTCTGCTCCTTGCCCATATGCCGACGCTCGCTGTTATTCACCTCGCCGTGTGTACCCTACTTCTCATGCCCATGACAACCGCTCCTCCGTGCGATCGCCATTGGCTTGCCTCACCGCCGTCGCTCCCCGTTGCCCCAACCTCGCCGCCTTTCCTCGCCAAGCCGACGGACAGAAAACTAGGCCATGCAGCTCCTGGGGGTAGTGCTGCGTCACATTCGTCCTGTCCAAATGGTTTGTTGACGCCCTTGACTAACAAGAACTTAATTGAAGTAGACGTAGATGGTGTTCCGTTGACGGCATTAATTGATACTGGAGACCAAGTGTCCATATTGAGCGCTAACCTATGTCGTCGCCTCAAAAAAGTTCTACCTTACACTTGGCTGCTGCCAAGTGTAAGGTAGTGCTATGTAGTGTGCTACATGCTACATAAAGTACTATGTAGTGCCATGCGCACTGTTATGAAAAAGGTACTATACAGATCCGACGTACTGTGGGAGTCCTTGATAAGGAGATCATTTTTTAAACTAACTGGCTGTCAAGCGTTGTTTGGTGTTTCCAAAAGTATTACGAGCCGTCTTAAGCTGTTTTGCGCAAATTGAGCAATTGTATGTGCGCGTGACATACGAAAGCATGTGTGACGCCAGCTGCAGCACAACGACGACAGTAACGATAATCACACGATGGTGACAACATGGTTATTATTTCCGCCATCCGGCTGAAGTATAGGACGTGTAGAGTGTTCAGTTCTCTAGAGTGACATGCAGAAGATCGTCGCGAGGGACCAAAGGTTAAAAATCATATGTTTATGTACAAATGTTTACGCGATGTGGCTTATGCTAAAACGGCGATTGTATTTGTATTCCGGTGAAGAAAGAGCGTTCGCATTGGGCCAGTCACTAATCTGGTATGATGTCGCCAGCTCCGATATAGCGTTTAATGCTACCATGAAAGCACTGCACACTTTGGGATGGTCCAGAAAGAGGGGAAGTCAAACAAAGTGGCACAAAGTGTTGGCTGCCACGAGGCCCCAATTCGTAAAACATGCAAGACAGGCACGGCTAAACGACTTAAAGAGACAGTCGCCGATCGCACCAGGGAATTAGTTACATGTGTGATCAAATGACAAATATTTATCTTTCTTCGCACGTGCTAGAGTAAGAAATTTGTTCTTTTGTAGTAAATTATTGTATGCGTTGACAGTGCTCCACAGTGCTGGAACAAATATAGAATGAATATATCATGTTTTTCTGTGTTTATTGCAGCATCCAATTTATTAAGCATCCAACATCCGCAATGATCTGCTTAGGATTGTTCGCAATTACCACATGTTTTTCATATTTATTTGCTCGAGAGCTACTTAAAGGCTTCATGCCTATTCGAAATATTCAGAACCTTTTCCAAAGCGTTGTTGGCGAAGAGTGTTTTGCCAGCATATTGCCCGGGTTTCTCCTTTCTTCAGCGAGTATAAACGGGCAAATACTCCCACAGGTGAAAAGGGTTCGCTTAAAGGTAATTTACGAAAAGGGTTCTACTTAAATTGAGGACGACACAACGAGCTATGGCAAGAAGAATGATGGGTGTAACGTTAAAAGATAAGAAAAGATCACATTGGGTAAGGGAACCACGCGAGTTAATGATATCTTAGTTGAAATCAAGGAAACGAAATGGGCATGAGCAGGATCTGTAATGAGGAGTGAGATATCCGATGGTCATTAAGGGTAACGGACTAGATTTCAAGAGAAGGTAGCGTAGCATGGGGCGGCAGAAGTTAGGTAGGAGGATGAAATTAAGAAGTTTGCAGGGACAACATGGCCACAATTACTACATGACCGGGGTAGTTGGAGAAGTATGGGCGAGCGGTTTGCCCTGCAGTGGGCCCAACCAGGGTGATGATGACGACCCCCACAGGGTTGTCTGTGTTAGTGGGCGTTCGGTTTGTTCCGACACGACGTACTCAAGCACATGAATGTTCGGCCTTCCTGGGTCTAACCACCGTTCATAGCTTAGCCGTGCCCGCGGAAAAGGGGATCCTGAGGGCTGGGCCAAAGGCGGGTGTGTGGACATTTACGTCCCTTTGGTCTCGGCTTCACGTATGCATTACCTACAGTAATGCCTACGTGAGCCGTGAGTACTGCCTACAGTCCGGAGGGGCCCTCCGGACTGTTAACTTCACCACCCCCTGGGGGGAAATCGGTAGTGGCCTTTTCCTGTCTCTCTCTCCTCTAACGTTCGTCTTTATCTCACTTTCCATCTTTCCTGTCTTTTCCTTGCTTCACCTTACTTCAATTTTTTCCAATGAGCACCGGTTAATCTTGTATCCAACCTTCGTTATAACAGCATCGGCTATAGCGTTTGTATACAGCTTGTGTTGGCAGGCCTTGTTTAGGCAAAAACCATCACGTTGCTTGCCGTGCACCATCATGGGCGGACCACTGCCGAAAGCTCCATATCACTAATTGCAGGCTTACCCCCCTCTCACTGATCGCCCTGACAAGCGAGGGTGCACCGAAGATGTCTTTCAATTTTTTGCAACAGAATAATGAACTTCACCTGAATCTAAGTCATTCATTTTGACAAACCTAGCAAGACCACGAGAATGACTTAATCTTTCCTCGTGTCGAAAGGTCGCACCGAAGCTCTTGGCGCAGGTTACAAAGCCTCGAAGATGGCTAGGAGAGACCTCCTTTTTCAACTCTGCGATGCAAAACAACACGAAAAGCTTGCTAACCTAGTGTCATTCTGGGAAATCCGAGTGTCAATGTCCCTGCACCGAAATATGAACACCAGCCGTAGAGCCGTCTCAGATGATGACCTAATGATGTTGACAGAATCTGAACTGTTGGGAGGCTGGAGCGAGCAAAATGGGTTAAGTGTTGAGCGAATTATGCTAAGGTGCGACGGTAAGGAGATCAAAACTAAGCGTCTAATACCCTTGGTTCAAGCGTACTGCAGGATACAATCCAGGCAGGCTGTCTAAAGCTACGTGTCAGACCATGCGTAAAAACCCTCCTCGATGCTTGAAATGCTAGCGTTTCAGCCACAGTTCCCGGAACTACCGAGGTCGATAGACATGTGCTAAATATAGCGCCAGTGACCATGCCTCTGAAACTTGGTAAATCGCTCCACACTGCGTGAACTGTGATGCAAAGCACGCCGTATACTCGCGGTCGTGCACGTCATGGATAAAGGAAAAAAAAGAAATTGTCACTATCGAAGTAAAAGAGATGTCTCATTCAAGAAGGCATGACTGTCCCGCCCACACGGAGTGAGCCGCTAGCGACGCCATACACCCCATTGGCGGCCGCAGCTAGCGCTGCTCCACCACGCCAGCAGAAGGGGCGATCGACCTCCTAGATGGTGGCCTCAAAGGTCGCGTCTCCCTAGATGAGGGCTTCACGTCAAACACAGCGCTTAAAAAAGCGCGTGTTCAGCGCCTCCGAATCGCTCCAAAGAAGACAAATTTCGCGTCACGGCGCCTCAAAAGGTCCGTGAGAGACAGTTCGTCTCTTAACCATACAGCACAAACATTTTCGTTGTTATGTAGACAAAAATACTACAAAGAAATGTTGGAAGACTCATCAATAACCTCGACATTATTAGATAACCCCCTACACAAACATAACATAACGTTCCTGTGTATTGAAGAGACACATCTAAAACGTACGAATAATAATTTTCTTCGACATTACACCATCTTTCGAAAAGACCATGACTAGGCGAATGTCTCCGGTGGTTTAGCAACAGTAGACGACAAATCGGTAGCTTCCCGACACGTCGCCCTTCGGACGGTCCTTGAGGCAGTGTCAGTTCGGGCCATTCTTGTACAGCGAAGCTGGATGCAACCAGCCAATTGGTCCGTCCACCCGTCCATGCGTCCGCCCGTCCATCCATCTACCCCATAATTTTGCGCAACAAAAAAACAATGTGGTGCGTGATTAGCCAACACCATCTAGATAGCACAAAGCTCACTTCGATCGAAGACGTCACGCTACTTGGTACAAAATTTCCATTCACGAGCCTAGCGTAATGAAAGCGGTGATGTCACAATCACTGTCGACTACTCGGTAGCAACTCTTTAGATTCTATGGCAGTTGGTGCAGGTAACATGACGTCATAGATTGGAGTGCAAAGGCATTCTGCTCAATGAGGTGTTCGATTAGCTGCACCAGTAGTGACGCCGTTGCCCTCCGCCGCAGTCGAGAGAGAGCACAGAAGTTTGTCTACGGCTCTGAAATGGGATTGGTTTTAAAGCATGTAACATCGCATTCTGCGAGCGACACATTCAGTTCGGGCTGAACAAACTCTCTACCTCGGCAAATCAGAGCGGCTTTAAGAGAAATACCCAAAACAACTCCTGCATCGTCCTTACGAAGAAGACGAACCTCGTCCAAGAGCCCAATCTCCGGCTACATGATGAACGCTTGTCCAAGAACACATAGTACAAACTTCTTGGTGCTATACTTGACATTAAACTTACATTCATTCCACATATACAGCATGTGAAAGCCAAATGTTTAAAGCAATGAACATTCCTGAAATTCTTGCACACACTACATGGGGTCGTGGCAGGGGCTGCCTAATGAGGCTGAACATGAGCTTCATACGGTAACGTCTGGACTATGGTTCCCCGGTGTACCAAACTGCCGGGCGAATTGCAATGAACACATTGGATCCCGCTCACTATTAACGTATTCGCTTGGACACAGGCGCCTTTAGAACAAGTCCTATACAGAGTTTATATGGAGAATCCAATGAGTGGTCACTCCACCTGCAAAGTACATATATAAGCATCACAAATTTTATCAATGTTCAATCTAATCCAGAAATCCCTTCTTGTAAAACCGTTAATGATTTCGCATGTGCCACAGTATTTGAAAACCGACTTTTAATAAAAAAACTTTTCTCACTACACGTGAGGAAGCTGAGCGAGGAAATGAGCGTCCCACTACATGTGCATGCACTGACGGCTCCGACAAGGTTGTTGCCAGCGTGGTAGTTGCAACTGATAAAATGCAACACGTCCTTTGTCGAAGTTTCGAAGCATGCTCCAGAGATGCACATCCAAATGCACCTTCTGGAACTGCAGTCAAAGTATTCATGTCCAAGAGTTATACCGACGCACCAAAGTCACCTAATGGCGTAACGTGAGCGGCTGTTGGGGCATCTTTCTCGCAATGAAATATTATGCACGCAGAAAGGAACATCTTTACGGGAGAGGCTTATGCGTTACTCTCGGCTGTAAAACACATAAATGCATTAAAACTACAATGACCTGCCATATATGCACACTCTCTAAGCGTTGTAAAAGCTTTAGTGCCTTTACGGAAACATAAAGACCCAGTATTCAATCTCCTCTGCTCATGTTTGTGCAATATGCAATATGTATACATCTAACCAACATGTCGTAGTATGTTCAGTGCCAGGCCACAGAGGAATTTTGGGCAATGTACCTGCAGACGAGCAAGCTACATTCATAACACCTAGAGCCTGTAACACTGCCATAGCTATCCCTTCTAAAGACTTGAAGCCTTTTTGCGCAGAACACTGACAAACTTTCGGCAGCCCATCTGGGACCACGTAACCTCTAATTAAGTTCAATTAATTAAGCCAAACATACAAAATTGGCCTTCGCTGACAAAAGCGCCACATACGGAGCTCATGTTCTGTCGACTGAGACTAGGACACGCATACGGTACTCATTCTTCCTTGTTGACTGGTAGTGAACCTACCTTTGGTTGTAGCTGTGGTGACAGGCTGACCGTTCTCCATGCCTTGTTAGGGTGTCGACAAGCAGAAGCCAAACGAAAAAAAAAACTTTCCTGTAGCATACCGATGCCACGTTCCCCTTTATCCGGTAATGTTTCTTGGACAAAAACCAATGTTTGATCAGAAATCAGTATCAAAGTTCCTAACAAGATGTCGAAAGTATTACGCGTTATAACCCGACAATATTCTTACCACATGCTTTCACAAAAGACTAATGCTGTGATAGTAGCGACCTGTGTGGCACATGCCTTTGGACCCTTATGCTTAAGGGTCTTGGTGAGGCAGTAGCGCTACTTTCAGCGACATATTTTAGAACATCACCGCTTCATAGTACACCGTTTCTCCGTAGCTTATCTCATATGTGCCATTCTCTCGTTTTATGAATTTATTTACGTGCTGTATTACGAATATTTTAAGCCTTTATACATCCGTGTTTCCACCACGTCCAGCTATTCGTTATTCATTTACCAATGGCCATCTATTATTTTAGCTTTGGCGCTCTTTGGCTACTTCTCGCCCTTGCGCCAATAAACTCCAGTCATCATCAAAGGGCAAAGACGAGCTTACATTAAGCAAGTGATGTCAAGAATATATTATGATCGTATGATTTTCCCCAAAATATTTAAGCATAGAGCCCCGATAAAAGTTGTGAAATGCTTTATGTTATTTTGATTTCCCAATACAGTGTACCGGCCTGATTTCTTTGTCGTAACAATAAAACGAGCTGAAACGGGTGAAGAACATACCGATGTGTCGAGGGGTGAGAAATGTCTGTTTAGAAATTACATGCTAGCTTTTTACAAGTTTAGACAATGATGACTGAAAAGCGGTCACCACAATTTCTTATGACCAAATCTAGAAATGATTGAGCATGTGTTTTTTTGAGCTCTGTTTGGAGTGTGCTTTTTGCACGTCCTGAAGAGGACATTAAAGAAATATTTTCTTTTCAACAGACAGGGAATTTTATATGGCATTATTATGTTAATGGCTCTACATAGTAAATAGACCTCATGCAGTGCAATTCGCCATGCACAAGTCTGTACATTGATTTTGTTTTATTTTGTTCCTGGAAATGAGAAAATTCTTCAAAAATATATAGCCTCATTTGTTCTCCGAATCTACTCTACTACAGTTTAAAGAATTGAATAAATATGTGCATTCCATTAGGTAACTCGTAAGTGCAGCATTGCAATCAAGAAACGTAAAGTGTGGCGTATTTGCTGAAGCCATGACCTGCTGCGCATGAAGCCGTAAATTTGAAAACGCGAAAAATTATTTGCCTAATCTCAGGCATGTTACAGTAGGCAGCTTTATGCGTCGCTTCGTTTTCAGCCTTTTCGTTAGAGAGAAACTCAAGTATTCAATAGAAGCATTGGTCCTCTGACTCTCAGGGCAGTGGCATGGATAGTTATTGTTAAGCCGCCACTGTGTTTGTCTTTACTGATATGCCAAGATCGTTCCTGCGTTTCTATGGAGTGCGTAAACACGAGGGACTCATGGACGTGATTGTAGCGCCACAGCCCAGGCATGTTCCTCTCAGGCTTTTTTTTTTCTAGACTACTGGCGTGTGTCACATCATGAAGCACAGTTGAAATGACTTACGCAAACGATAGTTTCCGTTTTGCCAGTGGCTTCCTATTGTCATTTCCGTGTATCGCAAGGGGTAGCGTAATAATTTTCCATAGCTGAGGCATGCTGATTTTGTCGGCATTTCCTTGCAGCAGATATCCCTAAGAAACAGCTGTGCGACAGTGTACCACCAAGTAATTGAAAATGCAGCGCTTCTTTGCCAGAGTAACAACGAAACTGTCACGATGCCGTCACCGTCATACTATAGTGATGAAAGTCTTCGACCACTTGTATTCGTTGTCCACACCCATGCTGAGGTCACATAGGGAATTTTCACTTCGAGCAACACGCTTGTTTGTAACGCTTTCAAGAATCACAAGAACTGCTGGATAACCAGACTGCGAAATTCTTCGGAAAATATTTATTCTGATAATGCATGAGGTGAGAATATAATGCTTATTGAATACGTGAGAAAAGAAGCGAGACAGAAAGATACCGGCGTCTTTACTGATAAATTGCCTAAAATGAGGGCATGACTGCTTGGCATCTGTCTTGACACTCATGATATCTGATGGCTGTCTTGCCAAGCAGACTACACAGGTCACTGGTTATCTGCTCGAACCGACAACTTCGGCACTGCTCATGTTTTAGCAGGCGCCTACTCTTGACCAATTTTTCAGGATGGGCGGGCGAAGGCGATATTACTGGTATGTAAATTTAAGTACAATACATTACTAGCCCCCTATCCACAACAAAGAGCTCCGCGTCGACTGCTGCCGCTTGTAGGGGAGTTATTGCAACGAAGCTGCAGCCAGGGTGCCAGAGATACTACGGAGTTTCAGCGATTCTAGAATGATTACCACATTACCTTTGTAAATTCGTAGAGAGACAAGACATAACAAATCCCAGGAGAACACGTATTGGTGTAGATACGCTGTAGAGTGTGCAGATTCGTTTCTTTTGTGCCGTAGTATGATGGAGCATCACACTTTTCGGTAGTGTCGTTAGATGACATCTGACATAATGAACATTTTTTGATCACTATTTTTCACAGAATTGCTACGTTGCTAATGTATTGCAGATAATTCATCATGTCATAACTTTGGTTTTTGAGAAGTTTTTGAAGTAAATAACATACCTGAAACCTCTTATTTCCAGCTAAATCACCGACAAAATTCAAATGACATCTGTGGCGCATGTGTTAATTTTGGCTTTCATGATCTACGAAGCTTTTGCCGTGAATTGTAAGTCTGCTTTTCTTGTGCATATATCTTGGATTACTTGGTTGCCATTTGTGTGTTTTGGCTAGTAGGCTGGTACATCATTATTTTTTTGTAGAAGAAGACTTCTTGCGTTCACCAGACGACTGCTGCTGAGTGGCAAGAGCAGCGCATTGGCACATACCTAGGGTGTCACAACGTTCGCACAATTAGTAACGCCGAAATGGACGTCGACCCTCGATGGGGCACCCGATTCGCCCAACGCAAAAGCGTCTGCGTCTGTCTGCGCCAACTGAAATGATCTAAAGTTAGCTTTACGCTTAGCTCTCATTACCGCACAAATGGCGCTATGTAACGCGGTATGGTATATATAAACACATAGCTGGTCAAGAGCAATGCTAATGTGTGTGCGCACAGTGTTTACGTCATCATGGGAAGCCTAAACGTTTGACTGACAGAAGCCGAGCACGGTTGGGTGGATCGAAATGTTTCACCAACTTGGTTTCGCCGCTGTTGCTGCCAAACACCAAGCTAGGGTGAACAGGTCTTGTAATCCTCGCCTGCGTGTCACGCATACTCACCTGATAGGATGAGAGCGCGATGTCATTGACGACGGTAGTGTAAATGCTCTTTAAATGTCCATACCATTGCTGTTGCACTAAGGAAATCCTGCACGTTAAGCGTTCTTCTAGGATTAGGCAATGACGTGAAGTCATAGAGAGCCCAAACGCGACCGTTGCGGCATTCAATATTCACTATTTTGTGAGCAAGGTGTTCGTGTCCTACTACACAGCCCTCCCCCCCCCCCCCCCCCAGCGAACACATCGGGAGAGTTTAAGTGTCTTCCAAATTCCCCAGACGTCGTCCCAATTTAACACAAGAAGAAACAATGCGTGTAAGGTTGCAGGCGATGCATTGAAAGAGCCAGGCCATTTAGTTCAATTCGCTGCATGTTTGCGATTTTAATAAAAACCGGGAGGAACGTAACGTTATAATAATGAATTTAACTTTGGTAATTTTTCAGTTGCTTTAGTGAAGCAGTAAATCGTAATTGTAATGAATTACATTCTTGAAAGCCGTAATTCTAATTGTAACCAGTTATTTTGTTTCTAGCACCTACAGGTCTGCCAGCTATTGGGATACAGGCTGCATAAGGAGTTTTTCATGATGGTCCACATTAATAGCATTGTCAATTTTCCGCAGAAAATTTATTTGTGACGTTCTGTAAACGAAAAAAAAGCTTGTGCTTTAAGGCGAAGTAAAGAACTTGCTGAGCACGACGGCAAACAACGTTAGTGCAGTCCAGCTACAGGTCTTTTGCATAATGGGGAATATTGCCGCCATCTACATAAGGCGCATGCTATATTCACGACGCATCTAGATGAAGTAGTCTACTCCTTTAATTTAGAAATCTCTTATATGCATTTTGTGGCTGTACTAACTATAATTAAAAATCTTCAATTTTAATTGTAGTTAGCGCATGCTGCCACAGACATTCCCTAAACTGTATATTCTTTATTTGAGTTTTTAAAAGAATTCCGCTTGCTTTCTTTATTCCTTATTTCCCTATTGTCTATTTTCTTTCTATTTGTGCCCGTGTTTCAATGAACCTATAGGAATTCGTATTCAATATACCACAATAAATCTGCACTTCATACATAATCAACAAATCTGGATGAAGATGAGAGATTGCCGTAACCGGGCCCACTATTCATGGAATTTTTTAGATTGAATAGAAAATACAAAGCTGCCCGAGAATTTGCATGCAAAAACACAACTGCTGCAATGCTTTCTCAAAGGTACGCCACAGAATCTTCAAGGAGCGTTGTGGTGTCCTATATCACACTGACGCGCATTGTAAATGTCGCTATTGCACATCAAGAACGCACTAGTCTTCCTTTTTGATGATTATTTGTATGTAACAAGTACTGTTTGGCAAATATTCCTTAGACATTTCTTTTTAAACAAATCCCAATGAACAGCAAAACAGAAGCACGCAAAAGTTTCGTTAGCACAGCCAGTTCAAGGTGTACAGCAGCGTGTTGCATGATGCGGCTCCGGCAAGTAATGATCTTAGCCGCAGTGGCGTGTCTGCCCAACCAAGTGATGTCGAAGCGCTAGAGAGCAAAGTAGCTTTTCTAGCTCTAGGAAACAGCGCTTGTGCCTTCCTGCTGTGTGCTACAGCATAAAGAGTGAAACCGAGTTGGTTCTAGTATTGTTTCTCTGGGCGGGACGCGCCCAAATTAGTTAGAAGCTGTTTGGGAGAAGGAAAGGAACCACATTTGAAGCTTGAATTGTTATC
Organism: Dermacentor albipictus; assembly: GCF_038994185.2. Lineage (NCBI taxonomy): Eukaryota > Metazoa > Arthropoda > Arachnida > Ixodida > Ixodidae > Dermacentor > Dermacentor albipictus. The sequence continues at coordinate 72,586,591 of NC_091830.1, forward strand.
AAAGGCCGCTAGCAAAGATAAATGCGGACGCGAATATATTTATATGAAAGGCAAATATGTACCGGAGAGGTCAAACGTAAATTCTGGTGTTATTCTTTTTCTTTCTTTCACAGTTTGCTCGCAACCACATGATAAACCCTACTTTTGCAAAGACAAGGGCGAGAAGCATGTGCGGCTTTGCCCTCAATTATCTAAGCATTGTGAACATAAAGGAGAGAAAACGTGCCTCTGTGAAGATGGGTACTTTCGTCGCCAATTTTGGTACGAGTGCGTTCAATGGAGGGAATGCGGTAAGTGCCTTTATAAGTACGGAAAAATCAAATTCACCGGAAATATATTTTGTACATTGGTACGCTCATGGCTGCATGCCTACGCATGCAGCCAGAACGTGCCACGATGTTAGGGCCATTCAGAATTGACACTGTGGTGGGCAACCCGCCGATGGCGGATAAATCAAGGGATCTCTTAGGCAAGTAAGACCCTCTAGGGTGGACTTCTCTGCGATAGCGTAGGCTCGCCGCCTACAGGAATATCTGACTTAGCATTGTCGGATGCTCGGTTGCCATAGTCGGAAGTTCGAATCACCGTATGAAAAAAGATCGCTTTTTTGAATCTGAGGATGGTGAGCTCGAATTTCTCTTCCTCCAGTGCACTATAACCCCAGGCTTGGACTGGCGACTTACACCAGCAAAAATTCTTAGAGCCATGGGGCTATACTAAGCCAGGTATAACCAAATTAGGAACACCAACTAAGCTTCAACAAAAGACTCGCTCAACAAAACAGGAATTCGCCTCACTCGTGCAGTATTTCGTTACTACCTCCTAAATGACTCATCCGATTAACCAATGGCCGTCATTCCCCAGCAGCTGCGCAGCAACTGACGAAGGCGGGAGTCAGAGCTGCAACTAAGCAAAGGGTGCTAAATACTGCTCGACGTGGAAAGCCTGATAATCGAAACTGACCCTGTCTACCTTTACCACCGGAACTTTGTCAAGTCAGGGAAGCCTTGCGCGACTCTTTGACGATCTATCAGATAGATATCAGTTTGGATATCATTGGCCTTAGTGATATTAGAAGAACTGGTGAAGCTTATACAGTGCTGACTAACGGCTATATCTTACGCAATTAAGGTCTCCAAGATAAGAAGCGATACGGGGTAGGATTCCTAATTCATAAGGACAGTGGGCTGCATTGACGAATTCTACAGCAATAATGCGAAGGTAGCAGTCGAAGTAATCACACTTAATAACGGGTATTGATTAAAGGTAATACCACCGTACGCTCTAACATCAAGGCTTGATGCTGATGAAGATCAGTTTTATCAAGATAACGAATTAGCGATGACAAAACTGCAAATTCCGTATATTGTAGTAATGGGCAACTTCAATGCAAAAGTTGGGGAAAAACCGGCTGATTAACAAGCAATTGGCAACAACGGCGTCAAATGTAAGCACTATAAAGGATATATGCAGGTAGAATGTGTAGAAAGGGATAAGCTTAGAATAATTCCCACCTTCTTTAGGATGCGTAGCAAGAGAAAGTGGACCTGAAAAAGCCCTAATTGTGAAACATGAAAGGAAACTGATTTCATAATTTCTGCCGATCCCCGCATAGTGCAGTATGTGGAACATTTAGGTGGCGTAAAGTGTAGGGATCATATGTTAGTGAGGGCTAGGATTCAGCTCAATTTGGAAAGAGAAAGAGCAAATTTGATCACGGAGAAACAGGCCAACCTAGATGCAGTAATGGTAAAAGCAGATAAATTCAGTCTCGTACTTGCAAACAAATATGCAACCAATATGTGTGCACTGAAACATAAGCAGGCCAATTTCATCAGCAATTTTGAAGGTATAGTAAAAGCAGCGAAAGAATTCAATACTGACCTGTACACTACCCAGAGGAGCCACGACAGCTCCATTCGAACGCTAACGAACAGGTTGAAGATACTCATTAAATAACTAGAGCCGAGGTTAGAAGGGCCTTGTCAGACATGAAAGGAGGAAAAGCGGCAGTAGAAGATGGAATAACAGTTGATTTAAACAAAGATGGAGCAGGCATGATGCTTGGAAAACTGGCGGCTCCCCAAGCGATGTGTCTGTCGGCTTCAAGGGTTCCAGAAAACTGGAAGAATGCAGACATCATACTAATCCACAAAAAAGGAGACGGTAAAGAATTGAAACATAATAGGCGGATTAGCTTGCTCCCAGTATTATATAAAATATTTACCATAACAATCTCCAATAGAATGAGGGCAACACTGGACTTTAGTCAATCGAGGGAACAGACTGGCTTCAGGAAGCGATACTCTGCAATAGATCACATCCATATCAATAACAATGTAATCGAGAAATCCGCAGAGTACAATCAGTCTCTCGATATGCCTTTCATAGATTACGAAAAGGCTTTTGATTAAGGAGATACCAGCAGTCACAGAGGCTTTACGTAATCAAGGAGTAAAGGTCGTTTACATAATTCACTTGCAAAATATCTGCAGAGATTCCACAGCTACCTTAATTCTACACAAGAAGGACGATACCTGTAGGGAAAGGGTCAGACAGGGAGGCAATCTTTTCAACGCTATTCACTGCGTGCTTGGAAAAAGTATTCACGCTATTAAATTGGGAAGGCCTAGGAGCAAGGGCCGACAGCGAATATCTCGGCAACCTTCGGTTTGCAGTTGACATTGTCCTATTCAGTAACACTGGATGGTTGAGGACCATAACAGAGCGAATGTAGGAGGGGGGTTGAAGATGAATATGCGGAAGAGAAAGATGATGGGAAGCCGGCAAAGGAACAAGAGTTCTGGATCACCAGTCAGCCTCTAGAGTCTACCTAGTTCAATTACTGGCAGGGAACTGATCATAAAAAGGAAATTCAAACAAGAATAAAGATTGGTTGGAGCGCATAAGGAAAACATTGTCAGCTGCTGAATTGAGGCTCACCATTATAATTAAAAGAAAGGTGCAGGATCAGTGCATTTTATTGGTGCTGACAAAAAGGGCACACACCTAGATACTGACAAAAAAGCTTGAAAATACGTTAACGACTGCGCAAGGAGGGATGGAATGAAGAATGCTAGGCATCACGTTAAGAGTCAAAATAAGAGTTTGGATCAGAGAGCAAACGGGTATAACCGATATTTTTATTGACATTAGGAGAAATAACGGAGCTTGGAAGGTCGTGAAATGTGCAGTTTAGGTAACCGGTCGATCATTAGGGTTCCAGAATGGGTGCCAAGAGAAGAGAAGCGCAGTCGTGGAAGGCAGAATACTGCGTGGGACGATGAAATTCGGAAATTCGCTGGCGCTAGTTGGAGTCGGTTGTCGCAGAACAGGGGTAATTAAAGATCGTGGGAGGTTGCCTTGGTCCTGCAGTGGACGTACAATAGGCTGATGATAGTAATGAAGAAATGCAAGATAGATATTGGAATCATTTGGTAAACATTGTTGATATAATATTTCTTTTCGTGATGAACCATTCTTTTTAGCCATTGATTCCGCAGATCTTTTCTGGTCACGTGATCCTCGCGCGAACAGGGAACACTATATTATTAAAGCTACACGGCACTAATCGTGCGGAAGGAGGTTTTCCTTTTATAACTGCAAAATGTTAATGCTGTAAGGACTGTCCTGTATTCGTGTTCCCCGCTCCATGGGAAACCACTTGGCTTTGCCTCCATGTGGGGCTCATTGCCCCCGGCTCACCCGATGCGTGCGCGACGACAGCGACTCGGCAAAATTGCTTTCATTTCTGAATAAACCCAGTCGAGTGTACGTTCTCAACGTGTCAAAACGCGTATTACTTGCCTCCGCTAGACCGCGCTCCAAACAAGTCGTGACCATTTATATTTACGTTTTCTTGCCGCAAAATAACGTTAGGCATTGGATTTCGGCGCTTGCACACATCGGTGTTTGTAATAGCCGACATCAGCTTTGACATTCAGGGAGCATGCTTCGTCGGATATTTCAAGCTTGATGTTAGTGTTCGCGATCGGCGCATGGTGGATAACGTCCCATCCCTCGATATGCTTGGCCTGCAGCCAACCTCACCTCATCTGACATTCGTACGTTTCGGCCAGCCTTAACATACCACAAAGTACTTCCTGTATACCCGCAACTCGCGAAGCCCCGTAACAATGCCCTGCCCATGCAATGCGAGGGGACACATCATATCATCCTCACCGCCTCACCTGTCACCGCGCGGCCACGGAAGCTCGCTGCATGGAGGTTGGATGCTTCCCGCTGTCAGTTCAAACACGTGCTCCAGCTCGGCATGGTTTGTCCTCTATCCAGCAATTGGTCTTCGCCTGTCCATCTGGTTCTAAAGCAGGATAGTGGTCACTGTCGGCCTTATGGTGATTAGCGAGCTTTGAAAACCATCTGTAATCCGCATCAATATTGCGTTCAATATTCGCATCAATATTCCAGTATTCCGCAGGCAGCATAATAGACATCAAAATCAATTTGATGAGCCTCTATCACGAAATTCTTGTCGAACCCAGCGACACTCCGAAGACCAGCAATCCCTACTACAGTTCTCCTATTTGAAGCAAGGTTTGGGTATGGGCTAGTTGGTATTCCATTGGATCAAACATCGCTTACAGCGCATACAAGGACAAGTGACCAAAAGAACAAAGAAGACAAGCGAAGGTCAGCGCGTGTCTTCGTCGTTATTTAGGTCCCGTGTCCTTGTATGCGTTGTAAGTGATGTTTGCTCCTATTTGAGTAGGTCCGCATGCCCTATGGTTCAAACAACGTGGCACAGACTTTCCAAAGGCTCATGAACGAGCTCAAGCGCGAACTCCCGTTCATTTTCGTCTACCCAGAAGACATTCTAGTTAAAAGTCGCATATACGAAGAGGGCAAAGAACACTTTGGCGTTGTATTTGAGCGAGAGGTTGAACATGGCGTGGTCCTAAAGCCCCAGAAATACATTTTCAAAAGAGAAGCCCTGCATATTTTCGACCATCGCATTTCACCCCAAAGCATCATGCATTGCAACCACAGGTGCAGGCAATCGACAAATTCTCCTCTCCAACCTCCTTTCTTAGACTGCTCGAGTTTTTGCGGCTCATAAATTTTCCCCGGACGCTTCGTACCCTTTTGTGCGCAAGTTCTAGAGTTGCTTAGCGACCTGCTGAACCGCGACTCCAAAAAAAGAAACGGTCTACCTTCCACTGGTCCTCGCAGCACAAACACTCCTTCCAGGAAGCAAAAACGCGGTTGGCTACTACAGTGTTGCTGATTCATGCATCGGCCGGCACTCCAACTCGATTTATGGTAGACGCATCAGCTAAAGCAGTAGGTGCATCATTGTAACAGCAAGATGGCACAGACTGGAGGCCTCTGGGCTTCTTCTCAAAGCGCCTGCAAACTACAGAAGCTCGCTACAACACCTCAGGGAGGGTGATGTTGGCCATACCTTGAGTCGTCAATCATTATAGTTTTTTTTCTTGAAGTCTGTAGCGTTTATATTGTGACCAACCACAAGCCCTTAACCTTCGTTTTTCAATAACAACAGTTGAGCTCAAAAGTTGAGCTTCAGCAGCTTTCTTTATCTTCGAGCTTTCCATGGACTTCCGCCATATATCTAAGAGAGAAAATAAGGCAGCTGACACATTGTTGCGGATTGCTGCTGTGCCAGCTGGCCCTGTGGATTTGTAAGCTGTAGCTTCCGCCAGCAAAACGACCTGGAGCTACGACAATTGCGGGAAAAAATGGCTGTGGCTTAGCTAAGGTTAAGCCCAGGATGCGAAGCATACTAGCCTTTATTTTAAGGCGACAGCGTTAAGGAGCTCGTGTCGCAGAAAAGCCGGTGTCGTCGACGTCGGCTCAGGCGTGCGGCGCTTGCTCAGGCGCACATTTCGTTGTCGCGCCGAACGCTGCGTTGCTCGACGCTCACCGCGTCCAATGCGGGGCGCGTATTCGCTGCGCCGTAGCAAAGCCACCTAGAAACAGTCTCCGTAGCACGCCGCAACCTTCGCTTCTCATTCCAACGAGCAGCTCTGCCTCCAGGAGGCATCTCACCTCGTGAGTGTCTAGCAGAGGCAAGCGCAGCTGCTTATATACCGCCGCGACGCCGCGAGCGACGGCGCGAGTTGGAGCCCCGTTTCTCCTCTGTCGTGACGTCACGGTGTCACGTGGTCAGCCTTGAAGGCGACGCCGCGAGCGACGGCGCGAGTTGGAGCCCCGTTGCTCCTCTGTCGTGACGTCACGGTGTCACGTGGTATTGAAGGCGACACCACCGCGCCTGAGGAGCTGGGTTGAGCTCTAGTAATATGCTTCGCATAAAACGCTCGTCGCTCCAACTTGCCTAGGTGGCCCCTCCCTACACAATAATATTTTTCACATGCGACACACGTGAAAAATTCCACATGTGTGTGACACACATGTGGCTAGGCATGCGACACATGCCTAGCCAGGTGGCGTGGAGTTTACTTACGTCTATAGTGGACAAAATAAAGTTGTTTCACTCACTCACTCACTCACTCACATGCGACACATGGCAGGCAGCTCCTCGCCTGTTCGTGCCGCGTCAGTTTCGGCGGTCTATATTCGATTCACTGCACGGTATAAGGTATCCCGGCATCAGAGCGACACAGACGCTTGTTACCGAATGCTTCGTTTGGCCAGAGATGAAAGAAGATTTTCGGAGCTGGACAAGAAGCTGCCAAGCCTGTCAAGCCGTGAAAGTGACCCTGCACTCCCGTTCAGCGGGGCAGCCGTTTCGACCACCAGAGAGGTGTTTTGATCACGTGCATTTAGACTTTGTGGTGCCTCTTGCGACCTGGCAAGGTTTTAGGCAACTCTTCAGGTCTGTCGAATGGCACTCAAAGTTGCCTGAGGCGACGTTTTTACAGGACATCAAGGCCAAAACAGAGGCGGAAGCATTTGTTTGCAACGTGGGTGTCGCGGCACAGTCGCTTTTTGCGAAGAACCACCGAGCCGATCCTTTGCGAACTAAGCCGACAATTCCAAAGCTCGCTTTTTCTAGGAGCTACAGCACATAGTTGGGCTAGCTGGTTGAAATTCATTCTGAAAATGCTTGCGCGGAGACACGAGGACAATGCCGAGAAAAGACAAGGAGGCGCGCTAACTCACAACTGACGCACCATTCGTGTGTGCGTTTGGAATAAACTTCATTTGTGAGTAAGCGATCGTCCCTGCCTTTTCTCGGCTTTGTCCTCGTACCTCCACGCAAACTTTTTCAGTACTCTTTTTCTACCCTGGCGAGACGGCTCGGCACGCACCTTCATAAGAGCACACCTTACCACTCACCGAGCAACGGCATGGTCGAGCGTCGTCACCAGCAACTGAAAGTGTCATTCACTGTTCGTAAAACATGCAAAATTTCTGCACTGATTTCTTACACCAAATTTGGCGCTGTACAACATATACAACATGCGGTGATAATTCGCTCACCTTAGCAAAATTGAAGCTGTTTTTCCGAACTCATTGCCCAAAGAAGACGGTGGTGCCAAATACGGAATATATTTTCCTGTGCCTATATTTTTCCTACAACTCGCAAAAATGTGAGATCTTTGATGGATTATTTTGTACTGGGGAGACTGGAGGTGAAATGACAAGCTAGCATTTTGTTACTGACATCTATTGCAGTTTTTACAATTGTAGTAAGCTGAGAAGCCTGTTAAGCAGTTGCCTAGTTTGTATTCAAGCTAGGAATAGTAGGAGAGGATTGAAGAAGAAGAGGGCTTTCCCGATACCCTAGGGCCTCAGCCCCAATGCATTCTTCAGCGGGCCGGCACGAAGGGAGACAAGAGGCACGATAGTGACCGCATTCCGTTCCCCGTGCAACATCGTTGCAGCATGCAGTTGGCTGAGCAGCGAGCAAGTCTACAAGCGTGTGGGGGGGACGGTAGTGAGGTAATGAAAGAAGGACATATAGACGTCAAAAAGGGGCTGTCGCCAAAATTGCTTTTGTAAGAAACCACCACTAAACTCAGCACATGTATAGATATCGAACGGATTTACACGCTTCTAGTGCTCGTGCATTTCCTGCCCTACACGCAGTTACTGTACTTACAAATATATATTTGAGCAGTACATCAACCGGCAAAAGTTAAAACACTTGCCAACACAAAAGCTATTTGGTGTCCAGCGCAATTAACTATGGCGACTGTCGTTTCATTCTTAGCCAAGTGAAGCCTACAGAAAGGAACAAGAAGTTCGTCGTTCTGGTGTGTTAGGCTTTCTCCTACAACTAAAGGTCATTGGCAGAATCGGAAAGCAATGGATGAAAATGGACACATAAAATATATGTGTACTTGCAGAGGCACCTGTAATAATAATAATAATATTTGGGGTTTTACGTGCCAAAACCACTTTCTGATTATGAGGCACGCCGTAGTGGAGGACTCCGGAAATTTTGACCACCTGGGGATCTTTAGCGTGCACCTAAATCTAAGCACACGGGTGTTTTCGCATTTCGCCCCCATCGAAATGCGGCCGCCGTGGCCGGGATACGATCCCGCGACCTCGTGCTCAGCAGCCCAACACCATAGCCACTGAGCAACCACGGCGGGTTTGCAGAGGCACCTGTATCAAGGCATCAAGTAGTAAAGAGCTAGTCTGTATGCGTTTTATAATTACTAGCTAAAATAAAGAAATATACTCTGTTGAACTTGGCCTGCCAAACCAGTCGGAATTCAGCCTTTTCCTTGTCACATATGTGCACTGGTGAGGCTAGCAATTAGTATCAACAAAAATAATGATGATTGTATGTTGTGCCGAGCAGCCAACGAGAGTTGGTACCAGCTCTGTTAAAGGAACAGCAGGCAGGCGGAGGAAGCAACTTCAATACATCAGTTTGGTTTAGTGACGTGTGGCTACCAGGCAATGCCTTACAGCCACCTGCACGGTTCGTTTGATGGACTGAAGTTGTACCTCCAGGATCAGTCCACGGATCATTCCTTCGCATGCTTCAGACGAGGAAGTGGCAACGAAATGTAGTGTGGGTGGGGCGTGTCTTTCCTGCAGTGTCAGAGAATATGATCTAAAGATGCTGTGAACCCACAGGGGGGCGATAGGTTATCACTGTGCAAACTATTTTCGTGTCCAGTGCAGTGCACAATGAATTGCTTTGTAAAGAGGTGATTTAAACTAAGCATTTCCTACCGCAAAACGATTAAATATGAATGGGTAGTAATTTAGTCAAAATTCATAACACGCTGTCGACCGTATTGCGTTCAGCATTGAATCAATATAGCGACACAGCGTATTGACCCTGTCGAAGTGACTACTGCGGTGGGGCTCTTCTTTTGTGCCACCATGAAAACACTCGGTGTCATCTAGGGCCTACGCCGGCAAGCGTGCTCGAGACGTTCACAACGCCTGGACCATTGGTGTGAGCGAACGCTGAAAAACGTTATATGCCTAAACCGGGCTCCTCTTTGGCGTTTTTTTATGGACACGCTGCGCCATCTATGGACACTGCTGCGAAGTTGGCGTGGGGCCTACGAGGCGAGAACCGTGGTGCACCGGTAGCTGCGAACACTGAATTTTTCTCTCGCTTCCCACACACCCAGTGACATCCACGCGCTGACCCAAGTTGGCAAACGATACGTTGTAGAGCAGCACCTACGCAGCGCATTCACGGCGCACCTCTCTAAAGCGTTACAATTAGCCCCGAGATTTTTGAGTGGCGCCCTCATTGTCTGACCTCAGTGTTTAGACTCCGCTGCCGCACCGTACATGCGCTCGCTACGTGAAGTCAACTGAAGGCTGTCGGCTGACGTGCTCAGCTCAAGTATTTGAAGTATAAGTCGTCATATTTGTAAAAGTGGATACACGGAGTGTTATAGCACACGATTCCTTGCAGAATTGAGCGGAGTCACTGTCGTCACCACGCTTTGGGTGGCTTGTTCCTGGCATCACCTGCTAGTAATCAGTGTGCGATCAGTGTCCGGCTGGCGATCCGATTTCCAGGAGTACTGTGGTGAGCATGCATCCATGTGGTCATGACTGGTCTCTTTGGCCGCTTTTGCGTGATGATTTCCAGAATGTTGACATGAATTATGCCACTGGCAAAGCTGCGACACGCCTGTTGCGATGTCGTCACTATGGCTTCAACCTTTATTTGGGAGAGCGTGAGGCCTATGGCCGCTTCCTCGTCTTCCAAGGGATCATTTCGACGGAATGAAATGGCGAACAGCATACATCGTCATCAACTGTTCCTCGCAGCGGCATGACTATCGCCTCCAAAGCAGGAAAAAAAGGATGCGCTCACGTGCATGTAGCGCGAGAATAGAACATGCTAACACGCTACCAAGATCCCGCTGCGCCATGGCTGACCGGCCTAAATAAACCATGGCCACGATGGCTACCTCTCCGCGCCCCACAAACCCGTGATGCGGACGACCAAGTTCAGCCATGCGAAAGCCAACGCACCTATTCTACGAAGGCGAGTCCGGCAGACGTCCCGTGGTTGTAGGGCGTCCGAGAAATCTACATGGACATGGCGGACATGTGGTTCACCCGGCTGGACTGCCGCTTTCTTCTCAACTATGTTCCAGGCCCCAGCTCCGTTCCATGCTCCAGTTCCCAGCCATGGGCACTGACTTCTGCGACGACTTTCGGGCAGCCATTCTTGCTCATTACATCACCTCCAGCGCTCATCGCAACTCTCACCATTTGAACCATCCCGTCATTCTGCGTCTTGACCTTTTCCGATCGTCAGCTCGCGCCAGCCCCAGCAAGAAACCTCCACTCGGTCGGTGAGCCTCCTCCCTAAATCAAAGGCAGCTGCCCGACGACGTTATTTAAAGGAATTCACTGCGATAAACACGAGCGCTTTCAGCTGCTCTACGTACCCCCGCTCTCCTTCCTTGGACGTTCCCGCAAGCTGTTCGCTTTCCGTTCTGGGGAGCCTCACTGATCACCGATTCACAGCCCCTCCTTCTGGCTCTACTAGACGCATGTTTTATTCTTCCTGGCACAGTGATGCCACAAGCATAACTTTCGCGATGCATTCATCGACTACCGCAACCCTGATGCTATCAGCATTTGAGATTTCACTGCAAGCAGCAACCACGGCACCGTAGCCAAGGTGTCGGTCGCTCCCGAGATCCCACTGCACCATGGTGGCCAGCCTAAATAAACCGTGGCTACGGCAGCTACCTCTCCGCACAGCTTCCCACTAGCTAAACCTCGAGGTAGGAGCTGGCCCAGCCGCTTTCCCAAAGCTCGTTAGTGTGCTCGTCAGCGCTCGTCCTTGTCTTCTGGTCGATGTTCGTGTCTTTCTTAAGCAGCCGGATTTTCAAATATGCGCCACCACGGCCAATCCTTCACTTGAAACAAATACTGCTCCAATGTTCTTTCTTCATGACTACGGTGGCTGTTGAGGCTGCTCATCTGGATTAAGACTGTAGGGTGTAGAGCATTGACTGCCATATTGCTAGTCTATGCCGGTGCCTGGGCTTCTCTTCGCTGCGTGTTATGCACTGGGTGCATCTTGCTAGGCAGGCGAGCTACGCTTAGCTTGCTCCTAATACCATGAGGTAAGCTCACAGTCTAAGTCTCCGGGTGGTTGAGTGGCGCAGAGAGCCCCAAATGTGAGACGATGCACCTCTCCGTTTCCGTGAACGCCAATCTTGTTCGCTGGCTAGACAATTGTGCCTCGATGGGATTGCCTGTATTGGGAGCTCTTACTTGTTGTAGACGTTTCGCGGACGTACATATCCGCAGATCCATCGCCTGTTTTTTTTTGTCTTTTTGATAATTGTGTCAATTTTCTGTAATTCCTTCGCGTTGAGCAGTACGGACAGTATAGAATAAGTCATTCCAGTGGAGAGGAAGGCTTCCACAAGCCGAAGCGTGTCCGCTCCTCTTATGCCTCTTGTCTTGGTTGCTATTCTTCGCAACATGTAGGTAACTTGGGCTGTTAAATTAATAAGCTTGTTGACTATTGCTGTGGAAAATCATCCTCTTTATCTTCCCGCCCTGGGGGGGAACAATGCCTTGTTGCCCTTGCTGCATGTCGATAATGGACGAGTCGGGTGCTCGCTTCTTTGGTGGAGAGACAACGAGAAACTCCGACTTTGCGCTGTTGCAGCTGAGGACGCCTGACTTAGGAGAGTTTCTACCCCGTCTGCCCTGTCTTACAAGTGGCTGTTCAGTGCCCCGATTGACCCAGTTATTGACCATATGGTAATGTGCGCGTATAGGCCATGCCGGTTCCCTAGGATGTTATCGCAGGGCGGCGCACGATCTATTGATGGGGTATTACTACGCCCAACCCAGCTGGAAGAGACTTGCGGGTTGTGGCTTTTCAATCTGGCAGGAAATCTCAGAAGTAGTAACGAGCCCTGGCGTAAAGGCTAGTGTGTTTAGCCTCTCTTTTTTTACTGTATGCTTGATGTTATTGAACACAACTTCTAAATTCCATGTTTTTATCAATGTGCTGACATTTATCTGTTTTATTTTCGGTGTTATCTCAATTGTAAAACATCGCTTGTTTTTAACCTGAATAATTCAAGTTCTTGATCCATTTTTTATGTAACTGAAGGTATGATACAGCATTGCACTTATTTTAATTCTCAACTTGACCCCTATTTTTCTTTTTACACCATTCGTGCTGCTCAGAATTTGACTGACACATCACACTGGGCCTTCGTGAAAGCACGTGGGCCACCTGAAAAAAGAACGCTCAGCCGCGTAGTCACCAGCCTATTACTCCACTTGACAAATTACAAAAGCGTATGCCATCGCGAGCAAAAACCATCCTTCGATACCATGCGCAGCAATTCCCTAAGTAGGTTCACAATGTCAAACTTCTTGCCTCGTTCGGATTTATATACGCCTTTACTAGAACCGACAGCACCTTATTCGGCTTCGTGTTCTTGTCCTGCAATCTCCGGTGTAGTGCCTATTACAAACATTTGGGCACGAACCTCGCGACTTAATCACTTGCTTTTTACGTCCATTCTGCTATCAGTATCATTACCACTTAAAACGTCACACTGACAAGCCACTGCATCGAGATGCTCAGATTTACTTTGGTTATGGCCCTGTTTCTCTTGCTTCCACGAGAAAACAACGCTGAGGGGTTGGGCTAGTTGTATTCTACCATATATTTTTCACAATATCGCGAAGAAAACTAAAGCTAACAAATTTTCCATCCTAAATGTTGTACGTTAATTTCCGTTTCAATTCGCACACATTCATACTGCTACAAATGTTCTTTTATTGGTTTCATGGTCCGCACATTTCACGGACTTCATTATAAAGTCCACAGAGAAAACAGCAACCTTCAGGTAAGCCTACCAATTCACCCAATAATTATCTATGTTTTTCAAAAATTGCTTGCACCAATAAATATATAAAGAGAAAAGCTACAACGTGGTGCTGTGAACGAACGTCAATTGGAGCATATCCGGCGCAAAGCTTTTGCTTTCTTTCGCACGCAAATGCTTGCGAAGCTGCTGAACACATGCAAGTTGCTCACAATTGCGATTACATCGGTAGCTTAAGAATGCAAATATAACATCATGCAAAATATTTTCTTTTGTTCCACTGGATCTTCCGGTAAACCATTTCAGTTTTCATTCTAAGGGAGTATAAATCGGCGGCACAGGCAGGATTGATTGGCACACCGAGAATATCCCCACCTGGTCGTTTCCTTGGTGAGAGGCGTTCACTGAACTGCAGTACGACCACAAATCCTGCATTTCAGGATAATCCAAGGGTAATGTGCGCCGTCCCAGAGCGAACTACGAGCATCGTGTCAGCAGTTCTACGCACCAGTTAATGGAATGTACTAGTATGTACTAGAATGAAAGCACTAGTATATAAAGTTTCGAAGTTTTTCTTTCCTGCACTACTTTTACCATGCCCTTCCTTGTGTTGAAAACACATCTAAGATAAGATCCTTAGAGTTGGCGCCACGGTGATCTGCGGGTGCGAACAAGGGCAGTGGTCGGTCCTTAGGGCTGTGGAAAGTGGTCGGCCGTGGAGATTGGCTTCTCTATTAATCGATACAAAAATGCGGAAAGTGGTGCCCCAAGTCATTTTAAAGCGTGCGTGCGTAATACTTTCTCATGAATAATAATACACCCAAAATAGCAAGTGGTACGTACGAATTCAAAGGTTGGGGCTAGCGATGGCCTTCATGTTCCAGAGCATTGTGAAGCCTTGGTAGACCTGTCTTCTCCACTATTACATCTAGTGGCAGCTGGTTCAATGGGTAGCGCAATTATCTGCTATTGAATTCATCGGTATCGGAACAGTCAGTTTTCTGTCAGTTTCGAAGACATGGTGCTAATGGCTCGCCTCGTCCTGGTTAAGAATAAGCAGTCTGCCCCCGAAAGAGCTTGAAGCATCGTTACAATGCTTAGGCATTATTGCACACTTGGCCATGATCCGAAATAGCTAGTTGGTGTTGGCCCCTGAGAAATATACGGGCGTTTGTGGCCTAAATATGAGGGTATCGCATTGCGGCGCTGGTGGAGCGAGTTTGCAATTGAGGCCTCGCACGAGCTTTCTTTAATGACGCTCAATCTACTCAGCGTCAAACCCGCTAGCAACCTATCAACCGACAAATAGACCGCTGACCGACCCAGGCCAAACCATAATATTGTACGCTAGAAAAGGCCCGCTTAGAAATGAACATAATTATGTTTAAGTCTATCGTATGAGTTTGGATCTAGTTTGTCTGCCAGAAGGTCACAAATTCCACGTGTGACTTCGCGTGCTAACACCGATTGCACTTCGGTGAGACGTGCCTGCTGGAACATGATGGGGTGGACCTTGAAGCTTGCTTCAGCTTGCAGGTATAAAATGTTACAACGTTGACTTGATAACGGTTTAAGACACACAGTATAGGCTTCAACGAGTTACGCCTGCGTTGCAGAAGGCCTACCGTTTTAATAGCTAGCGTGAGCCTGTTCTAATCTGGGTCGTCATTACAGGGAAAGCGACGGGATGCACAATGTAGATAAAGCATGGGCTGTGTTTATTCTGATGAGAGGGCACAAGGAAGGCTAAAATAAAATAAACAACAGTGCTGAATTTACCAGAGTAATCCTTTGGATTCACTATGACAATTTCAAATTGCTGAGAACATTCTCTCGTGGAAACTAAGAATAGAGCTCCAAAGTATAATCGTGAGCCTGTTCTAATCCGGGTCGCCATTATAGGGAAAGCGATGGGATGCACAATGTAGATAAAGCGTGGGCTGTGTTTATTCTGATGAGTGGGTACAAGGAAGGCTAAAATAAAATAAACAACAGTGCTGAATTTACCAGAGTAATCCTTTGGATTCACTATGAAAATTTCAAATTGCTGAGAACATTCTCTCGTGGAAACTAAGAATAGAGCTCCAAAGTATAATCGCAGGAACGAACCAATTTATACCAACATTCCGTAGCCGCGTTTCTACTATTCTTGTTGCTTTATATAGTGGCAAGTCTACAGAACAAAAGGAAATTAGCTATTCTCTCTTGCTCACCGCAGCTTGAGCCAATTATAGAAAAGAAAGAACTGCTCCATACCTATGTTGATATAAATTTAGCGTAGGTATGCGAACATGTCGTCTCTTGAGCGACGATTCAATTATTCTTTTCCTTTTTGAAAAATTGTACGCGTCAGGGATACAAAAGACGTTTGTTATCCCTGAAGTTTGTAAGTGCAGAGTCTGACAGTGCTTGCTCTAGGTCATGTCTCGTTAACCAAGCAACGATGACTTAAGCAGACAAAGCGCTAAAAGGAAGAATCAGGTCGCTTATAGCAGCCGGGGCAAATAAATCTGCAAGTTAAGATAAAAGAGAGCTTTTGTTGCCAAGCACGCAAAAAAAATTGGACGCTTCTATTGATCTTCGGGCAAATGACTGAAAGGTACTGACAATGTGAGCGTCCCCAAAAATCTCAAGGCTCGTACGAAAAAGCGGGGCGGGGCCGTATTCTTATTCGGTGGGGGGGGGGGCACTTCTTGTGCTATGATTCTGTACATGTACATGTTCTGTGTGATTCTGTACATGTACATCTACATGTACATGTACATGTTCATAGCGCAAGTAAACACGCCAACGCGTGTTCTCTTTCGCTATGAAGGAAGTTACAAACAGATGATGAACAACTAGCTCGTCTACAAGTTTCTATACGAATGAGTATGTTGCTTTACGTCTATATCCGCTCCCGTATTTACAAAACGCTTTTATGCAAAAAGCATTTATTGCAGCCAACATTGATGTAGGACGTACTATTAGAGAAGGCTGTCAGCCAATGAAAAACAGCAGTTACGAACGAAAAGTTTTGCGAATTCGGCCCCTGATATTTAGCACTTCAATGGTGTCGTCTTGAAGTGAGAATGCACCGATATAGTTCATGACTGAATTGATAGATGACGAAGTGTTTTGTTAGTTGGAACACAGCAGCCACAAGAGTAATAGATGCATCGTTCATAAAGCGTCGTAAGTAAACCTGTTCGAAACAGTATAACAGCTGTAATTAGTACGCATGAATTCATCCTACGTATTCAATTGCAAACGCATAAATTGTTAGTTTGGGAAATTTGTTATTACGTTATTACAAGTTATACATTCTTCTTGACATGTAACTTTTATATATTGCAGCTAATCTGTGCTCAATGCACCCTCTACTTAGTAGGGGCATCTGCGGCGATGTGGGGTACAAATAAGGTGAAGTGTATGAAATCACCATTTGGTGGCAATAATAAAAGAGGTTGTCTTCGCCAAGTAGAGTTCGACGAGACAACCGCACTGACGGAATACTAAAAGGTGCAGTAAAGAAAACCAACATGGTCACGTGAGGTTTCCTATCATTTCCGCTCGCAGTAGAGTGAGCACATTGTGTGCATTGATGCGCAGTACGCGTTGCATAGTAAATGGTTTGCTAATATATTTTAGGTGGGGCGTCATTAAATGACAAAGCGTGTTGAGACAAGTTGTGGTGTACGGCATTTGCCAATTCCAGCATTTTCTAATGCATGACATTATTCTCAGAGTGCAGCCACTTCTATCCGGGTGGGCGGGGCATTGCGCTGTTTTCATGGGCTGATCCCGGTTATTGTGAAATAAGACTTGTGTGCACCACAAGGAAGATTATGTATGTGCACTGGGGCCACTAAGTATGAGCAATAGCGTGGGTGCACTGCGCATGTGCACAAGACGCGTGTACTAGGGACACGGGGGTGCGGGCCATTGGGTTCTAGTGTTTTCTTTTTTTTTTTGAAAAGCTATATGTTCGCTTCGGAAACGCTTTCTTGCATATGTTAAATATTTTCACTATAGAATGTAATAT
Organism: Dermacentor albipictus; assembly: GCF_038994185.2. Taxonomy (NCBI): domain Eukaryota; kingdom Metazoa; phylum Arthropoda; class Arachnida; order Ixodida; family Ixodidae; genus Dermacentor; species Dermacentor albipictus. The sequence continues at coordinate 72,603,865 of NC_091830.1, forward strand.
CTGTCAAACCGTTTGCTGAAGAGCAGTTACACTAATCTTACAAACATTCATGAATGCTTCGCAGTACGTAAGCGTAAGCTGCACTATAGTTGAGTGTGCCAAATTTTTTGTCAGTAATAAATAGCTTGTGTGTTACGTATCCTAACGGCTTCACGCTAATTTGGGTGGTCCGGTTTATATGTTTTAGAGACACATTCCAATGAAAAAAGGCATACAGCACGGGATAAACGCAGGAGATATCTAGCGCTAACCGAAAAGCCGGCAGTCATTCGCATCAGTGATCGCAGAGGACACGAAACATAAGGGAACTTCCGGTCGCACCACCGTCACAGGCTGCATTTAGCTGTGAAACATAGCGCGGCTGGTAGAGTACCTAGACAAAAATTACTGTCGCCGTGAACGGAGCAGGAGCTGCCCTTCGAGAGTTCAGCCATTAGACTAATTGGGGCCCTACGAGTGAAAACCTAGCTTTTTCTGATACTAGGCGCCCCTCTCTGTGTTCTGATCAGGAGTCGGGTGGTCGGAGCTGATAAACGAAACTTAGCCTTGGTGCGCCTTCTATAATATCACAATAGGATAGAAAACTGCCACCAGAAGATGTCACGTGTATTAGCCCAGCTTGTACATTGATGCCGAGACTCCTGTGCGCCTGCTCGAGAATCGATAGCCTTAGCAGCCTCTCCGAGCGAGCTGTTTCCTGAAATTGTGGTATTTTGTCCATGATTGTGCTTCACAGCGCAAACTCAGCACGCGAAACTGGCGCTGAAACGTGACAGCGGGACACGCAAGTCTTTGTTACCGCCCCCTGTGTCCACAAGCGCTAGGTGCTACACCTAAAATACCTATTTTATTCCGACAAACACAGAAGCCAGCAAAAGACTTTCAAAAATATTGTTCGTGGAGTTTGCGCTCGCTCTGTTTGGCCATTGAGCGCGTTGCTTCCCTATCCTTTAATCACTGCGATAAACTACGCCAGCGCCTAAACATGTCTTTGCGTGGTGGATCCTTTTGTTTCACATTGGAACTGCCGATCCGGACATCACGTTCAGCCCGGATTTGGACTGAAGACGTGGCACCTCAAGAAGCTACCTAACACTCGGCTGTCACCTGTTCCGGCGCTTCAAGGCAGCGAGACCTAGTCGTACATCGTGATCAATTTTACGTTTTATGGAACTTTTAACAATAGCCTGTCGCATGTAACGTAATTTTAGTCCTAGAGCTGGATTACTCAGAGAAGCGGACATGCACGAAAAATCGAAGCACATATCCAGCTAATTGACGAAGATCCACTCATTATACTTTAAATTCACCACTTTAGGGCACTTATTGCAATTTACAAATTATTGCGGGTGAGTTTGCAAGCCATATACGCTTGGAATTAATTTCCGTCATCTCGCCAGTTTGGAGAAATGCGCCATAAAACTTGCCCTAAGAATGCATTGTTCTTCCGTTTACTTTTTTAACAAAAGGCTATTTTATGCATTGACACTCAAAACGGGGACCATCACTTATTTAGTTCCATACTTCGAGAAATAATATCTCCTTGGTGGTATCACTGTGAAAGTTCATTTCAAGCGGCTACGTCTTGCAAGGTCATGGGCTAGAAGTCGTAAAATCCAATATGTGGCTTAAAGTATTAATTACATCGGACATATGAGCTGTTCGAGGACCCCGTTTTCGTCTTAACATGTAAGCTTCCTCGCAAGACCTCAGCACCCAGTTGCCAAAATTTGGTCGGCGGCTTCCTGCGTCACCAGGCGGAAGGACTGTTTGGCCTCCAAGGCGTACCATCGGCTCCCACGGCAACCGCATGAGTTGGGAAAGAAGGCACCGCGTTCCTTCCAGCGCTTGCCTGATGCAAGTGGAGAGATGAATGCTACTGCAGACCAACAAGAACCCGCTGTGCAACCGGCTAGCAGTGTCCACTTCAACCCAAGTGCGACAAGGGATGCTGACCTCGAGACGAACTCTCCAAAAAGGGCACATCGTCACGATCATTAGCTGTACAGCGATGCTACAATAGCTGAAACCGCTGACATGGAAGCGGAAGACAGATCCTACACCACGGCGATCTACAATAAATAACGCCAAGCGGGAAAACCAGTGATGTTCAAGATAATTGACCCGGAACCATCGTTCTGGAAAGTGAATACCAAAAACAGGTCAGCGAGATTATTACCACGGTAAAGATACAGTACAATGATTTCGTGTAACGAGATAAGCTAACTTTTCCATGAATGTGTCTTCTCTCGCTGGCTCTATGAGACTACTTGAGCTTACTCAGGTTGTAGTCGTTGCAGTGAAACCATACGTACCACCGTCGTACAAGAAAAATGAGATTATAATAAGAACAATAACAATAAGAATAATAAGAATAAGACTAAGACATGTTCCAATTGGATACGCTTGAGTACTTACAAGATAGTGGAGTCATTTCCGTTAAGAGGCAGACCAGATGCATCCGGCGAGAAGATGGAGCTACGGAACCACATGCACTTTAGAGAGCCATCCTACCATTCTTGCGTGACAAACCACTGTCAACACGAGTTCTACTTGGATCCATGAGTCACCCAGTCGAAGAATATTTAGAACCTGCAACTCGGTGGGGAGTACGCAATTATTTAATGCTTTGGAGTAATGCTAATTTGAATTATTGGCAGCAGTGAGGGTAACAGTAATTTTGACAGCATGCCACCGCCTATAGCGACGCTTCAACAACGTTGAAATTGCTGGCTAGGCTTGTTCTTGTATATACAAAAGACTAGGGACATCCCTCCTTACGTCGCAAGCTGCTATCGGCGGTACAGCTTGCCCAACACTAATATCTTCTGGAAAACGCATAGTAGGAGCCCTAAATGATTTGCATTGGTATCAGAAGCGCCTTATCGTCATGTATGTGGTTCGGACGATCGTTTTGTACTTTTTCTTTATTGATACGCATCCACTTTCGTATGTTACATACGTGATTCAAATTAATGTATGAACGTTTCACCTCCCTTTGCTGGTGCTCGAAGGCTCTACAGTGCGGGGCTACGAGCCGCTGCTCGCGGCCCTACACAGCCACCGGGATCGGCCCACATATTTTCTGACCGACGCGGACAGCAAAAATATCAACCGAATAGAGGCTAACAGCTCAGCTGTAAAACTTTCGCGGCAGTGCATTACGAACCTTTTTCTAAACGCTAAGAAGCCGAGTGTCTTACAGACTGGACTAAACCATCGCGTCCTATACAGTAGGCCTGTGCAATCATTTTTTGTGACACCAGGCGACTTCAACCGAAATTTCCATTAAAAAACACGGCATGATGAATGCGTTGACGTAACAATCACCGCAGCTTAGTCGTGAGAGTGCCCATTCAAATCAATGGCAGTTGGGCGAGGTGGTATGGAGTCACGGACCGAAGGTCACCAGCTTTGTGCTATCCGGGAGGCGGAGCGTTTCAATGCGCTCACTTGCTCGCGCGGAGAATATAATTCGAAGCTTCGCTCAGCGGCATTCAATTCAACTATAATGCTTTCGCATTCACAATTCTTAAGAACTGCTTAGGTGGCCTCGGATTTTTCATTTTCCGCTGCAGGCGGAAGAGAACGCCAATTTCATTTTCCCGCATGCAATAGACGTTTTCTGCCTGCCCAATTGTTTTTCTTCCTACCCACATGGGGTTGCCTTGCCGGCCGAACTGTGCCAATTTATCGCGCCTGCGCGTTGCTTTAACAAACTCAAAGTAGTCGCTGTCGGTATTGCCTATCAAACTTCTTGCTCCTATCTAGTATGGGTAATTCGTGACAAAATAGGTGAGATATTTCAAGTTCTAACCATAAATTACCCTACAGCGCAGCTATATGTATATATCTGTTGTTGTGAAATGAAACTACTATTATATGAAAATATTGGTGGCAAGAATCAATAATCTATAAGTGAAAAGCCATATTCCCTTCCTCTCAAGCCTTCTCACAAGTAAACGGAATGATAAGACATGAAGAGAGCATTCGTTTGGACTGCATTAGAGATTCCTGGATAGCGGAGGAAACAATCATGTAGCTGAATCCCCAACTGTTGTCGCCAAATGAGAGTGCAAGTACAGCGCTAGACCTTGCTGCTGAATCCGCATTTCTTGGGCGAAAATTTAAGTCCTTCAATCATACTCAAAAGAGAATGCTGCGGTACGTGAAACTGCAAAAAATAAATAAATATATGCAAGGTGAATTAGCACTGCTTGAGGCAATTTGAGCAAATGAAAACTCGACAAACTGGTATAAATGTAATCTAAGTTTCTCTTTCTCTGTCAGAGTTGGCATGGGAGATTGTGGTTCCACAGGTACGTATATCTCCAATACTCAGATATTTAGAGCCAATACCTTACAGAATAAATGAAGATATTAGGAATCTGAATTATGCAGGTTTTTTTTTTTGAGCGCTATTAAAGGTCCTAAAATATTGTAATCTGAACATTATAGCGTGAGGTATAAAGTTGTTTAAGGTATTTATTATCTAAACCTCTCTATTTTTTATTTTGCCTTGATAATACAGCAATAACTTTTGCAGATTGCAATAACTTTTTGATTGCGCCTTTGAAGGCCTAACAAACAGCAAATTTTCGGTGAAAGCATACTGTGTAAAATTATAATCCTTTTTCAGAGAATGGATGAAGTTAGATATGATTACAACGCATGCTATTTAATTTTGTGTCTACAAAATATGATGACGCTCATAAAGGTATATGCAATAGCATAAAACGCTATCAACGTCGTGCAGCCACTGCTGAAACGAAGGGTCCTTGAAAAGTAGATCTAAGGCCTTTGGAAAAAAAATCAAACATTCGCACAAACAATTTTACATGCTGCGAAAGCTTAGCAGGGTAAACAAGGTACCTCTGTACCGATGCGCAGAGACGTCCTGCTCGTAATGCAGTTAGTAGTGCTGGATTTCCAATTTGTCGCAGACTCAGAGTTGAGGGTGCTTCCAGGAGTGCTGCATGGAATATTCCGTTCTAATATGAAAGAACCGGATACTGGTTTCACCTTTTTTCAAGGAAAACCTGTCTTGGCGACACAAGCGCAGCCAAGATTGAAAAAATCTAACCAGCCTCATCCTCAAATCAGCACGCATCATAATAAACGCAGCCATTAACCGAGGATCGACTCTCTTGTGCAAAGAGACACATTTGTTTTGTGTTTTATTTTCATTTTTGTTATTTATTTGAAATCCATGCTGCCATGCATCACATATTTGTTTTACAGGAACTATACAATTTTTCCAGAAGTTATACAGCAGCGGCTCCAGCCGTACATGTTGATTACTTTTATAGGTAAGACGCCTAGAAGGCTTTGTACAAACTTTGGCTTAGGTTACCGCAAGTGCAGATGCGTTCACAAACATGGTGTGTTAGTGGACGGTGTTCATTCGATGGGCTTCGTTGAGGGCTGTCAGATTTTGATAGTGAACCAGCCCGTGCTTCTTGGACTGCGAGGACTTGTGTTGCTCCTTGAGAGCGAAGGAACGAGGCCGCATCCGCGACCGTGAGCGAAGACGTGGAGAAGGCGAACGGCGAGTGACGCACTGCTGGTGAAAAGTCACAATGCGGGTCACCATATGGGTGGGGCGAAGCGACAAGACGACTTGTCGGGTATGATGCGGCGCTAGATGGCTGCACACGATTCCAAAAAAACATGCCACGTGCATGGTGAATCCGCACGCAAAGCAGACGGGTCGATTGTCCGAAGTGCGCCAGCTATTCGCTGTGGCATCTCCCATTCATGGCACAGGACGGGTTGTACGGGGCGGTTGGTAGAACTATTGCGCAGCGGACTGCGGCCGGGTCTATAGACACGATGTCGGCGCAGCTGAGAGGCACATATTGCGCAAGTGGTTGGGGCCAGGCGACGACATCGGCGTAGCTTAGCGGAGCAGGCGCACGATCTGTGGATGCCGGGTTACGACGGTTGCAGAGCTGAGAGGTGCAGCCGAAGCAACATTTTGGCGGAGCTCAGGCAAAGCCACGTTGACCGCCTCCTCAATGACGCGGGGGAGCGCAGGCACAAAACGCGATGAAGACTCGTGCATATGTTGTGGCTGCACAAATATTAGCAATGATAGTTGGTGGGCAACCTCCTTACGGACAGACGCCCTCATTATCTCGAGAAACGCAGACGGGCCCGAAACTGTAGCCAACCCAGTGAGGGGTTCGTCGCGCAATGAAGAGCGACGGGTTAATGACCCCTGCCGCCATAACTCTTCGTAGCTTTGACACATTGTGATGATTTCGGCCATCGATTCAGAATCCTTGGTGAGCAACATTTTGAAGGCGTCGTCCTCAATACCTTTCCGTTCACGACTGATCCACTCAGACTTTACCATTAATGAGCTCGCTTTCTTTCATAGGTCGCGTGTGTCCTCAATGTAACTGGTGAATGATTCACCTGGCTACTAATACCGCCCCTGCAAACGCTGTTCGCAAGCAGCTTACGTTGAGTGATGTAGAACAGAACATTGTTCAGTTTAGCTCGTTGGTCCCACTTGTTAGTCGCGCTGCTCCTCTCGTATGTATTTAGTCAATCCTCCACATCGGTGTCAGCCACGCCAGTGAAGATGGCAAGGTCGTATGGACGAGCTACACCAGGACGCGCGGTTGGTGCAGGAGGAAGTTTTTGTAGGGATGCGCCCTGAGGTATTGTAGATGGCAGGCTATGGGATCGAAATTCCATGGTGAGAGGTTCGAGATAATTGCCCTTCCAACAAATGTTAACCTGTTTATTTGATCGGACTAGGATCAGCGCAGCAGTAAAGGCCTAGGTTAAGGACGGACTCCGAGCGCGAGTGGCATTCACGAGCAATATCGCTGAAGAGGACGTGCCCACTAGAAGGCGCTGGAGAGGGCAACCCACTGTATCGTTCCGATCCCTCTCTAATATATATATATATATATATACAGTTGAAGCAACGAAGGCGCAAAGTGACGAAAATTGCACCGTTATTGTATTGAACGTTTCGGCCGCGGCAGGACCTTCTTATTTTCTTTCCTTATTTGCAAGTGTACACTTACATGTAGTGCTGATTATGCCCACATGCGCATGCCCATAAAAGCGGCTGCGCGCTTGTATCTGTGCTTATTCTAACGAACGCCGTGCCATGGCCGAAACGCGACGCACGTTACACATGCAAATTTATGGTGCTATGCACCGGACCTACAGTAGTTTTCATTGAAATATATATATATATATATATATATATATATATATATATATATATATATATATATATATATATATATATATATATATATACCAGAAAAAAAGCAGTTCTGGGTCCGGGTAAATATTCACAGTGAAGTAGACGCGCGTATGAAGCGGTTTATTGACGTTTCGGCCGGGGTCCGGCCTTCATCAGAATACATTGCATGGTGTCACTACAGTTAATATACATGCGCTTATCAACCAAATGAAGATACGTTAACATCAAAAACGAATAAAATGGGCGAACAAAATACATCCGAATCGTTCAAAGGATAGCTGACACGTGTATAGCCCGATGGCGATTGCAAACATATAATCTAAGATACAAAGTATAAAAACATACCGAAATGAATTGTAAGAACCAATCGCCACGTGACAACAAAACGTCGATATGCGCTCAATATGTGCTATGTTATCAAGCAAATACAGACACAGAAAAAGGGGAATAGCGACGTACTAGTAGAAGAAGGGACAAGTGACGGGCTACAAAGACAGGCAACTCAATTTTCCTACACATTCATTCATACCACACGCGACAGTATCAAACTTATAGATAAGGAAGGATTCGCGGGCTTCTCTATCATAATTTGAGCGAAATCCAGATTCAAGCAACGTGACTTTCAGTTTATCAAATGAGTGGTCAGGAAGATGTACGTGTTTTGAGATGGGCAGGTTGGGCAACGTGTTAGCGTGGGATTTATGATTGTTAAAGCGGAATCTGAAAGGCCCTTCTGTTTGTCCGATGTACCGTTTTTTGCAGAGCGTACATTCAAGCATATATATTACGTTTTTTGTGTCACAATCGAAATCGCCTTTGATTTTTAAACAAAAGATTGAAGACGTACTAGTAGCCTATTGCGATGTGGCCATGTAGGGACATACTTTACATCGCGGTTTTCGACAAGGATGGCATCCGATGGCATCAGGGCAGTCAGTCTTAGATGATGATGCTAGTATATCTCGAATATTTCTAGCTTTACGGTATACTGCTTTAGGCGGATCAGAGAATATGTTTTTGAGGCGTTCACTTTGCATTAGAATATTGTGGTGTTTCTTTAATACATGCGAAACATTTGAGACTGACGCAGTGTGGGTTAGGACAAGATTTGCCTGGGGTGAGAGAGTCGGTTTGTTCTTAATGCAAAGAAGCGTCCTTCGGTCATGCACGTCTGCGCGTTTTATTGCATCGTCAAATAATTGTGGTGGGTAATTTTGTTTGGCTAAAGCGTTTTTTAGGGTACCACAATTCTTTTGAAACTCTGATTGCTCAGAACAAATTCTTTTAAAACGTAAGGCTTGGCTATAAGGAATGCTGGTCTTGCAATGTTTAACGTGACTGCTATCGAAGTGTAAATATTGACATCTATCTGTCGGCTTTTTGTATAAGGCAGTAGATAGTTTATCATTTACCACTGAAACGCTGACGTCAAAGAAGTTAATATTAGATGCAGAATACGTGTGAGAAAATGATATAGATGGATGGGCATTGTGAAAGTCAGATATGAAAGAAAGCAGTTCCTGTTCCCCATGAGGCCAAATCAGAAAAATATCGTCAATGTAACGTTTGTAGTAAAAAGGTTTTAAGGTCCTGGTTAGCAAAAATTTATCTTCTAGCTGACCCATAAATATATTGGCGTAGTTCGGGCCAATTCGCGTACCCATAGACGTCCCACTAATTTGCACATAGTGTTGTCCTTCAAATTGGAAGTTATTTAGTTCCAAAATAAGGGCTAGCAAACTTGCCAATGTGTCGCTGTCGATGAGTTTCTCGGGTGATACACATTCGTAGCAATTGATGACTGCCATGATGCCATCAGAATGTGGAATGTTAGTATACAAAGATGCTACATCAAGTGTGACCAAAAGAGAACCTTGAGGAATAATGAGATCGATTATATCCGACAGCAAGTGGGTAGTGTCTCTTACATAAGAGGAAAACGTAGCTGGGATATTACTAATCAGGGAATCTACGTAACTGGACAAATTTTCTGTGACTGTACCTATACCAGAAATGATGGGACGACCTGGGTTGTTTATGTTATGTATCTTAGGTAAAAGGTAGAAACGACCAGCAACAGGACTTAGTGGAATTAGAGAATGAACCGCATTGTCAGGCACCTTTCATGAACCAAGAAAGTCAAATTGCTGCGAGCTTGAACTTGTCCTCTAGCCAATCCGCCGCGTTAGAGGCATTCGCAACCAAAAAACGTAATGAAATCTACGCATTGAAAGCCAAGAAACTGTCCCGTGACGGTGTTGTGTGCCCTTCTGGAAGCCAGAACAAAGTATTCAACTCTGCCCCTTTTCAAACCAAACCTCTAGAAGTACACTCCGGCACTTCTTCGTCATCCTCTGTTAGTAAGTTTGCCCATCAGGAGCTAAATAATATTGTTAATATTTCGGACGTTCAGCTAACAACTCAGGAGTGCAGTGTTCTACGTCGTGGTCTTAATTTTTGTCCAGCAACAGGTGGACATAATGAATTTCAACTACTGAAAGATTTGGATAATTTCGCCCGTAACTTACGCTTGCGCGAATACTTCCATGACCGCTCAAATTCAAGCGATTCGAAACAGGCGTTACCCTCTGGCAAGCACTGGGTCCCTCCCACACAGCGCGATAGATTTTTGGACATGTATATCAAAGCAGTACAACGAGACGTTCTGCAATTGTATCAAAAACAAGCACCCTTCCGCCGTAATTTGTCCGCCAGCGAAATGAAAGCACTAGATACCCTTTCCTCTCGCAAAGACATCGTCATTAAGCCTGCTGACAAAGGTGGTGCCGTTGTCATAATGAACAAGTCCGATTACGCTGCAGAGGCCCACAGACAGCTAGCAGACGCGACGTTCTATAAACGCCTTGATCATGACCCCACTGAGCAATATAAATCTCTGATCAAAAGCACAGTGCTAGATCTCGTCAAGAAGAAAAAGGTGCCTGACAATGCGGTTCATTCTCTAATTCCACTAAGTCCTGTTGCTGGTCGTTTCTACCTTTTACCTAAGATACATAAGATAAACAACCCAGGTCGTCCCATCATTTCTGGTATAGGTACAGTCACAGAAAATTTGTCCAGTTACGTAGATTCCCTGATTAGTAATATCCCAGCTACGTTTTCCTCTTATGTAAGAGACACTACCCACTTGCTGTCGGATATAATCGATCTCATTATTCCTCAAGGTTCTCTTTTGGTCACACTTGATGTAGCATCTTTGTATACTAACATTCCACATTCTGATGGCATCATGGCAGTCATCAATTGCTACGAATGTGTATCACCCGAGAAACTCATCGCCAGCGACACATTGGCAAGTTTGCTAGCCCTTATTTTGGAACTAAATAACTTCCAATTTGAAGGACAACACTATGTGCAAATTAGTGGGACGTCTATGGGTACGCTAATTGGCCCGAACTACGCCAATATATTTATGGGTCAGCTAGAAGATAAATTTTTGCTAACCAGGACCTTAAAACCTTTTTACTACAAACGTTACATTGACGATATTTTTCTGATTTGGCCTCATGGGGAACAGGAACTGCTTTCTTTCATATCTGACTTTAACAATGCCCATCCATCTATATCATTTTCTCACACGTATTCTGCATCTAATATTAACTTCCTTGACGTCAGCGTTTCAGTGGTAAATGATAAACTATCTACTGCCTTATACAAAAAGCCGACAGATAGATGTCAATATTTACACTTCGATAGCAGTCACGTTAAACATTGCAAGACCAGCATTCCTTATAGCCAAGCCTTACGTTTTAAAAGAATTTGTTCTGAGCAATCAGAGTTTCAAAAGAATTGTGGTACCCTAAAAAACGCTTTAGCCAAACAAAATTACCCACCACAATTAATTGACGATGCAATAAAACGCGCAGACGTGCATGACCGAAGGACGCTTCTTTGCATTAAGAACAAACCGACTCCCTCACCCCAGGCAAATCTTGTCCTAACCCACACTGCGTCAGTCTCAAATGTTTCGCATGTATTAAAGAAACACCACAATATTCTAATGCAAAGTGAACGCCTCAAAAACATATTCTCTGATCCGCCTAAAGCAGTATACCGTAAAGCTAGAAATATTCGAGATATACTAGCATCATCATCTAAGACTGACTGCCCTGATGCCATCGGATGCCATCCTTGTCGAAAACCGCGATGTAAAGTATGTCCCTACATGGCCACATCGCAACAGGCTACTAGTACGTCTTCAAACTTTTGTTTAAAAATCAAAGGCGATTTCGATTGTGACACAAAAAACGTAATATATATGCTTGAATGTACGCTCTGCAAAAAACGGTACATCGGACAAACAGAAGGGCCTTTCAGATTCCGCTTTAACAATCATAAATCCCACGCTAACACGTTGCCCAACCTGCCCATCTCAAAACAAGTACATCTTCCTGACCACTCATTTGATAAACTGAAAGTCACGTTGCTTGAATCTGGATTTCGCTCAAATTATGATAGAGAAGCCCGCGAATCCTTCCTTATCTATAAGTTTGATACTGTCGCGTGTGGTATGAATGAATGTGTAGGAAAATTGAGTTGCCTGTCTTTGTAGCCCGTCACTTGTCCCTTCTTCTACTAGTACGTCGCTATTCCCCTTTTTCTGTGTCTGTATTTGCTTGATAACATAGCACATATTGAGCGCATATCGACGTTTTGTTGTCACGTGGCGATTGGTTCTTACAATTCATTTCGGTATGTTTTTATACTTTGTATCTTAGATTATATGTTTGCAATCGCCATCGGGCTATACACGTGTCAGCTATCCTTTGAACGATTCGGATGTATTTTGTTCGCCCATTTTATTCGTTTTTGATGTTAACGTATCTTCATTTGGTTGATAAGCGCATGTATATTAACTGTAGTGACACCATGCAATGTATTCTGATGAAGGCCGGACCCCGGCCGAAACGTCAATAAACCGCTTCATACGCGCGTCTACTTCACTGTATATATATATATATATATATATATATATATATATATATATATATATATATTGCTACGGGGTATGCTCCCACTGACGAAGAGCTGAGCAGGAAGAAGACGAAGACGACGATTTAGAAGCTAGCGCGGGCTGTTGCATCTTGGCCAAGCGCAGCGTATTTTCCTTGTAAATATATTTGTACATAGCTTGTCGTCTGCGTCTTTCTACGTAACATATTTGGTGGAGGTGGACGTTCCCTGTACCACGTCACGGAGCTTCGCAGTGGCCGGTACGTCGAGCCTACCTTCATGGCTCCCGGCGACGCCAACCCGACTCCACCGGCTCCGACACCTGCTGCCACTTCGACGACCTACATCACCCTCTCCGCTCCCCGTGATCCTGGCGTATTCTCGGCAAAAGATGGGGAAGACGTCGAGGACTGGCTCAGCCTTTACGAACACGTCAGCCGCAATAACCGGTGGGACCCCACTATCATGCTCGCCAATGTAGTCTTTTACCTCGGTGGCACACCTCGAGTTTGGTTTCGGACGCACGAAGAGGAGCTCACCAGTTGGGATTCGTTCAAGCAAAAGCTCCGAGACTTGTTCGGCAACCCCTACGGTCACAAACTTGCCGCGCAGAAGGCGCTTTCCGGCCGTGTGCAGACGTCAACAGAGCCCTATGTCACGTACATTCAGGACGTCCTGGCTCTGTGCCGCAAAGTTGATGCACACATGCCTGAGTCGGACAAGGTATCCCACATCCTCAAAGGCATTGCCGATGACGCCTTCAACTTGCTCGTATTCAACAACGTCGCGACGGTGGATGCTGTTCTCAAAGAGTGCCGCCGCCTGGAACTCGCTAAAAGCAGACGTATCGATCAGCAGTTTGCCCATCTGCCCAACACCCCAGCGACTTCTTCCTGTGCCGACGCTCCTTGTCCCAACACCACCGGCGATATTACCAAGATCGTTCGGCGTGAGATTGAGGCCGCCAATCCGGCTGCCTTCGACTCCAGCCCCACCAACGCACCGGCAGTCACGGTTTCCCTGATCCAGGCAGTTGTCCGCCAGGAGTTCGAAAACATGGGCCTTCACACCATCTGCTCGGCCCATCACCCTGATACCCATCCGGCTTCTTCGATTCCGCCCCGTCCCGCATCGTCTTACCCACCACGTTTCCGCACCCCAGCTGAATGGCGCACTGCTGACGACAAGCCCATTTGTTTTCACTGCCGTCGCATCGGGCACATTTCTCGGCACTGTCGAAGTCGCTGGACTTCCCCGACCCGGTCTGCTTATACTGCCTATTCCCGCCCCTCGGGTGGCCCTTCTCGTCCTTATGCCGCACGCTCCGATAATGCCGCCACTGACTCTCCTGCGCCGAACCGCCCCTATTCTCGTTCACCTTCGCCCCAAGGACGACAATCTCGCTCTCCCCAGCCCCGTCGCTCCTTTTCGCCGACTCCCTTCGGACGCCGCTCCCAGCCGGAAAACTGAATGATGCAGCGCCTCGAGGTGACGGTGCATTGCTCCCTACGCCGCCAAATCCTCCACTGACGTTGCCCACTCATCTGAACCTTCTTGACGTGCAAGTCGACGGTGTTCCTGTATCTGCTCTTATAGACACTGGGGCGCATTTGTCGGTAATGAGCGCGGACTTTCGTACCCGCCTAAAAAAAATAATCACGCCCGCCACGACGCTTGTTGTCCGTGTCGCCGATGGCGGAACAGCCCCCGTAATTGGTATGTGTGCCGCCCGCGTCTCCTTCGCCGATCGCTCAACAGTCGTGCTATTCACAGTCATCGCCCACTGTCCCCACGACATCATCCTCGGCTTAGACTTCCTCTCCGCACATTCTGCTCTCATTGATTGTTCCGCCAGTACTCTCCGCCTTGACCTGCCTGTTCTGGATCCCGCTGAACCACACCCCAGTCGCCTCAGTTCCGTCGACTTTGTTCGCTTGCCACCTACGGCACTGACTTACGTTGACCTAGTGTCATCCCCACCAGTGCCCGACGGTCACTATATCGCGGCTCCTCTACAAGACGTCCTCCTTACACACGGGATCACGGTACCTCATACCGTTTTATCTATTACGGCTAATTGCGTCTGCCTGCCAGTGGTCAATTTTGGCTTGACGACACAAGTGCTGCCACGCGGGATGTCTCTGGCCCAACTTTGCTCATTCGAAGATCACTCAATAGCATCTATTGAGGTAGACAGCAATTCAGCCGATCCTCCTCTACCATCTCAGTCGACAACTTGCACCATCGCCGACTTACAGAAAATGATTGCGCCCGACATGCCGTCCGAGCACGCTCGTCAGCTCTACCGCGTTCTGCTTTCCTACAACGATATTTTTGACTTTAACGATCGTCCTTTGGCCCAAACTACAACTGTTAAACATCGCATTAATACCGGCGATGCCCCTCCTATTCATCGCCGCCCGTATCGAGTGTCACCGGTTGAGCGTCAAGTTATTCACGCTGAAGTTCGCAAAATGCTTGCCAATAACATCATAGAACCGTCATGTAGTCCATGGGCGTCACCGGTTGTACTGGTAAAAAAGAAGGATGGTTCATGGCGCTTTTGCGTGGATTATCGGCACCTTAACAGGGTTACCAAAAAGGACGTGTATCCCCTACCTCGGATCGATGACGCCCTTGACTGCCTCCATGGTGCTCGCTACTTCTCTTCTATTGACCTCCGCTCCGGCTACTGGCAGATTGCTGTGGACGATCTCGACCGCGAGAAGACTGCTTTTGTAACTCCGGACGGTCTTTATCAATTCAAAGTAATGCCGTTTGGTCTATGTAACGCTCCTGCCACTTTTGAACGCATGATGGACTCCCTTCTTCACGGTTTCAAATGGTCCACATGCCTGTGCTACTTGGACGACGTCATAGTATTCTCCCCAACGTTCCCTACGCACCTCGAGCGCCTCTCGGCAGTCCTGGACGTTTTTCGTCGCGCCGGTCTGCAACTGAACGCATCGAAGTGCCAATTCGGCCGTCGCCAGATTACCGTCCTTGGGCATCTCGTTGACGCGAACGGAGTGCAACCGGACCCAGACAAGATCCATGCTGTTACGCACTTTCCTGTTCCGAAGTGTGTCAAGGATGTGCGCAGCTTCATCGGCCTTTGTTCCTACTTCCGCCGTTTCGTGAAAAATTTCGCGGCCATAGCACGACCACTAACCGAGCTTTTGAAAAAAGACGCCCCTTTCCAGTGGGGCGTTAACGAGGCCTCTGCATTCTCGCATCTAATCGACGTTCTCACAACGCCTCCCGTTCTGGCCCATTTCGATCCGTCTGCGCCTACCGAAGTTCGTACTGATGCCAGCGGTCACGGAATTGGCGCAGTACTGGCACAACGCCAGCGCGGCAACGACCGTGTTATCGCTTACGCCAGCAGGCTCCTCTCACCCGCGGAGCGCAACTATTCCATCACTGAGCGTGAGTGTCTGGCCCTAGTTTGGGCGGTTGCGAAGTTCCGCCCATACTTATATGGCCGACCCTTTTCCGTTATCACAGACCATCACGCGCTTTGTTGGTTATGCTCATTGAAAGACCCTTCAGGAAGACTTGGTCGCTGGGCCCTACGCCTCCAAGAATATTCGTTCTCTGTCACCTACAAATCTGGCCGACTACACAAGGACGCTGACTGCCTGTCTCGCTACCCGGTAGACGAGCCTGACGACGCCGACAGTAGTACTGCCGACGGCATTTTCTCTGTGTCTGCCTTCGTTAACATCGCCGATGAGCGGTACCGAGACCTATCGCTGCGAGTACTCATCGAGCGTCTGCGCTCTACACCTACCGACGCATCCGTTCGCCGATATGTCCTCCAGGGCGGCATTCTGTACCGAAGGAACTTCCTCCCTGACGGATCTGATCTTCTTCTTGTCGTGCCAAAACATCTACGACAGACTGTGCTCTTTGAGATGCATGACGCACCTACTGCAGGACATCTTGGCGTAACCCGCACGTACGACCGCGTCCGCCGCCGCTTCTATTGGCCTGGTCTCGCTCGCTCTGTCCGACACTATGTTGCTGCCTGTGATACCTGCCAGCGTCGGAAAACACCTCAGGTGCTACCTGCCGGTCATCTCCAGACGATCACTGTCCCTGTGGAACCGTTCTTTCGTGTTGGATTAGACCTCCTCGGTCCCTTTCCCACGTCATCCTCTGGGAACAAATGGGTAGCCGTCGCAACTGACTACGCCACCCGATACGCTATCACGTGGGCTCTCCCTACCAGTTGCGCCACTGACGTCGCGGACTTTCTCTTGCGGGACATTATCTTACTTCATGGCGCCCCGCGACATCTGCTCACTGACCGTGGTCGTAACTTCCTCTCGAAAGTTATCGCCGACATTGTACGTTCCTGCTCCACTCAACACAAGCTGACTACCTCATACCATCCTCAAACCAATGGTCTGACAGAGCGGTTAAACCGTACTCTTACCGATATGGTGTCAAAGTATGTTTCCAAGGACCACCGCGACTGGGACATTGCGCTTCCTTACGTCACATTCGCTTATAATTCTTCCCGGCACGACACCGCCGGATTTTCTCCCTTTTATCTGCTCTACGGTCGCGAACCGACCTTGCCCCTTGACACGGCACTTCCTCCTGCTTCGATCTCAACAAGCGAGTATGCGCGCGACGCCATCGCTCTCGCCGACCATGCACGCCAGCTTGCCCGTGCTCGACTGACGGACTCGCAAACCACTCAGCAGCGTCAGTACAACGCCCGCCACCGTGACGTGCAGTTTTCGCCTGGTGCGCTCGTGCTCTTGTGGTCGCCCTCTCGTCACGTCGGACTTTCACAAAAGCTCCTTTCGCGATACACAGGACCCTACCGCGTGCTGCGCCAGGTGACGCCTGTGACTTATGAAATTGCTCCTGTGAGCTCAACCTCGTCATCTACTCTGGCGTCTAGTGATGTCGTGCACGTCAGTAGGCTCAAGAGCTACTACACTGCTTCAGAGTCCAGCCTTTAGTCGCTCCGGGACGGCGCTTTTGCCGCCGGGGGTAGTGCTACGGGGTATGCTCCCACTGACGAAGAGCTGAGCAGGAAGAAGACGAAGACGACGATTTAGAAGCTACCGCGGGCTGTTGCCTCTTGGCCAAGCGCAGCGTATTTTCCTTGTAAATATATTTGTACATAGCTTGTCGTCTGCGTCTTTCTACGTAACAATATATATATGTATATGTATATATATATATATATATATATATATATATATATATATATATATATATATATATATATATATATATATATATATATATATATATATATATATATATGTATATATATATACACATGCACCCATGCACACTGGCTGCGCGTCTCGAAACCGACTGTGCCCATATTCAAAAAACCTGCCTTACACGAAAACTGTTCGTTCCAGTGCGTGTCAGGCAGACCAAATGCTGGACATATTAACGAAGGTGGCCAGCGAATGGTGCAGCTCAGCTCAAACAATAAGCTTGTGAATTTTACGCGAATGTCCTATGTGTATTTGCAGCCAGAGCTGTGCCTTCTTGCGAAAAAAGTAATACAAAAGATAGAAACGCGTTTCTTTACGGCTTTCCGAATGCGCAAGAAAGCAAGATAGAAAAAAGCACAGAAAGGTAATTTCAAAATGTCAAAGAAGAATTTGTACAGATACCGATTGAAGAGTCAGTATATAAAGGCCGGGTACGGAAGTGTGTCTTGTCAGCGACACGTGCAAAGGCAGCGATGTTCAAGGGTATTCGCGAATAAAGAGACTTCTGACTCGCTTCGAAGAGTGACCGCGCCGGACGATGTTCGGATCGCCGCGTACAAATGGAGGGCCGCGTTCAGTTTACGGAACGTGAAACTTTAGGCTATGATGGCCACATGTTAGTGTTTCATATGCGTCTTTTCGGTGTGGAGGCGCAGAGAAAAGGACGCGTAATGGAGAATCTCCGTGTAATTCTACAATGAGCGCATTCAAGAAAATATAAAGAGTAAATGTATTGGCTCTGCAGGTGCTGGTGTTCTGTAGCTACAGGTGCGATTAGCCTGGAGATTGAGGGTGCCATATACTCGACCTGAGCGTCTCTTTTATTTTCGTAGAGGCCTTCAGGAAAGCTTAGTAACTTGGAAATGTAAAAAGGCGTGAAAGTTGCTTGCAGGCAAGGCGCTATGCTTCCTTCTAGGAAGGTATTGAGGCGCTGAAACACAAGTATAACGACCCTTTAACCACTGAAGCTTCAGCATGACTTCAGAAAGTGTTTGAACGCCCATACTGATCGTGGGTGGCACGGAGCGGTGAATCGGTACGTCCCTTTGACTGAACATGCAGAGGTATATTGAAAATATTTTCTTTTTTGATACAGTAAGCGAAGATTGCTATAGAAAAAACCAGGCAGTTGCGCAGAGAACATGTGGCCTAATCCAAAGGGGCAGAAAATTGAGCACGCATGTGCCATTTTTCGCCTGTGATACTGTAAGCTTACTCGGATGGCAGAAAGCTGCATACGCACTATCATCAACTTCATCGTTTCCTGTAATGTCATTGAAAATGGGGATTGGTTGCAACTTCCAATTGAAGTGTTTCGTGTTGAGGCATTGAACGAACCAAAGTTACTTGCGTGAAACATCGGAAGCCTTCTACATCAAGAAAGCGGGTCCGAACTGTGTTAGTGATACGTAGGTTTTTCTTTACGATGCTGAGCAGCAGTTTCTATCACGCCTACTCTGATAAAACATTGTACTCCATATTGCCTTGTACGCATTCGCGGTGTTGTGGAGGGTTATATATGTCGAGTGCTTTCACCCTCATTAAACAGTTGAAGTAGCGCCCGTGGTGTCGTCGTCTTTCTTGTGTGTGTTGTTTTTTGGCGCAAAATCTTTTCAGTATGCAAGATCGGAACTAGCCCAGCACTTAACTCTTCTAGAGTATGAAAGAGGCCCGCAAACTCACGGAATATTTCCGCTCGACTGGCCGCTCGAGGCATTTCGCTTGTGTTCTCGGGCTTCTTTCACATTTGAAAAAACACTTTTATGTAGCACATATTGAGCGACAGAAAGCTGTATCGAGACTTTGTTTTTGTGGCTCTGAAATGTTGTCTTTGACAATTTTAGTCGAATTATAACATTTGAGAAGTTGAATAAATAATTAAGACTAATTATCTACTTAGACAGAAGAAGAAAGTAATTTAGGTATCTCGCAGTGGCGGAAAACACACTACCTTGATTCTGTCCAGCTACACGGCATTCGCATGTAGCTTTGAACTCTGACTAAAGTTCCCTGGGACACGTGGTATATAAACACAAGCGCCACACGCAAATTTTTAGGCAGTGCTGCTGGATGACATAGCATGTCCAAGGGCAAAGCGCCAGAGCTCATTTAAACAGTGTGCATGGCAGATATTCGGTTCTGCGTAATTTTTGGTTTTGATTATGTGGTGTGCCGTTACATTGCTTCAGTGCACACCGAAATAATTTGGACATGCATCATGAGGTGGAGTTTCCCTGCATTACTACGTAGAGTCAGGTGCCTTCCGCATGTGAAATTTTACGCAGTCATTTTGAGCAAATGTTTGCGCTCTCCTATCCTGCTGTCACTATATCGCAAATGCAATGTTTGGAAATTTCGCATTTCAACTTTACAGGAAGAACCCCTTTTGTAACCGTCCCGCGAAAATACAGCATTTTGCACGCTACTAGCCGATGCCTCATTACAGGGGAGATTCCACAGCAAGGAGGTGAGCTAATTTTACTACATGGCGTGAACATTTACTAGAAGTATGTATGCTCCACTAAAAAGGTGACCGCATTTTACGAGCGTACTTTAGTGGTTATTGTCTTGCGAGAAATTGTTTTCTAGACATAGGATATGTTTAACTATTCCTATCTTTGATGCGTGTTTTACGAGCGTTTAGATAATGCTTTAGGAGTGTTTAGACGAAAACGTGCCAATCATGTTTGTCATCGGTAGACGGGCGGCGCAAGGTGACGAATGCAACTAATACTTCCGTATTTCTTCATGCCAGGCTTGTAAAAGAACGATCAAAATGGAGGGGGGAGATTCCTGTTTTTTTTCCTGGTAGAGGAATTGAGGGGAATCACGGTCACTGACCAGATCTGAAGAAATATCTGACGTTACAGAACCTCGTGTGGGCTTCTTGTTCACTTAGTTGGACCATAAATCGGCGTCAATTATGTCGCCAGTACGTGACATAACGAGACCCACACGATGTCATCAATCTTTCTTCGCACACACCAACCAAAAAGGAGGCTGAGTTGCTGTTCCGTGGTATAAATTTGAATACGGAAACGCCACCAAGGCTATGAGATATGGTCTATGGGGTACAACGTGCGGTCAGTCGACTTCCCTCTCAAGTGCAAGAACAAGCCCGCACCCGTGAAATTGGTGTGTCTTCCGGTTTGCAAAAACGCGGTGAAAGAACGCATGTCGGTAGCTGAGAAGCAAGCCTTTCGCAGCCTATGGAACGTTAGCACCGTCATTCTGCCCTCTGACAAAGACAACGCTACTGTCGTGCTTGATAGGAGGGAGTGCCAGAAGGTGCGGGCGCTTCGCAAAGACCATCATATGTAGGCTCCTCTAACTTATGACTCTACAAGCAGACTGAAGCCCAAGCTGCAGAAGGTTGCTGAAAAGACTGTTCAAGTTGGTTGCTCCGCACTACGTGGGTCTCTACCACCGTTTGCTCTGCACGAACAAATCAGCCCCATCCAATCTACGGCCTGACAAATGTCCACAAGCCTGTAGTTCCACTTCAGCCTATCGTCCACTTAACCAGATCCTCACTCTACCGAATATCGAGCTAACTTCACCTAGTGTTCAGCCCGCTTGCCGGTAATACCTCGACGCAGGTAGAAAATTCATCCAATGTCTAGCAAAGGTGAAAGACAGCACTCAGAATCAAGACGACTACATGGTCTCGTTCGGCGTCACACCTCTATTCACTAGTGTCCCTGTGGATTTGGCAGCAGCCACTTCCGAAGAAGCCCTAAAAGCAGCCACTATTCTTCCTGGTCGCACACCTTATGATGTCCCTGTTCTTATCATGCTACATGAGGTTTTGTCTAAGCAACATGTACATTATTATGATTCTAGCCTTTATCAGCAAACTCATGGCACGGCGATGGGAGCGTAAATATCGGCTACCACAGCCAGTCTAGTAATGGAAGCCTTGGAAAAATAACTACTGGCCTCATTCAACCCGATATCTAAAGTTTTTTACCGCCACGTCAATGATTCCTTTGGTATTTTGAAGATGCAGGCCTTCCCACACTTCCTGGACTACCTTAAAGCACAAAATGCGAGAAGGGGAACTTGGCGCCTTTCTTGGATGTACTGGTTCTCCTGGGTGAGGGCCCTCTCACCTTCTCGGTCAACACGAAGACTGCGCACGGGGTTCGTTACCTCAAGTTCAGCTCCTGTCATCTTGCCTGTCATAAGATGCCCGTAGCATCATCCTTGATAACATGTCCCGTACGTGTCTGCTGAGGTGACGATGCATTGAGAAAGGAAATAAGAACGGTCCACCATGAGATCACCCGCAATGGCTAACCAAGTCATTTCATATGCAGGACTGAGAAGCAGATACTACAGCCAAACTCACAGATAAACACGACAATCTGTGCCCATGTAGCCATACCTTACGTCCAATATATCAGCGAATAATGTTTAAATTTTTGCGCGTGTTTTCAAAATGCGACTTGCCTTGTGCGTACGTGCCGACCAGAAACCTGCGGAACCAGCTATTGCATGGGACACACGAGTTGTCCATTGAATCATTCCAATAGGTCGTGTATGTGTTGTAATTCTGAACACATGCTCTGACTGTGCCCAGCCTTAGAGGCCTCCACTTCAAACCTAGGGCTCCTGGGAATCCACCCTCTAGAGTACAGAACACCTACAACAACTCCACGCCGTCCTGAAGGCCCATGATGTCGCGGTTGGTCTCTGCATGCCAGTCCTCTGCTGGGTGAAGGCATTGGTCCATGTCCAGTCGCCTCGGATGTTAGCTCTTCAGGGCCCGAATGAAGTTCTTGTCATGTCATGTCATGTCAAGGATAAGCGACCATGCCCTGATTGCCATGAAGTATGTATTGGCGAAACAGGAAAGTTTTCCAGACGCCTGAATGACCACAAACGCGACGTAAGAAATAACCAAAACAAGAAGGATGCCATTGCAGAGCATACGTAAAAACGTAGTCGCAAGATTTATTAGGACAAAATCACTGTTGTCGCCAAGGAAAAGAAAATATCATCCCGCCGGCTACTAGAGCCGCTCATCATTCAGTCAATGCCACCTACGCTGAACCGGAAAGCAGGGACTGTACCTGCCATTTACGCACGCTAGTTACGTCGTGTATTGGCTACATAGGCGGCAATTTCCTGTCCAACTCAATGAACAAGGAAACAGCACGAAGTTGCGAAACGTCTGATATTCCATCAGATTTGGTCAGTGAGCGTGATTCTTCTCATTGCGTGCCAGACTAGAAAAAATTTCGTCGACCTCTTGATTATGCTAGAGGAGATAAGCCTATACTTGCTATTGAGCCCTTCCGTAATTGGAGCCCACATGGGAGGCGACTGCGGCGACAAGCTTGTAAACTAGAATTAGGCTATTACGCATGCACGCCACTTGTATCCAAGTAGAAACATTGAGGGTATACGCTAGGACCTCACCTATTACTAAGGCGAAAGCAGTGGGTGGTTCGAGGGAAGAAACATTCAATGTCCCGCGTTACGCCATCCGGCGTTGTGGCACCTAGATGCGTGGCACGGAAATGCACATTGAATGGAACTCTTGATTTTGGTGGAAGCCGAACCCCCTATCTGTGGTGCTAATTAAGGCGAACTGAATGAAGACGCACGACCTGTGGTGGGAGTGGAACCCGCGACTTTGTTTTCAATTAGCGCGAATTTAGGAATCACTTTCTTAAACAGAAGAATGAAGCCGAGGCGAAAAAGCAGGAACTGTGGCGTTAATTATAGTTGGGTTGATTATGATACAGGTAATTAGGTACACGAACCCACGACATTTGATGAGAGTTGAACCCGCTCCCTCTGGTTTTATACAAGTCAATTTAATTGGGAACCTCGACGTATGGTGGGACTCGAACCCATGAGGTTTCATGTTAATTAGGGCGAAATAGCTGATCAATTTCTTTTTTAAAGAAGGGTGATGCTGAGGAGAAAGAGAAGCGTAAGCTCGAACTGTGGCGTTCATTCACGTAGTTTATTATAATAGGGGTAATTACGCCTCGAACCCAAGGACGTTTAGTCACTGTAGAATCCGCTACATCTGGTATTATATAAGTGAAAATTAAGACCCTCGACCTCTGGAACTTGTCGAACCGAAGATCTTTGATGCCCATTAGGATGAATTAGGGCATCAATTTATTTATAAGTACCCACGATTTTAGTGTAAAAAAAGCGATGGTGATTAAGATGCCCGAAGCAGTCGAACCCCCACCTTCGTTGGGAGTCGAATCCGGGATATTTACTTTGATTAGGGCGGAGCTAATTAAGGTACCGATAATTAAGTTTGAGGTAAGTAAGATAATCAAACCCATGACCTTTTATGAAAGGAACGTAATAGAAATAACAACGCATTAGCATGAGAATGTGAAGTAGTATTATGTGTTTCTTTAGCGTATGCTAAAGTGAGTATAAACTTTCTTGCTACTACTGTACACGCGTATTCTTGGTTGGTCTTCGCATTTTGGCAAGCAATTTTTGCTTGCAGTCTTGCACTATGAATTGTTATTTGTTTTCTCAGCTTAGGTAATTAAATGTAGTGCAAAACGACTACGGTGGCTGTTATAACCAAAGTGTTGTGAACCAAGTAAGGTACGCAACCTTGGTTGAATAAATTACGTTTATTATAATTACATTTTTTTTATCTTTTCAAGAACTCAATGAATTAAGTGTCACTTCTAATCACATTTCAGAAACAACTAACTGCACTTACTGCGTTCCGGAGCAAGGCGTTAAAAGCCGGAATGCAGATTGTGACTTCATTTTCAAGGCGTACTGCACGTCCCCGGATTTTCTCTCATGTGATGAATGTGAGTAGGGCTTCAGCTTATCGACAAGATCGTCTTCCTTTCCATGCGCTGTATTCTTTTTTTTCATTCCTGGCAGATTGCAGTAGGCGGGCAGATCCCTATCTAGCCTCATTTAGGGCTTCAGTAATAAAGAAGAATGAAGTATCTGCAATGAAATTTATCCGCTCCTTCATACCACAGCAGCTAATGCTACAACCACTCAGTCCTGGTCACTGTGTTGCGTCGTTGTCTCTTACATCAACACTGGTGCAAACTCTAAAGCCACCTTGGCTTTCCACCTAGCCACGATGCAGCCTCGTTAGAAAAGCTTTCGGCATCATAGTGAACTTCCTGGAAAAACACCGGCCTGGGGACGCAACAA
The DNA here is from genome assembly GCF_038994185.2 of Dermacentor albipictus. Classification (NCBI taxonomy): domain Eukaryota; kingdom Metazoa; phylum Arthropoda; class Arachnida; order Ixodida; family Ixodidae; genus Dermacentor; species Dermacentor albipictus. The sequence continues at coordinate 72,628,492 of NC_091830.1, forward strand.
TTAGCGTTCCCTGCGTGACGCAACATACATGCCCTCGGATATCTGTGTGTGAAAACTGTTTTAAAGGTATTAGATTTATTTGACTGTTTCGGACGCATTGTACTTAATCGTTTTCTCTCTTTCGTTTTCTCGCTTGCACATCTCGCTCATTCGTTCGCTTGCTCACACTCTTTCTAGTTGGCTCGTTCGTTAATTTGAACTATTCGCGTACAGTTACAATCATGGACGATGGCGTCTGCACAATTTTTGTTGATTACTTCTCTATCCCTCTTTTTGAAGATGGACCATTCCATCTGAAGACCGCAGAAGACCAGCGAATCTAGAGCTGATAAAGTTTTTCACTCACACACTCACTCTATCCCTCTACATAAATGTTCGTCCCGTCGCCTTCGCCCTCCCGTCGCCTTCAACGCGGCTGTGGGACAGCTGAGGCGTACGTGCAACCCCGGCCCAGTCTTGCTTTCCATGGCCTTTTATGCGAAGCATATTAACGTAAGTTTCGGACCTTCGCGCGACGCCCGGCGGTGGCCACCATTGACCCTGAAGTGGGGTCACGTGACATGACGTCACGTGATGACGTCACACAGGCTGCAGATGGGGCCTCATATCGCGCCGTCGGTCGCCTTCCGGCGGTGGCCACCATTGACCTTCAAGTGACCTTCAAGTAGGTCACGTGACATGACGTCACATGATGACGTCACACCGGCTGCAGATGGGGCCTCATATCGCGCCGTCGGTCGCCTCCCGGCAGTGGCCACCATTGACCCTGAAGTGAGATCACATGATGTGACGTCACGTGATGACGTCATGCCGGCTGCAGATGGGGCCTCATATCGCGCCGTCGGACGTCGCCCGGTGGAGGCCTCCACGCTTCGGTTCGCGCCGTCGCGCGCGACGCGGCGGCGGCGCCATCATCGCTGCATCACGTGATATGTAACGTCACGCCAGGGATGAAGCGGCGCGCGCAAGCCGTCGCGTCAGTCTCTGTGCCCGCAACCGTGCCAGCGTCTTTGCGCCGGGCGTGTATGCGGTCAAGATGCCTCCAAACGCTAAGGATACGCTAAGGTTAAGCCCAGTGGATGCTTCGCATCCACTGGGCTTAACCTTGATAAGTTTTCAATTTTTCTTCACACTTACCGAACCACAAATAATACTGCTACTTCTGAGCAGGACCATACGGAGCCGCAAACCTGAACTACGGCGGATCGTACTGCTTATTTAGCAGAAAGTAATACTCCTCTCTTGTCCCCCTATCCATTGGTCTGGACATCACCTCCAATCGGTTCGCCTATCCCCCATTCCAATGCGGGATACCGTGGTTTCCGCTGTTCTGTTCTTTTGTTTTCTTAACTAAGCAGTATATATGAGCCTCCCAGCAAAATCAAACAAGGTCATTTTTTTTTGAAGTTACCACTGAATACCTTTGGCAGTTCTGACGCAATATAAAATACCAATACGCATCACCTTCGGTCGCCACTTGTTTGCAGTCCGAGAGCAGTAGCATCAGTGAAGAGTGGCGCGCGGCACCGCTGTCCAAATTATTACAAACATCAGGACCCGGCAGTAGCGCGGTAGCAACTAATCTAGCGTAAGATGGCAGAGCTTCGGCCTTTTTGTCTTTTGCAAGTGATGTGGCCCTCATGCCGAAAGGACCCCGGGCCCTCAAGTTATCGCAGTCTCGTGGCACAATAAGTGCCGGTCATTTTCAAACTTCCAATTTATATCAATAATTCATACTCTCCCCGAAACGAAGAAAAATAGTTTTATTTTATGAGGTAATAATTACTTGCTGCATATATCCTGTAGAGATTTGGATATGACAGGCAGTATTCGATGTTGGCAAAGTTTGTAGCAATATTTTGGCAGACTTGTAGGAGAAAATTGTTTTTAAAATGAACGATCAAATTCAAGCTGGCCTTGCTGAAAGATTCCTGTGTTACTTATAATAACATTAAGATAAATATTGATATCTACCAATAGCAAGTGCCCGTGATATGGGTTATTCACTGGCGCCTGATATTATCAAGAGTTACTGAAAACCACAATATCACTTGCAGAGCGCAGATGATTGATTACTCCGATCTAACATTAGAATACCGCTTGCTCTTGGTTCGTCAAATTGATATAGTCATTTTCAGTTGTGATTCAACTGATAAAACAGTAGCTTATGACGTTTATGAGTTTATAGTTAAAACGCCTTTGGCGCATCATCTGAGTTATCATAACGGGACTTTATAAGATAGATTTATCGCTGGTAATACAAATGTGAACTTCAGATTTTGCAAGTTCAAGTTCAAGTTTATTCATCAACGATGTCAGTTTTACAAATAATTGTATACAAAATTAGCACTACACAGGGAGTCCCAAAGTTAGAACGTGTCAGTGGGACCCCCATACATGAATAAAATGAAAAAAAAAAAACGAGATACAGATCAAGCATTCGCTACGGTGACTTCAGAGACAATTTGATAAAATAAGGAACAGTGCGAAAAAACAAGAAAATATAAAGCTGTTTAGTGAGACCAAAATTGCGAAGAAAACTTCTGTATTGAACAAGCAATGGAAAATTACGCTACAATAAAAACAGGAGTAATGTAACATGTAGTATAGTAGCTAAGTCAATTATGATTACAATACCAAAAGTCAGTTGTTAGGATGAAGAGAGTTGCTTTAGAAGATATTTATTAACTTGATTCTGGAATATATGTCTGTGGGGGATAATTTTCTGGTATATGGAATAGCATTCCACAGTTTTATTCCCGCAAATGTTGTAGTGAACTTACCATAGTTTGTGCGCGCTTTAGGTAAAACACGATTATCGAGTTCACAGAAGCTAGTAGTGTTAGTATTTACAAAAGCTTGCATAACAAAGTTGATTTATTGGTGCACTATTACAACATAACTTATAGATAACGATTGGTAAATTTAACTAAAAGAGCTGATGAAGAGCATGCATTGTTACGCTGCAATAAAGTGCCGTTGTATTGGGCAGGAAATGGCTGAAAGTTATCAGACGAAGCCCTTGATTCTGCAGGCGTTGTAGTTAGCTGAGGTGAGCGAGGTATGTGTTTCCCCAGGCTGATACACAGTAAGATAAATGGCTGTGAATGTCTGCATGATAAAGGGGATGCGTAATGTGTGGCTGAAAATATGAGCGGGTTTTCATTATGGAGCGTATTCCAAACAAAATCTTATGGACAAGTGACTGCGCATGAAGATTGAATCTCAGATGCCTGTCTAAGACTACGCTAATAAACTTTGTACCATCAGATATAGGTAATAATTTGTTTTCAAGACACACATATTGATTACGAAATTTGTGCCGGTAAGGAATGAAAAACCACAAAAACTATTTTTAGCGGATTGATGCACGACATGTTCTTTTGACACCAGGAAGTTATGTTACGCAGATCAACGTCAACATTTCGCTGTAGCTCGTGGAAATTATTAGCGTAAGTAAAAATAGCCTCGTCGTCTGCACATAATGTACGGTCAGTAGTGGTCAGAACATTAGGTAGGTCGCTAATAAATAGTAGAAACAGCAGTGGACCAAGGATCGAGCCCTGAGGAACACCCTGATATATGTTCTTAGCAGATGAGAGTTTGCCGTCAATCTGAAAAAGTTGAGTATGATTGGTTAGGTAGCTAGAAATAAGCTGAAGTTTCACGGCAAGCCGCAACCACGACACCGTAGCCAAGGTGTCGGCTGCTCCCGAGATTCCGCTGCACCATGCTGGCCGGCCTCAATAAACTGTGGCTACGGCGGCTACCTCTCCGCGCAGCTTCCCACAAGCTAAACCTCGAGGCAGGAGCTGGCCAAGCCTCTTTCCCAAAGCATGTCAGTGTGCTCGTCAGCGCTTGTCCTTGTCGTCTCGTCTCTGTTCGGGTCTTTCTTGATGAGCCGCATTTTGAACTATGCGCCAACACGGTCAATCCTTCACATGAAACAAATACTGCTCCGATGTTCTTTGTTCATCACTACGGTGGCTGCTGAGGCTGCTCGTCTGGCCTAAGACTGTAGGCTGTAAATCGTTGACTGCCATATTGCTTGGCTATGCCCGTGAGTGGGCTTCTCTTCGCTGCGTGTGGTGCAATGGGTTCATCTTGCTAGGCAGGGGAGGTATGGTAAAGTTGCTCTTAATAGCATGAGGTAAGCTCACAGTCTAAGTGTCCGGGTGGTTGAGTGGCGCAGAGAGCCCCAGACGTGTGACGATGGACCTCTCCGTTTCCGTGAATGCCAATCTTGTTCGCTGGCTATACAATTGTGCCTCGATGGGCTTGCCCGTATTGGGAGCTCCCACCTGTTGTAGACGCTCTGTGGACGTACATATGGGCAGATTCATCGCCTGCTTTTGTGTTTTTTGATCATTGTGCCGATTTTCTTTAATTGCTTCGCGTTAAGCAGTACGTACAGTATAGCATTAATTATTCGAGACGAGAAGAAGGCTTTCACAACCAGAAACGTGCCCGCCTCCCTTATGCCTCTGGTCTTGGTTGCTATTCACCGCAACACGTAGGTAACTTGGGCTGTTAAATTCATGAGCTTGTTGACTATTGCTTTGGAAAATCATTCCCTGTATATTCACGTCCTGAGGCGGAACGATGCCTTGTTCCTCTAGCTGCATGTCGCCAGTGGAGTAGTCGGGTGCTTGCTTCTTTCGCGGTGAGACAGCGAGAAGCCCCGACTTGGGGTGGTGCAGCTGAGGTCTCGTGGCTTAGGACTGTTTCTCAGCCCGTCTGTCCGGTCTTGCGAGTCGCTCTCCATTGCCCCGATTGACCCTGTCGATGACCATATGGTATTGTTGTACGAATAAAGGCCATGCCGGATCACTAGTAGGTTCTCGTGGAGCGGCGGAAGAACTACTGAGGCGATATTACGGAGCCCCACCCCGCTAGAAGGGACTTGTGGCTTGTGGCTTTGGTGGCTTGAGGAAATCTCAGATGTAGTAACAAGTCCTGAGCTAAAAGCCAGCGTATTTAGCCTCTTTATTATGCTGTAAGTTTGACGCTATTGAACACCCCTTCTAAGATCCATTTTTTTTTCGTCAATGCGCTGTTATTTGTCTGTTTTATTTTTGGTGTTATCTCAATTGTAAAATATTTCTCTTCTTTTTCACCTCAATAATTTATGTTCTTGATCCATTTTTTATGTAACCGAAGATAGGATGCAACATTGCACTTTTTTTTAATACTCAACTGTACCCCTGTTTTTGTTTCTTACACCACTTTTGCTGCTCAGAATTTGACTGACACATCACACTGGACCTTCGTGAAAGCACTTGGGCCACCTGAAAAAAAAAAAAAAAAACGCTCAGCCACGTAGTCACCAGCCTATTGCTCCTCGTGACAAATTACAAAAGCATATGCCATCACGAACAAAAACCATCCTTCGGTACCATGCGCTGCAATTCCCTAATTAGGTTCACAATCTCAACGTTCCTGTTTCGCTAGGATTTATGTATGCCTCTACTAGAACCGGCAGCAGCTTATTCGGCTTCGTGTTCTCATCCTGCAATCTCCGGTGTGGTGCGTATTACAAACACTTGGCCACGAACCTCTCAACTTATTCACTCGCTTTTCACGTCCTTTCTGCTGTCAGCATCATTACCATTCAAAACACAACACTGAGAAACCACTGCATCGAGATGGTCATATTTACTTTGGTTCTGGCATGTTTCTATTGCTTCCACGAGAAAACAAGGCTGGCTCATTGGGCGAGTCGGTATTCCACCGTATGATTTTCACAATAATGCAAAGCAAAGGTAAAGCTAACAAATTTTCAATCCTTACATGTTGTAAGTTAATTTCCATTTCAATTTGCACTCATTTATCTGCTCCAAGTGTTATTTTATTCGTAATTCGGGCTTCATTTACAGACAGCAGAGAAACCCGCAACCTTGAGGTAAGCCTACCAAATCACTCAATCATTATCTATGTTTTTCAAAAATTTCTTCCAGCAATGTATATATAAATAGAAAAGCTATAACATGATGCTGTGAACGAACGTTAATTGGAGCACATCCAGCTCAATGTTTTCGCTTTCTTACGCACACAAGTGCTTGCGAAGCTCCTGAACACATGCAAGTTGCTCACAATTGCGATTATATTGGTAGCTTAAGAATGTAAATATAACATCCTGCAAAACATTTTCTCTCTTTTCACTGGATCTTCCGGAAAACCATCTCAGTTTTCATTCTAAGGGAGTATAAATTGGCGGCAGAGGTGTGATTGATTGGCGCACCGAGAATATTCCCACCTGGTCGTTTACTTGGTGAGAGGAGTTCAGTGAGCTGCAGTACAACCACGAATCCTGCTTTTCAGGATAATCCAAGGGTAATTTGCGCTGTCTCAGAGCGAACTGCGACCATCATGTCAGCAGTTATACGCCCCACTTACTGCAGTGTTAAAGCACTGGTATATAAAGTTGCGAAGCTTTTCTTTCCTCCACCACTTTGATCATTCCCTTCCTTGTGTTGAAAAATAAACTACTAGACAATGCTTGAAATCTCTACATCTAAGGTAAGATCTTTAGAGTTGGCGCCACGGTGATCAGCCGGGGGAAACATGGGCAGTGGTTGGTCCATAGAACTGTGGAAAGCGTTTTGCCGTGTAGATTGGCTTCTCAATAAATCAATATAAAAATGCGGAAAGCAGTGCCTCAAGTAATCTTAAAGCGGGCGTGTGAAATACTTTCTTATAAAAATAAAAAATAAATATAGCAAGCAGTAGGTACGAATTGAACGGTTGGGGCTAGCCATGGCCTTCATATTCCAGAGCATTGTGAAGCCTTGGTAGACCTGTGTTCTCAACTGTTAGATCTAGTGGCAGCTGGTTCAATTGGTAGCGCAATTACCTACTATTGAAATCGTCGGTATCAAAACAGACAGTTTTTTATCAGTTCCAAAGACATAGTGCTAATGGCTTGCCTCCGGCAGGTTAAGAATGAGCAGTATGCACCCGGAAAGGGCGTGAAGTATGTTTAGAATGCTTAGGCGTTATTGTACACGCTGCCGTGATCCGAAATAGCCAGTTGGTGTTGGCCCCTGAGAAAAATACGTGCGTTTGTGGCCTAAATATAAAAGCATTGCATTGCGGCGCTGGTGGAGCGAGTTTACAATTGAGGCGTCACACGAGCTTTCTTTAATGACGCTCAGTCTGCTCGGCGTCAAACCCGCCAGCAACCTACCAACCGACAAACAGACCGCTGACCGACCCAGGCCAAGCCAGAGGTTCGTAGGCTGGAAAAGGCTCGCTTAGAAATGAACAGAAATATGCTTTAAGTCTATCGTATGAGTTTGGGTCTAGTTTGTCTGCCAGAAGGCCACACATTCCACGTGTGATTTCCCGTTCTAAAATCGATGGCACTTCGGTGAGACGTGCTTGTTGGAATGTGATGGGGTGGACCTTGAAGCTTGCTTCAGCTTGCAGGAATGAAATGTCACAACATTGACCTGATAACCACGTAAGACGAAGGGTAAAGGCTTCAACGAGTTATGCCTGCGTTGCAGAAGGCCTACCGTTTCCATACGTAGCGTGAGCCTGTTCCATTCGGGGTTTTCATTATAGGGAAAGCGACGGGACGCACAATGTAGAGAAAGCATGTGCTGTCTTTATTCTGATGAGCGGCCACAATGAAGGCTCAAATAAAATAAACAACAGTGCTGAATTTAGCAGCGTAATCCTTTGGGTTCACTATGAACTATAAAATTTCCTGAGCACATTCTCTCGTGGAAACCAAGAATAGGGGCTCCTAAATATAATCACAGACCCGAACCAATTTATACCAACACTCCGGCGTGGAGCTTCTACTATTCTTGTTGCTTAATATAGCGGAAAGTCTACAGAACAGAAGGAAATTAGCTATTTTCTCTTGCTCACCGCAGCTTGAGCCGATTGGAAAAAGAACCGCTCCAAACCTATGTTGATGGATATTTAGCGTAGGTACGCGAACATGTTGGCTCTTGAGCCAACTTGTTCCATTATTCCATTCCATTATTCATTTTATTTAAATTATATGCGTCAGGGATACAAAAGATGTTTGTTTTCCGTGAAGTCTGTAAGTGCAGAGTCTGACAATGCTTGCCCTATGTCATGTCTAGATAACCGAGCAACCATGACTTAAGCAGACAAAGCGCTATAATTAAGAATGAGGTCGCCCACAGCAGCCTAGGCAAATAAACCTGCAATTTAAGATAAAAGAGAGCCTTTGTGGTCAAGCAGGCGAAAATGGACGGTTCTATTGATCTACCTGCCAATGACTGAAAGGTACTCACAATGTGAGCGTCCCCAAAATTCTCAAGGCTCGTACAAAAAAAAAGGGGGGGGGTCGTATTCTTTTTCGATGGGGGGCACTTCTTGTGCTATGTTTCTGTGCATGTACGTTAGCGTGTTCACTTGCGCTATGAAGGTAGTATCCAACAAATGATAAACAACTAGCTCGTCTACAATTTTTTTTACGAATGAGTATGTTGCTTTACGTCTACATCTGGCCCCGTATTCACAAAACACTTTTACGCCTAAAGCATTTCTTGCAGCCAACATTGATGTAGGATGTACTATTAGAGAAGGCTCTCAGCCAACGAAAAACAGCGCTTACGAATGAAAAGTTTTGCGAATTTGGCCCCTCAATTTTAGCACTTCAATGCTGTCGTCTCGAAGTGAAAATGCACCGATATCGTTCATGACTGAATCTATAGGTGACGAAGTGTTTTGTTAGTTGGAACACAGCAGCCCCAAGGACAATAGCTACGTCGTTCGTAAAGCGACGTAAGCAAAGCTGTCCGAAAAGGTGTAACAGCTGTTATTAGTACGCGTGGATTCATGCAAAGTATTCAATTACAAACGTTTAAACTGTCAGTTTGGGAAATTTGTTATAACTTCAATGCTAGTTATACATTCTGCCTGACATGTAACCTTTATACATTGCAGCTGATCTGTGCGCCAGATACACTCTACTTAGTAGGGGCATCTACGGCGATGTGGGGTACAAATAAGGTGAAGTGTATGAAATCACCATTTCGTGGCAAATATGAAAGAGGTTGTCTTCGCCAAGTTTTATTCAACGAGACAACAGAACTGACGAAATACACAAAGGTATAGTAAAGAAAACCAACATGGTCACGTGAGGTTTCCTATAATTTCCGCTCGCAGTAGAGTGAGCACATTGTGTGCATTGATGCGCAATACGCGTTGTATAGTAAGTGGTTTGCTAATATCTTTTAGTGGTGGCATCATTAAATGAGAAAGCGTGTTGAGATAAGTTGTTGTGTACGGCATTTGCAAATCGCAGCATTATCTAAGGCAGAAGGTTATTCTCAGAGTGCAGCCACTTCTATCCATGTGGGCGGGGCATTGCGCTGTTTTAGTGGCCTGATCCCGGTTATTGTGAAATAAGAAATGTGTGCACCACAGGGAAGACTATGTATGTACACTGGGGCCACAAAGTATGAGCAATAGCGTGGGTGCACTGCGCATGTGAACAAGACGCGTGCACTTGGGCCACGTGGGTACGGGTCATTGGGTTCTAATGTTTTTTTTTAAGCTGAATATTGGCTCCGGAAACGTTTTCCTGCATATGTTCAATATTACCACTATGAATGTAATATCTGCCAAACCGTTTGCTGTACAGCAGTTACACTAATCTTACTAATATGATAATAATCACTAATATGATTCGCAGTACGTAAGCGTAAGCTGCACTATAGTTGACTGTGCCAAATTTTTTGTCGGTAATAAATGGTTTGTGTGTTACGTATGCTAACGGCTTCAGGCTATTTTGTGTGGTCAGTTTAATTTGCATTAGTGACACATTCCAATAAAAAAAAATGCAACACAGGGTAAATGTAGGAGATATCTAGCGCCAACCAAAAAGCCGGCAGCGACACGGATGAGCGATTGGAAAGGACGGGAAACATGAGGGAACTTCCAGTAACACATCCGTCACCAGCTGCATTTAGGTGTGAAACATGGCGGCGCTGGCAGAGTACCTGGACAAAAATTACCGTCGCCGTGGGCAGACCGATAGCCGCCCTTCGCCAGTTCAACCATTGGAGTAATTGGGGTGCTACGTGTGAAAAACCTAGATTTTTCTCCTGCCAGGCGCCCCTCTCGCTGTTCTGATCAGGAGTTGGGAGGTCGGAGCGGATAATCCGAATTTAGCGTTAGTGCAACTATCAGAATATTACACTAGGATAGAAAACTGCCACCAGAAGATGCCACATCTATTCGCCCAGCTCATTGATTGATGTCGATACTTCTGTGCGCCTGCTCGAGAACCGATATTCTTAGCAGCCTCTCCGAGCAAGCCGTTTCCTGGAATTGTGGTATTTTGTCCACGATTGCTCTTCACAGCGCAAACTCAGCACGCGAAACTGGCGCCGAAACGTGACTGCGCCACCTGTAAATGTGTGTTACCGCCTCTAGGGTCGACAAGCGCTAAGTGCTACACCGAAAATACCTATTTTTTTCCGACAAATACGGATGCTAGCAAAAGACGTAAAAAGTGTTGATCGTGTTTGCGCTCGCTCTGTTTGGCCGTTGACGGCGTTGCTTACGTGTCCTTCAATCACTGACATAAACTACGCCTGCGCCTAAACATATCTTTGCGTTGGTGGATCCTTTTGTTTCACTCTTGACATTGGAATTCCCTACCCGAACATCAGTTTGAGCCCGGATTATGCCTGAAGACGTGGCACCGAAAGAAGCTACCTCACCCTCGGCTGTTATCTGTTCCCGCGCATGAAGGCAGCGAGACCCTGTCGTTCAGGGTGATAAATTTTAGGCTTTATGGAACTTTTCAAAGTAGCCCGTCGCATGTATAAAAATTTTGGTCGTTGAGCTGGATTACTCAGAGATGCGGACGTTACTTGCACATAAAACGCTGAGAAAAGGAGTGTTACAAACTGGTCTAAACCAGAGTGTCCTATACAGTAGGCCTGTGTAATCTGGTTTATGACATCACGCTACTTCAACAGAAGTTTCCATTCACAAACCCGGCATGATGAATGCGTGGACGTAACAATCACCGCAGCTTAGACGTGAGTGGGTCCAATCGATTGTATGGCAGTTGGGCAAGGCGGAATGACGTCACAGATCGAAGTTCACCGGCTTTGCACCATCTAGGAGGTGTTGGCCGAGCGTTTCAACGCGCACACTTGCCCGGGGGGAAATTATAATTGAAAGCATCGCTCACCGGCATTCAATTCAACTATAACGCTTTCGCATTCACAACTCATAAGAACTGCTTAGGTGGCCTCTGATTTTTCATTTTCCTTTGCAGGCGGAAGAGAAGGCCAATTTCATTTTTCCACTTGCAATAGACGTTTTCTGCCTGCCAAATTGTTTTTCTTTCTACCCACAATGGGGTTGCCTTGCGTGCCTTACTGTGCCGATTTATCGCGCCTGGGCGTGGCTTTAACAACCTCAAAGGATTCGTTGTCGGTATTGCCTATCAATCTTCTTGCTCATATCTAGTATGGGTAATGCGTGACAAAATAGGCGGAATATTTCATGTTCTAAGCACAAATTACCGTTCAGAGCAGCTACATATAAGTGTTGTTGTAAAATGAAACTACTAATAAATGAATATATTGTAACAAGAATCAGTAATGTATAAGTTAAAAGCCATTTTCTCTGCCTACAAAACCTACTCACAAGTAAAGGGAATGATGCAACATAAACAGAGCATTCGTTTCGACTCCATTAGAGACTCCTGGATGGCGGAGCGAACAATTCTACAGCTGAATGCCCAACTATTGTCCCCAAATGAGAGTCCAAGTAGAGCGCTACACCTTGCTACTAAAGCTACATTTCTTAAGCGAAAGCTTTAGCCCTTCAATCATACTGAACAGGGAATGCTGTGGTTCATAAAAGTGCATTAAAATATATATGCTAGGTGAATTAGCGATGCTTGAGGCAATTTGAACAAATAAAAACTCGACAAACTGCTATAAATGCAATCCAAATTTCTCTTTCTCTGTCAGAATTGGCATGGAAAATATTGGTTCCACAGGTACGTATATCTTCCATACTCGGAGATTTAGAGCAAATACCTTACAGAATACATAAAGATATTAGGAATCTGAATTATGCAGATTTTTTCGAACGTTAATAAAGGTCCTACTATATACAACTGTGAAAATTAGAGCGTGAGGTATAGAGAAAGTTTTGTAAGGCATTTATTATCTAAACCTCTTTATGTTTCATTTTGTCTTGGTAATACAGCAATAAGTGATACAGAAAATCTAAATAAATTAAAGGTGCATTTTCTAACATTATTGTGCCTTTGAAGCCCAAATAAGCTGCGAATTTTCGGTTAAAGCATACTGTGTAAAATTAAAATCCCTTTTCACAAAATTTATAAAGTTAGATGTGATTGCAACGTATAGAATTTTATTTTGCGTCTACAAACTATGGGGAGGCTCATGAATGTGTCTCGTATCATGAAGTATTGAAAATTGCAATACCATAAAACGTTATCAACGCCATGCATCCATTGCCGAAAGGGAGTGTCTTTGATAAAGAAGATCCCAGGGCCGTTGGAAAAAAACTGAAATATTGGCGCAAACATTTTTGCATGCTCGCAAAACGTGGCAGGTTAAACAAAGTACCTCTGTAGGGAGACGCAGAAGCGTCCTACTCGTAATGCAGTTAGTTGTGCCGGATTTTCAATTCCTCGCACACTCAGAGTTGAGGGTGCTTCTTGGAGTGCTACATGGAATATACGGTTCTGTTATGAAAGAACCAGAGACCGGTTTCGCCTTTTTTTCAGAGACAACCTGTCTTGGCGACACAAGCACAGCCAAGATTGAAAAAATCTAACTAGCCTCATCCTCAAATCAGCACTCAGCATAATAAACGCAGCCATTACCTGACGATTGACTCTCGTGTGCAAAGAGACATTTATTTCATGTTTTATATTAATTTCTTCATTTTTATTTATTTCAAATCCATGCTTCAATGCATCAAATATTTGTTTTACAGGAATTATAGAATTTTTCCACAAGTTCTACAGCAGTCACTGCAGCCATACATCTGGATTACGTATTATGGTAAGACCTCTAAAAGGCTTCGCACAAGTTTTGGCTCCGGTGACCGCAAGCGCAGATGCCTGAGCAGCGTTCACAAACATGGTGTGTTTGTGGACGGTTTCATTCGATGGGCTTCGTTGAGGGCTGTCAGAGTTTGACAGCGCCCCAGCCCCTGCCTCGTGGATTGCGAGGAGTAGTTCTCCTCCTCGTGAACGAAGGAACAAGGCCGCATCCGCGACAGTGAGCGACGACGTGGAGAATGCTAACGGCGAGTGACAGGCCCCGGGCGCACTGCCGGTCACGAGTCACAATGCGGGTCATCATACGGGCGGGTAGAAGCGACAAGGCGGCTTGTCGGGTATGATGCGGTGCTAGATAGCTGCACGCGATCCCAAAAACATGTCACGTGTCTGGTGAATCCGCACGCAAAGCAGACGGGTCGATTGTCCGAAGTGCGCCACCTATTCGCTGTGGCATCTACCATTCACGGCACAGGACGGGTTGTACGGGGCGGTTGGTAGAATTGTTGCTAAGACACGACGTCGGCGTAGCTGAGAGGCACGCATTGCGCAAGCGGTTGGGGCCAGGCGACGACATCGGCGTGGCTTAGTGGAGCAGGCTCAAGATAGATAGATAGATAGATAGATAGATAGATAGATAGATAGATAGATAGATAGATAGATAGATAGATAGATAGATAGATAGATAGATAGATAGATAGATAGATAGATGGATGGATGGATGGATGGATGGATGGATGGATGGATGGATGGATGGATAGATAGATAGATAGATAGATAGATAGATAGATAGATAGATAGATAGATAGATAGATAGATAGATAGATAGATAGATAGATAGATAGATAGATAGATAGATAGATAGATAGATAGATAGATAGATGGATGGATGGATGGATGGATGGATGGATGGATGGATGGATGGATGGATGGATGGATGGATGGATGGATGGATGGATGGATGGATGGATGGATGGATGGATGGATGGATGGATAGATAGATAGATAGATAGATAGATAGATAGATAGATAGATAGATAGATAGATAGATAGATAGATAGATAGATAGATAGATAGATAGATAGATAGATAGATAGATAGACAGACTCCAGCAAGTACGTGAAGTACTCTACGAATGACAACGCATCAAACACATATGTAAAACTTGTCCGACGTCTGGCGAAATCAAAGCTGCGTCGTGCATTTTTTTGTAATCTTGCCTAAATATACGTCCCCGCTAACTTTAGCCATAGTTTAAAAATATGCGAATGCCGCATAGCTTGGCAGAGCTAATGTATTATTATGTGTCATTGCTTGGAGATGCTCAAATTAGCTTTTGTTTCATTCCACCTAAATAAATAATTAGTATCATTGACATAATCAACAACGATATAATTAGATGAAAAGCGTCAATGAGAAACTTCTAGAGCGACGTCACAAACTCCCGATACAGCTTTCTGTTGCTCAATACCTGCTACATAAGAGTGTTTTTCCGAGCATGAAATTGGCCCCACATTCACGGAAAATTTCCGCTCCACTGGCCGCTCCTAGCATCTCGTGTGTATTTGCGGGCTTTTTCACGTATGGAAAATCACTTTTATGTAGCACGTATTGGGCAACAGAAAGCTGTATCGAGACATTTTGTTGTTGCTCTACAATGTTTTCTTTACACATTTAGTCTAATTATAATATTTGAGAAGTTGAGTAAATTATTAAGACTAATTATCTAATTAGACGGAATGAAAAAAGATAATTTAAGTGTGTCGAAGTGACGGCAAACACATTACCATGATTCTGTCCAGCTACATGGCATTCGCATGTAGCTTTAGACTGTGGCAAAAGTTAGCTGCGACACGTGGTATAAAAACACAGGCGCCATGCGCAAATTTTCAGGCAGTGCCGCTGGATGAGATAGCATGTCAGAGGACAAAGCGCCAGAGCTCATTCAAACAGCGTGCATGGAAGATATTCGCTTCTGTGTTTTTTGGTTTTGATTATGTGGCGTGCCGTTACATTGCTCCAGTGCACACCGCAATAATTTGGACATTCATCATGAGGTGGTGTTTGCCGGCATTACTACGTACAGTCAGGTGCCTTCCGCATGTGAAATGTTGCGCAATCATTTTGAGCAAATGTTTGCGCTCTCCTAATCTGCTCACACTATTTCGCAAATGCTATGTTTTGAAATTTCGCATTTCAACATTACAGGACTAGCCCTTCCTGTAAGCGTTCCACAAAAATACAGCATTTTGCACGCGACTAGCCAGTGCCTGATTACAGGGGTGATTCCAGAGAAAGGAGGTGAGCTAATTTTATAACATGATCTGAACGTTTGCCAAAAGAATGTATGCTCCACTAAAAAGGCGACCGCTTTTTATGAGTGCATTTTAGTGGTTATTGTCTTTCGAGAAATTGTTTTATAGACATAGGGTATGTTTAACTATTCCTATCTGCGATGCATACTTTACGAGCGTTTAGATAATGCTTTACGAGTGTTTAGAAGAAAACGTGCCAATCATGTTTCTCATCGGCAGACGGGCGGCCCAAGGTGACAAATGTAACTAATACTTCCGTCTGTGAACAAAAGACAGGTGTGTCTCACCTCTAAATTGATCATCACATCTAAATTGACATTCTTCCATTCGGCTGTCTGACTTCACGCCTATCATACAGGCGGAATTATTGGCAATTGTTTTTGTTTTACGCTAACTGCCTACGGCTCTGTTATCAGCCGTAATCTTAACTGATTAACTGTCGGCCTGTTCTTCGCTAACCACGTTCAAATTGTCAGACCCATTAGAAACTATCTGTATTCTGTTTTCAAGACACTTGTCGTTCGTTTATTGTGGGTATCAAAAAACGGAGATATACCCTTAAATGAATATATAGATGCACTTGCAGCAACATCCATCCAACAGTAGTCCTATAATTCCCATTTTGCCTACGTCAGCTTTCATCACTGCGATGTGATTAAGAAAACATAGTACTCCAAGTAAGTTCGTGTAATAATTGTTGCCAACATCTCATTTCCCGCATCTCAATTTTACATGCTACAACAAATAGTGCTTTACCAGAAAAATTGAAGTAGCGATTACTAGGCTACGGTGTCGAATCCCCCTACTTAACCGTTACCTCCACAGGTCAGGTCTGCGTATATGATATTTCTGTCTTTTATGCAATCAGAATGATTGTCTGCAACGTTTCTTGACATGCCGCCGTTTCATTATTCAACAGAAAAGATATCTAGAAGAAGCGTTGCAAAACTTGGATTGAATATGACTCTTCCTGTAATGTTTTGCTTGAGGTTACCATACTCGGTTACAGCCAGAGGAACGTCTGTGAAGACTTCTGCATTTTCTACGTGAGACAAAAAGAATTGCACGCTAGCATTCCTCCCTAATGCTTGCTGTACTGATACAATACGTTTTTACAGCGTAGGCGGTTAGGGGCGCATTTCAAAAGCTGTTTCGGTTGGCCATTGTGTCCGATGCCGCCACAGGTGTTTTCTGTTCGTAGCAACTATCGCGGGTAATGAGAGAAATAAAGCCAAGTTCCAGCAGGCATCGAGCCCAGGCTGCCTACGTTGGAGTCAGCTACTCTACCACTGAGTCACGGGAGCGCTTGCTAATATACACAGAAAAAAAACGGCCTCCAAACGCGTCCCAGCGCGCGAGGACACACGCGATGTGACATGCGCACTGAGCA
Organism: Dermacentor albipictus; assembly: GCF_038994185.2. NCBI lineage: Eukaryota > Metazoa > Arthropoda > Arachnida > Ixodida > Ixodidae > Dermacentor > Dermacentor albipictus. Next base: position 72,645,245 of record NC_091830.1, read on the forward strand.
GCGTCGATACGTGCATATTTTGCATTGAAGTTGCATATTATTACACAAGGCAGAGCGCCATGTATCAGATGCACAGGGGGCTGTGCAAGGCAGTCTAAGAAGGGCTGAGGAAGTGAAAAAATTTTAAGGAGCTGTATGGAAGAATGCTAGTACGATTATATTGTGTACCTGAAATAATCGAGCTCGCTAGGTGAATATATCGCCACCGAAGCGTCTCAAAGAGGGTGCCCGCAAGTAATCCTGCTGTTAACAGCGCAAAACGCAGACGTGAACGCGACACGAGAAGTTCACACCACGAGCACTGACATTCAACAACGTTTATTTGAAAGAAAGCTGGCTTCTTATACGTTTGCCCACAGGGATAACACGTGTCACAGACACGTCATTGGACATCGCGTGACAAACGTAGTGCTGCGCACTCAAGAAAATGTTTGCACGTGCAAAATCTGAAGTTACTTTTTGTTAGCAAAAAGAGTGCCGTGCTATCACATTGGTCATAACCTCTAGGAATCTAGGCTGTCACAATAATCTCGCGAAGCAGCTGGTCATTGGGTGTTTCCAGCACTTCACAGCGTCTGAATTATGTGACATTAGCTTTGGAGGGGCAATCCCTGATGTGGAAACTTAATTCCTGTTCGCCTGTTCGACGTTGAATTTATGTTCTTTTAGTATGTCGTTTCTGCGTCTTCCAGTTTTCCCTGTATGCTTTTTCCCATATTTCAAAAGTATGGAATACACCGCGGCTTCTGCAAAATCCACAAATCACCTCAGCTGAATTATCTTGCACCCTTTCGGCTTTGATCGGCTGTTCTGCATAGACACGTCGGCAGAGGCTTCTAAGTTTTTTCTGGGACAGTGAATACAATTTAACTCCAGCTTTGCGCCCTATCTTTTTCAAGCGGTGAGATATGTTGTGCAAGTAAGGCAGGACCACAGTCTTTCGCTCTTCTTTAATTTTTCTTTTCTCGCCACCCTGCTCGCCAGTGACCCGCTCAAGTTTTAGGGTCTTGCTCATTTGTTCCAAAACAGACACAAGAAGGTGCGACCATTAACCAGCTCCACTAAAGCAGTCAATCTGGCGGTGAAAACTTTGTTCCATCCCTGGATGCACCATTTTTAGGCGCATTTGATAAACAAAGGTTTGCGATGGCTCTCTTCACCAGTTTTGAATGCCATAATTAGAATGCCTGCGGCGCGTTGCCATCTTTGGGTTCATCCTTGATATCTCCTCAGAAGGATGACCTTAGAATCTGTCGCCTACACGTTTTTTTTTTGCCAGCTTGACCTCCTCTTTCGGCAAAAAATGCCTATTTGAATTTAAACTTTGAGTCTGCCAGGCTCACCTTTGGCTTTGAGCAATTCACAAATACCACTTGCCACTTTGCGCCAACGGGAAGATCGAACGCTTTCACGGGCATTTTAAAGCAGCCACCATGTGCCACTACAGGCCCACATGAACCGAGGCTCTGCGAGCCGTCGCCTGAAGTCTGAACACCACGTTTAAACACTACATTACGCAACACCTGCAGAGCCCGCAATATGTTTCGCGCACACGCGTAAATGCCGCGTGTGTGAAATCTGTAAAATCGGCGAGATTGTGTGCTGCCACTAGACAAGCGAGCGCCGGAGGAGGAAGGCTCCTGGAGGTGGAGAATAGAATCGCTAGGTGGCGGAAAGTACTGAGGAACGCGCTGAATGCGCGATAATGCAACGCCACCTAGAGGAAGGTCTAGGCGGCGTTGAGCGACTCGGGGAAATGAAAGAAGGAGCCTAAGGGTCGTGGAGGAGGAGAGTAGCTGGAGGCGTGCTTGGGTGACCTCCTTTGGCAGTTGCTACCAGTTCTGTGTGCGCTATGAATGTACCAGCTTCTGTTCGCAATCGACACATCGTGCGCCGAGCGAGAAGGACGGAGCAGCGACGCAAACGACGGCAGACCGAGCGTGGTTCGACCGACCTCGAAGTCGTCGCCAAATGCTGGGAACGAGCTCAACGAGCCCGGGAAAAGGCGTGGCCATGCGTGCACAGGAAACTTCTGAAGAAGAAGGGCAAAATGAATTCTGTGAATCGCACATTACTAAGGGGCTTGCAATAATGAGGACTGTGCATTTCCTTACGGTGCCTCGCGATCTTTCTTAATGGTACATTAAACTTCAAAAAGACCTTTAGACTTGTATTCCAAACATTTTAAAAACATTGCACGCACAATGGATAAAATGGACTAGCCCCTATACGCTTGCGCGTAACCCACGTTGACGAAGCGAAACCTCGCTGTGAAACTTTTTTCTTTAATGACAACCTACATTAAACTAAATAATGACGACGTACTCAGCTTTCACAGCGATTATATTTTAGGTGTTTGTTTAAACTTTGATATTTTTTTCACTAGTTGCAAACAAAAACGAGTCATGCGTTCCCCCATAAATAGGTAAGAGATCCCATGCTATGTATTCTTAAATAAATACTGGCTTGGCATTTTTCAGACCTAAATATTTTGCCTTAAAACATCCGAGACCTCTAAACCCTAGCCAAAATACAAGCCGACCTCTGAGCAACCCAACTAATTTATCACTACGTCTTTTCTGCATAGAGTTTCGGCTTCATTTTTCATGACGCGACTGTGTCGTTACATCATCAAGCAGTAAATAACTATGGAGGAGAAGGATAATATGGCATTTTCACACTAGCTGGAAGTCATAAGGGTGCCTCGCACGCTACAAGTCATTGTGATGGCTAAAATAACACCTAAAGTAACAGAAAACGTGATAGCAAGCTGGCGCGAGTGTCAAACGTCTCATTGTCCGGCTAACGTGGCTACCTTTTGTGCCACTTCGTCATGATAATGTTGGAGCGAAAATAATATTTGTTGTAGTAATGTTATTATAATGAATATATGAATGCTCTGGGGCTTGCGAGTAATTTTCTTGAATATAGAGGTCCGGGTATTCCATTCTTCGCGAAAATAAAGCCGTAAGTATGACATACCAGTGCGCCTTTAGACTTACATCGGACGTTTCCTGGGTACTGAAGATTGATAAGATCATAACTCCAATTCACTGAAATTGCTTCTGAACAACGCCCGCCCACGCCATGTCCCAGCTACTGAGATTTACTATCACAGCTAACTGGAAGACTTAACAAGGGTTGCCTCTTCAGTACGTCTTATTCGTTATTACGACTAGAGTTACCATTAAATCTCTCCCTACACAATGCAGCGCTGCATATCACGCAACACAATATGGTCGTAAAAAAAATAAATACCTTCTTTTACGTTCCACAACCGCAATAAGCTTATGAGGCACTGTATAGTGGACTACCTTGGGCTCTTAAAACTTCGCCAAACTCTAATTACACGGGCTTTATTTCATTTCGACCCCATTAAAATGCGGTCGCAGTAACCTGGATTTAATCCGCGACATTGAGTTAAACAGGGCAATGACAATTCACTCAAGCACTGCTTCGGGTAGGCTGGCACTTGACTGTTCACTCTTTATTTCATTCGCTCCCTAAAGCACATCCACATTACTCGCATTAAAGGCGGCTGACTGCATGAATTCTAATCAGTCAGCTTTTGTTTCTTTCCATCGACGTTCGCTAAAAGACTTACAAAATGAAAAAAAAAAACTGGCGTTGTTGGACGATAATCTTTTTCTGCCCGCCGTCCGATGTCCTCCTCACAGAGTTCGCAGTTCAACAGTCTCTTTGTCGGTGGCCATCTTGACGATTACAAACGTGCTTTGTAATAGGTGCAATATGGTATACACAGGAGTACAGCTTTAAATCGCACCATCAACGTCTTTTCTTCATCCTAGGCTTGTTAAAGAACAATCCAAGGGGATGGGGGAGGTAGTTTTTTCGCCTACTGAGTGTTTTTCTGGTAGAGGAATTGAGGAGAATCACAGTCACCGACCAAATCTTAAGTGATATCTGACGTGCGGGTTTCTTGTTCGATTAGTTGCACAAGAAATTGTCGTCACTTATGTAGCCAGCACGTGACGTAACGAGACGCACAAGACGTCATCAACCTTTCTTCGTACACACCGACCGAAAAGGCGGCTGACGTACTGTCACTTTTTCTAAATTTCCAAACGGAAATGCCACCAAGGCTAAGACATGTGGTCTATGGGGTCCAACGTGCGGTCACATTGGACCATTGATACCCTTGATACGAGCGACTACCGGAAGAAGATTTGGCCGCTTCTCGAAGACCATTATACGTACGCTCCTATAGCTTATGATCCTACAAGCAGACTAGAGAACAAGCTGCAGATGGTTGCTGACGAGACTGTACAAGTTGGTTCCTCCATTACAATCACCCTTTGCTCTGCGCGAACACATCAGCTCCCTTCAATCTACGGCCTGCCAAAAGTCGACAAGCCCGGAGTTTCACTTCCGCCTATCATCCACTTCACCAGATCATCGCTCTACCGACTATCGGGCTAACTTCACCAAGTGTTGAGCCCACTTGCCGGTAATACCTCGATGCAGGTCGAAAATACATATGAATTTGTAGTGAAAGTGAAAGATATCACTCAGAGCCAAGATGGTGCCATAGTCTCGTTCGATGTGACCTCTCTATTTACTAGTGTCTTAGTAGATTTGGCAGTAGGTAGTCCGAAGAAGCCCTCAAAGCAGACTGTAGTGGTCCTGGTCGCACGCCTTCTAAAGTCCCTGAACTTATGAAGCTGCATGAGGTTTTGTCTAAGCAACAACTTCTTTATTATGGTGCTAGCCTTTACCAGCAAAATCATGGCACGGCGATGGGAACGTAAATACCGGCGACCACGACCAAGATAGTAATGGAAGCTTTGCAAAAAAGAAGTGCTCAGTACTAGCCCCAGTCAATCCGATATCTGAGGTTTTTTATCGCTACGTAGATGACTGCTTTTGTATTTTGAAGAAACAGGACATCACACACTTCCTGGACTACCTTAAAGCACAAAATGCGCACATACAGTTCACCGTTGAACACGAGAACGGCAACTTGCCTCCCTTCTTGGATGTACTGGTTTCCCTGGATGAATGCCTTCTCGCCTCCTCGGTCAACACGAAGACTGCGCACTTGGGTCGTTACCTCACGTTCAGTTTCTGTCATCTTGTCTGCCACAAGACGTCCACAGCATCGTCCTTGATAACACGTGCCATACGTGTCGACTGAGGTGGCGATGCATTAAGAAAGGAAATAAGAACGGTCCACCGTGAGCTCACCCACCACGGCTAACCTAGTCATTTCATACGCAGGAAAGAGAAGAAGATATTACAGCCAAACTCACTGAAAAACACACCAATCTGTGCAAGGGTACGTCCAATGTATCAGCGAAGCATTAGCACGGGTGTTTTCAAAATACGACTCGCGCAGCACCTACATGCCGACCAGCAAGCTGCGGAACCAGCTAGTGAAATGGACACTCAAGTTGTCCATTGAATAATTCGCAGGCGTCGTGTATGCGTTGTAATTTTGAACACATGATCTGGCTGTGCACAGCCTCAGAGGCATCTTCGCTTGAACCCTCGGGCTCCTGCGAATCCATTCTCTAGTGCCCAGAATACCTACAACTCCAGGCTGTCGAGAAGGCCCATTATGTTGTGGTGGATCTCGACATGCGAGTCCCGTCCTCGTTGAAGGCATCGATCCATCCCCGTTTGTCCCGGACAGGTGCTCTTCAGGACCACAATGAAGTTCTTGTCATGTCATGTTATGTCATGTCAAAGATAAGTGACCATGCGCTTATTGTCATGTAGAATATATTTGCGAAACAGCAAAGTTTTCCAGAGGCCTCAATAACCACAAACGTGACGTCAGAAATAACAGTCACACGAAGGATACTACTGCTAAGCATACGCAAAAACGTAATCACAAGATTTATTAGTACAAAGTCACTGTTGCCGCCAAGGAAAAGAAGATGTCATCCCGCTGGCTGCTAGAGTCCTTAATCCTTCAGTCGAATCCACCTACGCTCTACCGGAAAACTGGGACTATGCCTGCCATTGACGCAGGTTAGTTACGTCGCGTATTCGCTACATAAGCGACAATTTCCTGTCCAACTCAGTGAACAAGGAACCAGTATGCGGTTTTGAAACTTCTGATATTTCATCAGACTTGGTCAGTGAGCGTGATTCCCCTCGTTGCATGTCAGACTAGAAAACATTTCGTCAAACTATTGATTATGCTAGAGGAGATAAGGGTAAAAGACGTTTTTTGCCGCAATTGAACACTCACAAAAGGATGACACTTAAAGACAACACAGGCGGCACTTGCAACTGATTTCCAACTGAACAAATCAGTTGGAAGCGCCACCTGTGTTGTCTTTATGTGTCTTCCTTTTGTGAGTGTTCAACTGCGGCTAAAAACATGTCTTTTAGCAAGCACGAACTAGGCCAACAAGCAGTTCTGTTGGAGACAAGGCTATGCTTGCTATTGAGCCCATTCGTAATTGGAACCCACATGGCAGGCAACTGCGGCGACAATCTTGTAACCTAGTATTAGGCTATTACGCATGGACGCCAGTTGTATCCAAGTGGAAACAATGAGGGTATACGCAAGGACCTCTTCTATTAATAAGGCGAAAGCATTAGACGGCTCGTAGGAAGAAACATTCGACGTCCGGCGTTAGGGCACCAAAATGCGCGGCAGCGAAATTCATAAGGATGGAACTCTGGATTTTGGTGGAAGCCGAGCCCTCTATCTGTGGTGTTAAGTAAGGCGAATTAAATGAAGAGGCACGACCTTTGGTGGCAGTCGTACGCGCGACATTGTTTTTAATTAGCGGGAATTTAGGAATCACTTGCTTAAACAGAAGAATGAAGCGGAGGAAAAAAAGCGCGAGCTTGGTGTTAATTCATGTACAGTTGATTATGATAGAGTTGATTAGTCACTCGAACCCACGACCATTGTGTGAAGTGAACCCGCTGCCTCTGGTTTTACATAAGGTAATTTATTTCGGAACCGCGACCTATGGTGGGGCTGGAACCCATGAGTTTTGATGTTAATTAAGGCGAAATAGGTGATAAATTTATTTTTTAAAGGATGAAGCTAAGGTGCAAAAGAAGCGTAAGCTCGAACTATGACGTTCACTTATGTAGTTTATTATGATAGAGCTTATTAGAGTTCACGACATTTAATGGCTGTCGAATCCGCTACATATGGTATTAAATAAGTCAAATTCAATCAAGACTCTCGACCCCTGCGACTAGTCGAACCCACAATATTTGGTGCCCATTAGAGCGAATTAGGGAATCAGTTTATTTATAGGTGCCCGCGATTTTAATCTTAATTAAAGCGAAAGTAATTAAAACACTCGAAGCAGTCGAACCCCCTACCTTCGTTGGGAATCGAACCCACAATAATTGTTTTTATTAGCGTTGGGCTAAATAAGGTACAGATAATTAAGTTAGATTTAAGTAAGACAATCGAACCCATGACGTTTCATGATGGAAAAGTAATTGAAATTACAACGCATTAGTATGAGAATGGGAAGTAATATTATGTATTTCTTTATCGTGTGCTAAAGTGAGTATAAACATTCTTGCTACTACTGTACATGCGTATTCTTCGTTGGTCTTCGCATTTTTGCAAGCAATTTCTGCTGGCACTCTTGTACTATGCATTGTTATTTGTTTTGTCAGCTTCGTTAATTAAATGTAGCGCAAAAAGTCTACGGTGGTTGTTATAAACAAAGTGTTGTATACGTACTAAGTTACGCAACCTTCGTTGATTAAATTACGCGTATTATAATTACCTTTTCATTCTCTTTTCAAAAACTCAACCAATCAAGTTTCACTTCTAATCGAATTTCAGGAACAACCACCTGCACTTATTGGGTTCCTGAGAAAGTCGTTAAAAACCGGAGTCCAGATTGCGAGTTCATTTTCAAGAAGTACTGCACGTCCCCGGAATTTCTCTCATTTGATGAATGTGAGTAGGGCTGCAGCTTATCAATAAAATCGCCTTTCTTTCCATGGGATGCATTCTTTGTCTCATTCCTGTCAGTTTGTAGTAGGCGGGTAGATCCCTGTCTAGCCTCATTTAAGGCTTCAGTAATAAAGAAGAATAAAGTATCTAGAATGAAATTTATCCGCTCCCTTATACCGCGGCATCTAATACTATAACCAATCAGTCCTGGTCGCTGTGTTGCGTCGTTGTTTCTTACATCAACACTGGTACAAACTCTAAAGCCGCCTTGGCTTTCTACCTAGCCATGATGCAGCCTCGCTAGAAAAGCTTGCGGTGTCACAGTGAACTTCCTGGAAAAACACAGGCCTGGGGACGCAACAAATAGCGTTCCCTCCGTAACGCAACATACACGCCCTCAGTTATCTCTGTGTGAAAACTGTTATTCTGTTGTAAAGTTATTAGATTTATTTGAATGTTTCGGATGCATTGCGCTTATTCGTTTTCTCCCTTTCGTTCTCCCGCTTGCACATCTCGCTTATTCGTTCGCTTGCTCACACTCTTTCTCGTTCGCTCGTTCGTTAATTTGAGCTATTCGCTTACAATTACAATCGTAGACGATGGCGTCTCCACCATTTTTGTCGATTACCTCTCTATTCCTCTACATAAATGTTCGCCCCGTCCCCTTCGCCCTCCCCTCGCCCCCAACGTGGCTGGGGGACAGTTAAGGTGTTCGTGCAACCCCGACCCAGTCTTGCTTTCCATGGCCTGTTTCTTCACACTTACCGAACCACAAATAATACTGCTACTTCTGAGAAGGACCATATGGAGCCGCAAACCTGAACGATGGTGGATCGTACTATTTGTTTATCAGAAAGCAACACTCCTCTCTTCTCCCCCAATCCATGGGTCTGTACATCACCTCCCAGCTCTTTACTTCTACCCCATTCCACTGCGCTATACCGCGATTTTCGCCTGTTCGCTTCTTTTGATTTTTAAAGTAAACAGCATATACGAGCCTCCCACCAAAATATAATAATAATAATATTTGGGGTTTTACGTGCCAAAACCACTTTCTGATTATGAGGCACGCCGTAGTGGAGGACTCCGGAAATTTTGACCACCTGGGGTTCTTTAACGTGCACCTAAATCTAAGTACACGGGTGTTTTCGCATTTCGCCCCCATCGAAATGCGGCCGCCGTGGCCGGGATTCGATCCCGCGACCTCGTGCTCAGCAGCCCAACACCATAGCCACTGAGCAACCACGGCGGGTCCCCACCAAAATCAAACAAGGTCATTCTTATTTTCTTTGTTTTTTTTTGTTAGAACTTACCACTGCATATCTCTGGCGGTCCTGACGCAATATAATATAGCAATATATAAAATATATAAACATGTAAAAGCTGCACTCACTATCCTTGTTTGCCACTTGTTTGCAGTCCGAGAGCAGAAGCATCCGTGGAGAGTTGCGAGTGGCACCACTGTCCTAATTATTACACCTATGAGGTCCCGGCTGTAGCCCGGTAGCAACTAATCTAGCGTAAGATGGCAGAGCTTCGGCCTTTCTTTTTTTTTTGCAAGTGATGTGGCTTTTATGCCGAGAGGACCCCGGGACCCCTAGTTATCGCGTAGTCACGCGGCATGGTACATGCTGGTCATTTTCAAACTCCTAATTTGTCTCAATAATTCATACTCCCCACGAAACGAAGAACAAATGCTTTCTTTTGTACGTTAGTAATTACTTACTGCATAGGTACAGTATATTACAGGCAGTATTACATGTTGACAAAGATTGTAGCAATATTCTGGCAGATTTCTAGAGAGAAAGTTATTTTTAGCATGAACTATAAAATTCAAGGTGACCTTGGTGAAAGAAGCCTATGTAACTTATAATAAGTTTAAGGTAAGCATTGACACCGAGCAATCGCAAGTGCCTGGGATAGGAGGGGGGGGGGGTTATTCACTGGTGCTAGATACCATCGAGAGTTCTTGAAAGCCACAATATCAGTTCCAGAGTGCAGATGATTAATTTGTCCCCTCCAACATTAAAACACCCCTACCTCTTGTTTAGACAAATTGATATAGCAATTTCCATCAGAGATAGAACTGATTGAACCTGAGCTTAGGACGTATGTGAGTTTATAAGTAAAACGCCTATGGTGTATCATCAGAGCTATCATAACGGGACTTTATAAGAAAGATTTACCGCTGGTAATAGAAATGTGAACTTCAGATTTGACGCAATAAACTCGATGGAGCCAAGGTGCAGACCCTACAAAAATGTCAAGCAACATTCTTTAGAGCATCTTTAGACTATGTTTACTAGAGCCTTACAACAGGATATAGAAATATTTCCAACGGTAATTAGGCTTCCTATGAACCCCTTAGTAACACCCTAGAAACAACTGGTCACCAACATAATTTGAATCTGTGCATAGGCTGCCTGTCATCATCCCAATATTTGTATAGAAAAACTTTTCTTTAGAACTTCATATTAAAGTTTAATAAATGGAAGTATGTTCATAGGTGGTCATTCAACCACCTACTATTGGTTTATAAACACTTATGGCCTGATATTATCCTTCAATAAATTGAAGCATGTTTACAAATTATCTCTAAGCACCCTATTAACAATATGCTAGCGCTTTCTCTAGACACCGTTGTAACATTGTGCCAACATGGAATAGAAAAACCTTTGTACACTGTCATCTTCTCACCAGCATTCTACAAACAATCGTTAGGCCTTACCTTACCTTGTCAGTTATTTCAAACCCACCAACCGTTTTTCTTTAGATATTCTAGAAGCATCGTCCACATAGGGTCACTGTGTTTTAATTAAAGCATGTTCAACGCTTACAATTGACAATTGACATGAACCTAATAAAGTATCCCGAGGAACTTAATTGGGGGTAGACGAACGCTACATAATCAAGTTGGTGGCTCCACCCACGACGGGTTCAGGAGGTGGTGACTCTGCGACTTCGAGGCCCCTTTGGGTAGCCTGTACTTGTTGCGTTAATTCTGAGCTCTTACATAGGGCGTCCCAATTGAACTTGTATTAAAGTTCGTAGCCCGTGTTACGGTCACAGCCAGAGCATGTAGCCGAAGGAGCAGCATGCGTGACCGCATTTGGAGCAGGATTGCGGGAACCTGAGGTCTATCCAACTAAACCCTTTGGGGGTGAGTGTTATGGTCAACTCTACTGATAAATTTATACTACCTGGACATATATAGCTTTAATGCACCCAGTATACTACTTTTTAATCCTCAAAGCCGCATTCATTCTTGTCATTTTTCTGGGCCCCATTAATGTCGGGTGCCTTATGGATGTTTATGCGATCTTAGTGGAATATTGATAATGTAGATGCTCTTGAATCATTTCTAAATTCTAAAAATCATATCTAATGTTCGCGTTGCTAGTCTATTTTTGTGATCGGTCTTAGTCACGGGGACCAGGATAAAAACCTGCACTGAAGCAGCGTCGGACACAGGCAGGCAACGGAGTGCAAAAACCGACTTCAACAGGTTCGAAAAAAGAGGCCCACCAGCAGCGTTTTTCGTTTTATCAATGGTGCGCCGAAATTCCACCACGTTTTCACTCGCAGAAAGAGAGGGAATTTTCGCCTGCAGAACTCCGTACTCCACTTCAATGGTGGATTTGTGAACTCCTAGTTTGGCAGCCGAGAGAACTTTCAGGAACTTGGAAAAAGACATGTCGCGAACATACCTCGTGCTCACATAGTGGATGTTTTCGAACAACTGCAAGTTCTCGGGGAGTTTCCTTACGAGCGATTTTACACATGCCACAATGTATGTGCGACAGCGCTCGAACATGCTGCCCTTTTCACAATCCATGAGTGAGCACTTGTGAAAAGAGTCCAAAAACACATTTCCGAAAGCACACACACGTGGATGAAGCAAGTGCCCTTCCCAATCAGCAGTTGGAGACGCGTGCTCACGAATTAATATCTCCTACAGCATTGACCGTGCAAGGAGGTCCAAGTCTTCGAAGAGTTCAGCCTCGTCCGCATTCTGTGACTAAAACAGCTTGTTGACTCAGTCGAATTCCACGACTAACCGCTGAACGAAGAGCATGTAGAGGTAGTTCCTTTCATCGTGAAACATTTCATGCAACAACCGTGCTGTATAGCGCCGCTCTGTCGACTGAGCTACCTGGAAGTGCAATTTCAGCTCGTTCCACTGCTCAAGGATGAGACTCAGAAAGGCCGCGACACTCAACCAAATTGTGATAGACGTGCTGACAAGTTTGAGGAGGCTGCTATGATTATTGGAGGCATAAATCCATCAGTACTGCTCTTGCCTCTTAGGCGAGCACGAACACCAGCTATAGGTTTCCCGCACAAGAAACTGAATATTCGACGGTAGAGCACTGGTCGCCTCATTGAAGGTCAAGTGCAACGAGTGGCATGTGCACTTAGCAAGGAATAAATGAGGGTTCTCTGCCTTCATCAACGAGTACAGCGAATAATGCTTACCGCACATTACACTGGTACAATCTGTGCCTTTACCAACACACTGTAATGCTCAAATTGCAAGAGTCCAGGAACGATTTGAGCTCCTGAAAGATAACATTCGCAGATGCATCCGTCATGGGAAGCGACCCCAAAATTGCGTGGGCAAATTGCACTTTGGCGAGAAAAATATCCCACAACAATACCAGCTCCTTAGCGCAGGATTTGTCGGTGCTTTGAGGATATTGTCCTTGTCCAATGTCCTCAACCAGCATGTCGAGGAATATGGGACAGAACGCTTTGGCAACCAAAGTGCTGCGTTTTGTACGTCCTAGCGTCAGCCCGCCTGCAAAACTAGGGGTGCGATCTTGTACGCGTTCCAAAATAGAACGGAGGCGGTTCGTTCCACCAAGCCAAATACGATTCGTCAATTTGAACCATGCCGAACGCCATGACGTCAATTGCGGCGTGATATCTGCTATCAATCATTCCGTGTCGTCTGCTATCGGACGAACGGAACGGAACATACCGCCTATTTCGTGACGTAAAGAACGAACCGCCTCCGTTCTATTTTGGAACGCGTACAAGATCGCACCTCTAATAGAGCTCTGGAATGCGTTTTTCACGACTGAAGTGAAATGGTCAGCCCTGCACAAAGAACTGTGCGCTGCTATGGGAGTCGTGAGGCGCAGATCTGCCAGCTTCATCTTGGTTATCGTCGGCTTTGATGGTCCAGGCTTGAACAACAAGTGAATGGTTGTACTCACTGCCACCTCGTTTGCCGCTTTCATTTAATCTGTGTGCTTTTGCCTTGTCATGTGCAATTTAAGGTCTTGCATGTGTGGCCTCACCTTGCACTTGCAGACACTGCAGTAGGCCATCTCAGAGTTGTTGCTTAAATGTGCGCTTGATGGTTCAAACCAGTCCAGTAGAAAGTGTGCTGTTACCAACGATAGACCTTGATCTTATACACAATGTTCCGGTTAAATCAGAATAAAAATTCTATATTTGGAACCGCTTTACGCGATCTTGGGAATTTTTCACCTATTATTGATTCCATCATTACTGAAAATTAATTAACAAATTCATAGCTGCTTGCACAATTGTCAAGGAATGCATGTAAAATTGTGAATCACATTCGAAAATATCATGTTCAGTTGTTTCTAGCTGGCAACACATCTTTCGTAGTTTTTTTTTCCCGCGTTTCAATGCTGTGGCACATAAGCAAAATAACGGGCGCACGATGTGCGCGCCCGTACTAGCTTGCCCATAATGTCCCGCAGTCGCAGGGCGAAATTGTTGTGGGCCTGCGCGTTTGCGTTTTTACTGTCAGCGACAAACTCCCCCGGAAGGCGAAGTGTTGCGCCGTATACGAGTTCAGCCGAGCAGCAGCCAATGTCGGCTTTCAGAGCCGTCCTAATTCCAAATAAAAACAGGAGTACCGCCTCTGCCCAACTGTGACTTGATGTTGCCGTCAGGCTATTCTTTAGATGGCGATGGAACTTTTCCACCACACCGTTGCTGATGGGATGGTAGGCCGTTGTACTGATGCGCATGATTCCTAGGAGCTGCGTGATGTTCCCCAATATGGCAGATTCGAACTGCGTTCCGCGATCCGTTGTCACTGTTGATGGAACTCCGAATCGCGCTACCCAATGGTAGGTGAAAGCGCGGCCCACAGTAGTGGCAATCATATCTGGGATGAGGACGGCCTCGGGCCAGATTGCAAGAGCTCTTGCAATTTGGTTTCCAACACACCCGTGCACGCGAACTTTTTTCATCCATAAATTTGCAGCGTACGCTAAAGGAATTATTGAGAGTCCGGGGCGGTGGACGCGCCTCCGGGATATGCCGTGAGAGTGCATGGGAAACGCGAATACATGTTCTGTACTCTAAAATTGAGGTGCTGGCTAATCACTGCTTGCTCGTCCATCCGCATGCGCCTGAAGGGGGCGAGCAGAAAACCAATAAATTAGTTTTCTGCACCCTGCCACTCAAGTGATCATTCTGAGTGACCTAATGAGTGACATTGAGCGACATTCTTGGAAAACTCACGAGCTGACTTGATGTCAGTTGTCGGTTAAACGTTCAAAATCTCGACCACAAGGAGGCTATTCAACTCGGCTCCCTAAATCTAAGCCCAGAAGCGCACTTGCTTTGCGAATCCCACGTATACATTCTTTTTGGGACTATATATTTTTTTTCGCACCGTAGCTGGACCACAGAGTTTCCGGACCGGGCCGTGCCTTGTATATGTGTACTTTGACACTGTTTCTTTCCACAAGTTGCCGCCCTTCTGTCTTCCTTCTGGGCCCCTTCTCTATTGTGCCCTCCGCCGCCCGATTCAACTTGCCGTTCCTCCCACTACACCGGCAGCAGGCGCACCGGTGCTGCGCAGCGACCGTTTTCTCCCTCCTTGCCTCGGGTGAACGGGAACCTAGCTGCCTTTACTTCCCGCCCCCCTCACTCTCCGGCTTACGTCTCCCTCCTCCTGTGTGTTTTTTTCTTTTTTTTCTTTCTTTCTTTTTTTATCTCACTGACCTCCTTGCTCTACATAAATAGGACTCCACCTTCCTCCTGCCCTGCAGAGCTGCCAAAGCGCCGAAAATCAATCACTGTCACAACTGACCCTCTCGGTTTGAGGTATCTGAGAACGACCGGGCACCCGGTCTGGTGTCTTCACTACCAGGGCCGAAGTGCCATTTTTTTATAAACCCTGATGAAGATATATATATATATATATATATATATATATATATATTTATATATATATATATATAGTCATATAATGAGAAGCCAACAAACACTGACACCAAGTACAACATAGGGGAAATTGCATGTGCTTAATAAATGAAATAAAGTAATGATAAATTAATGGAAATTAAAGTGGATGAAAAAACAACTTGCCGCAGGTGGGAACCGAACCCACAACCTTCGCATGTCGCGTGCGATGCTCTACCAATTGAGCTACCGCGGCGGCGTTTCCCCATCCACTTTCTTGGGTATTTATGTGTACTAGTAGAACCCTGGGAGTGTTAGCCAGCGCCCCCACTCACAGACCTTGGCGGCGGACGTGGAACGTCTTTTTTGCCGCAGGCGTCACGAGAACGTGATCTTTTTCGGGTGAAGGCAACTGGTCAATAAACCCGCATATGCTACCTGAAGGCATCAATGTTGCCGGATTCGAGACCCTCGTTATGTAATAAAAGAGAAGAAAGGGGGTTAACCGAGGGACCCGATATTTATTAGTCATATAATGAGAAGCCAACAAACACTGACACCAAGTACAACATAGGGGAAATTGCATGTGCTTAATAAATGAAATAAAGTAATGATAAATTAATGGAAATTAAAGTGGATGAAAAAACAACTTGCCGCAGGTGGGAACCGAACCCACAACCTTCGCATGTCGCGTGCGATGCTCTACCAATTGAGCTACCGCGGCGGCGTTTCCCCATCCACTTTCTTGGGTATTTATGTGTACTAGCAGAACCCTGGGAGTGTTACATAACGAGGGTCTCGAATCCGGCAACATTGATGCCTTCAGGTAGCATATGCGGGTTTATTGACCAGTTGCCTTCACCCGAAAAAGATCACGTTCTCGTGACGCCTGCGGCAAAAAAGACGTTCCACGTCCGCCGCCAAGGTCTGTGAGTGGGGGCGCTGGCTAACACTCCCAGGGTTCTACTAGTACACATAAATACCCAAGAAAGTGGATGGGGAAACGCCGCCGCGGTAGCTCAATTGGTAGAGCATCGCACGCGACATGCGAAGGTTGTGGGTTCGGTTCCCACCTGCGGCAAGTTGTTTTTTCATCCACTTTAATTTCCATTAATTTATGATTACTTTATTTCATTTATTAAGCACATGCAATTTCCCCTATGTTGCACTTGCTGTCAGTGTTTGTTGGCTTCTCATTATATGAATAATAAATATCGGGTCCCTCGGTTAACCCCCTTTCTTCTCGTTTATATATATATATATATATATATATATATATATATTTATATATATATATATTGTTTTTCTCTCATTTGAATGAATGCGGGTGCTCATTGGCTGGGGTATTGCAGGGGGCTGTAATCTTCAGAGTGGTGTTCCTTTCTTGTTCCCTTCGTGCAAGTGCCTAGCTCTACAACGTAGATCTATTGTGAGACAATAGGCATTTCAAATCCTGAGAGACATCTCTTTCAGTAGCGCTACGACAGCTTCTACATCCTCCCTTCCCACCTTCGCAGCTACAATTCTCTAGCATGCGTCAGTGCACATATGGAAAGACTGAGTTTTCGGCATATTTTCGCATTTTTTCTTTAGCTTGGGGTAGTCAACACGAACTCTCCCAATGGAATACTTGCATCAAGTGTAAATATTGTATTTACATGTTCTGCCTGTACTTGGTCTTTTCAGTTCACACGCGTGGAAGGAGCTAATGTA
Organism: Dermacentor albipictus; assembly: GCF_038994185.2. Classification (NCBI taxonomy): domain Eukaryota; kingdom Metazoa; phylum Arthropoda; class Arachnida; order Ixodida; family Ixodidae; genus Dermacentor; species Dermacentor albipictus. Next base: position 72,662,040 of record NC_091830.1, read on the forward strand.
ATCACCAATATCTCTTTTTTTCATTCCGGACCATGCATATTTTCTTCTACATTTGTATTAGATTCCATAAAAACCATCGTTGCCTCCTGGTTTTGTGCAGTCATGGTACAGCTCAAGGACCTCAAGGACGTCAATTGCTCGGTAACTTCCCACATTATTATCCAGTTCACACTTACCGCTTTCCCAAAGCTGCTGATAACTGGAAGCTTATAAAGTGCGTCAGCGTCTGTCAAATAGTGTATGCTTCTGTGTCCCACCTGAAAATCAAGCAGCTAAATTTCCCTGATCAAGCAAGCAACTCTTGCTTTTGGTTGAGTAATATATGGCCAGTGGATAAGCGCCCGATTATGAATAGCTGGATTGTTCTGCCTTCGAGCAAAGAGCGAAAATATCTCATTGCTAGCACAACCGCAAACACTCCCTTTTATGTTGTGTGGTAGTACTTTTCAGACTTCGTAAACATATGAAAAAAGTAGCCGAGGACTTGGGCTCCACTTTCACAGGTAATTGCATGTTTTCGCTTATACAGAAACTACCAGCGCAGAAGTTAGAAGGATCTGTCCTAAATTCAAAGGGAAGAGTGAAATCTGGCCGTGTGAGGTCTGGGTCTGACGATGTGATTGATACTAATGCGTTGTAAGCCTTGTCAGTTTCATCGCTCCAGATAAAATCTGTCGTGCTCCAAATCATGTTAGTCAGCGGCTTAGTTCGTGCAACAAAGTCCTTCATAATTTTTTTGATGTCTGGCAAGCTCAAGAAAGACCCTGAGTGCGTATGCATTATCTGGTTGCTCGATTTGTCGCACTCGTTCAACGGATTTTTTAATAGCGCTCTTAGCAAATCTGTCGAGAACGCACCCAAGGAATGCCTTGAAGAATTCACTCTTTTCAAAATTCATTCTAAGAATAGCTTCACTCAGTGCGATCGAAACATCAGTGGAATTTTCAGCGTGTGAAGCTTCATTTTTGAGTAGACCAAGGTATCATCAGCATAAACGTTAAAACATTCTGCCAAAAACGTTTCATAGCACGAATAATTACCTTTGGAGCCATGATTCACTGTTCTTCCACCCGAAATGTAAGCGACTATATTCACTTACATCCAAGGCAGAGATAAAACACGCGCGAACCTGATATTTATCTTTGAGCTGTACCAGACAATGGAATGGAAAAACTTTATTTCTCTATATCTCAGAGAGATTGGCGGTAGGCCGGTGTCTTCATGTTTTGAGTCCTGGCCGCTTCACAAGGTCGGCGCCCCTATTCCAGGGCACCGCTGAGTCTTGCTGCCTCGCAGGTGTGCTGCACAGTTGCCCGTTGGGCTGCTAGCTCGCTGCTGGTGAGCAGACCCTCCCATTGTTCCGCACTTGCGTTATTTACTTTATGGAATGCGAAATTGCGCTTCCATTCCCACGTGATGTGGTATAACGTGGGGGTTGTTCCACACCACGGATATTTATCCCTGTACTGGGTAGGGAACATCTTTTGTAATGTGTGCAGGTATAAGAACGTACCTGTTTGCAGTCTTCGACAGCTTACTGCCTCATGTTGTGTGAGCGATGTGTGGGATGTGGGGTATTTAAGTCTCCTTCCTCTGTAGTGGTTAAGTATTTCTGCATATGTCGGCTCCACCGTTAAGGGGGCCTCTAGGGTTTCCGACTGCCCTGCTCAATGCGTGAGTTCGCGAACTAGGCGGTCCACCCTTGAGTTGCCCTCTATCCCGGTGTGTGCCGGTATCCAGAAGATCCTATGTTTTATATTTTTGTTAGGAGGCTCTGTTTTGAGGAGCATTCTCAGTGCTTCCTTACTAACTCTGCCTTGTGTGTAGATCCTGCCAAAATACTTCGCAAAGGCCCATACGGCAAAAGATTTGGCTACCTCCAGTTTTCTAAATTGTTCAGCCTATCCTTAGCATTGGGAAAAAGAATAGATTCATTTGTTGGAATAATGATTCGGTAGTGGGTACAGTGCCTCGCAAATCCATCTTTCGGAGCCAGAGTAATCGGTACTGTGAGCGTTGGCCATATCATGTCATCATCTCACATACTTCGGATCTCGCTTTTCAACCAAAGTTTCTTCTGACGGGACATGTTGCAATGGTTTTCCTGACCCGTGTAACATCTTTCACGTTGAAAAGAACAGAAAATTCCTTTCACGGCGGGTAGTTGCCTAGATAGACAACCCTGGGTAAATTGCGATGAACGTCGTCTTCTCGCATAACAAAGTGATACACGATGCTCAGGGAAGCACACATCTCTTGAGCCAAAGGCGCTTCATCATTACAATAAAGGTTTACTTTAGCGTCCTGTTATCTGGTCTCCACAATAAACATTTATAGTGCCACATTTTTACCACGAAGGCGCCGATGTCATCATTCTGACCATCAATAGAGGCGCTTTCTGTCGCTCATTTAATAGCATTTCGCTTCAACACACCTTCCTCGAATAATTGCTCTTTACAAGTGCCTCATTTATGACAGACACAAATGTATATTTTATACCACTAATGGTTCAGCATCTATACAATTTATTATGAGTTTCATGCAAAGAAGGTTAGAAGCCATTCGAAGAAAAGTCTCCAATTATCTCGCCAGCTTGGACTGCACACCTAACTTTATTCGTTTGTTCGTTCTACTGCTTCTGGATGGGAAGAAGCAACAGGCTTTTGGTATTGCTGACATCTGGCATTATACTGACAGCCCTGTTTTTTTTCCATGCCTGTCGCGAAGTTCACCTACCCTCCATGGCAGACTTTCGGGAGGATAATCTCGACGATGCAGATTGTGTGTAGTCGATCAATCGACACAGTTCTGAAAGAGCCTAGTAGTTCTTCCGGTGTTGGGCGATTGCAGTTGTACCTTTCTCTGGAGTCCCTACGTAATCCGTAAATAATAAGTGCTACCATGGCAGACTTTCAAACTTCCGGTCTTGCCATCTGAAGAAACCGCATCTTCTCATAAAAACACTCTAAGGGCTTCCCTGACCGGTATTCTTGAAAAATCGCGCATCCCTTCCACTAAACTGGATGTTTCCTTGAAAGCTACCAGGAAGCTCGTTTCGAACACCTGCCACGTGTCCGTCTTGTATCGAGCATAATGGAGCTGGTACCACTGCTCCGCTAGTTCAGTCAGAAATAGACGCATGTTCTTCATCCACTCACCGGGCTCTTGCTATGAGTTGTCCTCGCATGCTTGCTCGTAGAACTTTAGCCAAAGGCTCTGGTCTTCAGTTTTTCGCCTTCGAATGGATCAGGCTTTACCATCTCTTTCATTGTTGGGTCTTTGCTGAGGTTGGTGCAGTCTTGTCTTCTTGGCGAAACCCTTGCTAGCGTATGTGTCAGCATGACGTGTTCTTGAAACTTCTCAACAGTCTCAAGTTCACTGCTGTTTGAAGGTCAAGCTCCTCCAGCACCTTCCCACACTTTTCCTCGACAAATTCGTGCAGTTAGTGAGTTGCGACTGTTACAGGAAAATCATACCTAGTTCTTTCAACCACCTCACACGTTTACAAAATATGGCTGATCACGTGAACATCCGGATACCGTCAGCGTTATCCACGAAGGTGCGGTCTCTATCATGTTACAGACTGCGCCAACGTAACATTTCAAGAATGACAGCAACAGAACATTTTTTATTGCTCTTCATCTACTAATGCCGTTTCCAGCAAAACTAGTTCTTCGTCTTCTTTAGTAATTTCGGTGACTCTCCCGTTGCAATATGACCCTCAGAACCTGGTCAACTAAATGTTTGATAGGCGCCTTTACTCGTGAAATATATGTGTGATCGTGCAACACGGCCATTTGGCACGGCGGATTGTTCACGTTCAACTTACGCCAGTGCATCTGGTGCCACTTTCTATCTCTATATTATTACGGGGAAGGATGTTTACAAGGGATACATATGCACAGAGAATGCATTGCTCGAAAACCGAGGGTCAAGGGGTAGCACTGCTCGATGTCAGCGTCACATCCTCGTCTTCTCCTGACAACGTCTTTATATAGCGACACAAACTACTACATAACATTACCTTCCGGCACCGGAAGCACCATCTCGATGCATATTATTGTGGTGAATCCATGTTCAAATTACAAAGCTTAAGTCGGGAACATGTACCATGTCAGTCACTAGTGGATCAGAGGAAGACTTCGGAGTCAATGGTGAGATCTCCTGGGTTAATTATGTCAGTTCGCGAAGGATCCGGCAAGTGCTGACATCAACGAAGCAGTTGTTTCTGGCACAAGCCCACGCGACGCGAGCGAGCACTTTATGAAGAAGGAAATTGCACGGAAGCGGTTGTGTAATGTCATAACGTGCAGCACACTCTATCGTGACGGCGACCCACTTATTACCCGAGAATGACATTGGAAAAGGGCCCCGGAGGTAAAAATCGGCGGGGGAAAACATTTACTTGAGATGTTTACCGGCTGAAGGTACCCAGCGGGAAGCAAAGGAGGCTTTTCGCGGCGTTCACAGAGTTTGGAAGCGTCGAATGGTGCGGTATAGGTCAAGCCAGAAGAAGCATCCGCGAACGCGATCGTAAGTGTGTCCCATATACTGCCCTCTAATTCCTCCAATAGCACTGCTAGACTCGCCTCACTAGATAAAGTTCTAGCATTAAACGTTGCCAGCTTCCGATTCCAAAGGCGGCCTGTTCGGATCCAGGTATTCTTGCACCCTCTGCTGCGTCACAGGTCTGACCGCCGCCGTGGTCCGATGCTTCGCAGCCGCTGGGGAATGAGGACCGGGGTTCGATTGTTGCATTCATATGATCATTATTTTTGAAAGTAAATTCAAATAACGACAAGCTCGTTAGTCCGAATAATATCCGTAGGGACAAAATGCTTCTCCCAGACACAGACATGCTTGGGGACAATGATAAAATCATCGGTTTTATGTCGTGGTATCGCCCACTTCTATATTTCAGGCTAGTCGTCGTCGCTAGGCAGACAGAACAGCGAGTCTTTTTCGTGCGTACCTCTGTGGTCGAGCGGCAACCCGTCATACAGCAAGTCTTCGGCATCTCAGGTTAGCGCGTCGCATGCAATGGACTCGCTCGTGATCGAAGGCTAAATCATGAAAGAAAGCAGCTGCCGCACACTGCCATCGCGTTCCGCCTGCAGTCTCGCGGTCTGGCCGTTGCACACACGCCACACGCTCGCGCGCTGTAGTCGTTGGCCCCAGAGGACGCATAGCACCGCCTCGCGGAAGGCGTGGTCAACATATCGACACGTGTATTTATATTTATCGGGCGACCAGGTTTCGCCGCCTAACAAATCTAATCGCACAGCGCGGGACGCGCTTGCATGTATCCGAAGTTTCTGGAAAGTTATCGATGCTTCTATCCACAGTCTGTTATCGCCGAACCTTGTGTTATCTGATTTATTGGCCTGACGCGAATGATGTAGAATTTTATGGAAGGCACGCGGGTTCCAAAGATTAGTCTGGAACATTCGACGACTCTGTATAAAAGCCGACGCGCTTGACCCGCTGATCAGATTTTCGACGATCGCCGACTGTGTTCGCCGCTATCATTGTGCTTTACGTGTAGCCTGTTTTGTGGGCACAGGTTCGCCCAATAAAAGCCAGTTTTGTCTTTCACAGTACTGCTACTGTGTCATTTAACGTCACTACCACGTGACATCTGGTGGAGGTGCTTTTGGTTCATGTAGCGGACGCCCCCGACAAGCCGTGATCCAAGCCCGGACCGTAAAGAGGGCATCAACGTAGTCACGGACCATCGAGTAAGCCGTCGTCTACAACAGCTGCCCCCGGAGCACGGACTGCTTTCTGAGAAGACCAAGAAGATTATGGCCAAGGCAACCCCAATGGCAGCCCCAGCGTCCCCCATCGTGCTGCAGCAGCCCAGGGAACCACCGACGTTCCGCGGTTCCACATTTGAAGACCCCGAAAGCTGGCTGGAAACGTATGAGAGGGTCGCTACGTTTAACAGCTGGGAAAGCGACGACAAGCTGCGACATGTCTATTTCTCATTGGAGGACGCCGCCAGGACGTGGTTCGAGAATCTAGAAGCCACCTTGACGACGTGGGACCTGTTCCGAAGCGGCTTCCTGCAAACATTTACAAGCGTCGTGCGAAAAGAGCGAGCCCAAGCTCTACTGGAGACCAGAGCGCAGCTGCCGAATGAGACGATTGCGATCTTCACTGAGCAAATGACCCGTCTGTTCCGCCACGCCGACCCTGAAATGTCAGAGGAGAAGAAAGTCCGCCTACTGATGCGTGATGTAAAGGAGGAACTTTTTGCCGGAATGGTAAGAAGCCCACCGAAGACTGTCGACGAGTTCCTCCATGAGGCGACGAACATTGAGAAGACACTGGAATTGCGGAACCGGCAATTCGACCGACGCACCAAGCCAACAAGCTACGCCGGCATTCAATCAGTGGCCACCGACGACCTGCGCGAGACCATCCGGGCAATCGTACGAGAGGAGCTTCAGAAGATCTTCCCTTCATCGCAACCTCAAGTGGCCTCAATCGCCGAAGTTGTCAAAGAAGAAGTCCAGCGATCGCTCGGAGTTCCCGAGGTACAATCACAATCATCGCAGAGTCAGCCAGAAGCGATGACCTACGCCGCCGTCGCCCGCCGTCAAGGTCCCCCTCCGCGACCGCGCCAGGGCCCTGTGACGCCACAATCCCGTCGTCCGCCGCCGCCGCCGCCAGCACGCCCACCCGTCGCCCAGCGCACCTACGCGAGGAAGACGGACATTTGGCGAGCCCCCGACCACCGCCCGCTCTGCTATCACTGCGGAGAAGCCGGCCATGGGTACCGCCGATGCCCATACCGCGACTTGGGACTGAGAGGGTTCGCCGTCAACGCGCCGCGTCCACAGCTTGGCGAGCGCCCACGTGACATCGCCGATTACCTCGCCGCTACTCAGTGGAGCACTCGACGGCCGTCCCGCTCGCCGTCACCTGGCCGCTACCTGTCGCCGCAGCGCCGACCATACACTGGCCCAGCCCGGGGCCGATCAGCGAGCCCATATCCGGAAAACTAAAAGCAGCAACCGATGGAGGTGCGGTTGCTGTTCGTCGAACTGACGAAGATCCTCCGCCGCCGACGAAGACGACGAAGAGACCATCTCGACGACATAATAACGACACGCCGCCGTCCCGACAAAGTCAGGTAGCCAAGACTACACCGACTAAAGACGATTTGACGAAGCGACGTTCCAGCTTCAGTTCAACCCGACGCAGCCGTGATCCGACGCCAAGACCTAACTGCAATGCCAGACAAAGAACCACCGACCTCGACGTGCTTCTCGACGGCCACGCAGTCACTGCCTTAGTCAACACAGGGGCCGATTGCTCCGTAATGAGTGGACACATCGCCGCCCAGTTGAAGAAGGTTAAGACTGCATGGGAGGGCCCCCAAATTCGGACCGCTGGAGGACACCTGATTACGCCGACTGGAATCTGCACTGCGAGGATAACCATTCATGACCGGACTTACCGTGCCACCTTCGTTATCCTCCAACAGTGTTCTCGAGACGTCATTCTCGGTATGGACTTCCTGAACCAACACGGCGCAGTCATCAACCTGAAGTCGAAGTCAATAACGCTGTCGGAAGATAAAGCGATACCGCCGGAGAGCCCTCGTAGTCACCACGCCTTGAGTGTGCTCGAAGATCAAGTGAGCATCCCGCCTCGCTCCAGCATTGTTATTTCGGTCGGCACCGAAACACCCCCTGACGTAGAAAGCGTCATCGAAGGCGACCAACGTTTACTGCTCGACCGTGAAATTTGCGTCGCAAGAGGGATCGCTCGACTGCACGGAGGAAACACGAAAGTGTTGCTGGCAAACTTCAGCCAGGAGTTCAAGCACATCAACAAGGGAACGACGATCGCATACATCGAGGAAATTCAGGAAACCAGCGATGCCTTTGCCCTCTCGGATTCTGTTGCATCTACTCCGACGACCGTAGTTCCCGAGCCAGACTACAACATAAATCCAAGTCTCCCCGTGATTAAGCAGCAACAGCTCAGAAGTCTGCTTCGACGATACAAAGACTGCTTTTCGACGTCATCAAGGATTCGACAAACACCAGTCGCAAAGCATCGCATAATGACCGAAGAGTGTGCTCGACCACTACGCCAGAGCCCTTACCGAGTTTCGACGCGAGAACGCGAAGCTATAAGACAACAAGTCGACGAAATGCTGCGCGATGACATCATCCAGCCGTCGAAAAGCCCGTGGGCGTCTCCAGTTGTTTTAGTGAAGAAAAAGGACGGAACCCTACGTTTCTGCGTCGATTATCGTCGACTGAACAAAATCACGAAGAAAGACGTATACCCCCTCCCACGGATAGACGACGCATTGGACCGGCTCTGCAATGCTAAATACTTCTCATCGATGGACCTCAAGTCTGGCTACTGGCAAATAGAAGTAAACGAAAGGGATCGCGAAAAGACCGCTTTCATTACGCCAGACGGGCTCTATGAATTCAAGGTTATGCCATTTGGACTGGGCTCGGCGCCTGCAACGTTCCAGCGCGTGATGGACACGGTTTAGCAGGATTGAAGTGGCAGACCTGTCTTGTTTACTTGGATGACGTCGTCGTCTTCGCCGAAAATTTCGACGATCACCTTAGGCGGCTTGCGACAGTAAGAGGCCATCAAGTCATCAGGGCTCACTCTGAAGCCAGAAAAGTGCCGCTTCGCTTACGATGAGCTTCTGTTCCTAGGCCATGTCATCAGCAAGTCTGGAGTTCGCCCCGACCCGCAGAGGACAGCTGCCATTGCAAAGTTCCCGCAGCCCATCGACAAGAAGGAAGTACGTAGATTTCTTGGCATGTGTGCCTATTACAGTCGATTTGTCAAGAACTTTTCACGTATCGCTGAGCCACTGACACAGCTAACTAAATGTGACGTCGAGTTCAAGTGAGAAACGCCGCAGGCCGACGCATTTCAAGAACTCAAACGACGCATGCAGTCGCCGCCCGTACTTGCGCACTTCGACGAGCACGCCGATACCGAAATCCACACTGACGCCAGTAGCCTAGGCCTTGGTGCCGTGCTAGTCCAGAGAAAAGATGGTCAAGAACACGTGATAGCTTACTCTAGCCGGTCGTTGTCAAAAGCGGAAGGCAATTATTCTACAGCCGAAAAGGAATGCCTCGCCATCGTTTGGGCTACAGCGAAATTTCGCCCGTACCTATATGGCAGGCCATTAAAAGTCGTCAGCGACCATCACGCTTTGTGTTGGCTAGCAAATTTAAAGGATCCTTCAGGACGGCTGGTGCGGTGGAGCCTAAGACTGCAAGAATATGATATCACTGTAATCTATAAGTCCGGACGAAAACACTCAGACGCCGACTGCCTATCACGCGCCCCCATCGATCCCCCGCCGCAAGACCACGAGGACGACGACGCCTTCCTTGGAATAATAAGCGTGGAAGACTTTACTAAACAGCAGCGAGCCGACCCGGAGTTAAAAGGCCTCGTCGACTACTTGGAAGGGAATACCGACGTCGTCCCTAGGGCATTTAAGCGCGGGATGTCTTCGTTCACGCTACAAAACAACCTGCTCGTGAAGAACTTCTCACCAGTCCGCGCCAGCTACCTTCGAGTACCGTCAGCGCTGCGTCCAGAAGTACTGCACGCCCTACACGACGACCCAACCGCTGGGCACCTCGGATTCTCCCGGACGCTGTGGAGGATACAGGAAAGGTATTACTGGCCGCGTCTCACCGCCGACGTCGCCCATTACGTCAAGACATGCCGAGACTGTCTGCGGCGCAAGACACCATCGACAAGGCCAGCAGGATTACTACAGCCGATCGAACCTCCTCGTCGACCATTCCAGCAGATTGGGATGGATTTGTTGGGGCCATTTCCGACGTCAACATCCGGGAATAAGTGGATCGTTGTGGCGACGGACTACCTCACCCGCTTCGCTGAAACTAAAGCTCTACCAAAAGGCAGCGCAGCCGAAGTGGCGAAATTTTTCGTCGAGCACATCCTGCTGCGACATGGTGCCCCAGAAGTCCTCATCACCGACAGAGGAACGGCTTTTACAGCAGAGCTCACCCAAGCCATTCTGCAGTACAGCCAGACAAGTCACAGGAGGACAACTGCCTACCATCCGCAGACGAATGGTCTCACGGAGCGCCTGAACAAGACCCTCGCCGACATGCTAGCAATGTACGTCGACGTCGAACACTGGGATGCCGTCCTGCCGTACGTAACATTCGCTTACAACACGGCGGTGCAAGAAACAACACAGATCACGCCGTTTAAGCTGGTTTACGGCAGGAATCCGACGATGACGCTCGACGCCATGCTGCCGCACGTCACTGACGAGAAAAATGTTGACGTCGCTAGCTATCTCAAGCGCGCCGAAGAAGCCCGACAGCTCGCCAGCCTGCGGATCAAGAACCAGCAGAGGACCGACAGCCGACACTACAACCTCCGACGACGCTTTGTCGAGTACCAGCCCGGTGACCGTGTTTGGGTTTGGACCCCTATACGCCGACGAGGACTGAGCGAGAAGCTTTTGCGTCGCTATTTCGGACCGTACAAGATCATCCGACGTATTGGTGCACTGGACTACGAGGTCCTGCCAGACGGCATTTCGCTATCACAGCGGCGCCGCTGACGACCTGAAATTGTCCACGTTGTACGGCTCAAGCCGTACCACCAGCGTTGACGAACTTCGGGACTTTGCGTAACTGACCTTTGGACTTTGTTTCTTTCCGTTGTTTTGTTATTCATGTTTAATAAGTGTCCTTTTGTGCTTCGCTCTCTCTGTAGCATCGGGACGATGCTTTTTAAGAGGGGGGTATTTACACGTGTATTTATATTTATCGGGCGACCAGGTTTCGCCGCCTAACAAATCTTATCACACAGCGCGGGACGCGCTTGCATGTATCCGAATTTTCTGGAAAGTTATCGATGCTTCTATCCACAGTCTGTTATCGCCGTACCTTGTGTTATCTGATTTATTCGCCGGACGCGAATGATGTAGAATTTTATGGAAGGCACGCGGGTTCCAAAGATTAGTCTGGAACATGCGACGACTCTGTATAAAAGCCGACGCGCTTGACCCGCTGATCAGATTTTCGACGATCGCCGACTGTGTTCTCCGCTATCGTTGTGCTTTAAGTGTAACCTGTTTTGTGGGCACAGGTTCGCCCAATAAAAGCCTGTTTTGTCTTTCACAGTACTGCTACTGTGTCATTTAACGTCACTACCACGTGACAATATGACCCTCTCCCATAGCGTTGCCCAGAAGTTTCATGACCATAAAAGTATTTAACGTTCGTAAGGCCACAACGCTATTCTAAAGCTGTCTAGTATTGCACGGTTGATCGCTACCACGTATAGTTCAAGCACCGAATATTGACTCGCACACTTTTTATCTTTTTTTTTGCGTGACCGATCGTCTAACGAATATCGCTCAGCGCGGAACGCGCGCGCATGTATCGGAAGTTTCTCGAATGTTATTGACGCTTCTTTCTACTGTCTGTTGTCATCGAAGCTTGTCTTATCTAACTGCATCTGCAACGCGAATTGAGTAGAACTTTCTGGAAGACACGCGGGCACCAGTGATAACTCTGGAACCTTCGATGGCCCATGTATAAAAGCCAACGCGCTTGACCGGCAGATCTCATTTAGACGATCACCCACCGTGTTCGCCGCTAATGCTGTGCTATGAGTGTAACTTGCCTTTGTGGGCACAAGTTCTCCTAATAAAAAGTCAGTTTCGTTATTTGCAGTTTTACAGCTGTATTATTCACCACCACTACTACGTCACAATATAGAACTGATCAATGCAGCCCATGCCCATATCATAGGTCATTCTCAAAGCATTTTTTATCACACCGTCATAATCAAACCGGCATCATTTGTGTGGCTGCTGCTGCAGCATTAGACGACTGGCCGGTACCTGGCATGGAGCAGGCACCAGATATAGTGTCAATCGAATCGAGGCAGCCCGAGGCAGCAGGTGATCCACGAGTGAGAGATACAATACCATTACGCCATCATTGTCACACCGTCATCTACATTTTGATCATCACCGTTCTATCATCGTCATTTCATCGTCTTCATGTTGTTGTCATCACTCCGCAGTCGTTACAATGTCGCTGTCAGGGCATCGTGGTTTTTTCATCGTCGTCATCACATCATCGCCGTCATACCATCGTAATGCGTGGTGTCTCCTGTATAGTCTTGGACGAATTGGCGGCACCGGACACATTGCTAACAAACACTGAATATAGTGCGAGCCGAGGTGACCGACATCGGCATGTGGTGCAGACAAGCGCGGGCGTGAGATCCAACGCCAACACTCATTCGTGCCGTCATTTCTCGCAGTGGTTCTACGGCCATTATTCTATTGTCGTCATGGCTTTGTCTGGACGCACTATGTTGTTGTCATAAAAATTTCATTCTGGCCGAGTTGATACATACTTGATTTCACAAATACCCGCCGTGGTTGCTCAGTGGCTATGGTGTTGGGCTGCTGAGCACGAGGTCGCGGGATCGAATCCCGGCCACGGCGGCCGCATCTCGATGGGGGCGAAATGCGAAAACACCCGTGTACTTAGATTTAGGTGCGCGTTAAAGAACCCCAGGTGGTCAAAATTTCCGGAGTCCTCCACTACGGCGTACCTCATAATCAGAAAGTGGTTTTGGCAAGTTAAACCCCAAATAATATTATTGATTTCACAAATATAAAGGCGCTGACGCAGGCAATAACAAGGGCACGATGACGAGACGCAGCACTTCTGCCTTGTCTTTTTTCCCTTGTGGTTGCTTGCGTTAGCGCTGTTCTATTTGTCAAACGCTATTTTCGCCGTTCCGTCAAGGTATATATAAACTGATAGCGAAGCTTCCATAGAAGAACACATGTCAAGAAAATTGGGCTCGTTGTAAACGTCACCATCTACGTATCGTGCGGACAACTAACAGCAAGCAAAAAATAAAAATGTAAACAGTGATGACGCAGCCGGAAATGAAAGTGACGTCAAGATCTTACGCTGCTCGGCCCCAATGTTAGAATTTCTGTAGCGCCCGGCATTAAGGCCGGTACTGCAGCAGTTACTTTTCTTTTGAGGCTGAGGCGAGCTTGTGACTCACCTCAGTTGAAATGCCAGCGTGTTCTTTAAATATTATGTGTGGCGTATGTCTTGATGTGAACGTAATTAGGCTGTTACTGACGACAATTGCTCCAGTTGCTTCCTTAGAAAGGTGAGCGAATAGGAAGTAAATAAGTAATACTGCCAAATAGCTTTAAAAATCATCAACTTCACATTTGTTCGTCTTGAATAATGCAACCAAAATAACTTAGCAAACCAAACATGTTTTAACAATGAAAATACTGTGACCAGCAGACAGGTATAAGGCATAGCAACCTATGCGAATCCTTTTCACACAATTATTCGCAATTCCTCACGAGCCATGCATTCAAATTCAACAATTATCAGACAACATTGCCGCAGATTATGATTTAGATAACATGCGACTTACTAATTTTGCTGCCCATCGAACATTTGGAGACTGTGTTACGGAGATTAAAAGGGCGTTCCGCATTTATCGTCACGACGAGACAAGCGCGTTGGATGCCACAGCGTGAACATGAACGCTAAAACGAAACCTTCTCTCACACCTGTCGCCAACGAATGCAATGCGCTCGTTCACGCTAAACTTGAAGTGAAACGCACGACACTCTTTGAAGAAAGACACAAGCAAATTTAAAAGAAGGAACTCGGATGAAACCACCGCGTTCATGTTAGCAGCGCCATTCTTCACGACATAAGAGCTGGCTAGCACGGTCTTGCGAAAACACGTACACGTAACCTCGTGGTTTGACAGTGGATCCCACACCGCACACGTGGCCCCCCAAACGGCTTTTCCGCATAGTCCCACTCGAATATCGCTATCGCCCCGGGGAAACGTTCCGAAGGAGTGCAGCCACGTCATCGACTTGCGTTTTCCATCTCGCGGTACGCGAAGTCCTTATGATCGGAGCGCATACGCTTCGTGTTAGCGATGCGCCCAATATATAAACACACACACACACACACACACACACACACACACACACACACACACACACACACACACACACACACACACACACGCACACGCACACGCACACGCACACACACACACACACACACACACACACACACGCACGCACGCACGCACGCACGCACGCACACACACACACACACACACACACACACACATATATATATATTCTCGATCTACACGGCTCGATAGATGCACGCAATTTTTCCAGGACCGAGCCATATACAGTTTCGCTGTAAAATAATACATGAGTTTGGCTATTCTGGGCCCTATAGCATGTAATACTGTTCTCCTCCAACAGAGTCTGCGCAAAGCACATCTTTGTCTGAATCACTGAATGGCCCGTCTACACCAACCGGAAAGAGCTGTAGCGGAACTCGCAAGGCCTGATAAACACACGCATTTTTTGTTCTCAAAACCTAGGCACATACTGAGTCACTGTAAAAATTACGTGGCTACATTGTACTACCAGGGTATGCGAAAATTCCCATCAGGCCATAGCTTGCTAATATTTACAGGCGGGTAAGCCTCGGCTCTAATCACCAGCCGCAAGGAAGCTCTTTCACGGACAGCATTTTTCTACTGCAAATGTTGCTGCACCTACAGTCTAGGTCCGCTACAGAAACAGTTTGCTCGAAACCACTAACATTTTCTGACCTCCTCAAGCTTTGGTTTTCAACGAAGGCGTCATACAACGCTGCAAGTTAGACTATCCCCGCTGCCATTAAATTCCTATTGCTTAAACAGCAATTCAAACATAGTTTAATTAAAGCAGCTGTGCGAATTTAAGATGAGATACGAGCTATGATTCCCGCTAAGCCTGAACCATAAGAAGCAGTCGAACAGTCAAAAGAAATGACGCCATATGCGCCGTGTAATTAATCATAGCATAAAATGACGTGTGCTTATTGTTCTTGTAGAGTATGTAAGCAGCACAGAAGGTTCATAATGCAATGCGGAGCATTCTAGCAAGATTGCCATTTCCAGTACGCAGAGGTAAGGAAATGATCTAATATTTTACACTTTGATTTTAAGTTGCGCTCCTGTTCACTGTTATTAGTCGTATGTACTTCCTAGTAAGCAAAATTTATACATCTTTGACATGGAATTTAGAGAACATTCATGCACAGAGAATACGGTGTTGAATATGATCTCTCGAAAAGTGATTACTTCCGCCTCAATTGAACAAATTTATTCTCCTAAGGCTGAGCGCGCTTGTATAATGCCGAATGTCACATATTCAAAACTTTTTGTGAGCATCTAGCCTTTAAACTGAACTGGCGACGCAAAATTATGACATCCTATGCAATGCTGTGCCGAAATTTCATGTTCCACAGTTTTGTACTCAGGAAATAAAATATCACGCTCTGAAAAATAACATAGGAATACATAAATTGCCCAAGCTCCAGGTAACATCTGTAGTTATCGAACCACAAGAAAATACTGTGAAAGCCAAAAGGGTATGGCAATATTATTATTAATATCATTAGTAGTAGTGCTAGTAGTATTACCAGGATCATATATAAAAAGCGCTTTCGGACTCTACACACGAATCAATTTTTATGTTTGAGTAATTAACCTACAGTTATGGTTTCTTCGAAGTGCAAACACGCACAAGAAGCAAGAATGAGACAGAGCGAGCTCAGACAGGAGCTAAATTTTATTCAAACAGGCAACAAACAAGGGAGAAAACACGGAGAAGAAACAACATTAAACGGAACGATTAAGCTATAAATATGTGCCTGCTAGGAATGAAATTTCGCACTCGAACAGTGCGAAATTTAGTTAGCTCAAGTTAGTGTCACTCTGTATTCTTAAGAAAATAGCATCAGCTATCTCCTTAGTTCGCGAGTCCGGATTGCTATAGCAACGTGCGCAAAAATTCCTGAACGCACCCACAGGTTGCGCAATGAGCATACAAATGCAAACCCAGCGCAGCTTAGATCACTATGCTGTTCTAGCAGGCGCACATATCAGCCGCGCCTAATCTGGCCAATGTATGCCTTTCTTCAGTACAAAGAAATGCAGTAGAGAGTTGTGTTGGGACCTGACTTAGCATTTATCATGATTAACGACACGCCCTTTTTTGGCGTCCCTCCTTTGTGCTTTTCATATCAAGTACCGACAATAGTTGGCGCAATTAGTGCTATAGTAAGATCCAGCTTAAAAAAGAAGAGTTGGCAAAGAAGTCAAATGGCCCACGCCTAGTTTGGATACTCCACGAGCCAATCACAGAAGCAAACTAAATCGTTATCATTCGGCCTTTTCAAAATCGCATTGTACTTGATAGCTCCGGAGCGTCTACTGTTTTTGAAAACACTTTTCATCGGCCGAAGCTATGGTTTGTGCAATAGACGTGGGCAAAGTGCATGGAACCTCACCATTTCGCTCTTCGAAAGTCCGTGGTACAGTGGATGTTCTTGCCGAGTCTGTTTTATTACTCAACAAACTTCCGTGCCAACAGAAGTGAAACTTGACAATTAATATCGTCCAGTTCGCGTTCGAATTTTTTCCCTCTCTTTTCCCGTGATCATGTAGTTCCCCCAAATGTTAATATGACCAACAAGCCCAGCTGAAAATCCTTCTTGGCGATAAATAGCCGCAACGAAGTAAGATAGTATTAACGACGTTCTGGCAGTTCCATACTTGCCACCCTAAAGTCAGGTCACTTGGTCTTGATCGTGCGTGTTATATCAGTAAGTACATCGGTAAGTGCGGACAGCTGGGCTAGTTTGTTGTGATTGGCCTTATGAGACATCGTTCCAGCTCATAATTAAACACGAACGAGAAGAGAAGGACAGTACGCACGCCGCTTCGAAAATATTTCGTTAGCCAGAATTGCTATTGATCGAGGACTCAACCAAACTTCAGATCTTGCCGCGCGTTCATCGCATCGTAAAATCCATAGCGTTAAGGTCAGTCTACATAGGTTTGCACTGTAAATTTGGTGGTTGCACATGCCCAGTGAAGAACCGCACTTGCCTTGCTGGCGTGCTTTACGAAATAGCCACTGGCGTAGATGGCGTCCTTTTAATATTGCGCAATTGTCAAGCATCATCTACAGGCCACATAATTTTCACTTCTGTTTCATTGTTTCTCGGCGCTGTGCAACGATGGTGGATTCTGTCGTGGCAGGCTGACTCAGTTGCTGAGCCCGGGGTTGGGTGCAATATCAGTTGCGGTAGTCGTTTTTCGATGAGGCAAAACGCGAGGCGCCTGTATACTGTGCCCCGTCAGAGTAGGTTAAGAAGCCCCAGAGGATAGAAATTATTCCAAACCACTCCACTGAGCCGTCTCTCCTTACCAATTTGTCCCTTTCGCCACTTATCCAATGTCACCATGAAGTCACCAGCTGCGTTTGACGATTTGAGGACGCTGCACTATTATCTTATGCCTAAATAAACTGACTTTGTACGGCCTTGAGTAGAATGATCCTAATACCTGTGTAATCATCTCAATTGGGCAAGTCAAATGTGTGATGTGAGAAATCAATTTGTTTGAGTAATCATGAACATGAAATGGTGGAGAATTTGCTTCAAATATCTTAGGGGCATGTCTGGTCCATGCACTGCCGAAACGAAACATTCCCTTATTTTCCATGGTAGAGTGTATAAGCGCGACTGGACGAGGACGAAGAAAGAAACAGATACACAGACACGGCGCTTCTTTATTTTAGCTCGTACATGACGTTACTCAATCTGGCAGTGCAGCTATGAAGCTGCGCACTGCGTGTACCATAGTCCATGCTCAGCTTCTGGAGGTTACACCCCTTATACCATACCGTACATAAAAATAAGCGCAGATTTTAACAAAACCAGAAAATGTCAATGGTGCAGCATCCTTGAATAACAAATGCCATGATCAGAGTACTGCAGGCATATTGTACCTTCGCAACATCAAAAATCAAGCTGCATGCGATAAGACATTTGCAAAGTGCTTGTGCCCCAGATAGGTACTTGGCTTAGCTGCGTTCGGCACTTGAATAGTATACACAGGTACTAATTAATCCATCAGGTATAGTAACAAAAGTAATTTAGGCAGAACACCATTACATATCAGTACACGGGGCAGTATTGCTGGGTCAACCTTTCGCTGTTGTGCATGTTAACTTTGTTGTGGCAAGACATCTTTGAGGCAAAGACGAGTAGAACTTTGCGTTTGTTTTTCCATTCAAACAAGATGCAGTGTTGGGCTCGAGTTAAGAGACCCAAAGCCCAGTGGCTTCAGTGTGGCAAAAGAACATACAAGTATCAGCAGATGTACATACGTACAAAACATTTACAGTAAAACATTTACATCTCTCTCCTTCCCTGAGGTATTAACACGATATCCATCGTTGAAGCCCACTGGGAGTGTTCACGAGGAGATACAAAACATTGCTGAGAACTATGATTGCGTACGCCCTAGAGGGCAGACTACGGAGAGACCAATGTGGATGCATTGATCCGTACAAAATGCAAGCTCATGTCGAGACAACACATGAATTAGAGCACTTCTGGCCTTGCCATGAAAGGCGAAATCCTGAGTAATGTAATCGACATGCTGCCCAGTGTCAATGTTCACTGATCAGTGAGGAGCAAACACAAGTGTAAAAAATTTATCCTTTCTAACTGTAGTTTAGTCTACTGTGATGGGGATGGGACACATGAGAGACTGGTCGTATGACTACTGCAGTGATATTCACTGAGCGCTTGAGCCGAGAAAATACATATTGTAGTGGCGATGAAGCAACGCACGCAGAAGTGCGACACTGTCTAGGCGGCAGGTGCGACCGCTGATCGCGAGCTATTGACGCCGGCTGAGACTGTCTTTGCTGTGCCCATCGTGCAGTCCTCCCGCCTACCGTCCAAACTTTATAAAGCCCCTCTCAAATTGGTTGATGCGCTGGGTATTCAAACCTGTAAATGCGAATTCATACGCTACCAACTGCGCCGACAATGCCTGATGAAACCACCCAGCAGGCGGTCGAACAATCCCCGCAGGTTTCCGTAGCCGGCGCGCTGCGCCAGCGCGATCTTCCCTTCTTTAACGAAACAGATGACCACAGAGTGGAAGATTGGTTGGCCACATTCCAAAAGGTGAGTGGCCACAATAAGTGGGATGACCCGTCCGAACTCCCTTATGTTCTTTTTTTTAGAGCGCAGCTCTTTGGCGTCCGTTCCTGGGTTTCGCGTCGTCGTTGTCGTCGGCGTTGTCGTCGGCCTCGTAACCAGCTCGCCGACGAATCTGCTCCGCCGCCGCCGCGCATGCGCGCTGTCGGCTCTCCTGGCGAGGGAGGATGATGGAAGGGAGGAGGAGAGACTGTGGAGGAGGGCTGGCTACACAAATGGCTCTTTGGCGTCCGTTCCTGGGTTTCGCGTCGTCGTCGGCCTCGTAACCAGCTCGCCGACGAATCTGCTCCGCCGCCGCGCATGCGCGCTGTCGGCTCTCCGGGCGAGGGAGGATGATGGAAGGGAGGAGGAGAGACTGTGGAGGAGGGCTGGCTACACAAATGGCTCTTTGGCGCCCGTTCCTGGGTTTCGCTTCGTCGTCGGCGTTGTCGTCGGCCTCGTAACCAGCTCCGCCCCCTTTCATCCCCCCAGCGCTAGCAGCGACCGACTGATACCGCTTTCGTGAGTCCGCTACCGCACTCACGAAAGACGTCGTGCACTTCCTGCAACTCGCATTAACCGTCCATCGATCCACACCGATGTTAGTAGTGGGGGACTTTAATGTTGACATAAAGACAAACAGCAATTTCCTAACACTTATGCGGGAGAAAATCCCGTTCCTCTCGCTCGTAACGCGTCCCACGGCTGTGACAACCTCGCGAGGCACTTGTATAGATCTCGTCTTTGAGAATCAAGCATTGGTGTACCAAGTCGAACATATATCAGTCTATTTCTCCGACCACAAAGCTTCCTTCATGACTGTCAAGAACTGTTAGTGCAGTCTTTGTTAAAGGAATACGTGTGAAAAATAAAAAAAAATTCTGTGATAGCGCATACATGTGTTGCTCGATTTCTTTGCCTCAATCTATCGAAAAGGTGAAACAGCTTATTTGCTGCGCTCAAATTTCGCATTAGGAAGTAACGTAATCGTCGGTAATTTTTTTTTATCTCAAGGATCTCACAAGCCTTTGGTACCATAAGCACGAGCCCGACTTAGCTACATGGAGTGCGTTAAAGAAACGCTTCGCATAAGTATTCGACTGTCCCACCATGCGCAAACTACGCACCGAACAGCGGCTCCGCGGACGTGCGCAGCAGCTAAGTGAAAATTTTACTAGTTATCTAGAAGACGTGATAGACTTATGTAAGCACCTGAATCCTTTCAGGACCGAGCAAGAGAAGATTAAACAAATCCTCAAAGGCATTGACGACGATGCCTTTCAAATGTTGCAGGCCAAGGACCGACGCATTGTCGTTGAGCTTACGACCTTGTGCCGGAACTTTGATGACCTACGCAAACAACGCGTCTTAGCTCGAGGGCCTTCAACAACAGACGAGTCTCTCGCCCCTTTAACCACAGGTAGTGACCGCAATACGCTACTGTCGCAAACGAAACAATATGTACGTGAGGAATCGGCACTGCAGCTTTCGTGTTTGTCGTATTTGCCGGCTCTACAGGTGCCTACGCACAATCTAGCGTCATGTACCAGAAAAGTTATTGAGGAGCAAGTATCGGAGGTGCTGCCACCCGCCTCTCAGCCGACAGCTGTTGCCGCACTCTTCACTTATGCGGCTGCCGCTGCACAGCCACCGCGTCGACTGCCAGCGCTGGTCCCTCAACCTCTCTGACCGCCACCGGCGTCATTCTCTGGTGCACAGCTGCCCATCGTAAACCCGTGGCGCACTGCTGACAGCCGACGAATATGCTTGTGGAATTCCAGGTCACGTTGCACGCTTCTGTCGTCG
This sequence comes from Dermacentor albipictus, assembly GCF_038994185.2. Classification (NCBI taxonomy): domain Eukaryota; kingdom Metazoa; phylum Arthropoda; class Arachnida; order Ixodida; family Ixodidae; genus Dermacentor; species Dermacentor albipictus. The sequence goes on from NC_091830.1 coordinate 72,682,982, forward strand.
GCGCTTCGCGGCAGCCCCGGCTGCACCACGATACCGCGACAATTTTTTCCGGCCCCAGTACTATACGCCACAGGACGCGCCACCTAGTATGTACGCGCCAGACCTCCAGCCTGACTTCGCCTTTCAACCCTTCCCTTCCCCTCACTCACCTTCACGATGCCACCGATCTTCGTCACCAATGCGTCGCCGACCAAGCGTTGAGACGGAAAACTGACTTCCGCAGCTGCAGAGGCACGTGCTGCTTCGCCGTCGACCTGTGTAGTTCCTCGCTTCTCCCGCACCAATTTCATCGAACTTTTGATTGAAGGTGTTGGAACTCTTGCGCTCGTCGATACTGGTGCCACTATATCCGTCATTAGTAAGAAAATTTGCCGCTCTTTTCATAAAGTAACAACGCCACCTACAGCGTTTTTCCTCAATACTGCAAGCGCACAGTGAATTCATCCGGTTGCAGCCTGCACAGCTAAAGTCAACATTGGAGACGTGCCTTACGACATTGACTTTATTGTGTTGAATTCGTGTTCACATCATGTCATCCTAGAGTGGAATTTCTTATCGCGCCATCATGCCATTAGAGACTGCGCTCGCGCTCAGGCGGAACTCTCCGTGTTTGGCGATGCACCTAGTGCCCATGTGCCCGTGCCTGGTGTTGACAAGCTTGTCGTGGCTGATGACGCTACCCTTCCCCCTCTCAGTGCCGTCGTTGTTCCTGTTTACTCTGCTACCCTTTCTGAAACTACAGTTCTGTTCACAGTGTCAGACGTATTCAGACGCCGCCACCAGGCGTCGCTGCCATTTGCCGTCCTTGCACTTCACCGCGATGCCTCCGGAATAGTTTTTCCAACTCTACATCATTCCCTCTCACGTTACCCGCAATGGGACGCTTGGCCACGTTCAGTCAACCGTGGGTAATGTTATCGTTCCTATTGACTCCTCCGAGCCGATTCCGAGGCCTGAGCTCAACGCGTCCACACCGCATCTTGCATCCGCTGACGTGTTATCGGAAGTATTTCCCCCTTCCATCGCCAGAAACCTCACTCTAGATCAACGTGCGCAGCTCTTTACCCTTCTGAACCAGTTCAGTAATTTGTTTGACTTCTTTCAAGCATAGTTAGGTCAAACGAGCAGCGTTGTTCACAGAATTGACACCGGAACCAACACCACATTGCGACAGCATCCCTACTGTGTACCACCCGCGGAGCATCGTAGAATTGCGCAGCAAGTTAACGACATGCTTCAGCGTGGAGTCATCGAGCCTTACTGTAGTCCTTGCGGATGCCCCGTTGTGCTGGTCAAGAAAAAAGGTGGTTCAGTTAGGTTCTGTGTGGATTACCGGCATCACAACAGAATTATTAGAAAATATGTTTACGCTCTCCCACACACAGGCGACGCCATCGACTGCTTGCAGGGCGCCGAATTGATCTCTTCACTCGACCTACACTCGCGTTATTCGCAAGTCCCGATGGCCGAGTATGATCGTCCAAACGCGGTGTTCGTCATCCCGGATGGTCTGTACGAATTCAGTCAAGCTTTACTTCCCCTTTCCCTTCCCTTAGTGCAGGGTAGCAAACCAGAGGTTTTTACTCTGGTTGACCTCCCTGCCTTTCTCTCATTTGCATCTCTATCTCTCTCTCTCTCACACACACAGTCAAGGCATTTGGACTTCGCAATGCGCCTGCAACATTCGAGCGAATGATGAACCGCATCCTACGCGGTTCAAAATGGCAAATATGTCTCTGTTATCTAGATGACGTGTACGTGTTCGCCCCCGATTTCGCTGCACACCTCGCCCGTCTGCGTGCTATTCTCTGGTGCATTACCTACGCAGGGCGTCTACTCAACCTGAAGAACTGCAACTTCGGGGCTCGCCAGCTCACCATACTACGTCGTGTAGTCTCAAAACACGGGACTCTTCCTGACCCTGACAAACTTCGTGCCGCCGCGGAGTTTCCTAAGCCCACCACCGTGAGCTTTGTTAGCTTATGCCCGTATTTTCATCGCTTTGTCCAGAACTTTCCCTCCATCATACCACCGCTTACAAAGCCCTTTGCTAGATCTAGCAACTTTTCCAATTGGTATCAAGCCTGCGACGACACCTTCACTACATTCTACGTATTGACTATATTTTGTAAAGTACTGACTTCAATCTTTCACACACTTGCTGGAGACTGATTCCGCACAATCACTGTCTTTTTCTGCACTCCTGAATTATGAGGCTTTAATTACGACCAATTATTATCGTACAATTATGATGCGACCGCAACCATAAATAATGGTACAAGCGTAACTTTTGCAAAACAGTTGAGCAACTTGTAGTGACACAAAACATCCCGAGCAGTACCACACTGCCATACACTGGCATGGGTCACTGAAACGAACTGAAGGGAAATGTTCCTCTAGCACTTGCGTCTGTGGATAAACAGCTGACTCATTGGGCGCCCTCAGGGACTCTACAACTGGGCTTCACTAGCAGCAACAGTTGTCATTTGTCCAGGACCACTGAGACAATGTAGTGAGCAACTGAAAATTATACCCACAGTTAAATATATACAAACAGCTGTGCGAGACATTACGCTCAACATAAGCTACTGAAAGAAGTCTTCATAAGCAATGCATGCTATGCATGGATCAAAAATTTCATTTACGCGCATAATTGGAAAAGCCTCATATTTAATACGTCTTGTAAGACGCTTCAAATTCATTTGGAATGTTTTGTTTTCCAAAATACAGGTTTTAGCGGTAGTCTTAAACTGCTATATCCATGGAAAGAAACACTGTACATTCGGCAAACAGAACTCATATGGCCAAAGCCTTAGTTATGCTGCATGAAACACTTGAAAATAGTGCTTCCTTGTAAGAGAAAAAAAAACGGTACAAAAATGAATGACAAAGCATTCGTATCTGACCATTGGCTAGTGAACAACAAAAGCACTTGAAGACGTTGAATATTACGGCGCAAGAGCGTCTTTGGCCAGCGAGCCCCATCCCACACATAAATTTATTTAGAGGAGGAGTTAAAGACCCATTTTCAAAGCATTTAATCGCAGAGAAGCCTAGCAACATGCCAGGAGAAAGCTTGTACTCATCGCATCATCGATAGGTACCCGGTCGCACTGGGGATCGGGCTCCTCACCTCCCGCATGCGATGCGGAAGCTTAATCTACTAGGCCAGAGCAGCGGTAACCGAAGAACCTGCTAAACACTTTGCAATGTTCTGAATGAAAGCATGGTTTGAGCAATTCAGCGACAAGTACCTTGAGCACGAATAGTGTACCCTTCAAACACTTTGACATGCGAAACAGACATGGACGGATCAGAAGGTTCATTTACTTGCATTAGTGAAAAGAAGCCCATAGAGAATAGATCTCGTATGACACTGCACAATCATTTGGAATGCTTGCTTACAGAATGTAGTACATATCTGTAGTATTCAACTGCTGTATACATGGAGGAAAGCACTTCAAATTTGACAAAGACTCCTGTTTAACACACCCCACTGACTGGCTCATAAGAGAACCTACTGAGTGCTTTGTAGTCTTTCGTGAAAACATGTTTTGTACGTTCCCGTCAGAAGTAACGGGAGTGCGAGAAGTGTACCCTCTCGCATTATTTTACATTATGCAAACCAATTTCCGGTAAAAGGAACATTTTTTTCATATTACGCGATACACTTTGCAAAAAAAGTTCGTTCTTACAGTTGCATTCTATAACACTTTTCTGGTTCAAGAAAGCATGTGCATCCGTAAAGCATTTTGAAAAACAGAGGAGAGAAGCTATTTTCGAAGTAGTCTTTGCACCTTGCACCAGTATTGCGGGCAGTGCTTCCGCCTGCCTCTGCCTTCTGGATATGACTGACGGCGAATTGATTTCCTGAGCAAGAAAACGGCGAGTGCCTTGGTAAAATGACTCTTGTTTAAGAGACGATCGCAGTAGCCTTCTTTCACTAATACGGAACATTGCACATCAGTGAATATAGGCACACTGTGCCATTCAACAGTTGCATCAATCACAGCATTGAAGTGGCCGAGGGGGTTCCACTGATGGCACAGTGCGCATCTACAGAGACGAACGTAGGCAACCTTTTCTGGACAAGAATGTGAAGCGAGGTTGTGCCTTCAGCAGTCCACAACGTTGTTCGTCATGCACAAGTAAGCTCACGAGGCGGCATCAGTGGAGCCCTCATGGCCATGTCTATATTGCCTCGCAAGTCAAGGATGAGATCAAGTACGACCTTGTGTACGTGAAGATGCTTGTTAAGCTTGTCACCAGGTTCACATTAGAAGGTTCAAGGTCTCAACCACTGCAAGCTAAAGGAGGTGTGGGGTTTTAACCCTAATACTGGCGGGCAACCACCAGTAATACAATGGGTGCAAGATATCCCCTGTGCTAGAGCTTCGTTTCTCTGTTATGAAATGCTTGGAAAATAAGTTCTTCAGCCCCTCTCCCTCCTTGTGTAATGAAAAAGGGCCACAATAGGCTTTACCACACAAGGCACATTTCAGTGACCTGAAGACTGATGACGCATTTAGGCGTTGGGGGTTGGCACGTATGAGAGTTCTTGGCAGAAAAAAAATAACCGCCAGCCAGGACTCGACGCACTACATTACTGCAGTAAACTGTAGACCTGTCTGCTTTGATTCATTGCGAGCGATAAGTATGCCTGTGTAGCACTGCTTCAATTCAATTAAGATATGTGATCCACATCTTCTAGTTGACCTCTTGTGGCGCGACAATGGCTCTTGCGAGATGGCTGATGTACTTCTGTGCTCCGAGACCTTTAGTTGTGTAGCATCTAACATTAACAGGATCAACAGCTCTACCAAGAGGGCTAAAGCCATTGTTCAAAGGTGCAGTCTGATACAAAAGGGCTATATAACGCTGCACTGAACAGGCTCAGGAGAGCATGTCGGAGGAGTTACAGCATTCTCCAAGGCATGCATCAGCCACAGTGTAGCCCAAGTCTAATGCGCCAGAGTTCAGAAAGGAGAGCAGTAAGGATAGCTTTAGAGTGTATGACAGCCACAGTATAGTCGTGGTGAGCCGTGGCTGCGGGAACAGTCCAGCAGCAGCAGTGAGGGCACGAGGGGATCGTGCGTCAGCCGTCGCGTAGTCGGGGTGACCCATGGCATCGGGTGCACTCAAGCAGCAGCAGTGAGAGCAGGTGGGAAGAGTGCGTCAGTCCTCGTGTAGTCGAAGTAAGACGTGGAAGCGGGCACAGTCATTCAGAACTGGTGCGAATGTCAGGGGAGCGTGCTTCAGCCGTAGTGTTGTCGAGGTGAGGCATGGAAGCAGGTACAATCAAAAAGCAGCAGCGGGGACATCTGGGGAGTGTGCATCGGCCATCATCTAGCAGAAGTGAGAGTTGGCAACGGCTGCAGTCAAGCAGGAGCCGAGAGGGCATCTCAGTTGAATCCGTCAGTGATTGTGTAGTCGTGGTAACACGAGGCAGCGCGCACAGTCAAGCAGCAGCAGTGAGGATATCTGGGGAGTGTGCGTCAGCCATCGCGTTGTGCCTATCACACACCTACCACGCACACTGGAAATGGCATATCCGCATGTGATGTGGGGCGCCTTAAAATCTCCTGCTACCATAATGGGGCAACCAGGATGTTTCTGTCATTGGTGCGCCAACCAGCCTGACACAACCGAGCCGCACGACCGCTGTAAGTGCGAGCATAGTACCAAATGATGATAACGTCCGTGCGTTCGAGACAAACCAATACGGCCACGACTTCGTGCCATAAAGTACACCACCGTGAGAGATCAACGCGGATCTGATGAAGCGTGCATATTACATACGTTGCAGCCTTTCCTGGAGGGACATCGGGTGTAGCACTCCTACGATCCAACATTGAAGGCGATGAGTATGCCAGAATCCCTGAAAGGGGTGGCAGGCCGTCGGATTTTTTAAGCAGTAGAGCCCAAACACGCAGCTTCCCATATCTGAGAGGCTGACGCAGCTCTCCGACCTTCCCTGCGATGCCGCGACAGTTCCACTGTAGGATGCCTTCTGGCACACTTGAAGACGTAGCAGCCATTATAAGTTAAGATCGGCCAGTAGAACCGAGGTGAGATGCTGGAGCTGCTACACAACGAAGCGCAAGCGTTCTTGGGGTGAAAGAGGTTTCGACACAGATGCCGGGTTAGCCATATGAGCAGGACTAGACGTCGACGACAAATGTGACGACCACACTCCATCAGGACGACGCCGGAGCACTGTAAGGCGTTCCTTGAGACTAAGACGGCAAACTGGGCGAGTAGGTGATTGAACATGTTCCTATGGGTGGGCAGCGCAACCCGGACGAAGGATGAGAGGAAGTACACAACACGAGCGCAGACTAACAACTGGTTTATTGTTTCAAGCAACGGACTATAATATACAGAAAATGTAAACACGTGTAAAATGACGCTTACAAGGGTGTTAGCCTATCTTGACATTCAAAAAATCAGCTTCTTTATACTGTAGAGTGATAGAAGGCTGGCTGACGCATGCGCCTGAGTTCACATGCATGAAGTAGGCCTCTACAATCTCGCGGTTAATTTGATACATATTTTTATACAGTATTTCCGTTTGTTCAGACATGGGCTTGCATGAGCAAACTCTACAATGCGCGGCCAGATTCGAACCTGTTTCATTCCTGATTGCATCTTGGTGCTCCCTAATGCGGATGTTAAGGCAGCGTTCCGTCTGCCCAAAGTAAATTTTGCCGCACGAAAGTGGGATGACGTAGACCACTCCCGCCGAGCATTCCACAAGCTGCCCCGAGTGTTTGACGCGGCATGTAGCTTTGGACGCCTGTTTAGGTCTATTGACAAGATTGCAAATCTTGTTTAAGGAGTTCTTTGCTGAAAATATTACTTGAACACCATATTTAATGGCTGTCTTTTTTAACCCATGCCCCATCTGATGTACATAGGGGATGACTGCGTACTTTTTAACTTTTTCGATCTGTCTTTGGGGTGCATCCCCTTTCTTTATTTTCTTCACTAGACCTTCACATATTGACACAATAATGGATTTAGGAGAACCGGCCTTCTCTAGACGATTGAGTTGTTGCGAAAAGCTGCCGTCAATCTTAGCTTTTCGCAACAACTCAATCGTCCTGAAAAAATCGGCCTGAATCGGCCTGAAAAAAGTTACGCTGTCACCGTTCGACTGTAACAAGCCAGCAAAAATGTATAAATTCACACGATTATAACTTAATTTTTTTTTGCTTTAGGTAATTTATGTAAGAAGGAAAGTTTGAACTGCGACCTATTGGCAGCCTCGCGGAGGAACAGTGCATGGCGGTTATTAGGGCGTGTGCGGGGCTTCACTGGTGACTTCAATTGTAAACTAGTATTGAGAAAAGAGCACATGAACACAATTTCTTCTGCAGATTTTGTTTTCCTTTAACAGAACGCGTGTAAATGAGGTACAACCCCGAAGTTTTTTCGCCTTTCTGTAAAAGCGTGAGTAGCGCATCTTGGATTATAGAATTTTTAGGATCTTTTGGGGAGCCAAACCGGACGTTTATTATGATGAACAGCTGCCTGCAATATAGCGATATGTGATGCATAAATATATGTCGATTTGTTGATGATGAATGTGGTGTTTTGTGGCGTAAAGGCCAAATGTGGCCAAAGAGCGCCAGGCCGGTGACAATGCGTTCGCAATGGAGGTATGAATAACGAAGGGCAGATGTTACGGTGGCTGTAAAGGGGCCTAAAAACAGTCGGTCTAAAATGCATAAAACCTATACAAGATAAAACTATGCCGATGGTTAATGGGCTGTACAATGGACACGAAATACACATTGTGAGGTAATGATGATTTAGTGATATATCTCACAGATATACTTTTTCGAATAAGCACTACTGCCTTACAGAGTCCTTGTGATGCAAGGGCCTGTAGGCATGTGCTATGCTAGACAACCATCACAGCGGCATCCTCTAGAAATAGGATGTGCTATGAATATCTGGGGCTAAAACTTGCAAGTTTATATCATTCAAGAAATTTAGAACTGATTTGGTGTCAAAGAACGGTTCTTCACCAAGAAACATTGCTGGATGGAGAGGGGTGTGCTGGCGGTATACAAGGGGAAAATGTCTCTTTCTCTCAACTTCGGCTTCCCGACAATCCACGAGGACGTGGAGAACGGTCAGCCTCTCACCACATCTACCACACGTTGGAGGTTCATTTCCGCTCAGTAAAAAATTGTGGGTGTCAGAGGTATGTCCTATCCTGAGTCGACAGAACAGGACATCAGTTCTTCGTGTTTTCGTTTTCGGGGGCCAGAAACCTAACTTTGGCTTAATCAAGTGAAGCTTGTTCGTAGCTTCCATGTCCCACAAGCGTTGCCAGTGGCTTCGCAGATTCTTCCGTAAGAGAGGCTTTAGGTCTGTGACAGGGACAGCAGCCGTAGGAATAATAGCTTGCGAGGTGATTGATGTAGCCATTTCGTCAGCTAGTAAATTCCCCTCGATGCCTCTATGGCCTGGTACCCATCATATAATGACATGCTGGTTAGACATATACGTTCTACGCAGAATGGAATAGAGCTCAGTAAGCACAGGGTTTTTGTGTTTACAGAGTGACTTCAAGGCTTTTACGACGCTTAAGGAGTCTGTACATATAATTGATTTTTGAAGATTTGATTTTCTGATATGTTTCACGGCCGACAACAGTGCATGGGCCTCAGCCGTAAATATACTTGTTTCAGGGTGCAGTACACCGAATTCCGAGAAAGATGGACCAATGGCTGCGTAGGACACCCCGGCATGCGACTTAGAAGCGTCTGTGTAGAACTCTGTACACGAGTACTTGTACTGGAGCTCCAAGAAATTCATTTTGATATGTGTCCCTGGCGCATGTTTCGTGACCTCTATAAAGGATGTGTCACACTCTATCAGCTGCCACTGCCATGGCGCTAACAGTTTCGCTGGAGCCATAAGACAATGTTCAAGCACCGGAACACCCATTTCTTCACTGAGGTTCCTTGCGCGCAAAGAGAACGGTCTTCTCGCTGCAGGTCGGTTATTGAAGAGTATGGCATTGGTCATATCGTTTATGCATGAATAAGAGGGGTGTTCGCGGTTAGAATTTACTTTGAGGAAATATGTAAAAGTGCTATATGATCTCTGAAAATGGAGTGACCATACATTCGCTTCTGCATAAAGGCTTTGTACAGGGCTTGTCCTGAAGGCTTCAGTCGCGGGGCGGATTCCTAAATGATGGACAGGATCCAACATCTTTAAAGCACTTGGTGTAGCGGACTGATATATTATAGCGCCATAGTCAAGACGTGAGCCGATAAGACACCTACACCAGTTCAAAAGACATTTCATGTCACTGCCCCATGTAGTACTTGACAGAAGCTTCAATAAGTTCATTCTTTTGAGGCATTTAGCCTTCAAGCATTTAATATGCGGGATGAATGTCAGCTTCGAATCCAGTATGATGCCGAGAAACTTGTGTTCGGCGCTTACAGGTAATCTGCTACTAGAGAGCTCAATAGCAGGACGTGGTACTATTCCTCTCTTATAAGTGAAAAGAACGCAGGTACTTTTCTGTGGGCTCAACCTGAAACCGTTTTCGTCAGCCCATTTCGCCACTTCATTTAAGACATGCTGGACATGTCGTTCACAGATAGTTAAGTTGCATGATTTAAAACCAAGGTGAACGTCATTTACATATACAGAGTATGAGATCGTTCGTGGGATAGCCATGCCCAAAGAATTCATTTTCACAATAAAGAGCGTGCAGCTTAGCACACCACCTTGTGGAACACCAGTTTCCTGGGTGAAAGACCTTGACAAGGCATGGCCCACCCTAACACGAAATGTGCGGTTAGAAAGGTAACTTTCAATGATACCTAACATACTCCCGCGGATACCCATAGCGGAAACGTCTCGAATAATACCGCAGCGCCATGTGGTGTCGTATGCGTTCTCCAAATCAAGAAATACGGAGAGAAAAAACTGTTTGTGTATGAAGGCTTCCCTTATATTTGCCTCAATGCGCACAAGGTGGTCTGCGGTCGACCTGCCTTCTCTGAAACCACACTGGTAAGGATCTAGTAGTCTATTGCTCTCAAGGATATAGATTAGACGCCGGTTTATCATCTTTTCAAAAAGCTTGCAGAAACAGCTTGTCAAAGCGATAGGCCAGTAACTACTAGGCAAGGACGGGTCCTTACCCTGTTTGAGTATGGGTATTATTACAGCTTCTTTCCAAGATGGAATATACCCAACGGCCCACATGACATTAAAAAGTGCGAAGAGTGTTTTCTGTGTTTCAGGATGCAGGTATTTTCTCATTTCATAAATGATATGGTCACCACCTGCTGCTGAGCTGTTGCAACTAGCACGAGAAGTTTTGAGCTCAGCTAAACTGAACGGGCGGTCGTAAACTTCATTTTCGGCACATTTCCGATGAAGGCGCTGTCGCTCTGCACGTTCTTTGAACTTCAGGAATGACTGTGAGTAATGCGACGCACTGGAGATATACTCAGTGTTCCCCCAGACAGTCTGCCTGGTCTTCCAGGCCATCTCCAAGGGTACTTACTAAGGGCAGGGGGTTCGTCTCTCGTCCTTTTAGTTTATCCACCCTATTCCACACTTTTGCCTCGCCTTTGTAAGTACTTATTCTAGATATTTACCGCTCCCAGCTCTCTCTTCACACGTCGACGTATTCTCCTGCCTTGAGATTTGACTTGTTTGAGATTACTAAGGTTTTCAGCTGTTGGAGAATTACGAAGCAATCCCCAAGCTTTGTTTTGATTTTTGCGTGCATCTCGACATTCGTCATTCCACCATGGGATGCGACGGTTCTTTGCCAGTCCGTTAAATTGTTTAATGCATTTTGTTGCAGCGTCAATAATATAACCAGTTACGTATGCCACAGCATCGTCTATATTAAAATCAGAAATTTCGTCCCATCCTAAACACGTGATTTCTCGAAACAGTTCCCAGTTTGCTGATTCGAGGTTCCATCGAGGGAAATGCGGCGAGCATGCATCTGGTTTGGTTAGGTTTAATGTAATTGAAAAGTGATCACTCCCATAGGGGTTCTTGAGAACAGACCACTTCAGGTAAGGAAATAATGAACTCGAAACGATGCTCAAGTCTATGGCCGAGTATGTGTTATGTGCAACACTGTAATACGTTGGTTCTTTTTTGTTCAATAAACATGCACCTGAAGAAAACAGAAAATTTTCTATCAGGCGACCACGCGCATAGGAACGCGAGTCGCCCCGCAGGGGGCTATGTGCGTTTAAATTACCAACGACTATGTATGGTGGAGGAAGCTCATCGATAAGGCTTTGAAACTCTGCTTTAGAAAATTGACAGGAGGGGGAGACGTATATCGAACAAACTGTGATTAACTTACCAAACAGCACAGCTCGGACTGCGACTGCCTCAAGGAGAGTTCGGAGTTTGATTTGCTGACATGCAACGCCCACATCGACTATTACGGCTACACCTCCTGAGGAGGTGAGTGCATCTTCGCGGTCTTTGCGGAAAGTGGCATATTGCCTTAGAAAGTTGGTCTGTGTTACTTTTAGGTGTGTTTCTTGGACATACAGCACCTTTGGAGTGAATTTGCGAAGGAGTTCTTTAACGTCATCAAGATTGTGAAGTCCTCTCACGTTCCATTGTATTATTTAGGTATCCATAACGGGAACGAGGTTAGTGCTGTGTGTCTAGAAAGAGAACTTAGGTTACAGGACCCTTTTCCGGTCCTGTAATGCGATGTTTCTCTTTTTTGGAGCGGTCGAGCGATTCTCGCCGCTCCTTAGGCGCAATTGGCGCCCTTTGACTTGGTGTCGTGTCCATCGCCGTCTGTGAAGCGCTGGACACCCGCTCTTGTGAGCGATTTGTTTGTTGAGAAAGCCTCTTCTCAAAGGATGAGGCCCTTGAGGCCACCAGTCCGGAGGTCGACGGCCCCTTCTCAGATGACGGAGCAGCGCTAGCCGCCACCGCCGAGGGGGCAGGTGACGTCACTGCCGGCTCAATAGGTGTGGGCCGGACAGTCGCTGGAGGCCGTTGTGGCGCTGCCCCCTGACGCGCCACTTCGGCAAAGCTATTCTTCGGTAAGAAGGATACGCGCCTGCGTGCCTCCTTAAACGAAATGTTGTCTTTGGTTTTGAGTGCCACTATTTCCTTTTCTTTTTTCCAATGTGGGCAGGACCGTGAGTAGGCGGGGTGCTCTCCTTCACAATTCACACAGTGTGAAGTGTTCTGGCATGACTCGGACGGATGTTCATGTTCGCTACATTTCGCACAGGTTAGTCGGCCACGGCAGTTCTGGGAACTGTGGCCAAACCTTTGACACTTAAAACATCGGAGGGGTTTGGGATATACGGCCTAACCCTGATCTTCACATAGCCTGCCTCGATTGTTTCGGGCAGGACACTTGAACCAAATGTAGGAATAAGATGCTTAGTCTGAATTTCTTTACCATCGCGCCTCATTTTGATTCGTTTTACACTGATCACATCCTGGTCACTACAGCCTTCAAGTAGTTCAGCCTCTGTCAGATCAATCAGGTCATCGATCAGGTATCTGATAGAACACCATGGCTGGTGTTCATGGTGCGATGCGGTGTCACATTCACTGGAATGTCCCCAAAAGAGACAAGATTCGGCAGCTTTTCAAACTGAGTTTTATCTCAGCGTTCCAAAAGGAGATCTCCACTTGCAAGTTTGGTTACTTTAAAGCCTTGGCCAAGAATATTGGTTATTGATTAGACACTAGAAAAGGAGAGATCATTCTCGCTGACTTTGCGGTTTTCTCCGAGTGGATGACATGAAATTTGGGAAAGTTTTCATTATGAGGACAATAGAACTTAAATACTTCTTCGGTGCGCCCTCGTTTATGAGGGCGATCAGGAAGGGGTGGAAAAGAACTTGCCATAGATATATGCGGAAATTCGGCAGCACCGCCAACCACCCACCATGGAGCCCAACAAGGGGACGCTGCAGGACCGTGAAAAGGCACGGCCTGCACGCGCCAGCTGTACGGCACTACTATAACCAAATCTGTTACAACCAAGGTTGGCTATACCATACAAGGTTAACCCGTGCTACATGGGAAAAGTTGAAATAAAAAGGAAGCTAGGAGGAGACAGAAAAGACCGAAAGCAAAAGAAAGACGAAGGTTAGAGCGGAGGACAGGAAAAGGCAACTACCGATTTCCCCAAGGTGGGTCCGTCCGGGGGTGCCGCCTATGTGAAGGAGAGGCTAAAGGGGTGTGTTGCCTCCGCCGGGGGGCCTTAAAGGTCCAAACACCCAGCATCAGCTCAACCCCCAGGATCCCCCTTTTTCGAGACATGGCTAAGCCGCGCACGGCTACACGCGGGAGGGTCCGACCCTCATAAGCTTGGGTCCGTGGTGTCGCAACACACCAAACGCCTGCTCACGCAGACGCCCCTGCGGGGATGTCGATTTGTCAATTTGTGGTGAGACGACTTCATGACTGCGGAATACAGAAGATTCAATAGCTATAGCAGATTTCACCACCTTAAAGTGCGAGGACGAAAAATGTGATAAGGGTACTTGAAAGCAAAGGTTTTTTTGCTTGATCTGCCGACTTTGCGTGCGCTGCTGGGATGTTCTTGCCGCGCGTGCCGCTTGGTTTCTTGCAACACCACGAGATGGCGTTCTCCTCCGCGCAACCCTACCGGCGCCGCCGGTGACAGGGATGCGTAGTTTGTGCGTATGGCACGTGCTGTCCTTGCTTTGCTATGCGACAGAAATCCGTGTGCTGGGCTGTGGAGGAAGCGTGCTGGACAATCGTCCGTAGCCTGAAGATATCGCTGGAAGCTGGCGTCTCAACAACAAAAAAGAAGCACGTAAATATGCGCCACAAAAACGGCTCCAAAGCGTGCACTCAGTCTCTAAAGGTACGTCCTCACATGCGGAAATAAGCAGTGGGCTTAAAAACGCTCGCCGCGAAAGGCGCTTACGCGGCAAGAGTTCGCTGTCGCATGAAGCTGGGTCCCGAAACCATTTTTATTTCACGGCGCCGCGTTTCCGCAAACCCGAGCAAACCAATCACAGGCGCTGAAGTCCTCACGTGGGCGATCAGGGCAATGCCACGGAGGAAGGAAACTAATGGTATCTTCGACTGGTCGCCTGTATGCCCCGAAGCAGAGTCGGGTAGATCGGTCGTTTCCCGAGCTCAAAGGTAGGCGACAAGCGCGCAAGCCGAACGTGCGACTCGTTCTCGGAGGAGGAAATTGCTGATGCGAAACCACGCGACTACTGCCAACGTCCGATGTTTCACCTATCCAAAGCTCCCGGTGCTGCCGGAAAAACCAGCGGACGTGCCGGCCGGACGAACGTTCGTCGAGACGCCAGCATGCAGTGGCCTAGGTTGCCAATGTTACGGTGTGCCGTCGCCAACAGCAGCGACGCGGCGCTGCGATGACGTTTCAATCTCGATGACTGCTCCTATACGACAGAGCTCGGAGCGCCTCAGAGCGCTGCAGGATAGAGAGCAATCGAGAAGACCCAGCCGAACGCAGGGCGCGCACCCTCTTTCAACCAGCCGAAGACAACGCCGCTCGCGAGAGCGCTCCAGAGTGCTCAGAAACGACCAGCCGAAGATAGCATAAGGAGAGGCCCTGACGTCACTCTTTGTGAAGCAAAAGTGAAGCCGGAAGTTGGCGTTGCTCATGGCGATACTCCGCCTTTTGGGGCACCCTCCTCTCTTGTTTACATCTTTCGCGAAACCACGCCGCGCTGCGCGTGGTTAAGCGCGCGGAGCGCGCGCGCTCGCGCAACATCCGGCAAAGCACGGTGCAGGTAACACAGCGCAACAAGACACGGTGACTAACGCAAACCCGCCCACACAGCGCCTTTGCCACGGCACGAAACCTACCATAGCAACTCGTGTGAGCGCTCAAAACCATAACAACGCCGCCATTGTGGCCCAAAGTGCGTGGCCATACAGCCAAAAAAATTAAAAAGCAGCAAGAAAATTGGAGGGCGCTTCAGCTTCGCCTTCAAGAGTGGAACGCAATAGCCTTATCGCACCCCGTTCGCATTGCCGACTCAAACGCGCTACGCCAGTCAAACGTCGCGATCGGCAGAGATAACCGTGCCCCGACGCGCCATGAAGGCGGACGCGGTCATGGGGCGAGTGGCGCGCCACGTGTCGGGGCAGCGCCGTACATTGCGAGGAGGGGTTCTTCTGTGTTTGCCGCAAGATGGCTCTGCGTGTGCGCAGATCGCAGAAGAAGTTTAGCGGAAACGTTCTTCGCTACTCGTGAAACTGCGACTTCTGTAAGTTACATGGTCATAATTACCGATATACACCACAGTAAGACTTTCTACGGCGCGTATCTAAGGCAACACCGCATTCACTAGAGGCGATTTTGTCCCGTTTTCAAGGGACGAACTCGTGGCTGAGTGGTAGCGTCTCCGTCTCCCACTGCAGAAACCCTGGTTCGATTCCCACCAGCCTATCTTGCAAGATGTCTTTTATTTATGAAGTGCCTTCTGGGATTTATCGCTCACGGCCAACGCCGACGACACCGGCTTTTCTGCGACACGAGCTCCTTAATGCTGTCGCGTTAAAAATGAGAACCTACTACTTCATTTCCGCCACACTTTTCTCCGAGCTCGCGGAGAGGGTAGGACCTCTCCTTAGTTCCCTTCCTCCGTGGGTCACTGCTCTCGCCGGCGAGCACTACCGGCGCCGGGGAGCAGCAGCTGCCGGAGTGGAACAACGACTGAAACGCTCGGCAATTCTCGCTGGCTCTTGGCGTATTTCGAGAGAGGGCGAGAAGTATTGCTTGCACCCCGCTCTCTGTGAACGCGCAGAGGTGTGGCCTTCAGGACCCGGCGCGCGTTTTTTCAGGGCGCCGCCTTGCGTGCGCTTATGCACGCACGGAGAAGTGGTGCCCGCGAGGTTTTTTTAAAGTCAACTCAACAGTCGCATATTGGGCTAAATGCTGAAGAAAGTACACATTCGCACCAACATCACCGCTAATTATCGTCACTCAAAGAAAACATCATACAAAACTTCACTGAGAAGGGTTCCCACAGTGTGTTGGATCCGCATATTTTTTTTCCTCTGAAAAACAAAAGAGCATAAATGACCTGCACCAAAAGACACTGTAAGAACTCTATCTGTGAAACTGAACACCGCCATTTTTACCCGAACAAATCTATTACCTCATTCATTTCCTCATCGAAATTCACCTTCAAATAATCTACGTTGTTATATGCTTTAATTACAAGGCCTTCAAATTCTTTTTTCCTGAACCATATCCAAGCTACTCAATAAAATATAACAATGTACCGGTATGGCTTGAAACCCATCAAAATAGCAGACATTTGAGTTTACTTCCTTTCCCGACAGCATTCAGCGTTGTATCGCAATCAGGACTCGCGAACTAGGGAACTAGCCTAAGCTATATTTATGAAAATAAATATTAGTGACACTTGCGTAAGTTCCCTTTTGATACCACTGCTGGAATGAGAAATTTCCTTTGTGGACGGCACATGCTTGTAGTGTAATTTCTCACTTCCCTCTTGTTTCCTCCTGCCTTCATACTTTCTTGGCATCTATTCCTTGTGTGAAAAAAATTTTGCTCTAGTTTGCGCTTGTTCTTTGATGTCCTTCTTCGAAGTGTCTGTTTGCACTTCCAAACAATCAATTGTGGCCAGATTATCAACTCCCGTGAAATTATACAACACGTCTG
Organism: Dermacentor albipictus; assembly: GCF_038994185.2. Classification (NCBI taxonomy): domain Eukaryota; kingdom Metazoa; phylum Arthropoda; class Arachnida; order Ixodida; family Ixodidae; genus Dermacentor; species Dermacentor albipictus. The sequence continues at coordinate 72,699,675 of NC_091830.1, forward strand.
TCTCTTCGCAACAGAAATATTGTGAGTTATTCAGAACTTCAGTATTAGAGTAACCCTGCTGATCCCAAGCGGAAGGAGATGCAGTTGAAGACGTTAGAGAATTATGTGGTGTGTTGAAAACTAACATGAAGTTGTGGTATGGAGTTGGCTTGCAAAACACATGGTTAACTTGGAACCCCTAGGAGACGTCTTTTTCTTATACTTGGCACAATATGAGCTCCTTATAGTTGGAGACAGTAAAGTATAAGTAACATTTCAAAAATTAGTCAAAGTTCTCAGAATTATCGTCAGATGAAAAAAAATTAAATCATTGAGCTTTGCGTGCCAAAGCCACGGCCTCGTTATGAGGCACGCCGTTGAAGTTTGTACCAGCTGGGGTTTTAGCGAGCACACAAATCTAAATACTTGGGTGTTTTCGCATTTCCCCCCATCAAAATGCGGCTACTGTGGCTGGGACTCGATCCCGCGACTGCGTCCTCAGCAGCCGAACACCATAACCACTAATCATCCGCGGCGGGCAATAGTTAAAGGAGGTTCCGGCGCCTAATTTTCATCGAAAGCGTCTCGTGTTTGCGAGGTTAGCATTTAATTATTAGGATGCATTGCAATGACTGATTCCAGTTATCTTCTTATAAAACGTGATTATTCGGACCTTTAATTATGCAGCTGAAACCATCAACAAAAGAAGAATGACGCTTCTATATCTTGCTCTTATTGTACCTTTCATGAGTCGGGATACGTGTGCCGTCAACTGTAAGTTTATTATTATTATTATTATTATTATTATTATTTTTATTATTATTATTCTCTTGGTGCTTTAGTATTTACATAGCAAATAAATTTTTAGATGCAGCATAACTGGGAATTCCAAACGCGTGAAGAACATTTGAAATGCAGCAGTGCAACGCAAACGCTTATTCTGTATTTCTTTTCAAGCAATCGCAGCAATGAACAATATAGCACATAGCTTTAAAAGGAAGGTGGTGGTTTTGCCACTGCCGTGGCAATCGGCGTTTTTTTTTTTACGCAGAGGCTATTTATAGGCAAGAATAGTGAATTTTGTAAGCACTGAGCAAACAAAGATTATATAGGTTCGTACGGGAAACAGCTAAGTGTGGGCTTCTTTCATCGCATAATGTCTTTACGCATAATAATTGTTCTGAACAATTACGCGTAACGTACCTTGTCAGGGTAGCAAAAAAATGTTTATCACAACGTGATAATCACGCACGAATATACCCTGCACACACGAAGATAATGAAAATATTTAATTATTTTTCCTATTATTTTTCCAACTGTTTCTCTTCTTAGCACTACCCACCTCCAATATGTAAACGCCTGCGTGAGTCTCGGATGATAAATGTGCCCAGCGGGTAGGCCTTGGGCCTTTTGTCATAGGCGCGTATGCGAGAAGTACCTGATGAATGAACTACACAATCATACCCAATTCGTAATAAATACTGAGACTGCACAAAGAAAATCGACTTTTATTTGGTACTTTATGGTGCTCAATATGGTCGCGGAGCTGATACGAAGTAAGCGCGAGTGGCCCTGTTATAAAAACGCCTTATGGAATGTACGGATAGTGAGTTATTGGAAAATAAGCACACTATCAGAAGAAATATATGTTTGCATAAAAATAAAAAATGTGTCCTATTGAGTTGAATTATATGTTATAATAATTGCGCTGCCCGTGAAACGCAAAGTGACGGAGCATATTACCACCACCGGGCCACCTGTCGCCACCAGGCCATCGAGGCGCCCTGGACGGAGTTTGGATGTCGCCCACCTTGAGTTCGAAGACATGCTTCAGCCCGGTGTTCTTCGTACTTCCTCCAGCAATTGGTCTCCTCTCCACCTGGTTCCTAAGTAGGACAGTGGCAACTGACAGCCTTGTGGTGATTTCCGAGGGTTGAATGTCCTCACTACTCCGGATCAATATCCCCTTCCTTACATACGTAACTTCTGTGGTTGTCTCGCAGTAACTAATATTTTGTGTTATATTAATTCAGCAGAACCCGTCTAACTATGACAGTTGAGTGCAGTGCGTTTAGCAATGAATCAATATAGCATTACCACATAGTGTCACCGCCGAAATACGTTATGTTGAGGCATTTAGTGAAGAGCAGTTCCTCCTTCGCGCTTCCCTGAGAACAATCCACGCCATCCAGTGCGCAGCACCGAAGCTTTCGTCTGCCCCCCGATATGCAAGGCGTGCGGCTTCATGCGAACGCTTAGAAGTCTCATGTCGTCCGCAATACGCATTAGCGCTTTTTCTGGACACATTGTGCCATCTATAAACACTGGCCAGAAATCCACGCGGGGCCTCCAAGACGAGAAGCGTCGCGTCGCAGTGTCGGCGAATGTTGAAAGTTGTGCCCTCGATTAGTCCGCATTGAGTAGTACATACCCAATGAGTTAAGTCGGAAACATTCACTAAGGAGCTCCACATAAATAGGTAATTGATACCGAATATCGCTAAAGCATCGGTGGGGAATGCATTCATTGCTAAGCCGCGAAAATTCAGTACAATTGTGGCGCAGCCTGCCAACACGTGATTTGATGACATTTAGGAACTCTTGTGGCGTGGGTTCGATTACTCTCAGCAACAGATAGATTGAAGTAATGTTCTTTTCTCATTGGAAAGTCGCAGAGAGCCAGCGTCGCATATGTTGCGAGCACAGTTTGGCAGATGCACTGAGTACACGTTCTTATAATTTGAGAATGGAGCGTCTACTGGATTTATTCAAAACTAACAGCAGGTTTGCTTAGTGTCTGTGGTGGCGCCCTTGTCCAGCAGCCGTCTCCTTTCCAAGAAAGGAGACGGTTGTGGACAAGAAATGTGCTTCCTTGTGGGCAGTTACCCCCACAAGGAAGCACATTGTATTTCCGGAAAAGGGGCAATGACCCCCACGGGGATGCATGGCGAAGTGACGACCGGTCGCTAGAAGACTGCTTCCGCCCCCCCCTCCGCCGCGCCCCTGAATGGCGGACGCTTAGGTGTAAATGGCGGAAGGAATCAAGAGTCCATATTCAAGGTAGGCAGATTTCACGTGGTCACACAACACTTTCTAAGTGCTGCGCGGCAGCTGTCGGATTGCCTTGCTGCGTGCCAAAAAACTTGCCTGGAGCGTGGATTGCTGACCTTAGAGCATCCCGGCTGCGCTGACTCTGTGATCATGGTATAAATCGTCACTTACAGCACATACATAGACGCAGGACAAATGTTTGTATGCACGTCTATGTATGCGCTGTAAGTGACGATTTACATCATGGAATACCAGCTAGCCCGTACTCAAACCTTGCTTCTGTGATCATCCCTGATTGTTGCTTGCAGCCGCAGTAGTACTAAGCAACTGTAGCCTTTCCAGCCAGTGCCGTCTGTCGAGCGTGGCGGTCAATGACGCATTCAATTGTCGGTGGAAACGTTCGACCATGCCGTTACTATGTGAGGGGTAAGCCGCGGTGTTACGAAGACGCGTTCCGAGCATACTCGATAGCGCAGCAACAATCGCGCTTTGAAATTCTCGGCCTAGGTGAGTAGAGGTGCGCCAGGGACACCGTACTGCAACACCAATGTAGCAAGAATTGCTTCCGGCACTGTTTCGGCAGTGTCATCTTGTAGAGCTGTCACCTCGGGTCACCTTGACTACCGGTCAACACACTTGAGGAAGTATGTAAACCCTTGGCAGGGTTGAAGACGCACCACCAAGCCTAATGCACGCAATCGAAACGGCTCTCTGCTGGTTGAAATGGCTGCACCGCTGAATGAGTGTGCAGAGTCAATTTTACTGTCTGGCAGGCTTGGCAGGTTTTTCCCCAGCTTCGAACATCTTTGTTAATCCCTGGCCAGATGAAGCGGTCTGTGATAAGCCTCTGTGTCGCTCTAATTCCCCGGATGGCTTAGCCCGTGCAGTAAATCGAATATTGGCAGCCGAGACTTATGGGGCAAGAATGGGCGAAGCGCCCGCGAGATGCGGCACGTGATCAAACTTCTCGTGTAGAGAAGCGGCATCTTCACAAGCTGCAGCGACTAGCCTTATTCTCAAATTGCTTCAGACGGAGTTCATCTTACTGGGCGGAGTTTAGAGCTTCGAACTCTACCGAGCCAACAGCCACAGCCTTGATTCGCGACAATGCATCAACGACCTAATTTGTGGTCCCTAAGATATGGCGGTTGCCGTTAGAAAATTCGGAGATAAAGGGAAGTTGCCCGAGCTCACGTTCTGGGTTTGCAGTGAGAGCCGTTGTAGGAACCGCTCGCGCAAAATTGGAAGCCGGCTTTCATTTGCGGAGTGCTCATCCAGAAGCTGACGCAAGCGCTGCAGGAATTGTGACTGTCGTTGGTAACCAAGTTTCTCGGATAGGAGCTGTTGGGGTCGACTTTGTTACGATGCCTGGAGGCGCTGAAAAACCATGCATTTCAGGTTGTCGTTTGCTGTGGCCGTAGGCGTACCCACTATCAAGTCGTCAATGGCATCAGCGATGTCGGAGGGTAGCGTCCCGAGAACGCGCAGGTGCTTTGTTGTCTGTGAAGTGATTCGCCGAAGTTCAAAACGGGGGTCTACATTTATTAGTCATCTCGGGAATTCTGGAGCCAAAAGCTGTGAAGCTGGAGCTTTGCAGCGTTGACAGCAGACGTAATCGTGGCGTCGTCTCTATCAACATCGTCATCCATGGCTAGTGTTCGATAAAAAAACATAAATGTCCTGGGTCACCACTTGGTGGGAGCTAGGTTTGGCGAAGTAAACGAATGTGCGCTTTCGCCGCTTGAGAATAGATAGTCGACTGTTTTATTCGAAAGTGAAAGCCGCTTGGCCGAGTGCCTGTTGTGACGACCCTGTCGGGCAGCCATCCATGCTCCAAGAAAGAGCAAGGGGAAATGGCCCCCACGGAGAAGTAAGCTTGATTTTCAGAGCTAGGGGCAATGACCCGCACGGCGAAGCCCGGAGAAGGGACCGACGCTCGCTACAAGAAAGCGCCCCCCCCCCCCCCCCCGGTTGAATGCTGGAGCCTTAGGTGTGAATGGCGGAAGGAATCAAGAGTCAGTGATCAAAGTAGCCAGCTTTCCCGCGGTCGCACGTCACTGTCTCTTTAAGTGCTCCGCGGCCCTGGCAGAGTGCCTTGCTGGGTGCCCGAAAACTTGCCTGGAACGTGGATTGCTAACCATAGAGTATCTCGGCTGCGCTGATTCTGAAGTGGTCATTGAATGTTGTTTGCAGCTCTAGTAATACTAAGGAGTAGCGTTTCCATCCAGTGCCGTCTGTCAAGCGTGGCGGTCAATGACGCCTTCAGTTGTCAGTGGAAACGTTCAACCATGCGGTTATTCTGTGAGTGGTAAGCCGTGGTGTTAGGAAGGCGCGTGCCGAGGATACTCGATAGCGCAGGAGCAGTCGAGCTGTAAAATTGTCAGCTAAGATCAGTAGTTATGCTTAAAGGCACCCGGTACTGCACACCCACGTAGCAACAAATGCTTCCACCATTGTTTCGGAAGTAACGTCTTGTAGAGGCGTCGCCTCGGGTCACCTTGAATACCGGTCGACACACCTGAGGAGGTACCTGAAACCTTCGCAGGCGGAATAGGTGCCACAAAGGTTAATGCATGTCATCGAAGCGGCTTTATGGTAGTTGAAATGGCTGTACCACTGAACGTGTGTGCCGGATCAATTTCACTGCTTGGCCAGCTTGGCAGCTTCTTCCCTGCTTCGAACATCTTTCTTGATCCCTGACAAGAGGAAGCGGCCTGTGATAAGCCTCTGTGTCGCTCTGATTCGCGGATGGCTTAGCCCGTGCAGTTAATCGAATATTGGCTGCCGAAACTGATGGGGCAGCAACGGGCGAGGAGCTGCCTGAGATGTGGGAGATGACCAGTGTTGCGGTGTAGAGATTCGGCACCTCCACAAGCTGCAGCGAAGAGCTTTTTTCTGATTTGAAGCAGACTGGTGTCGTTTTACTGGGCGGAGTCTAGAGCTTGGAAACTTACAGGGCCAGCAGGCATAGCCTTGATTCGCGACTCTGCGTCAGGTGCATGACTTGGGGTCCCAGAGATATTGGCGATGTCAATAGAAAATGCGAAAATGGGGGCAAGTTGCCGAAGCTCATGTTACGAGCATGAGTAACTGTTGTTCTTGAAAACGAAGGGTAACGGTTTGTGGATGATCAGAATGTAACAGTTACAGCCTTCAAGCAAAAATGGAAAATGCTTGACAGCGGAATAGCTGTCCTACCTTTCGCTCCTGAAGGTTGTAGGTACTCAGCAAGTATATTGTGGAGAGTTGAGACCGACTCAAACGTACGGGTGCCGGATGAGGTGACGTAGGACTGCAGGCCAAGTACATCGAGAGATGTGACGTTATCCTTAACGCGCCGATCGAGAACACCTACATCTAGGTTTAAACGGCTGTACAAGTCCGTTCACAGTATGGCAAAGCTGGCGTCGGCGATCACAAACACCCATTTGTGCATGTGATGAAGTCCGATGTCTGGCATTATTGGCCGGAGACCATAGGACGCGCCGGTAGTGTTTACAACGTGGAGCGTTGGTGTGGACTGGCCGTGTTGGTAACATGCTGGCGTGGCGGGAAGGATAGACAGCTCGGCTGTGGTGCGGACCAGGCAGTGGTACGATTGTTGTGGTCGACGGCAGAACACCCACATAAGGCGTCGTGTTTCTACCACAAAGCCCGCCGTCGTGCATAGCGTTCGCGGCCAGCATTCCCGGTAAAGGTCAAGGTTACATACGCTCCAGTAGGCGAAAAGCGTGAGAATCGGTCAGATATATTTGAATGCGATCGCGTTCCACTTTTAAAGGGGAAGCTTAAGCACCTTCCATATTTTTATCACAATAGTTCTATTTTCTGAACACAGTATCTTCGCTTCCGACACAATCAAAGAATTTTCCTTTTCTCTCTGCTTTTACTACATTCGCAAAAATAGGCTTCACAAAGTCACGTATTTTCTTTTTCGTCCTATGTGCCTGTATTCCATAGATGCTCGGTAGAGGTCACTTATACATTTTGGCCAGTTCATATCTCGCCGGATGAACATGCGCACGCCACCGCCTTTCCTTCAACCAGATCTTCTGCTGTACCGCTCCGGTGGAACAGTATTAGAAACACGCTGCTGCTCGAAATATCGTAGATGTGGTTCGGTCAACGCGTACAGACCAGTAGCTTCGTCACTCTTGTGAGTTTTATTTATCAGCTATATATCTTAGTTTCAACCACACTGTGAAGTCAAGTAACAATTTGTGAGATCGCCACATACATTTGTTTGTGCATTTCTGAACCCCTTGTGTTTTATTTTTGCTCTTTGAGGTAGTCATTTCCTACAATCAATAGTTATTCTACCTTCCCGAGGGCCTAGCGCACGCCCAAAAAAGCTACTGCCCGTGCCGCGAATCAATCTCCCACCACGGCAGGTACATGCGAGCTGAAATGCTTCCCATCTCTCACAAAAGAGCCATCGTGGCCTGTTCTATCAAGGCACTTACCGATTTATCTCAGTGCAGCGCAGTGCTTTCTCGAAGCTCGCTTTTAGCACCGTTGTCCCGAATTGGGGAGAAATTACTTTGGCGCTACCGGTGCCTGCGGAGTGTTTGGGACACGCATAAAATTAGTTATGTTGCCTTCGCGGAGCCTTAGTGCATTGTTTCTTTCTTAATATTTTGCACGCCATGCTTCGTTATTCGAGCCGCCAACAAGATAGCAAGGCGCAGAGTGCGTCCTTCAACCGCTACCGCTGCAACGGCAGCCGTTTCGCTATTGTCAGGATCGGGGGCTCAATCCCATCGCTCGTAACCCGTTGTCAAGATTAGAGTCCGGCATCAGGGGCGTAGCCAGGGGGGGGGGGGGAGGGGGCTTATGGGGCTTCAGCACCCCCCCGAAATTTTTTTGTGCTGTCATGCGCCGCCGACCAAAACAACTCCCGGCGCCGGAAACCATGGTCAATTTTGTCTAGAATGTCCTTAATTCACGCTCGAAATGACATTTTAGCGCGAACATTGAGAAATCGGGCTGGATTTCGTGGCAACGCCCATGCATCGGGAGTTACATATCGTAACGCAAGGAGCCCCACCGAGCACAAAATTTCAAGGGCGTTTTGATGGCGAGCGGGCTCGTCTCGGCATCTCGCGGAGGCCGCGGAATCTACGGAGCGCTTGGATTTCAATTCTGAAACTTTGTGGGTGTAAAGTTCTCATAACATTTTGATGCGAAAGGTGCATTGACATTTCCAAAGTCGTGCTTTAGATTTTCAATTCCGGAACTTTGTGGGTTTAATGCTGTTGTAAACATTTGACACCAAAGGTGCATCGACTTTTCTAAAGTCGTACATCGCGCCATACAACGAGACAAGCCAAATCAACATACTACCAGACAAGTTGACAAAGCACGCAGCGAGGTCCGATGAGACAAAGCGTTGTGGTGGTTCATTGGTGCCGTCAGGTCACAGAAAAGAATATGAACATTTTTTTTTCCACCTGCGCCAAAGCATCCATGTCAAGACACTAAATCCACCATTGTAACTAAGTTATTATTTATTTGTCTAGCTAGACTTTTATTCGCGAGGATACATTGAGCCCCTTTCTCTTCTTTTTTTCTTTTGTTCTCGTAACCCGCGTCTGCCGATCCAGCCAGAGGGCATGCGTTTTTCTCGTGCTGCATCGACAACCGCGCCACGCACTTCGATGCGCGTTCCTCTTTCTCTGGCCGACTGCATTTTCGCCTGGCAGAGTTTTGGACGCTTCCTGGCTAGCAGACGAGAAAAAGAAACAATGCATAATCGCTCGCCGCCAGTACTGCGGGGACTCGACGGAGACCAACGCGTTCGCTTGAGCGCAACCTCTCCGGAAAATTTTAACGCGATAGCGTTAAGGAGCTCGTGTCGCAGAAAAGCCGGTGTCGTCGGCGTCGGTGTCGGCGTCCGCGGCGTTGACCGTGAGCGATAAATAACGGCAGGCGTTTCATAAATAAAAAGCAACTTCCAAGATTTACCCGGTGGGAATCGAACCAGGGTCTCCGGAGTGTGAGACGGAGACGCTACCACTCAGCCACGAGTTCGATGCTTCCAAGCGGTACAAACGCGCCTCTAGTGAATGCGGTGTTGCCTTCGAAACGAGCCGTGGAAAGTTATACTGCGGTGTATATCGGTAATTATGAACATGTAACGTACAGAAGTCGCAATTACACGAGTTGCGAAGTGCGTTTCCGCATCATTTCTTCTGCGCTTTCCGCACACGCAGAGCCATCTTGCGGCAAACACAGAAGACCCCCTCCTCTCAATGTACGGCGCTGCCCCGACAGGAGGCGCGCCGCGCGCGCATTGGGACCGCTGCCAGGCGCGTCGCGGGACTCCCTCTCCCCTGACGACGCTTCGCTGTGCTCCCGGTTTAGATAACTATCTATCTCTCTGCCCGTGCCGATCACGACGTTTGGCTGGCGCAGATCGTTTCCCCTCCGAGACACCGAGTTCTTTGGTTCGTTCCGTTCGCTCAGGCGCACGTTTGGTTGCCACGCCGAACGCTGCGTTGCTCGACGCTCACCGCGTGATGGGTGGGCGCTAAGTCCGATGCGGGGCGCATCGTAAGTGATCGCTGTGCCGTAGCGCATTGTCTTATACCCCTTGGCGGGTCGACGGGAACGCTGTCGCGTCCCACTCTTGAAGGCGAAGCTTAAGCGTCCTCCAATTTTTGTCTCGCCGGTGTAGGATACCGAGCAGTGTGCCTATGGTTTTCTGTGTACCAAGCGTCACACGTTTTCTTCAATATTCCTTCGGTAGCCACACTAGGTGCCCAAAGTAGGCATTCGATTGTAGCCAACATGCATTCCTTTGCGTTATTCTATTTCGACGCCCCCCGCCCCACAAAAAAAAAAAAAGGAAGACATTGTTTTGGCGCAGTGAATTGTCGCATAGTGAAAGTTCGATTTTGTTACTTCTTTTGCGGAAGGTAATGGGCCACCGGACGCTTCAGTTGCCGGATACTACTATATTATTGTGATAGCAGCTATATGAAGACTCCAGGTGCATTCCTGCTGTTGCCCGCATGTTCCGTATAAATAAAGGCCAAAGGCGACAACATCGTGACCACGCGCCGCATGCTCTATGTGCGAATGAAAGTGTGGGCAGAAGGGGGAGGGGTTGAGCCGACGATGAGTCTTGTGTGCGCAAGGGAGAAAAGCGGGGAGGAAGCACGCCGCCTTGCGTCGCACGCGATACATTTTGGGAGTGGAGGGAGGTGGGGGAGGGGGTGTGCGATCTGTGAATCTGTGGTTCTCAACCTGTTTATTTGCCTTGTTTGACGCATTATATATAGTGACTTTTTCTTAGGTAGGTAGATTTATTGGAGACTTATACGTATATTTAAATATCTTGTTGCGAGGTTTTGTGTATATGCGCAGTGAATTTTTTGCCCTGTATCAAGCTGTATCTTCACTTCGCGCAATAATGGTTCGGTTCATTATTTTCGAGGCATGCTTGTAGCACATACGCACCTTATTTACAAGTGACATGCAGAGGGGAGGTTAAATGTTCTTTAATGCTCTCATACACTGGGTTGAACATGGTTGCGTGGCATAATGGAAACTCCAAAAGTTGAACAGCTTGGTGTGGTGAGGTTTTTGACAAATGAAGATGTTTTCCAAAAAGAAATTATTTGCCGTATGGCTGCCGTATACGTTGAACATTGCGTTTCATTGGTCACTGCGAAGCGTTGTAGCCAACTGTTCAAAGAAGGACATGAAAGTTACAAAGAAGATCCATGGCCGGGCCAAAGCCACCATGCAATCACCCCCAACACAATTGAAAAGGCCGTGGTTGCTCAGTGGCTATGGTGTTGGGCTGCTGAGCACGAGGTCGCGGGATCGAATCCCGGTCACAGCGGCTGCATTTCGATGGAGGCGAAATGCAAAAACACCGGTGTACTTAGATTTAGGCGCGCGTGAAAGAACCCCAGATGGGGGTGACGACTTTTTGTCTGCAATTGTGACCGGGGATGACTCGTGGTGCCGCTACTGCTAGCCTGAAACACTACGGCAAAGCTTACAGTGGAAACATTTGAATTCACCATTCCCAAGGAAAACAAAGGCCGTCATTTCTGCCGGAAAAGTGTTGACTTCTTTTTAGATCGTTAGGGGCCATCATTGATCGAATTTTCTAAACCTAGAGAAACTCTAAATCGTTTCAGATATTGTGAAAGGTCGTATCGGCTACGTATCGCTATCAAGAACAAACGACGTGGAAAATTGAGCATTGGGAACATCTTGCTTCACGACATTGCCCGTTCCCACGTCGCTGATGTGGTTAATACAAAACTGGCAAAGTTCAAGTGGGAAACGCTGCAACATCCCTCATGCAGCCCAGACCTGTTGCCTCGCGTATTCCACATTTGGTAAAATTTGAAAAAATGCTCAAGGGAACCACAATCGTGTCGGAAGATGAAGTGTAGTCATTTACAGATTTTTGAGGCAGCAATCCAAGGAGTTTTATGAGACGGGAATCACGCGACTCGTTAGTAGGACACGTGTCTAAATACTCATGGTGACTACTTTTAAATAAAGTACCCCGTTTGTCATATATTCGCACTGGCTCACTTTCATTTGACTCGCCCTCGTATATTTTGCAGAACTCCTGCTTTTTATATGTGCTTTCCGTTGCGACTATAATTTCCGAGCAAGTACTCGCAATACACAACCGGTGACAGCTGCTCCTGCTCAATACATTCTAACAAAGGACAGCGTCATTGAGATTTTCCCCTGGTCGTCGCATATGCACGAAAATGTAAAAAAAAGGCTGCTGAATGACATATATATATATATATATATATATATATATATATATATATATATATATATCCCTCGACTACACTATAAGGGGAGGCCGAGCTGCAAAGTGATCCCCCCACGAACGAAATTTCTGGCTACGCCACTGTCCGGCATGAATACAAAGGTAGGTGGCCCATGCCGTCGTCCAACTTATCCACGCTGAGGACGTTGATGAAAGGAAGGACAGCTTCTCACCGAGAGTGAGGAATCAGGGTTTATTTACAGTATTTACATGCAGTTCATCAGTCTAGCATGACTTCGAGAGAAAGGATGTCAATCTGACACCGACTGCTTGAGAGAGTGTCTCAGTCCAGGATGACTGCTTAAGAAAATTGTGTCGAGCATTCCGCACAACAGCGGCTTATAAGCACTTGGTCCCCCCTTGATTCCAAGAGGACGGAAACGTTCGTCCAGTCATTGTAAACACGGCGCCTCTCCCGGGCGCGGCTTACACACACACAGGCACACACACACACAGGTACATGGCCCGGAGCCGACGTCAGAGGGGCTTCGTAGAACTCGGAGCCGATCCGAGTAGCGCGCCCGGGTTGCACATTGTCTTGGTCGGCGCGTGAGAAGGAGCCTACGACGACGTTTCCGCGGCAACTCCACCCTCCCCCCCCCCGTAGCAGATCAGGTCCGCGTCAGGGAGTTCGGTAACAATAGTTGGCCCGCCGAACTCATTCCCTCCCAACGGCGACGAGGCTAGAGCGTAACGGTGGCTGTTTGAGCGCAAAGCCTGCTTCGTCAAAAGCATCCTAGCTGAAGCGACGGAGAGTGGAGGACGTGTGCATTGTTCCCGACACGAAGTCGACTTAGTCACGCCGTGGCTATAGGTTGGCGGCGGCGTTCCAAGATGAGGTTGCCACCGCTGGCGTAAACGGCTGGCAAACTTGCACTGCGGCTGGCCGTTCTTAACAGCGCCTCCATGGCCGGGGAAATCTCGTCTGTCTAGCGCAGATAACCGCTGGGCACGAAGAGAACGGCTGGTGGCCAGGGGGTGATGTCTTGGCTCGCAGTAACCACTTGTGCAATGATGTCACCGCCCCAAAACATCCAACAAGGACAGGCAACTGCAAAATGAACCCCACAACACGACTCTGCGCCGAGATGACCTACCTTGACTCTCACTTTAGGCCCACTAGGCTTAAAAAAAAAACACATAAGTGCAGAAACAAAAAAAATGCTACATTTCGCTATGCCAAATTCTCAAGCAATTTCGTGCTGACAAATTCAGTAATCATGGAAGGAAAAGATGAACTTCGCTCCGTACAAGTAACACGACAACTTCTGGGTGGCCCAAACTAAACAAGCGCATTCCTTCCTTGAAGCGCTGTAGGCTTCCTCTCTTACCTTTAGTTTACGGCTGGCATAGAGGTTAGAATGCTCCTCGTTACTGTCGCCGACCTGACTAAGTACCACGCCCACACCTCTGTCACTTGCGTCGCATTGAACTAAGAATTCCTTTGTGTAGTTTGGCGCGCGAAGCACAGGACGAGAGACCAATAGCGTTTTCAAACTTTGGAAAGCGTTCTCTTTGTCCTTATCCCAGTGCACGCTACTCAGTGCTCCCTTTCGGAGGGCGTGCGGTAATGGACTTGCCATTTGCGGGTAATTCGGAATGTACCGTTGATGGTACCCCACAAGTCCCAAAAATGACCGAACGTCTCTTTTCGTGCGCGGCTGAGAAAATTGTCCAGTCATAGCTATTTTCAGCTTGGCCGGCCCTCTCGTTCCTTGGACGACAACATGGCCCAAATAAGTAACCGGTGAACAACCAAATCTACACTTTTCCGCTTCCATCGTTAATCCGGCTTCTCTCAACCGTGAGAACACCTGTGTGAGGTGCGATACGTGTTGTTCCCAGCTGTCCGAAAGAATCGCTACATCATCAACATATGGCAAGGCGAACTCCTGCAAGTCTTTTAGGACAATATCCATTAACTTAGAGAAGCTAAACGGCGCCTTCTTCAGCCCGGAGCTGAGTGCGAGAGGGTGAAAAGTGCCTTCAGGTGAGATAAATGCAGCAAAGCGGCTGACGCTTTCTGAAAGGGGAACTTGCCAGTACTCCCGCACGAGATTTATAGTTGAAATGTTTTAGAGCGCAGCTCTTTGGCGTCCGTTCCTGTGTTTCGCGTCGTCGTCGGCGTTGTCGTCGGCCTCGTAACCAGCTCCGCCCCCCTTTCATCCCCCCAGCGCTAGCAGCGACCGACTGATACCGCTGGATGCCGCTGACGCCGCTAGAGAGTCAAGATAACGTGACTGCATAGAACACCGTCGCCGCCATGCAGAAAGAGGAGGAAAGGGTCCCCCCCCCCCTGTTCTTGTGTGGCGGATAGGGTGCTCTTCAGTTGCCGACGCGCCGGTTATTTCACGTAGGCCCCGGCACGTCGACGAATACGTGACCACCTTCCCACGGCTAGACCTGGTTCTTAGCGCTGCGGAAGCGAGGGTATCATATTGTTTGTGTCGGCATCGGCGGCGTTGTCCCTGAAACCAACTCCGCAGCTGGGGTTGACTAACTATCGGCGTCAGCGGCATCAGTCAGTCGCTGCTATCTCTTCCCTCCTCCCTTTATCGTGTTGTCCGCTTGCTGCGCGCGCTTCTGCCCCCATCGTTTGCCGCTGGGTGTACACGCCACCCCCCTCCCCCCTCTTCCTGCGAGTCTCCGGTTGTCAAAGCGCCGGCTCGAACTTAATTCCTTTCTTCGCTCCTCCTCCAATGCAATCCCTGTGCGGTGGCAATCAGAGAGCCAGATCGGTGGCGGCGGATCTGTATATGTGCACCGCCCGAGCCGAAATTGCCGCTGCCGTTCGCCCTGTGCGGTGGCAATCAGAGAGCCAGATCGGTGGCGGCCGATCTGTATATGTGCACCGCCCGAGCCGAAATTGCCGCTGCCGTTCGCCACTGCGAAATTATCTGCCAGTTCTTTCTGAGCCATGAGAGAGACGACCGATGGAAGTCCTCCGTCTGCTGCTGCTGCTGCTGCTGCTGCTGCTGCTAAACGAGCTGCCAGAGCAGAGGCCCAGCGCCGTCGCCGTCAGAATCCAGAAGTGCGTGCCGCCGAAGCAGAAGCTTACCGTCGCCGCCGTCGAGATTATCCAGGAGTACGCGTCGCCGAAGCAGAGGCTAAGCGCCGCCGTCGAGAGCAACCAGCAGTAAGCGAGGCTGAAGCAGAAGCTCATCGCCGCCGCCGAGAAGACCCTGCAGTTCGCGCCGCCGAAGCGGAGGCTCATCGCCGCCGTCGAGAGCAACCAGCAGTAAGCGAGGCTGAAGCAGAAGCTCATCGCCGCCGCCGAGAAGACCCTGCCGTTCGCACCGCCGAAGCGGAGGCTCATCGCCGCCGTCGAGAGCAACCAGCAGTAAGCGAGGCTGACGCAGAAGCTCATCGCCGTCGCAGAGAAGACTCTACCGTTCGCGCGGCCGAGGCCGAGGCCAAACGCAAACAAAGGCTCGCAAACAGTCAGGGTGCAACAAATGCTTTCCGGCGACAGTTTACAGACAATCCGTTTGGAAGTTTGTGTTCAGTGTGTGATCGGCTATGGTTCCAAAATGACGTGAAACCGCTTCCGGATACGTGCCGTGAGAATCTCCGGTGTGCGTTTCCCAACTCGGACTTGTGTCAATTCAGACTGTGTTCTTCATGCATGAAATCTGTGCGGAAAGGTGACATTCCTCATTTTTCGACAACAAACGGTTACAAATATCCCTCGAGGCCAGCGCACCTTCCACAACTTAATGCGGTGAGTGTAAAACTCGTATCTCCGCGAATCCCATTCATGCAAGTGCGACGACTGATGCACGGCGGAGGCCAATATGGCATTAAGGGTCCAGTTGTGAACGTGGAGTCTTTGTTAAAGGAATACGTGTGAAAAATAAAAAAAAAATTCTGTGATAGCGCATACATGTGTTGCTCGATTTCTTTGCCTCAATCTATCGAAAAGGTGAAACAGCTTATTTGCTGCGCTCAAATTTCGCATTAGGAAGTAACGTAATCGTCGGTAATTTTTTTGCAACGCTAACTCTTTCAATTCGTTCCTTAATTTTGGGTATCGGGTACAGCTGATCCCTAGTAATGGCATTTACCTTCCTGTAGTCAACACACGGACGAGGGTCCTTGTTAGGGGTTTCTACCAGTATTAGCGGTGACCTGTAGTCACTGTCAGCGGGCTCAATAACTCCCAACTCTACCATGCGCTGTATCTCTGCCTCCAAATTCCCTCTCTGCCTTGGAGACACCCTGTAAGGCTTTGATTTTACTGGTTCGGCTGCTGTCAGCTCTATTTCATGCGTTATTTTTTCGGTTCTACCCGACCGATCGCTGAACCTGTCGAGATGTTCCCCTAACACCTCTTTTAGCTCATCTAGCTGCTCGGGTCTTAGAACGTGCGAGATTACCGAGTGTTTTACTACTTCTAGGCCGATTTCAGAGTTGGAGGTCACCCTATAATCCCTCTACTTGTTACTAGTGCCATCCTGCCCTTTGATGGTGTAGTTAATGACTCCGCTCCGCTCTACATATGGCTTCATCCAATTGCAGTGATATATCTTCACCTCCTTCCTGTGATCGGGTATTTTCAGACCATAGTTAGTATCTGAAAGTTTGTGCAACACTTTAACGGGCCCGTCCCAATGAACTTCAAGCTTGTTCTTTCTTGAAGGTTTGAGGATCATTACCGGGTCTCCGGCATTAAACATACGAAGCCTCGCATTTTTGTCGTAATAGAATTTGGCTTTCTTTTGAGCTAGTCGCATGTTCTTTTCGACTAGTTCTTGGGTTGCGCTTAGCCATTCCAGAAAATTTAGCACGTATTCAACCACTGTTGGACTCCCCCCTCTTTCCTCCCACATCTCTCTTAACATTCTCAGTGGAGAACGGAGTGTGCTCCCTTACACTAGTTCTGCTGGTAAGAACCCTGTCGCTTCATGTGGAACCGTTCGCAAAGCAAACAAAGTTGCCGGCAGACAGTTCTCCCAGTCCTCCTTGTGCTCGTAACGGAGCGCACGCAAAACTCGCTGAAGCACTGAATGCCACCTCTCTACACTGTTTGACTGAGGGTGATATACAGAACTGTGTATTAACTTTACCCCTCACTTTTGCAAGAATGTGAAAGTCAGTGCGCTCATGAATACTGACCCTTGATCTGCCCGAATTTCGGCTGGAAACCTAACTCGTGTTAACATTGCCAAAAGCGCGTCTACTACTTCGGTGGAGCTGAGCTCTTTGAGAGGGATTGCTTCTTGAAACTTTGTAGCTGGACACAGCATCGTAAACAAGTACCTGTAACCTGATATTGTTTTTGGTAGAGTCCCTACCGTGTCTATTACAAGTCGTCTGAAAGACTCTCTTATTAAGGGCAGTACCTTTAGTGGAGCTTTCCATGTATCTCCTGGTTTGCCAGAGCGCTGGCAGGCGTCGCATGATCTTACAAATTTTCCTACTTCTTTGAAACAGCCAGGCAAGTAGTATTCTATATCCAATCTTTCCTTTGATTTGTTTATGCCTAGGTGGCCAGAGCCCCCATTTCCATGACAGAGACTCAAAAGGTCCTCCCTACACTTAGTAGGTATGACTAATTGATCTAAAATCCTACCTTTTCGAACTCTGTACTGCCGATACAACAATCCTGCTCTCTCATATATCGTCACGTTGCGCTTAGCAATGCCTTCTTTAGCTGTGTGATGTAATTTAGCTAAGCTCTCATCATTCTTTTGGTCGGCTACCAGTGACTCTCTATCCACACGTAAGAGCTGATCAAAGTCCTTTGAGGCCGGTGATAATAACGACCCTGTCAGCTGGTAGGCTCTCCTCGACTGATTTTTCATCCCTCAAGCGTAGCTCGGATTCGCGTATTGAAGTTATCCCCTTTTATGTTTCCGCTGGAGCAGCTTGTGCATTTTAAGCCGAAAGCAATGCGATTTTATGAGCTTGGCCTCGCGTCAATGCCTGTACTATGCCCTCTCCCAGTTGAAGCCCGTTGTCTCGCAGTAACTGATTCGAACTATTCGACAAGATGTAAGGGTACTGCAGTGACAAAAATGTGCAAACTGCAGCCTCAGTCTCTAGCTCCCCGAATGGTCCACTGATTTTGACTTAGGCCATGGGCAGACACACGCTGTATTTTCCTACAACCTGTTTGATCCACGCTACCTCTCCGGTGAAACCATCTACCGTCACGTAAGACGGATGGACAATGTTCATCATGGCCGCACTGTCTCTTAGCACTCGGCATGGTTTGCCTATAACTTGCAGGTCGTGAAGATATGGGCTCAAAAGTTCCATATTCTCATCTTTTCCCTCTACGTAGAAAAAAACTACAGTGGGCTTCCCGCAGTAAACAGCTATATGTCCGAGTTTGTGGCATTTATAACACCTATTTGGTCTAAAAGATTCAGATTCGAATTTTCTTTTCTGTTCTTTTTTTGAGCGGTTTCTCCGTTAAGTTTCTCCTCACTCTTTTCTGCGGGCTTTTCCTCCACGTCTACAGGCTCCGATCGTCTAGTCTGCGAACCCTTTTTGAATGGAAGGGGTTTCCGCGGTCCATTTCGACCGTCCCACTTTCCGTCTTCGGCGTTCAACTTTCTACGCGTTATGTACTCTTCGTCTTATTCAGCCGCCCTTTCCACAGTGTTTACATTCTCTCTGTCTTGCACCCACAGTTTCACAGCTTGGGGGATGCTTTTACAGGACTGCTCTAGACACATGCATTCTATGATCACGCCTCTGCTGTCGTACGTTTCCGCGCTTTTCAGCCACTCGACTAGGTTGGCCTTTAGGCCGTATGTAAACTCCGGATACACCTTGCTATCTTTCCTGTGCTCCTAAACCTTTGCCGAAAAGCTTCGGCTGAAAGGCGGTATTTCTTCAGGAGACTAGCCTTAACTTTTGCATAATCATATGCATCCTGTGCACTCAGTCTGGCGATTACCTCCGCCGCCTCACATGGCAACATAGACAGCAACCGCTGTGGCCGTGTACTCGGGCCGAAGTTCATCTTCTCGCAAGTCCTTTCAAAATTGCTTAGGAACAAGCCTATGTCGGTCCCGACCTCAAATGGCTTTAATAGCCTGTCCATGCGGTACGATTCTGCCTCACTTGATTGTCCCAGAGCCCCTTCACTTCCTTGAGTCAACTCCAAACGTTTGCTTTCAAGTTCCAGTTGCATTTTTCTTAACTAGCGATCTTTATCGCATTCCTCTCTCTCTTGATTTTCTCTGTCCCATTCTTCTCTTTCGCTTTCCCGTTTCTCTCTCTTTTTTAAAGGTTCCAATCCCTTTTCAATTTTTTCCTCAATGGCCTGATAGGAAATTAGCGCTAATAATTCCGATTTTAGCATTTCCTTGCGTATATCTTGACCAAGTTCCTCACCAACAATCAACAATTCGTCTCTCAGCAGTGTCCTTAACTCCATGATTGCTGCTTTACTGCCGTGATCCTGCTCTCTAAATCTAGCTAGTAAAACACAACCTAGCTAACACTCAACAATCTAGCTTCCCTACTGTTCTAAACAGAACAACCACAAAATGAAGCCTAGAGAGTCAAAACGAGAACCAAGCACTCACCGTAGGCACAGCACCACGTCGCAAAGTCCATCTCACCGCTGTCAGCCAGTTGTCAGCATTGGGGGCTCAATCCCATCGCTCGTAACCCGTTGTCAAGATTGGAGTCCGGCATGAATACGAAGGTAGCTGGCCCATGCCTTCGTCGAACTTATCCACGCTGAGGACGTTGATGAAGGGAAGGACTGCTTCTCATCGAGAACGAGGAATCAGGGTTTATTTACAGTATTTACATGCAGTTCGTCAGCCTAGCATGACTTCGAGAGAAAGTACGTCAGTCTAACACGACTGCTTGAGAGAGTGTCTCAGTCCAACATGACTGCTTAAGAAAAGTGTGTCGAGCATCCGCACAACAGCGCCTTATAAGCACTTGGTCCCCCCTTGATTCCAAGGGGACGGAAACGTTCGTCCAGTCATTGTAAACACGTCGCCTCTCCCCGGGACGGCTTCCACACACCCACGCACACACACACACACACACACACAGGTACATGGCCCGGAGCCGATGTCAGAGGGGCTTCGTAGAACTCGGAGCCGACCCAAGTAGTGTGCCCGGGTAGCACATTGTCTTGCGTTTTGTTCGGCACGTGGGAAGGAGCCTACGACGACGTTCCCGCGGCAAATGCCCCACCCGTAGCAGATCAGGTCCGCGTTTGGGAGTTCGTTAACAATCGTTGGCCCGCCGAAGTCATTCCGTCACAACGGCGGCGAGGCTAGAGCGTAATGGTGGCGGTTTCAGCGCAAAGCCTGCTTCGTCAAACGCATCCTAGCTGAAGCGACAGAGTGGAGGACGTGCGTATTGTTCCCGACACAAAGTCGACTTAGTCGCGCCGTGGCTAGAGGTTGGCGGTGACGTTCGAAGATGAGGTTGCCACCGCTGGCGTAAACGGCTGGCAAACTTGCACTGCAGCTGGCTGTTCTTAACAGTATGCGAAAAAAGCTTCGCATCGTTTAAACTTTTATATTAGGATGGATCTGAAGGTGAATATAGCGAAGACGCATTGCTGAAGGAAAATAGAAACGCGATAGGAACATGGACGAGACTAGTTCTCAGGACTGGCATTTTATTGCGTCAGTCATCTGTGCTCGTTTCGTCAATGTTTCTCTCGCACTTCGGTTTTTCTTTCTCAGTTATGAACTAATTCGGCCAAGTAATGTGATGCTAATGCACAGGTAACTAACTGAGAAATCGCAATAACCGTTTACCTGAAAAAGTAAACTGGCAAAAAGTATGGGTGACAGAAATATAGATAAAACGTAAGACATTCGGTGTTCTTTTCTTTTGAAGGGTGCACTCAACCGAACGACAAGCCTGTCTACTGCCCCTGGAGAGGCCGCCAGCCGTATCCGCGGCAGTGTCCCAGGGGTGAGCAGAAAACATGTGTTGGTGGAGAACGGGTATGCAGCTGCGAAGACGGTTATTACAGGCGCCATTTACATCAAGCATGTGTTAAAATAACAGAGTGTGGTAAGTGCTGTCATACATGTGCACATTTTGGTACTTTATATAATGTTCATGAGTACGGCCAAGAAACGAGGGTTGTTGGACACACGACGCTGCTTAGTCACCCATAACGTAGAAATTTTCGGCTTAGCCACTTCCTTTACTAGTGTGTTTTGTAGCTATGAAATATTGCTATTTTCCGCACTAGTTCTTTCTTACGCCACCACGACGGTGAATCTCGATCTCAATGCTTTGTCAAACGCATGCTCACCTATTTTGCGTTCACGATTACATCGGCAATTGCTTATCCCTCGCAGGGCCACTGGCGACAAGAATTTCTTTAAGTTAATGAAAAACATAATACCAACTACACTTTCTTCGTGAAAATGACAGAGCTGCGAAGAATAGCTAATACCTGTATTTTACTTTTTTTAGATAAGTGGCTGTTTCTGCTTGGTCGTACCAATTTCATTTAGTTGGACCATATGAATCTTGATAATGTAAATGTGGAAATAGTAGTGTCAACATTAACACCCTATAGATACGGAATAATTGTGCATTTGTGTGCGTTTTTTCGAAGAATACGGCAATTAACGTTTTTGTACATAATCTTGGGTGTCTAAAGCAAACGCGCTGTTTGGGGCCTGTCCGTATGATTGCCTATCTAAGCAAACCAAAAGTCATCAGGCAAGCTCCTGCCAGAAATATGTGGGCGAATGTTTTACATTCGAACGCTCTCTGAATGCGAAACAAATGTAGATAAAAAAAATGGCTGTGGCTTAGCTAAGGTTAAGCCCAGGATGCGAAGCATACTAGCTTTTATTTTAGTTGTTGAACCACTGTTTAGCCTGGTGAACTGCTGTTGCTTGGCTATATTTGGTTCGGCTAGACGAAGAAACAACTCATGCGTTACTCTGCTTCGCCTTCAAGAGTGGAACGCGACAGCGTTCCCGTCGACCCGCCAAGGGGTGTAAGAAAATGGGCTACGGCGCAGCGACTACGCGCCCCGCATTGGACGCGGTGAGCGTTGAGCAACGCAGCGTTCGGCGCGGCAACGAAATGTGCGCCTGAGCAAGCGACGCACGCCCGAGCCTTAGAAACAGCTCGTTTCTAAGGCAACGCCGCATTCACTAGAGGCGCTTTTGTACCGCTTTGAAGCATCGTACTCGTGGCTCAGTGGTAGCGTCTCCGTCTCACACTCCGGAGACCATGGTTCGATTCCCACCCAGCCCATCTTGCAAGAGTTGAGCCAAAGCCACCTAGAAACAAGCGCAGCTGCTTATATACCGCCGCGACGCCGTGAGCGACGGCGCAAGTTGGAGCCCCGTTTCTCCTCTGTCGTGACGTCACGGTGGCACGTGGTATAGCATGGGGTCAAAGGTCATTGAAGGCGACACCACCGCACCTGAGGAGCTGGGTTGAGCTCTCGTAATATGCTTCGCATAAAAAATGGCTGTGGCTTAGCTAAGGTTAAGCCCAGCATGCGAATCATACTAGCCTTTACTTTAACGCGACAGCGTTAGGAGCTCGTGTCGCAGAACAGCCGCTGTCGTCGGCGTCGGCTCACGGCTGTTTCACATGCTGCGACTGCAACGACGAAAATCGGTGCTGTCGCACGCGTCGCAATGCGATTTTTAGAGGGCTCATTTCACATGATTGCGATTTCAACAATGCGACGGTGCGACACCCAGGGTTGCTTACTGCCAGGTTTCGTGACACACGCTGCATAATTCTTTTATTTTAGTGAATAAAACGTTTACACTATAATATTATTGACTTCTCTTGATTAGAAGCAAATAATATGTACGTTTACTAATTTAAGAACGTTAGTTAAGATTTGTTTTGGGGTGCGCGACAGCGGTTTCTGTAGTTCAGTGCGACATCGCGCTCGCAAACAGCTGTTCGCAGGTGGTTCAGCGATTCTTTATTCTATGGTTCAGCGTTGTGTGTTGTCTTATCTACATTCTATGACCGTTTCGTTCTGCCTGCGCTACAACAATCTACAAGATGACCTATCCAGAAGTTCATATAGCTACCCTCACCGTATATGCAGTATTCGGAATTCGGCTGCCACGAAGTTGTGTCAGCCCAGCAAGATCCTCGCGCTACCCGTGCTCGGCGTGAGCTTCTGGAGAAACGATGCGTGTATATTGCCCGTCATCGCGCATATGTGGTGCCTGCTCCTAGCCATATTCTTACGCCAAACGCAACAAGAAGCACCAACCCGAACGTCCGCGTGTGCCTCTGAACGAAGCCTCAAACGATCAGTGTGATTACGACGTGGAATGAAAACTGTGTTGTGAAATTCAACCTTAGCGCTAGCCTGGTTCGTCCATCGCCGTGCTTGCGCTGCGAATATATATATATGGGAGCCCTCTCTGAATATTTCTAAAGGCGCAAAAGCCGACGCATCAAATGTTTCGAGCAGTTGCCGTCGCTTTTGTAGAAGCCTGTACGTTGTAACATAGCATTCTAAATGACACGCTTCTCGTCCACTTTGTTGTCCCGCGTCTCGCGCTGGTAGTATACTCGGAACTTCTAACAAGAAGACCATACCAATACGCGCTATTCATAATGCAGGATCGCAGGCCCACGGCAGGCGCACTTGCCGTAGAATTTTTCAGCTTTCTGCTCAGCTTCGCACGCCTCTCACGGTTAGCCTGTTTTCTGGAAATAAATATTATTATTATATTATTAATGTTATTAGATATTATAGTTTCTTCACTGTAATTTATAGCAATCATCCAGATTTCTTAAGCTAGTCATGCATTTAACCTGTGTTAGGTCAACATTGTTATGACATGCTTATGGGAGTCATTTCAAACTAGATTGCTCAGCCAGAGAAAGTACAAATGCGAGCTTCAATGTTTATTCCAATTTTGTATTCCTAAACAGATTTTATTGGCAGAATTTTATGCCTGCTTGCATTTGCTGCAATTCAATGTTCAGAGCTGGAAAAACTGATTCCTTTTCTTGCTGTCGAAAGGCTGCTCCAATGTCGATAGCAAGCTATAATTATTCATTTCGAAAGTGTTAAGCAATGACTATATGTCTAAGCTTATCAATGCGTTTTTGTTCCACGAACACAATAAAGTTTTCTCTCTCCCTCTCATTGACAGCCATGGAATGAAACCGTTCACTTTCATAAGTATCAGGATGCAAACATTCTGGAGATTGTCCTGAGCATTTGTCTGCATCCTATAATGTGCATGTTTGTATTAAGTTGTCGTGTTACAATCGCAGTGATCTACACATATTGTTATATTGCAACAAACTAATTTATTTCACTTTGTTTTCAAATCTACCATGTGGCCATGCAGTAACGACTGCATTAATAAGGAAAAAAGAAAACTGCAGATTCAGTGTACGTGTTGGAATCTATGTGAAGTGAAGTTTCTGTCAAGTGGTCAATTAAATGCTGTTAAAGTAACTGCGATATATACAATTTGTCTTATTGTCAACAATCCAACATGTCATCTTTTGCAAGGTTTCCTTATGCACCGCATAGGTCACAACCTTAATGTCATGTAATCTTTATGCATTACACTGTTCACAAGCCATACCGAAACGCAAATGGCAGTTAATGTAGATGCATGCTGCGAGACATCAACGCAGTGACGTTTGTTGAGCAAGGAATGGTGCGAGGTGTATGCAGATGAATTAATGACATGCTTATGTACTTATTTATATACCTCGCAGGCTGCAAGGTTGGAGTATTATGCAAGGGGGAATAAAAAAGTTGTTACATAAGGAAGAAGGGCACAACATTAAGAAAAAAACAGCAAAAAAAGCAGTACCAATACATTACACCAACTAGCCCAACGTATTTTACTGGCACAACTTTATACAATACTTAACAAACAATAACAGAAAAAGTTACTGCCCATGCACCCTGTACAGACGGTAAACCAGCGAAGCTGAAATGTGCAGCCACAGTGTTTATCACTGGGTTAATTCCAATGGTTTATTCAAGTCTTTCTATATTATTGGTTATGTCTGTGTATCTTAATGAGGTTATGCACATGTTTGACTTCGGTTTATCACATTGTTTATTTGGAATGCCACACATTGCACTTTGCTAGATCACCATCACGGAGAGTGCAATGAGTGGTTCATTGTGGTAATCCAGCGGGTCCATCAAAGTCTTTCTGAATTCTGATATGCACTTGTGTTTTGTAATGCGTTAATCATAATGTTTATGGCTCAGTTATGCACTGTAGTTACGAAGTGACACAGCGGGGCTGCACATTTCATTGAATTAAATACAGGGACACATTTTCGAACATATTGGGAAGTCTGAGAGAGACTGCTGCACGCGTGCTCTGCTGCTAGAGAGAAACGACGTCACTATCGGTCTAGCCAATGGCCCACCACACCTTTGCTGTGAGATAATAATGACATCATGATCTTGTCTTAACCCCATCCCCCTCTGTGTCCCTTCCCTGCAATAATACGCAGATAAACGTATGTTTGAAATGCATAAGCATTTCTATGTCTACCCAACAAGAAATGTCTGCGTCCATCATGCAAGACGAATGCAATGGCTCATACCCCTACACTAGGGTTTTTGGTATCGGACCATGAGTGTTTCACATAGGCATATACAGCTTCACTGTAAAAAGAATGAACACCTTTCTGCTAGAGACCGAGACAATCATGAGGTGTATTAGCAAATGAAAGTTTATTGAACATGCCGAGTAAATGCTGTTTGACAAGCAATAAATCGAATTTACACAAAAAGCAGAAGCAAGATCTGATGTGTGTCAATACAGATCCCAACAGGAAACGCATCCATCTCTGAAAGTGTAACAGCGGCCATGCTGACACAAGATTCTTCCAGTGTATTTGCATCTACAGCATCCATAATTTCTCTAGGCAGCCGATCTCCACAGAATGCTAGCTTCTTCCTCTACAATGCACTCTCCACATCTGAGCGTGCATTGTAGAGAAAGAAGCTAGCATTCTGTGCAGATCGGCTGCCTAGAGAAGTTACGGAAGCTGTAGATTTAAAAATGCTGGGTTAATCTTGTCAGCACAGCCTCCGTTAGAAATGGATGCATTTCCTGTTAGGAAACGCACATAAATTTTCGCTTCTCCTTTTTGTGTATGTTCAGTCTATTGCTTGTCAGAGAGCATTTACTCGGTGTGTACATTAAAATTTTGGTTGTTAAATCATATCGGTGTTCTTGTTTGTCCTATGTGTTCTCTGGTGCCATTTGCAGCCAGGCTATTCGTTTTTTTAGACTGCAACAAGTCACTTTAATGGCCCTCATGATACCTTACAAAATTTTTTATTTGGCCAATGTAGCAAGAATGTACAGTGTGAAGCAGTAAGAACAGGGTCTGCTAACTTCTAATTAAAAGGTTTATTGTGAAAATGCAGTGATCTATAAAGGTTACCATGAAGTAGTACAGCAATAAAACCTGATAAAGACTAGTGCTTGATGAAACCAAACATAAAAGCAGGAAAGAGAGAAAATACATATAGATATACAAGTCCAGAGAAAAAAACGTTGTGATCACCAAGTGTGCATGTGGCTACCTTCCAGGAAGCTCAATTTTTTCCCAATGACATGGAACTGGAAGAATGTGCTTGCATAAGCAAGCAGTCAGTCTGTCTATTGGAATAACAACAGTGTTTCCTGAAAGGTGCTGGCATGCAGGATTGGCAATTGTAATGATTTTTTCCTGCACTTGGAATTTTTCTCTATTTTCTTTCTGTAGCATTTTTATTTACGTTTGGCTGCATCATGCACCAATTTTTATTTGTCCTTCAAAGATGTCTTTCTTTTTGTGGGGAAAACTCGGGGAAGGCAGGAGATGGAAATTCAAGATGATGAGCAACATGTGAACAAGGTGAAAGTAGGAGCCAACGTTTCCACACGTGGACCTTGAAGAAGACAAGTCCACTTGTCGAAACGCTGGCTCCTGCTTTCACCTTGTTCTCGTCTTGCTCATCGTCCTTTTTTTTTCTGGTAATTTATATGACTCGCCACATTTTTACAAATGAACCTCAGTTGAAAGTTAGTCCTCATCCATATCTAGTGTCATCCTGTTGATCCTGCTTCACGCTATGCACTCTTGCAACATTTGTGTGTGCGCGCGCACACACGCGTGGATTTGGATGTGAAATCGGGCCCTGGGGCAGAGGTATCATTCTTCTGTGCAGCCTCGTGAATTCATTAACTATATTGCAACAGAAATGAGATGCACAGGAATGAAATGAACACACAGAGCGCTTCGTTCTTGTCTGTTGTCTATCTGTTGCACTTTAGTTAATAATGAATACGCACAAACTCATCTAGTTTTCAGTTATTATGTCGGGCTTATATATAAGCCTGCTTGTGTCCTGGAATATCTGCATGGCTACGTATCCTGTAATTTAATTTCTGGCCATGTGCTTGCAAGTCGCGTGTCAATCACCTGATTTTCCTGACAATCTTGTGTGATGTGCAGGCACAGACAGTTTCTGGTGAATCCATGCAGGGTGTTCTGCAGGGTGTAATCTGCACTACAAGTGCTGCTTTGATTGCTTTCAGTTCAGCTTTTCTAGGTATAGGATGACCTGGAACGGTACTCACTTATATGGGGTTTAGTTTATGTAGTGTCGTACTACTGTTACACTGCTATTGCTAGATCAGTGTACTATATGTGCCTTATGTTTTTTTGCATCTTCACGATTAGCAACCTCCTCTGTGTGTTTTGCAGTTGCATATAGTCTTCTGGCCTAATTGTTTGCCCCCCATATTCCACGGTATGGGCCTGTTGTGTTTCAAGTTCAGGTACTCCCGACGTTGTGTTTCTGAAGGGAGAGGCAGTCGTCTTTGAATCTCATATGCTAGCTGGCATAGTATCTTGGGACGAGGTTCTGAGCTCTTGAGACAAAGAATTTGTGCTGCAGGCTGCAACTCTACTCCGTCTAGGTGCTTGTTCGTTACTTTCTCATAGAGGTCTTCAAGCATGGTACAGCTGGAAAGACCTGTTATTACTACCCGATGCCTGTATTCGATGAGTTGTCTTTTTGTGTGCTGCTGGTGATTCATACCGTACGATACCTTGGACACAAGCACAGCATCTGCGATTTCCTATAGTATCCACTCGTCCACCCCCATTATTTCGAGATTATTCTTTTCACCAGATGTGGAAGTTGCGTACAGGTACTGCATAATTGTTTCACCCACGTGCTGGCTCTGCCGTCATGTGCTACACTTGCTGAGGATTTGTGGATGTTGACTTGCGGGCATATTTGTCCAGCTATGTGGATCACAATGTGAAATCTGGGGTAGTTCTTGATTCTAGTCTTTCTTTTTTTTCCGACGTTGATATGAGCTGACTTATCAGAAAGCGAGAGGCCAGACTGGCCAAGAAAGTCTGCAGTGTTGTCGAGGGCTTGTTGCATCATTCTTGATTTCTGTATAAGATAGCTTTCCCATAGAGTGTAATACACCATAGGCTGTAGTGTTTCATGTAGTATGCCCGTGTTGTTGCTGTGTGTGGGCCAAATGTACCTCCAACTCTCGCCTGGAATTTTCAGTCTTGCAGAAAGTTACTGTTTAAGTGCTCTACCAGAAATGTTTTTGCTCATCGTTCCTCTTATTAGAGCAGCATGAGGTACTGCTGTTAAAAGCCTCTTCACTCTCTTCATTCTTTCATAAGCGATATTACATAATGTCCTGCAATAAACTTTCTGCTGCTTATGGCCCACTCATATCTGCCAGAAGGGACAACTTTTGAAAAAGGTTTTCTTTGTGCTATGTGTGCGACGTAGTATGAGCATTCCTGCCTTGACATTTATACATCTGTAGAACCAGCTTCCTGACAGAGTACTTGCTATACCTGATCATGCTTATTTGTGCAGTGCTGTTGAACAATACATATTGATGCAATGAATATTTACACACTCGAATTATCATGAAAGATGGTTGTTTTACAATTCCGCCCTTTGCTTTCTATTGGTGTTAGATTTTGCATAAGCATGCCCCCCTATGCAATAGTATTTTGAAGTGTAAGGGTTCTATAAAAGGTGATGAACTAAATCTAAGTGCAAGAGCTTTTTTTCTCACCTATGACTCCGATCGAAATGCGACTTCCATGGCTGGCAAATCAACCCCTCGCCTTGTGTTAGCAGCAGAACGCTATAGCCACAGTGGCAGGTGAACAAACTGAAGAACAATATTTCTGTCTATAATTTTTTTTCTTGCCTGTATGTAAGTAAAGTTTGGAATAAGTTTGTCATTGCAAAAAAGCCCAGTTTGTGGTCTTTTATTGAATAAACCACATATTGTGTATAGTTGAAATGCAGAAATTTGTTCTAAAATCCTCGGGTGATATATGTTCTTGCACGTGGCATGGTAATTCATAACTTATAAAGATAGTAATCGCAGCGTATATCGTTATATGGGTTTACACACTAATATATGTGATCGCAAGCTTATTAGAAACTTGCTAGCAAAATGTAAGGCATGAATGTTTCTGCACACTTGATCAGCTGTGAACGTGCAAGAACTGCTTGTACTGGCTGACTTCACTGCACAGTTTTGATTTAATTTTCTTCAGCGTGTCCTTTTATACTGCTTTATCCCCACAAGAACAGGCCGTTTGCCTGCTTTTCGCATTGTTGCACGGGTTTTACATAATTGTGCAGGAGGGTGCGTTGTCACTGTGCCACTATAGCAAGCAATTTATTTAATCTACTAGCTGTACAGTTAATTACCTTGCAGAGCAAGTGTTCATACAGATGCAGTAAGGATACAAGGTCCGCAACATAGTCAATGTTTATTGGTTTCTGTGCAAGTAAAAAAAAAATTCTCCAGAGAAGAGGTGCAACTTAACGCGCATGTAATATTTTATTCAAGCCACGGATTTAATGCTATCGTAGCAAATTCATTACGATAGCCTACACTTTTGCTGTGTCAAATTTAATAAGAGGCAAGATAAGCTGTCAAGATGCATCTGGAAATTCATGCTTGAAAACCGACAACAAAATGTAACTGAACGGTACCGCGTTCAGCGCAACGTTGAAACTTCGGGTACTTTCCTGTCTTGTCATTTGCCCTTGCCGAGGTTGAGATAATTCAAGCCGCTCCATAAGCGCGATTTTTGCATGCTACTCAGCAAAAGAAAATTGTGACGACCTCGTCGTCTGCTGGGGATCGAACACCTCCTAGCACTCACAACTCGCAAAGGCGTACGAAGCAAACGTGAAAATGCACTTCATTTGCTGTGTAGCGTGTCAACAAACGCATAGCAATCGGAGAATGCAATATGCAGTACAAGTTTTTTATTCTCCCTTCGCGTACGTACCGAATTCGACAATCCGCGTCTCCGCGCATTGCACTTGTCATGTGAGGCGCCATTTTCCAAAACAAACCCATACAAACCGGCGAAATAGTTCCGTTGACAGCTCTCCGCGCAATTTCGACGGAAAATCGCAGCGATCGGTGCGACGGTGCGACCAACCGGTTGGTCGCAGCCGAAAATCGGGGGGTCGGCACTGCGACTGCGATTTTCATCGCAAGCGACGGAAATCGCACTTCCAGTGCGACGAAAATCGCATCATGTGAAACAGGCTTCAGGCGTGCGTCGCTTGCTCAGGCGCACATTTCGTTGTCGCACCGAATGCTGCGTTGCTCGACGCTCACCGCGTCCGATGCGGGGCGCGTAGTCGCTGTGCCGTAGACTATTATCTTACACCCCTTGGCGGGTCGACGGGAACGCTGTCGCGTTCCACTCTTGAAGGCGAAGCTTAAGCCGCCGCTTTGCAGCTGTTATGACGTCATATGGTAGCTACGCGGCCGTGCGCGGCGCAGCAAGGAAGAGCGTGGTTGTGCGGCTAGTAGGCTTCGCATAAAAGTTACACTGATAATGAATTCCAGTGGCAGACTTGGAATGCCCGAAGTACCTGCGCCGGAGCACTCCAATACGGTGGAGGGCTAGAGGATGTAATCTGCGAGTGAAACACAGGCATTCCCGCCACAATCATTCGCAAGGGGTGCTAGTGCGCACCCACTTCCGAAAGCGCCCAGCATTCATCGCGTTTTTTTTTGTCCTTTTCTGCTTGAAGTCGTGCGCGCATTGTGTTAAGAAATTTAGTGTTTGTTCAAGGCCTCCGGCGCTCTAATGGATGTCACACTGCATCTAAGTCTGCTTCTCTCTTCCGCCGTGATTTTGGTTCGGAAACATTGGAGACGCAGCGAAACCTGCGAACTGTTCGGTGGCAACGCATTGAGACAGTCTGAAGTGCCTTCGGAACTACCTTTCAACAACAACAGTAAAGGCTGTTAAAATGCAAACCTTCGAAAAGGAGCCGTTCTTACCTCTTCATCCAGTACTGGCGAACAACGTCGAGTGCAAAACGCGCAACTTATGTTCTCTTGGCCGGCGACTGAAACATGATGGCGAAAGCTTGCTTGAATAGGCTAGCTTCCTAAGCTTCTTCGTCGCTTGATTCGCCGCTGGTCTATTCCGAGCTTGAGCTAAATGAATCATCGCTCCCCGCAGGTAGTAAAAGCTCATGTTGAAGATGTGAAGAACCAGTCTTTTCTTGCGAGAGACCGATTTGCGATCACGGGCGCGCGCGCCACACCGGTACGCGCTGGCTGCGGGTGGGCAGTCATCAAGCGATTTCCTGACCGCTGCGTCAATTTTTGCTGAGTAGAAAGCGCTGCTCCGTGGAGTGGATCCGGCGGCGGAGCTACTCCGAACAGCTAATGAAAGTGATGGGAGTCGCATTGAATCTTCAAATGTAATAATATTGCTCCACAATGAGCAGGAAATATACTACTGGAAGTGCTCTGAATTTTTCATTGGAATTCAAAATGACGTTTCACTTTTGAATATCGATTACCATCAAGCGTATGGTTGCAGTGGTGCACACAATGCTAATGGTCCTCGTTGCGCCTTGATGTCAAGGCTCTGTCTGCATCTCTAGTCCCTTACAAGATAGGGCTCGAGAAGCCGTACAATACGCAGTAGCCGCCAGAGTAAAAAGCCCCTTCCCCAAACTCCCTCTCCTATCACCTGTGCCTCGCGTGCAACGGAAGACGGTGCAGTTACTCCCCGTTCCCTCCCGCCTTCCTTCCTTGTGCGTGCAAGACTCAGCCGCCATTGTCGGCTCACCTTCGCATGCTTTCACTGACAAATAAGCGATACGTCACGCGGTGATGAAGTTATCATGAGACGAACCTGGTACGCACATACCTTAGACAGAAGTTAGCACCCGTAGCTACTGCCAGAGGAGGCCAGCCCTGCATGCTCCAGCCGACCCTCCTGCACCGCCACGCTTCGGTAGACGCCATTAAATAGGTGACGCTACTTTGCCGCGCGACCAGCTCGCTCCTCCGTGCTTTCCCCGGTGCGTGATCTTCACCGCCTACAGGTACACGCCTCTTTCGGCGCTCGATTCCCTCAGGGGTTCTCACATGCCTTCGCCGATTTTACAGGTGGGTCATGTACGCTTGCGCATCGGAGCTCTTATGACGTCGACGTCACCGGCTCCCTTCTTTGGCAACATTTCCATCCCAATCAAGGGTGGGCCCACGATCCTGTACACAAAATCTAATGCAACACTACTCAACAGAAGATATGTACAGTAGAATAATGGTGCATATTAGGTCCACCCGGCCACCAAGGCAATCCGCCGCCATCGAAGGAAAGAACATACGACGATGCGCAAGTCATCTGCTAACGGAGCCTTGCCAATACTCAGTGTGGCATGCCGCAAGGCTGGTCATAAATATTGACATTATAGGTGCCTCTTTTCAACGTCTATTTCGCTTGCAAAGAGCCTTGGAGTGTTATTTATATGTTCACATAGTGCTTATAGCTGCACCGTTGAGCTGTACTTGTAACCGTACTGTAGCTGTACTGTTGGGCGAGATGGTATTTCATTCTCAAACTGGTACAGCGCAGCAAAGAAAGCAAATAACAGCCGAGCGCGCCAAAAGAAGGAACACAGTGCTGACTTTCATATGGCTTTATGACAATATTGCACGAAACATATAACCACAAGACATAATGAGTCAATCTTGTCAAAACACGAAACGTGGAAACGACAGAGCATGAGAGTACCACACCATCATTAGTCAAAGAACACGCGCAATTCTCTTGTGCGCGGTTCGACTGATCAAGAAATCGTACTTTATGCGAAGATATGCACAAAAATGGGACAGCCGCTCTACCATCTGAGCTAACCAGGCGGCAAACGCATGGCAGGGAGAAGTCGAATTTGTCAACAACTCGAAGCAGCGGCAACAGTTTTGACGTATCAGTTCTGCGGAAACCCGTAGGGTGGAGAGAAGCAATTAAATACGAGAAAATGACCTGGTAGAGCGACTGCCCCGGAAAGGCTGTGGTCCCGTATTCGGTTCCCGGACCGAGACGAATTGTTCTTCAACTGCGAAGCTTTTGTTTTGAGCAACCCGCATGAGTTTTCTTTGTAACAATTGCTACGATTGGGTGGATGTCTCATTTTTGTTATTTAATTTCTTCTCGCCACCTTGTGGGTTTCCGCAGAACTGGCACGTCAGAGATATGGATCGCCGAACCAGCTTAGCAAGGGTCGAGTCAAAGAGAAAAGATGTTTCCCAATTCTCGGTTCGTACCGTCAATACACATGGTATGCCAAAGAGTAGATTGAAGTCCAAATATCATAAGCGATTGTCAGCATCTCATGAGCCAACACAAGTCCATAAGAGGAGTTGTTAAACGTCGCCATCATTTCATCTGACATGTGCTGGAAAGCGACGTCACTGCAATCTATAAGGACCAAAAAGTAATCTACAAAACAGCATACATGTAAGAGACGATTTATCTGGTATGCTAATTAGCAGCTGGTCATAATGAGCAAGGGAGGTGCCACATAGTACAGAGGTCAAGCATAACCCAATGCAGTCACTACTATATTGAACGTACCTTCTTTCATTAAAGGACAAAAAAGTAGAATTCAGGCAAAACAACAAAATTTAATAAGGCACACTTGTGCGATTCTGGTAAGCAGTGGCACCAAAGGAATCAATGGCGTCACCAATACACTGCAACAACAACTTTGCAAGCGGCAAAGAATAATATAACTATTTGATGTCGAGTAAAAGAAGCTTGTAAGCCCATATTAGTTACTTTGAGAAAGTTTGACAAAGCATCGTAGTTTTTGTTAGAATAGGGTCATCATTTGTTAGCATGTCAATTTTCCCTGCTGAAAACAGTGCCACAGATTTCTGCCACGTCCCCATTTTTGAAGCAGTTAACCCGCAGGGGGCACCTCATTTTATGAATAGTAGCCGTGACCCCCCCCCCCCCCCCCGCCACGCGACAAGCGGGCTTGTGCCCATTTTTCTGCACAACGATTGGTCTTCCTGCGGGTGCCCTTGCAAACGCGCGGATCATGCGTTTTGCTTTTGTTTTTATTTTTGTTCCGTGCCATTTTTCTCCTCATCTCTGCTGGCTCGCCTCTTTAACTCGGTGTAGCGAAGGTTATGTCCTATATTTCCTGCTATCTGTGCTAGTGCTATACCATGCTGTGGGCATATAATTGCAGCAATAGCCTGAAGGTAGTTATGCACTTTTCATGATAACACAATGAAAGCGTCACGGCTTGCGCAAGAAGCAGTGGCTACATAACATTGGCCTAAAGAACTTTGTTCCGACAAAGAAAAGTGTTGTTTGCAAGGTGAGACGTCTTTATTCTTGCCGGGATCGAAGGATCCCCTAATGCTGCATGTTTTTTTTTTATTATTCGGGCCTACTCACCAGCGTTTTTGCTGCGGCAATTTGTACGTTGAATAAAAATGGCGTTCTACTCTGTATGCTTATTATTCTGCTGGAACTCGATCACCTCGCACGTCACCCATTCAGTCGGAAATGCAGTGCAATAGATTCTGCTTTCTGCTGTGAACATATATGTGCGAAGAAACAGCCTCTCGATCGCATTTTTTCGCGATTGTTAGGACCCGTTATCTGTTTTACTGAAAATTTAAATAGCGGCTTGTGGAGGAGCTATTACTTCTAGCTTACGGCGATCTGTGCACCGGTCAGATACAATGAGCGCAAACCCTGGAAAAATTAGTGGCAAGTACACCTGTGGTATCGGAGATGATGTGTGCTAACTAGTCCACATCACGTTTTTTTTTTGAAGGCGGAAGCCTTCAGACCTGTTTCAAGGTCGTGTTTTGAACACAAATTATCACCTGACGCACGAATGCCAGAATCGACCCAAAGCATGTCCAGCCGTGCGTATTAGATTATTGATCAACCAAGTTAATTATAGCTTCACCAGTGATTCAATTAGGGTGCAAATAAACTGGCACTGGTTCCAGTATGCAAGACCCTTTCATGCCCAGAACATTATTTCACCAAGGAGTATCACGGAAACATTAGCATGCATAAAGGACGGCCAAAACATGCGAATTATGCTGTAAGAAAGAAATTATGCTTATTCATGGCTGCATAATGAGTTGTTGCTCCAGAGCAACATTGGGAATCTGTGGTCCTACTTCACGTCGAATGCCTTGAAGCATTTGCAGCTTGGAAGGAGACAGGTGCATCTTACATTTTGCGCAGTATAGAAAAGTGTAGCCAGATTTGCAATACTTACACCGGTTCATCGTTTCACCGTACTGAGGCCAGTGTATCCTGCCACCATACCTCACGTCCATTGTGGGCCTTGGTGCCACCGGACAATGGATCTCCTGCTTTGCAGGCAGAATTCCAAGCTCAGTGGCGGCACCTGATCTTCTTTTCAATGGCTTCGACTTCAAGAGTGCGAGGGTCTGGGCAATTTGAGCTCGAACGGTCAGGAGTGACAACTTTCTTTTGACGGACAGCTGAGCACAGTGACGTTTGTACAGCAGCCACCCATTGACAATTGAAACATCAATCATCCAAAAAAAAATATCCGCATGCACCATCTTTTGGATTTGTGGCCCGTGCGATACAGCTCAATGAGCATATCAGCGAGATCAACACCTCCCATGAAGGCATTATACTCCCTTACGCAAAAGGGTGTGGGACACCGATGATGTGCTTTTCCTTGCTGTTCCCGCACTTACACATGTCGGTTGGTTGGACGTCAACGTAACTAGACACAAGGTGGACGCAGCTGTTATCAAACCATTTGATAATTCCAATATTACACTCCACATCCAAGCGAAAATCCATGGAGCGTCTTCCTTGCGCCTTGAGAGCTGCATCAACAGCCAGCGGACACTTCTCTGTCCGGTCGACCCTGACGGTGCCAACACACAGGAATCCTTTGCACCTCACCTCCTCCACAAGGCGCAGGCTGGTAAACCAGTTATCAAAAAAATAACGTATGCCTTTCGTGCTCTGGAAGATCTTTCACCAGATCGATGACTATCTCGCCGGAGAGCCGAACCGATGGTCGTGCGCAGTGCCTTTACATTCATAGATAGGGAAGTCGTGCATAATGCCGGAAGAACCTGCCCTCGTGAAAACTTTATAACCCTACTTGTGAGGCTTCGATTTTATGAACTGCTTGAGGGGTGACCTCCCCTTGAATAGAATAATTTGTTAGTGAATGCTATGCCGCTCCTCTGGAGCGACAGCCTTCATGTTCTTCTTCAGTTGGTCTACATGTGGGCGCACCTTGAAAAGGCGTCGTGGCCCTCGGTGTCCCGTTGTACTGCCTGCAAATTGTCATTCATGTGTAGTCATTGATGTATGGCCTCGAAGCGATTCCTCGACATGAGGTCCGCCACAGGCGCAAATCATGGGCCGCACTGCCAAAACATCCGGAAATTAGGTACTTTGACTGTCCCTGAAATCACCATTATGGAAAGATACTTCCTCATTACCTCCTCGCTGATGTTTGCACAGGTGCGTTTTTTCGTGGTATAATACAGATTTCATTGATAGCGCAGCGTGTCTACCATATTATGATAAAAAAACGAACAAAACTATCCAAAGGGGCTTAGCACCTCGTCGGGTGGTGCGGGCAGCTCCCCCATTCTAGTGACTGTCATCAACCGAAAGGTCTTCTTTCCTCCGTGTTCCGCGAACGGTTTCTTTCTTTTTCTTGCGCGGAGCCACCGAGTAGACACGAGAAGTACCCGGCAAAGCTTCAACATTATCGCCTGCCATTCCTTCTTCGTCCTCTACCCATGGCTATTTGTCGCGAAGATTGGTCACTATATCTAGTGGACAGGTATCAATCAATTTTCCAGCATCTCTCGGATCATAGTCTGGGTCATCCGGCTAGCTGTCGAAGTCAGCGTCGGACAATGCACTGTCCGGAAGAAAGATAAGCTCCTGAATTTCTTCATAATAAGTAAGCCACTTTCTTTTGACATCGCCACATATATATATGAAAAACACAAAATATGAACTTATGAAGAACGCTTATTCTATTCGGTCAATGGACACTCTGCTATTGCTTCGCTTAACCTTCAGCACAGCAAGAAGTGCCACAAACGATATCTCCCTACATGTGATCATGCCTCCATATATGCCCGTTGTTGCTCCTGGGCAACACCACTTGTGGCGCGCAAAAATTTCTTGTATAAATTGCAGCCCCACCGTTTAGCCTCCTCATAAATGTCCTACAAGGCCTTATGAGCTATTCTAAGTCTGACAGTTATCATAGTAGTGTCCTATACCGCCGTAGGTGAACAAATTTACTCATGTGTGCGGTCGCTGCGCTGGCGCTTCTCAGAACAGTCCAGAAAAAAATAAAGTAAGGAGCGGTGCTGCCATCTTCACGTACTTACTTCAAGCTCCAGATGCTCGCTAATCTTGGTACATTTCACAGGTGGCGCTAGCAGAATCGTTCAGCTGGGTGCGTTCAAGAAAAAAATTTTCAGGCTGTTCCTCCTGGGCAACAGTCGGGAGTAAAGTGGTAATTCATGATTCATTAGTGATTCAATTAAGGTGGAATTAAGGAGGTGCTGGTTCCAGCACGCAAGAAGTATAAGCACTGCTGAATAATAAATGCTTATACGATTTCACCGCTAGGTACTAGTCTATTGTCCTAAATAACGCTATATCTTGGACTCGTAAAAGTGTATTTCGTGCCGCAACTTGGAACAATGTGCGTGAGCTTCCCTATTTGTGTAAACGTATTTGTCACTGAATATCACTTTCCTTTTCTACATATTCCCTTTTGACTCGGCGCATAGCTACATTCTTGAACGGAGGCACGCAAATGCCGAGAACCTCGTTTTTTAGAAGTTTTTACGTGACCGATGACTGCGAGTTGTCGCCGCTGTCACAGGGTTGTCGAGCCGATACGAAACCCACAAGTTGCTTAGACGCGTTCGAACTGACCTCAAGTTGGAAGACTACCGCTGATTGATATTTTCTCACCGATAGCAAGTATGAGTCGATTCGCGCGATTCCACGTTCCCTAATATACTAAAACATAGTCGATAAAAGGTTCTGGGGCTCAAATACACAGATTTTACCATTCGCCAGGTACACGCCGAGATCGGTTCCTTCCTCCAACGCTTAGGCCTCGGAGTCAGGCCTACACGTAGGCCCACACGCAATCGGTCTGTCTGGTTTCAGGAATCAACAAGTCTAACAAGGATAAGTCACTCTATATTTCAGCTTTCGCATTGCATTTTTCGGATTATTCATAAATGAAAAAAATTTTTCGTGTCTACAATGTCAGCACAAGAAACAAGAGGCGCCGAGGTGATGCGTAATAGACATGCATGTGCTGTCACTGAAGGCTTCCAGCACTAGCCTACGCTTCTCTGTCGAGTATGGGTGGCTACACGTACTTGTCGATGGAAACGCATCTTTGAACTAAAATATGTTGCATATCCCTAGCGCGGTGGACAAGAACGGGTTATCGAAATGGGCAGTAACAGCCCGTACAGCGTGCCGGGTCAGCGGTTCACTAAGACTTTCTTTCCAATTTAAATACCAATCGCAAACGAAAATCGGTGTGTTGGCACTTCCTAGCATAGTACTGAAGGCGAACAACATTTTCTTTCAGATACAGACGTAACCGTAAGTGGCAGGGCGATAACGCATCTGCCATGTCTGTGCGAGACCCGTCTTTGCGAAACCAAAACTTCGCCCGGATTTTAACATTGCAAATTGTCCACGCTTTCGTATCTTCTGGCGTGGTGAAGTGGGAAAGTACACGCGCTTGTGATTGGAGATCAGGCGATCGAATCCTTGTTCACAGGTTTGATTTTGGTTCTTATTTTTAAATTGCACTAAAACGTTCTCTGTTGCTTTTAGTATTCGAAAAAATTATACGGTGGCATGGCACCGCGTATTTCTGGTTGTAGAGCTGCTTTTGGCACCAGTACGTAACACTTTTATGTATGCCACGCCTGCCCAGCGCCCCAGCATCGAGCGCGCGACAGTGGGCCCATAATCCGGCATGGTGCTGGACAATGTTTACTGGACAATGCTTACTGGGTATTGCAATAGGGATGGTCGACAGAACTGCGGAGTACTACCTGTGACAGCGCATGCTCTTCCACATTTGTGCAATGACTCCTTAGAAGGCAATGGCAACTAGCAACCCTGTGCACACAGTGGGCGAAGTTGTCATACCTGTATCAGTTAGGCCTGTGTTGAGTCTCGGGTCCAAGTTGCCATGGAACCTGCCAATGTATGGCATTAACTACTAACCTACGTGAGTCAAGTAGCCCGACGTGTTTCTGAGGCCGAAAAGGACAGGTCGGTGGCTGAAGGTGCTGTCGTGATTTGACGCTTCGCCTCCAAACAAAAAGCTGCCAATTAGGAATGTTGTTGGCTACATTCAGGAGCATGCGATTGCTCTTTTGCCTTCGGACAAAGTAGGTGGTTTAGCGATTTTATCTTATTTTTTTACTAAAGACTAAGGCTACAAGTGCTGTTGATTCTATTTTTCGCCTTGAGGACGCCACTTCCCCGTCTAATGTAAAGTCGGAAGCTAAAAACATGCGACGCTTTTGGATTTGGTAAAGTTGACCAAAGCAGTCGATAAGTATAAGAAACTTACCCTTCCTATGTGTTTCACGGCTACAAGGCTACAACTCAGAAAATGGGCAGCCCTTTGGAGGTTATTTCTTTCGAAAGGGGGACGTGGTAAAAATCTGTAGCACTATTTTCAGAAAGTAAAATAGATTGCCAACAGTTGATGACCCTATTCTGATAAAGAACTCCGATGCTTTGTAAAACTTCCTAAAAGAAAATAATAGGGGCTTACAAGTTTTTTTTTTTTACTCCACATCAAATATTTCTATTATTCTTTGCCGCACGCAAAGTTGTTGCAATGTGTTGATGACGCTTTTGTTTCCTTTGGTGCGACTGCTTTCAAGAATCCCACTCGTGTAAGTAACAACAGCCTCACTGATTCTGTTTTTTTTTTGCCGGGATTCTACGTTTGTGTTCTTCAATGACAGGACTGCGTTGAAGGTAGTGGTAACTGCATTGGGTTATCCTTGGCCCAAGTCCAAGTGCACAAGTCCTATGTGACACCTACCTCGCTCATCACGACCGGCTGCTAATGAGCTTGCTACATAAATGAAGTGTCGTCAATGTATGCCAATTTGTAGGGTACTCTTAGGTTCTTGTCCATTGCAGTGACGCCGCCTTCGAGCACATATAAGGTGAAACAGTGGCAACATTTAATGACTCCTCTTATCCACTTGTGTTGGCTCATTAGATTCTGACATCAGCTTAAAATATTTAGAGTTCAATATTCTTCTTTGACATTACCACGTGTGCTGGC
Organism: Dermacentor albipictus; assembly: GCF_038994185.2. Lineage (NCBI taxonomy): Eukaryota > Metazoa > Arthropoda > Arachnida > Ixodida > Ixodidae > Dermacentor > Dermacentor albipictus. The sequence continues at coordinate 72,740,185 of NC_091830.1, forward strand.
TGCTCGGACCAAGAATTGGGAAACCTCTGTTCACTTTTGACTCGACGCTTGCTAAGCTGGTTAGGCGAAGCATTATTAATGTATGTCTCACTAATGCCCTCATGAAATCCAGTCATTATGCCATGCAGCGCAGCTCTGCACCTCTAGCAGATCTGCTTTAGTGCTTCGGGTACACGGCTACTCTACGGTCTGCTATCAAAACAGCTAAAGAAAGAGAATAGCCCAGAGGCCCAGCATTGAAATTATGATTGAAAGGGACCAGTAGTCACATCATATGGGCTCAACGTCTCCCACAGATAGAATAAATGGTCGACAGATTATCGGAGTGTTTTATACGCCTGATAAGCTGCACCGGCTCTCTAAAACGGTCAATTCGCTCGACCCACGCACCACTGTGTTATACTTGGCACAACATGCGTTTTGTGCCTTGCATTGTTGGGGTGGTTTATTTGATTATGTGTTACTGTGGGAGGCGATATATAGACCTGACGTGTCGCTTCTTTATTCAAGGGCTTAAAAAACCGTTGCTACAATGAGCAGAGGCCAATTCAGAGACATATAGGAATTCATTGCCACGATTGTGGATGTACGCCAAATTTTGATTGGCGGGAAGTGCTGAAAAAGCACCAATCCCAACTTAAGCGACACATTACTAAATCAGATTTCATAACAAGGGCTGGTAGAACATCTGTTAGTCTCCCATCTTCGTGCTGATATTTACAGGAAGTACGATTTCCTGATTAGTTCAACTGTGATTGGAGGTATTACATGTGCTCTATGACGAATGATGGCGCGGTCCTCTCTAAGTGTGATGTTTAGTGACATGTTTTGATGATATTGCCTGATGGTTTCTTGTGGCTGGATATTCAGTGCAATCTAGTAATAAACCAATTCGAAGCCAGTGCCATGTTCCTTCCTACAGCGGCTTGTTTAATAAACATTCATTTGTTCATCTAACTAGTTTCAAGGAAAGGTTGCTAACGAATCGTTCGCTAAGATCTCTAATGAAATCAGTAATGAACATACGCGCGCTAATTGCTCACATAGCTGTATAAATTAGTCCTGAACTGGAGGTTGCCAGTGTACACACAAGAATGGCGATAATAACGTTTACGCAATTTTTTCTGCGGTAACTGAAAAAATTTGGTGCAGGTAACAAATTGGCAGTTTCGCCTGAAGGGCTGAGGTACTTGCGCCGTTAGGAATGCTAAGCGCTTGGCTTGAAGTGCTCGCATGGCCTTCTGACTATACGCGGGTCCAATTAACGCGGACACGACATATGTAAGCATGGCAATGTTTCTTGTAACCCTAATAGCTTTAAGACGCCGTGAAGGGCTTGTAATGAGATCGCAAAAGCGTCCCTACGCTGTCCGTAAAAAGCCACGCCAGAGAATCGACATCACTTTCAGATTTGTGCAAAGCCATTGTTTTCCGCCTTTATTGCTCAATAGCTGGAGAAGAATTTACATAAATTTGATGTGCTGTGAATGTTATATTTCATGAGGTTAGCTTCCGGGCTTGCACTCTGAAATTTAGAGGAATAATTTAGTCAAGAAAGTAAGACACGGTTTCAGCTACATTGGTTTTCAGATAGTTTAACACTTACACTACGTATACGGCATTCGTTAACACACAGAGTAAATACACCCAAATTATGCGAAACCCAGTGGTACTGCGATTCCCAACGATGACGTAGAAAGTTCACCTATCACAATAACAGAAAAGAGAGTAGGCGTCAGTGATTTCTTCAGCGCCGCAGTCGTTTACTCCAGCAGCCACCCTTCCTACCAGACTTCTGCCACATGTGTATCTTCATCAAATGATTGGGTTCATTCACTACAGAGCACTGCATGAAAACACAGCGCTTATACTGTGCATTGTTGTGAGCAGAGGAACTTTAATTAAAAACATAATAAGTGGATGTCCACATCTAAAAATTACAAGTACTTATGGTAATATCTAGAAGGCGAACATAGCTTTGGAGTAGCCTGGAAATAGGATTTCAAAAGCCGCCACTGCTGAGCTTCCTGTGCTGTTAAACTGTAATGAATGGTGAATGTGTGTTGGTGGAAATGCAAATTTTTTAGGGCTGTACTTGCCCATGAACATCCTACTGTTTATCAAAAATTAAATTCAAACGTTTGATTGAGTTTCACCTAAAAGACCTAAATATATCTTTTTTTTTTCATTTATATGGTCAACAAACTTGAAGTCTACAACAAGCATCCAAGCCCTGAGGTAAGCGTTTTGTTCGTTTTCGGTAAAGGCGTAGCGCAGATTTTGTGGAAGTGCAGGTACCAAAATGAAGAGCCAATGGTACCATACCACAGATCAATATTGCTAATCGTTCACCAAGCGCTGCACAATGCCCGTCACCCTACGTTTTAATGCAACGCAATTTCACAACATTCGGCCCCACACATTTTTAGTGATATGGTTATTGACGCATTAGAATTCCCCCACCTCATGAAAATGGAAAAACAATATTATTCGTCAATTTTCGAATCGTACAAAAAGCATTCTTACAATCTAATATTTTGCATAATATTGAATATTATGCTCCACTTAAAAATATTATCAACTGCTTGATAAAGGACACAACGTCGACTTTATAGTGCAAAGGTACGAAAAATGATCTTGCAAACTGAGGCTGCGGCAAGATATACAAATATTCGTAGGCGAATCGGTATGCCTCCATATGTTCGTCCAAAATTTCACGAATGTTTTCTGTCTGCAGCCCTACATATTTTATCCCCCATTCTTCAATTAAGCATTGCTGTTTATTTCCTTATCCAAGCACACTAACAAGACACATTTTCCTTATGGCTCACTTGGTATTAGACTAAGCGAAATGGGACTCAACTGCACAGACATGGAGCAAGGATTACGAGAAATAGAACTGATGAGGGCTCACTGAGACAACACTCGAGAATTTCACCATACACTCAATAATAAAGAGTGCCCCAGAAAGATATTCGGACGCAAGCTCACGGAAAAAGAACCCAGCTCAAATTAATCGGACGAACTCAATGCAATCATGTAAAAGCAGGCTGGCAAAGCCTCAACATCTGACAGACTCATACATATTGGGTACATTCAGACACGCAGATTCAGGATCTCAGACTCATCGAAACTGGATGACCCACACACACAAAGTCAAACGCTTATCCTTCACGCAAGTTCACATTGAGTTTCAGGGAAAAAAAAATCATCAACAGTGAACATAGGCACACGTCTACGAGCGCTGTACAAATTGGAAAACGCACTGTACATTGGAAAACGCATGACGCGTTTTCCAGCAGTGAATAACTGAATGAATGGGAAAACAGTTGCTTTTGCAGCAGTAAATGCAGAGAAGCAGACCGACAAATGGCACCCGATCGGGAAACAGTGATTTTGTTTTGATAACCGCCCACCTAAACCATTCAATAATTTTCTGTATATCTGGGGAGTCATATTGTAATTTGCACATCTTGATGCAAAAACATTATCGCTTATGCGTACTATGTTACCTTGCCTCTTTAGAATGTCTCAATAATATAAAACGCTAATACGTTTATATGAAAAGGCCTGTAGAAAAATATATATGAGAACCAGAATATACACCATTATGCATATCCTACAGATTTGATGAAAAGTGGACAATACAACGCGTATTTAAAGAAACATTCCCGAAAGCGTATGAGATCTGTGTGATGTTCACTACAGAGTTAAGGATACTGGGTGCGAAGTACGTGAGATCTGTATGATGTGCTATGAGAATTCAAAAATTTACGAGATTTGTGTGATGTGCTGAGCAAACCTGACGAGACCATGTGTAATGTGCAGGAAATAGCATATGATGTGGAATCCTTGAGTATGACTACGAGTTGCGTACAGATGCATTACAGGTCACAACAATATATATATATATATATATATATATATATATATATATATATATATACGAGAAGAAAGGGGGTTAACCGAGGGACCCGATAATTATTAGTCATATAATGAGAAGCCAACACTCCCAGGGTTCTACTAGTACACATAAATACCCAAGAAAGTGGATGGGGAAACGCCGCCGCGGTAGCTCAATTGGTAGAGCATCGTACGCGACATGCGAAGGTTGTGGCTTCGGTTCCCACCTGCGGCAAGTTGTTTTTTCATCCACTTTAATTTCCATTAATTTATCATTACTTTATTTCATGTATTAGCCACATGCAATTTCCCCTATGTTGTACTTGGTGTCAGTGTTTGTTGGCTTCTCATTATATGACTAATATATATATATATATATATATATATATATATATATATATATATATATATATATACGAATCGGACAGTAACCAACCGGTCAAACAGAATTGTCCTCACTGTGACTGCCTCATGGGCATCCGTAAGGTTTACATGATGACGAGCTTGTTTGCAGAGATTGCTATACCACTGCAGAAGGTGTCAGCCCCATCACGAACTTTTCAGAAGACGCTGCATTGGCGAAGATAACCTGCTCGTGAGAGTTCTTGATCTGTCTCTTGAACACTCCGCAACTTTGAGTTATGCTTTTGTAGGAGTTATTTACCTTCCTCCCAGTTGTGCAGAACCATCCTTATATTTCACAATACATGTGTATCCATATTAAATGTGTTTTGTGCTCTGTGTTTGAGAGATGAAAACTGCGTTAGTAACTCCGGCGCGTTTCCAGCACCCATGATGCAGGGTTTGTCATTGTTGGTACCTTCCAGACGGCTGCGCCGTTCCTTCGGCATCTGGGACACCGATGCAGTTGGGGATGTATCCATCGCCTCTACCTACACTCAGGGTGCGCCCTCATGGGATGCGTTCGCGGTTGTTCTGGGCCTCTCTGGCCGAACAAAGAGCCTAGATCTCGCAGACACGGATGCTTGCTCGCTGTTCTTGCTAGTTGGTGAGCAGCACATACCACTTCCACTGCGTACCCCATGAAAATTCAACATACGGAGTTCCTTGCGCAAGCAAGAGCACTTTGTGCGCCACTTTAAATGGACAGTTTTTTTAATTTGAGGGTTATTACAACCTAATAATTCTTCCATAATGGATATGGCTTAGGGCGTGCCAGGAGCCCATCATCCGAGTTTGCGCACTGGGATGTGTCATCGCAATTGTCGGCAAGATGTTCGTGCGAAGCGCATTATGCAGAGGTGAGGTGGTTTTGGGAGTGCTGAGAGCCCTGGAGGAATAGTTGGCATTCGAAGCTGAGACATTCATTGGTGGGGCATGCAGGGTCAAACACGCATTTTCACATGGCGCGTATTGACGTATTCGGGTAGTGTGCTGCAGCAGAAAGTCAAGATGATGTCTTTAACTGGGATTTCCGTGACACCGAATAGCGCCCGCAGTATTATAACATACAAATCTGGTAGCTACTTTGCATTGCCTGCATTAAACGGGAAATGGAGCTTGCCTGTGTAAAACCGTAGCAGCCAGGCATGAAATTAGCCATGGATGCCCACATGTAAGAAAAGAAGAATCACTAAACACAGCGTGAATAACTCAGTGAATAAATATGATATAGTGGCCAGCACTTGTCGCACTCTGTAATAAATATATAAAATTAACTAAAATTACGTAAAAACCCATGACTAAAACTTGCATACGACTACCTCACAATTGTTTCTCTGAGAAATAACTTGCACTAAGACCTTCAAAACTCGTGCATTGCATGCTTACAGAGCTTGAGAAAATAACTGAGCTTCATGTGCTCAACAATTAAGAAAGCAAGATTGAGAAATAAATAGCGTGTAATCTCACTAAACATCATCTGTTTACTGCGATACAAAATTGAACTACAAAAATGCCAAGTACTCCGTCGGCCCGTGATGGTTCAGCGCAATTCGAAACTTCGTGATGCGAAACGAGCAAAATATCAGTGTCCCTACACTGAAGCAGGGATCTATAATGAAGAACATTTAGCACATCCTCGCATTCAAGCACACATTGAACAACATTAAAAACAATGTTCAAATGCGCTTACGTACTAAAGACACAGACGCGCTCGTTGACACAGGCACGCACAGCAACACGCTGCACACACACATACATACAGAACGCACGCAGTGTCCGAAAGCGCTGGCAACCGAAAGCACAGGCGTTCCATCTTCTCAAGAAAGATGCAAGAATGGCACTAGTCATCAACAGTATACATTTGTATAATGGCAAACAACAGGTACAAACAAAGTTTGTCGATGACAACACTCCAAAGCAAATGCGTTGTCGATTACAGCGCAGTAAAACAAACACCGTGGAGAATTCGCAATTGCAACGACGTTATGCTGAGAATTTAAACCAATTTGACGGCTCTGCCAGTTTTTTGAGGTTAGTCCAATATTTATACTCTCACCGTTGAGAGCAAAGTTGCTGAAAAGGACCGCAAAATGCCCCCACCATTGAATCGTCCACGATTGATCACAATTTCCGCAGCCAGAATACACGGTAACCAACATGTCAGCCATGACGTCCGGCTCTTGAATTTGCTGTGTTTACCCCTATCATGACGGGGTAACGTTATTTCTCAGTCTTAATCTCTCCATGCGCGCTGCATTCAGGCTAGCTAATGTGGTAGTTTGTTCAGATTTACTGGGCGTCGATGTTGCTCCCTTGGTTTGCATTAATAATCAATAAACCCATAAGCTGGGTAACGCCGTGGGTAACGCTGGGATACGGCGAGCTGAGCTCGCCGTAATCTTCATGCGGTTTGCCGATGTCAATCATCGCAGTACTTCGCGTTCGCGCAGAAAGAAATATCATGCCTCAGAGAGAAGAGAAATGCAGATAATATGTAACTGCATTATGTGAAATACGAATAATATGCATGCGCATACTTTAGCACTCTGAGACTCCCGGTTTCTAGATAGGCTACAGTTAGTTTGATAGCACACAAATTTTTATAAAGTATTTTGCTAGAGGTTGTGTGGTGCAAACTATCTGCAAATTCCTTTTTTGCTTGGACACCGATGTTCGCCTTTTTAGTAATATATGAAACTGATCCAGAAAAGCTTCGTACAATATGATATTCGTACATTATGTACAATCGTACATAATGTACAGTCGACCAAAAAAGTTTACGGACCAAGAGACCTGACAAAAAGCGGAATATCTCCGCAGCCTCCAAATGCAGCCTGATATTCCCATTTCCAGCCTTTACTGGTATATACGAACAACATTGTGATGTACGGTTTTACAGGCTACTTTTAAAGGCAGCTCGTATATTTAGCATTTTCTGAGACCCCGTGGTCCGTAAACTTTTTTGGTCGACTGTACATTCGTACAAGCTTCGTACATTATGATATAGCGCTCGTCCTGTGTCCTCTCTTGTCCGTGTTTTTTGGCGCTGTTTTAAATATGAATTATGATATTTTTCTTTGTTTTGCTTAAAACGTCACATTTATTTATTTCATAATTATGTAGCCCAACGGCCAAGCACTTATCTGCAAATGTAACCAGAACGCGGCCATTGAGATGACTGTAAAAGTCGAAGTTTCCTTACACGACTTTAAAATTTAGTTTTTTCTGACTACAGGTGCAGAGGCAGTTGTGGTGGAGCTTTCAGTTGTCAGGTTCCGCGAAATGATTATTTGGCTCTTCGGCCGAAACTGCTACTTTAACTAAGGCCACGAGCGAAATCAAGCACCGCCACATGCAAGATTGGAGCAATTTAATTTTTTCTGTACCTTTGCATTACAGCAATATAGGGCCCCTGCAGCATGTGAATACTGTGCGCTGATATACAAAATACGTGGCGATGTCACTGCCGAGTACCTATTCACATTGACGTTGCAGATGCTTTCGACCTTTATATACACCTAAACACATTTTTCACTGCGCCATGCTTGGGCTAACGCACGCATGCATGCACGCTCACACACAAACACTCTCACACACACACACTACTGTGAGTGGGTGCCATATGTGAGGCTTAGACATTGTCATGCATGCCTCTTTTATGCTGTTGACATTGTTTTTATCAGTATGACAACGAAGAATGACACGCAAGCACATCGCCATGTAGACTAGAACAATGTGCATGAAATGCAGATAATGGAAAACTCGTCTACTATACGATGGCTCGTTCTGGTTTCCGAAATACACCCAGTGGTGCCAGTGCTCTCAAAATATATGTGGAGCGCAAAACCTTTCCCTGCTTGTCCAGCAGTGTTAGGTGACAGCGTGGTGTATTTTATTTCAAACTTAGTTTGTAATGCTGCGGATAGTACGAACGAAGCTCGGTAATAGGGTCATATAACTTCGCGCCCTTTGTGGTTAAATTTCATGTTCGCACATATTCGGGCATGACCAGCACGGGCATGTGCGTCAATCTGCCGAGTTGGGCTGCAAATGAAAAACTCGAAAAAGAAATGAACAGCGAAATGGCATGAAACAACGTTTTAGCTGCCGTAATGACCCAGTCTCTTCATAAAAATTCTCCCTCATCTAAACCTATTAACCACAGATCCAGTTGAGCGAGGCATTTCCGAGACCGGTGCCTTCAACTCGCTGCTCGCCCTCTTGACGGAAAAAAAAGTTGATGACACATTCGAAGCCAAAGGTGCACAAATGCAAAATTAGGCGTAGCCAGATGTGGTGGAGATACAGTTGCGATAAATGCAGTATAGGTGTTGTGAAGAAACTAGCCTAGATAAGAAGTCGCAGTTTCGATCAATTGGCAAAGAATCGGTTGCAACAGCAAATAAGTACACAGCTTACGAAGCGAGGACACTATTTTGCCGGTTATGTAAAGTTGGAGACATTCGCTTACTGATTGAAATAACAAGCATGGTGTCATCGCGAACAAGCAAACATGGACACATCGCATTCGATGAGCGCGGAAACTAGCTGCAAAAGCTCTGGACGCTGTTGTTATAAGGCACGGCAGCAGCAGCGATCGAAGTGACTTTCGTGTGGTCTATCGCTCCAACGTAAACGCGGCGAGAACGCAGTGCACACAAAGTTATGAGCCGTCTGCAGATGCCTTTCAAGATACGGCACGCGGGTCCGGCCGCGGCCGTGCAAAGTACACATTCGTTGGCGCAGTCGAAGCCGCGCCCTCCCCTCTCTCCCGCGCTGCCTCCAGGCGTTGCTCAGTATATTAACGCGATAGCGTTAAGGAGCTCGTGTCGCAGAAAAGCCGGTGTCGTCGGCGTCGGGTGTCGGCGTCGGCGGCGTTGACCGTGAGCGATAAATCACGGCAGGCGCTTCATAAATAAAAAGCAACTTCCAAGATTGGCCCGGTGGGAATCGAACCCAGGTCTCCGGAGTGTGAGACGGAGACGCTACCACTCAGCCACGAGTCCGATGCTTCCAAGCGGTGCAAACGCGCCTCTAGTGAATGCGGTGTTGCCTTCGAAACGAGCCGTGGAAAGTTATACTGCGGTGTATATCGGTAATTATGAACATGTAACGTACAGAAGTCACAATTACACGAGTTGCGAAGTGCGTTTCCGCTGCATTTCTTCTGCGCTTTCCGCACACGCAGAGCCATCTTGCGGCAAACACAGAAGACCCCCTCCTCTCAATGTACGGCGCTGCCCCGACAGGAGGAGCGCCGCGCGCGCATTGGGACCGCTGCCAGGCGCGTCGCGGGACTCCCTCTCCCCTGACGACGCTTCGCCGTGCTTCCGGTTTAGATTACTATCTATCTCTCTGCCCGTGCCGATCACGACGTTTGGCTGGCGTAGATCGTTTCCCCTCCGAGACACCGAGTTCTTTGGTTCGTTCCGTTCGCTCAGGCGCACGTTTCGTTGCCGCGCCGAACGCTGCGTTGCTCGACGCTCACCGCGTGATAGGTGGGCGCTAAGTCCGATGCGGGGCGCATCGTAAGTGATTGCTGTGCCGTAGCGCATTGTCGTATACCCCTTGGCGGGTCGACGGGAACGCTGTCGCGTCCCACTCTTGAAGGCGAAGCTTAAGCGTCCTCCAATTTTTGCGTGCGAGATTGAGCAGCGATAGTTCTTTCGCCTTGCGCCCCGTTGTGAAATGCGCAGTTGTCTCCCGAACACAACGCGCACGCATAGCGTACGACGCGCAGCGACGGTGTTGTCACCCTTGCACACTTACAAAACATCACGGCAATGGCGATGCCAATAGTGCGCCTGGATAATCCATATAACTGCTATAGCAAAAAGGAAAAACTGCACTGCAAAGTGCGTGGAGTGGACTTTTCAGACAACACTATGTCCGTAGATTCTGCTGCGTTAGAGCTTGTGTCCGCTACAGAGAAAACAGCACAATTAAAATGGCCTGGAACAAGGCTTTATGTGCTGTGGCAACACAGTGTGTGCACTTTCAAGGTTTGTCTTCTTTTTCTAATTTACTGCTGATCCTAAGTCAAATTGTTTCATATTGACACGTGTACTTGTTTATCTTTCTTGGGTGACCACTTTTTACTTCCAATAAAACTTGGTGCTGGGCTAGTTGGTGATACTTTCTTTAAAACTGATGGTATCGTTAAAAGGGACGAACACACGGTGAAAAGACAACACGACGACGAGGGAACTCTACTGACAGCTGATTTATTTTTGGAAAGGGCTCAATATTTAAGACAATCACAACACGTGCGCTCAACCGAACTGCGCCAGCCATTTTATCGCAATATCGCAAACAGTCACGGGAAGTGAAATGATCAAACACCCAAGCAGCAAGAAGGGAACACATGACCAATTGATGAAAAGCCCTATATTACGGGTTTTTAAATCTCTGCAGAAGTGTGCGCTCAGCCGAGTACAAATTTATTGATACATCGCTGAAGCACAGACCCGCCTTTATATGTATGTGGAGTGCTTCCAGCAAATGTGTAGCTTTAGCCTTGCACTTCTGCCCAGAACCTTTGCTTCTTTCAACCGTGGCATGCACTCGCACACCATCACATGCGAAACTAAAGTCGAAAGTTTGTCTTGTTTTGCTAAGTTCTGAGAGTGATCCCTTAAGCCACCATTGAGGCAGCGCCCAATGTCTGCCCGATATAGCACTTGCCTCAGGATATGAGAATAAAGTATACCACACCTAGGGCACACCTGATGGAAGCATTTTCATGCTGCTTTTTGCAACCGCGCTGACCTTCACCGCAAATTTGGGGGCATAGCTTCGACAACCTGTTTGGCGTAGAAAAAAAAAACAAGCGGCACGTTGTGCCTGCTGGCCAATTTCTTGAGGTTGCGTGAAACCTTATGAATGTAAGGCATCACCTCAGGTTCGGTCTTCACGCGTTCAGGTGCAGCCTTCATTCGTCGGGGACTAAATTTCTTGAGGATTGCTTCAGCGACTGCTACAAGGACCGAGCAAGAGAATCCTGCGGCCAATAGCCTGCGAACCTCATTGTCAAAGCTAAAAATCATTTCCTGCCGCCACCGCTTTTGAAGCACCGATTCCATGCAGAGCGATGCAATTGCTCTTTTCGCTGTCTTTGAATGAGACGATTCATAGGGCAAAAGCTATTTCTTTGTAAGTGGGAAATACGCCCAACAGGTGTCGCCCGAATACGCCCAACCAACGTGTCGGCTATGCTTTCTCTGTAGATGTGGCGGATTTATTTTTTTCCGTCCCTCGACATGAACTTTTAGTTGCTGGGAAAGAGACTGTCGAAAATTCAGGCGAACTTTCTTTTCAGTTAGGGTGGATTGCTGGGCGTGTCGGATAAGCATGATGTGAAGTGAAGGCGCTAAAACAATGGTGGACGAAGAACGAAGACACAGAGGCGCCCTGTGTGCGTGTTATTTCTTCGTCTACCTTCGTTTTAGCGCCTTCAGTTCAGATCATTCTTTTCAGTCCACAGCAGGATTGTCTCCTGATGGTTTTTTTAAAGCTTTTAGGATTTTATGCGAGTGTCACTTTTATCATTTTTGACAGGCAGTCTTTTTGCAGCGCAATGACATTTGTATAGAGTCCTGTGTTGCAGCTATTTTGTGCGACATCTTTTTAGCTCATTCTGAACGACTTTTGGATCGAGATTTTATTGGAGGCTTGGTTTTAAAGGTTTTTAGATATGTCGATGATTTTTTTATCTATTTAAAAGCTTGTAATTACACCTCTTTTGAAGCTTCGGCAGGACAGGCTTTAAGTAATTTTAACGACCATGGTAAGGCTTGGCTTTTACCCATGAACTTCCGCAAAATGGCGAGATGCGTTTTTTAGACCTCAACCTGAGGATAACTAAAGGACACACCTGTTGGGCGTATTGCCCACGTGCGAAGGAAGAGCTTTTGCCCTATGAATCGTCTGAAAGACCATGGAAGGAGCAATTGCATCGCAGTGCATAGAATCGGCGCTTCAAAGGTCGTGCCCGCACGAAATGCTTTTTAGCTTTGGCAATCAAGTTCGCAGGCTTTCTGCCGCAGGCTTCCCTTGTTCGGTCCTTGTAGCAGTCGCTGAAACTCCTCAAGAAATTTAGTCCCCGACGAATGAAGGCTGCACCTGAACGCGCGAAGGCCAAACCTGAGGTGATGCCTTACATACATAAGGTTAAACACTAGCTCAAAAAAGTGGCCCGCAGGCACAACAACTGCTTGTCTTTTTCTGCGCCAAACAAACTGGCGCAGCTGTGCCCCCGCATATGCGGTCAAGGTCAGCGCGGTAGCAAAACGCAGCATGAAGATGTCTTCGTTAGGTGCGCCCTAAGAGTGGTATACTTTATTCCCCTGTCCTGCGGCAAGTGCTGCATCGGGAGACGGGGCGCTGCCTCAATGACCGCTTAGGGAATGTTCTCAAAACTTAACAAAACAAGACAAACTTGAGAATTTAATTTCGCATCTGATTGTTTCGAGTGCGTGCCACGGTTGAAAGAAGCACAGGTTCTTGGCAGAAGTACAAGCGCTAAAGCTACAGTTTTGCTGGAAGCACTCCACACACAAATAAAAAGCGGGTCTGTGCATCAGCGATGTTTCAGTAAATTTGGACTCGGTTGAGCTCACACTTCTGGAGAGATTTGAAAAACCGTAACATATGTCTTTTCACCAATTGGTCATGTGTTCACTTGTTGCTGCTTGGGTGTTTGATTATTTCACCTCCTGGGACTGTTTGGAATATTGCGATAAAAAAGGTGGCGCAGTTCGGTTGTGCGCATACGTTGGCATTTTCCTAAATATTGAACCCTTTTGAAAAATCAACGAGCTGTCAGTAGCGTTCTCTCGTCGTCGTGTCTACTTTTCGCCGTGCGTTCGTCTCCTTTTAGTGCTACCATCAGTTTTTCAGAACAATTTTTTCCGTCTAGCAAATGTTATCACTCAGTTAATGTCCTCATTCACAGTTGTGCCGCTGTATTATCCACCATCACTACTACATGAAAGATAATTGCTCCTAAAGAAGTAATGTTTCGTGGTGCAAATGCCGCTACTACAAGTATTCTTGCTAGCCAACAAAGCGTGGCAAGCTGTTTACGAATTGGAGTACAGTTAGCAAGGCCAACTTCCATATGCACGTTGCTTCGATTGAGTCATTCAAATCAGAGTGAAGGCAATTTTGGAGAAGCTTTATTTTTCTTCAGGCTGTGGGCGATGTCGATGCTGTAGATGACGAGATGGTATGAGAATAATAATAATAATAACAATAATAAGAAATTATGGGGTTTTACGTGCGAAAACCACTTTTTGATTATGGGGCACGCCGTAGTGGAGGACTCCGGAAATGTTGACCACCTGGGGTTCTTTACCGTGCACCTAAATCGAAGTACATGGGTGTTTTCGCATTTTGCCCCCATCGAAAATGCGGCCGCCTTGGCCGAGATGGTATGAGAAGAAAAGAAACGTGATTGTTCTGTGTCGTCAATAAAAGCGGTCGTCAACAGCGTAGTATAGAGGACGGACGTTCAAGGCAAGCCGTTTCCAGCCCCAATCTCCTGTCGTAATAACACGCCCTATACCGTACTTGGGATGGATCTAATAATGCCGTACTTTGGAGATAAAACGAGAGCCGGATTGTAGGGTGTACGTTAAAGTAAAATGTAGATATTTCCTTCATTAAACGGCATAATTTTATGTGTAATGATTACACCGTATCTTTTATGAACGAAACAGGATGCTGCCACACATGCGTCAGGGTGATGCACATTTCCTACTATCAGGGCTATAGCTGCGATACAGTGCGCTATAACAACAATGCATTTGGTCTTTGCAGCGTCCGCAACAGAAACAGATCATTGCTAGACGCCGCTAGCACTGCATTTTGTTAGGTGTAATCACTCAACATATGTCTCAATCAAAAGACAGTGCTTCAGTTGTTCTCATTAGTGTTCAGTGCTTGTGGTGCTCTAAGTGCAAAAGGAAGATGTTCGCGGAATTTTATTAGTCATCATCGTCATCATCAGCCTGGTTACGCCCACTGCTGGGCAAAGGCCTCTTCCATACTTCTCCAACAACCCCGGTCATGTACTAATTGTGGCCATGTCGTCCCTGCAAACTTCTTAATCTCATCCACCCACCTAACTTTCTGCCGCCCCCTGCTACGCTTCCCTTCCCTTAGAATCCAGTCCGTACCTCTTATTTACCATCGGTTATCTTCCCTCCTCATTACATGTCCTGCCCATGCCCATTTCTTTTTCTTGATTTCAACTAAGATATCATTAACTCACATTTGTTCCCTCACCCAATCTACTCTTTTCTTATCCCTTAACGTTACACCCATCATTATTCCTTCCATAGCTCTTTGTCTCGTCCTCAATTTAAGTAGAACCTTTTCATAAGCATTCAGGTTTCTGCTCCGTAGGTGAGTACTGGTAAGACACAGCTATTATACGCTTTTCCTTTCAGAGATAATGGCAACCTGCTGTTCATCATCTGAGAATGCCTGCCAAACGCACCCCAGCCATTCTTATTCCTCTGATTATTTCCGTCTCATGATCCGGATCCGCGGTCACTACCTGCCCTAAGTATATTGTTACGTAGGAAGACACCGGCGAAAAGCTATTTACAAGTATATTTACAAGGCAATACGCCGCAGTTGACCAAGAGGCAACAGCCCGCGCTAGCTTCCAATCGTCGTCTTCGTCTTCTTCCTGCGCGGCTCTTTGTCATTGGGAATACTACCCCGTAGCACTACCCCCGGCGGCAAAAGCGCCGTCCCGGAGCGACTAAAGGCTGGACTCTGAAGCGGTGTAGTAGCTCTTGAGCCTACTGACGTGCACGACATCACTAGACGCCAGAGTAGATGACGAGGTTGAGCTCACAGGAGCAATTTCATAAGTCACAGGCGTCACCTGGCGTAGCACGCGGTAGGGCCCTGTGTACCGCGAAAAGAGCTTTTCGGAAAGTCCGAAGTGACGACAGGGTGACCACAGGAGCACGAGTGCACCAGGCGAAAACTGTACGTCACGGTGGCGGGCGTTGTACCGACGCTGCTGCGTGGTTTGCGAGTCCGTCAGTCGAGCACGGGCAAGCTGGCGTGCATGATCGGCGAGGGCGATGGCGTCGCGCGCATACTCGGTTGTTGAGGTCGCAGCAGGAGGAAGTACCGTGTAAAGGGGCAAGGTCGGTTCGCGACCGTAGAGTAGATAAAATGGAGAAAATCCGGCGGTGTCGTGCCGGGAAGAATTGTAAGCAAAGGTGACGTAAGGAAGGGCAACGTCCCAGTCGTGGTGGTCCTTCGAAACGTACTTGGACAGCATGTCGGTAAGAGTACGGTTTAAGCACTCTGTCAGGCCATTGGTTTGAGGATGGTATGAGGTAGTCAGCTTGTGTTGAACAGAGCAGGAACGCACAATGTCGGCGATAACTTTCGAGAGGAAGTTACGACCACGGTCAGTAAGCAGCTGTCGCGGGGCGCCATGCACTAAGATAATGTCACGCAAGAGAAAGTCGGCGACGTCAGTGGCGCAACTGGTAGGTAGAGCCCGCGTGATAGCGTATCGGGTGGCGTAATCAGTTGCGACGGCTACCCATTTGTTCTCAGAGGATGACGTGGGAAAGGGACCGAGGAGGTCTAATCCAACACGAAAAAACGGTTCCACAGGGACGGTGATCGGCTGGAGATGACCGGAAGGTAGCACCTGAGGTGTTTTCCGACGCTGGCAGGGATCACAGGCAGCAACATAGCGTCGGACGGAGCGAGCAAGACCAGGCCAATAGAAGCGGCGGCGGACGCGGTCGTACGTGCGGGTTACGCCAAGATGTCCTGCAGTGGGTGCGTCATGCATCTGAAAGAGCACAGTTTGTCGTAGATGTTTTGGTACGACAAGAAGAAGATCAGGGCCATCAGGGAGGAAGCTCCTTCGGTACAGAATGCCGCCCTGGAGGACATATCGGCGAACGGATGCGTCGGTAGGTGTAGAGCGCAGACGCTCGATGAGTACTCGCAGCGATAGGTCTTGGTACTGCTCATCGGCGATGTTAGCGAAGGCAGACACAGAGAAAATGCCGTCGGTGGTACTACTGTCGGCGTCATCAGGCTCGTCTACCGGGTAGCGAGACAGGCAGTCAGCGTCCTTGTGTAGTCGGCCAGATTTGCAGGTGACAGAGAACGAATATTCTTGGAGGCGTAAGGCCCAGCGACCAAGTCTTCCTGAAGGGTCTTTCAAGGAGCATAACCAACAAAGCGCGTGATGGTCTGTGATAACGGAAAAGGGTCGGCCATATAAGTAGGGGCGGAACTTCGCAACCGCCCAAACTAGGGCCAGACACTCACGCTCAGTGATGGAATAGTTGCGCTCCGCGGGCGAGAGGAGCCTGCTGGCGTAAGCGATAACACGGTCGTGGCCACGCTGGCGTTGTGCCAGTACTGCGCCAATTCCGTGACCGCTGGCATCAGTACGGACTTCGGTAGGCGCAGAAGGATCGAAATGGGCCAGAATGGGAGGCGTTTTGAGAAGATCGATGAGAAGCGAGAATGCAGAGGCCTCGTTATCGCCCCACTGGAAACGGGCGTCTTTTTTCAAAAGCTCGGTTAGTGGTCGTGCTATGGCCGCGAAATTTTTGACGAAACGGCGGAAGTACGAGCAAAGGCCGATGAAGCGAGCACCGTGGAGGCAGTCAAGGGCGTCATCAATCCGAGGTAGGGGATACACGTCCTTTTTGGTAACCCTGTTAAGGTGCCGATAATCCACGCAAAAGCGCCATGAGCCATCCTTCTTTTTTTTACGAGCACAACCGGTGACGCCCATGGACTACATGACGGTTCAATAATGTTCTTGGCAAGCATTTTGCGAACTTCAGTGTGAATCACTTGACGCTCAGCCGGTGATACTCGATACGGGCGGCGATGAACAGGAGGAGCATCGCCGGTATTAATGCGATGTTTAACAGCTGTTGTTTGGGCCAAAGGACGATCGTTAAAGTAAAAAATATCTTGGTAGGAAATCAGAACGCGGTAGAGCGCACGAGCGTGCTCGGAGGGCATGTCGGGTGCAATCATTTTCTGTAAGTTGGCGATGGTACAAGTTGCCGACTGCGATGGTAGAGGAGGGTCGGTTGAATTGTCGTCTACTGAAATCGATGCTACAGAGTGATCCTCGAATGAGCAAAGTTGGGCCAGAGACATCCCGCGTGGCAGCACTTGTGTCATCAAGGCAAAATTGACCACTGGCAGGCAGACGCAATTCGCCGTAATAGATAAAATAGTATGAGGTAGTGTGATCCCGTGTGTAAGGAGGACGTCTTGTATAGGAGCCGCGATGTAGTGACCGTCGGGCACTGGTAGGGATGACACGAAGTCAACGTAAGTCAGTGCCGAAGGTGGCAAGCGAACGAAGTCGACGGAACTGAGGCGAGGAAGGTGTGCTTCAGCGGGATCCAGAACAGGCAGGTCGAGGCGGAGAGTACTGGCGGAGCAATCGATGAGAGCAGAATGTGCGGAGAGGAAGTCGAGGCCGAGGATGATGTCGTGGGGACAGTGAGCGATGACTGTGAATAGCACGGTAGTGGAGCGATCGGCGAAGGAGACGCGGGCGGCACACATACCAATTACGGGGGCTGTTCCGCCATCGGCGACTCGGTCAACAGGCGTCCTGGCGGGCGTGATTATTTTCCTCAGCCGGTTACGAAGATCCGCGCTCATTACCGACAAATGCGCCCCAGTGTCTATGAGAGCTGATACAGGAACACCGTCGATTTGCACGTCAAGAAGGTTAAGATGAGTGGGCAACGTCAGGAGAGGATTTGGCGGCGTAGGGAGCAATGCAGCGTCACCTCGAGGCGCTGCATCGTCTAGTTTTCCGGCTGGGAGCGGCGTCCGAAGGGAGTCGGCGAATAGGAACGACGGGGCTGGGGAGAGCGAGATTGTCGTCGTTGGGGCGAAGGCGAACGAGAATAGGGGCGGTTCGGCGCAGGAGAATCGGTGGCGGCATTATCTGAGCGGGCAGCATAGGGACGAGAAAGGCCACCTGGGGGGCGAGAGTAGGCAGTATATGTAGACTGGTTCAGGGAACTCCAGCGACTGCGGCAGTGCCGAGAAATGTGCCCAATTCGATGGCAGTGAAAACAAATTGTCTTGTCGTCTGCAGTGCGCCATTCAGAGGGGTTGCGGAAACGTGGTTGGTAAGAAGGTGCGGGACGGGGTGGAATCGAAGATGCCGGGTAGGGATCAGGGCGATGGGCCGAGCAGATGGTGTGAATACCCATGTTGGCGAACTCCTAGCGGACAACTGCCTGGATCAGGGAAACAGTGACTGCGGGTGCATTGGAGGGGCTGGAGTCGAACGCAGCCGGATAGGCGGCCTCGATCTCACGCTGGACAATCCTGGTAACATCGCCAGTGTTGTTGGGACGAGGAGCGTCGGCACAGGAAGATGTCGCTGGGGTGTTGGGCAGACGGGCAAACTGTTGGTCGATACGTCGGCTTTTAGCGAATTTCAGGCGGCGGCACTCTTTTATAACTGCATCCACCGTCGCGACGTTGTTAAAGACGAGCAAGTTGAAGGCGTCATCGGCAATGCCTTTGAGGATGTGGGAGACCTTGTCGGGCTCAGTCATGTGTGCGTCAACTTTGCGGCATAGAGCCAAGACGTCCTGAATGTACGTGACGTAGGGCTCCGTTGACGTCTGCACACGACCGGAAAGCGCCTTCTGCGCGGCAAGTTGGTGACCGTAGGGGTTGCCGAACAAGTCTCGAAGCTTTTGCTTAAGCGAATCCCAACTGGTCAGCTCATCTTCGTGCGTCCGATACCAAACTCGAGGTGTGCCACCGAGGTAAAAGACGACGTTGGCGAGCATGATAGTTGGGTCCCACCGGTTATTGCGGCTGACGTGTTCGTAAAGGCTGATCCAGTCCTCGACATCTTCCCCATCTTTTGCCGAGAACACGCCAGGATCACGGGGAGCGGAGAGGGGGATGTAGGTCGTCGAGGGGGCAGCAGGAGTCGGAGCCGGTGGAGTCGGGTTGGCGTCGCCGGGAGCCATGAAGGTAGGCTCGACGTACCGTCCACTGCGAAGCTCCGTGACGAGGTACAGGGAACGTCCACCTCCACCAAATATGTTACGTAGGAAGACGCCGGCGAAAAGCTATTTACAAGTATATTTACAAGGCAATACGCCGCAGTTGACCAAGAGGCAACAGCCCGCGCTAGCTTCCAATCGTCGTCTTCGTCTTCTTCCTGCGCGGCTATTTGTCATTGGGAATACTACACCGTAGCAATATGTATTGCCTTACCACTCCCAGTGCCTCGCTACCTATCGCAAACTGCTGTTCTCTTCTGAAACTGCTAAACATTACTTTAGTTTCCTGCAGATTAATTTTTAGACCTACCCTTCTGCTTTGCCTCTACAGGTCAGTGAGCATGTATTGCAATTGGTCCCCTGAGTTACTAAACAAGGCAATATCATCAGCGAATCGCAAGTTGCTAAGGTATCCTCCATCAACTTTTATCCCCCATTCTTCCCACTCCAGGTCTCTGAATACCTCCTGCAAACATGCGGTGAATAGCATTGGAGAGATCGTATCTCCCTGCCTGACGCCGTTCTTTATTGGGATTTTGTTGCTTTCTTTGGAGCTGCTATAGATATATTTCAGTAATTTTACATACGGCTCGTCTACACCCTGATTCCGTAACGCCTACATGACTGCTAAGGTTTCGACAGAATCAAACGCTTTCTCGTAATCAATGAAAGCTATATATAAATGTTGGTTATATTCCGCACATTTCTTTATCATCTGATTGATGGTGTGAATATGTTCTATTGTTGAGTAGCCTTTACAGAATCCTGCCTGATCATTTGCTTGACAGAAGTCTAAGGTGTTCCTGATTCTATCTGTGATTACCTTAGCAAATAGTTTGACGGCAATTGACAGTAAGCTATTCGGTCTATTATTTTTCAAGTCTTTGGCGTACCCTTTCGTATGGATTAGGATTATGTTAGCATTCTTCCAAGATTCCGGTACGCTTGAGGCCATGAGGCATTGCGTATACAGGGTGGCCAGTTTCTCTAGAACAATCTGCCCACCATTCTTCAACTTTGGATAGTACGGGACACTAAATAAGCACTAAGGGCAAAACTAAATGTATAACTCCACGGTCACACAAACTGACAAACCTTAATAAACAATTAGGCATGGCTCTGCTATCACAAACACCAGAGACCAGTGGAGCTGGGGGAAGGCCAGTAATGTAGTGCCAAACCACACACAAGATACGCGATTGCCGGCCACGTGTTCGTACGGCGTCCGCCAAAGGCGTCTACTACGGCGTCCGCAATTCGCGTGGCCAATACCGTAGTAGACGTTGCGATTGCCTCCACTCTGTACGAAGCGGCGCACGAGGAGGAGGACATCAAGGCATCCTAGCAGCCGCCAATAAGAACGCGCATCCTCCCTCGTCTGATCCCTGTGCTTCGCGTACCAAAGGAGAGGGCACAGATCTGGGCCGTGTTCCTCGCTCGCGTGCGCGCCGCTCCTTTGCCCCCACTAGGCTACACCCACCCTCGCCACCTCGCTATGCTGCGCTATGCTATTTTAACGCGACAGCGTTAAGGAGCTCGTGTCTCAGAAAAGCCGGTGTCGTCGGTGTCGGCGTCGGCGTACACGGCGTTGGCCGTGAGCGATAAATCACGGCAGGCACTTCATGAATAAAAACAAGTTGCAAGATGAGCTGGGTGGGAATCGAACCAGGGTCTCCGTAGTGTGAGACGGAGACTCTACCACTCAGCCAGGAGTTCCATGCTTCAAAGTGGTGCAAAAGCGCCTCTAGTGAATGCGCTGTTGCCTTAGAAACGAGCCGTAGAAAGTTATACTGCGGTGTATATCGGTAATTATGAACATGTAACTTGCAGAAGTTGCAGTTACACGAGTAGGGAAGTGCGTTTCCGCTACATTTCTTCAGCGCTTTCTGCACACGCAGAGCCGTCTTGCGGCAAACACAGAAGATCCCCTCCTCTCAATGTATGGTGCTGCCCCGACAGGTGGCGGGTCATGCGCGCGTTGGGGATGTGCGAGGACAGGTGCGAGGCGCGTCGCGTCCTGGACTCCCTCTCCCCTGACGACGTTTCTCCTTGCTCCCACACGGGTTGCAGAATCAAGCGTCCCTCCATTCTTTAGATCACTATCTCTCTATCTCTCTGCCCGTGCCGATCACGACGTTTGGCTGGCGTGCGTCGTTTCCCCCGGGTTCCGAGACACAGAGTTCTTTGGTTCGTTCCGCTTGCTCAGGCGCACGTTTCATTGCCGCGCCGAACGCTCCGTTGCTCGACGCTCACCGCGTCCGATGCGGGGCGCCTCGTAAGAGATCGCTGCGCCGTAGCCCATTGTCTTACACCCCTTGGTGGGTCGACGGGAACGCTGTCGCGTTCCACTCTTGAAGGCGAAGCTTAAGCGTCCTCCAATTTTTTATACTCTGCTTTCCCCCTCTCTGAACTCTCGCTCACCCAGCTCGGCGAAGCTGCGCACGTCAAGCGAAACCCAGCGATTGTCTAACAGCTCCACTGTAAAACTGTCCACTTTTCTTTACCTTTCAGGACACCAAACCAAATTAACAGCAACTCTATTTCTTTTATGAAGTTGCAAATGAAGTTTCAGTTGCGTGTAAATAAATTGAGCACTTTAGAACGTTGCTCGTATATGAGTGAGCTGTCTGATATTTTGATAGCTTAAAGCTTGGTGCAATTTTTAAATCAGTTTGTAATGAAGAAAGGAAGAGAATGACATCCCGGGCTCAGCGATCATCATCAAGAGCGAGGGCACGAGATCGGTGCTCGAACACCACCATCTTGTTCCGCCTGCGTACTGTTCCGAGCTACCACCTGTTTGTGGGTCTCGTCCAATAAACATCCTTATATTTGGTAGATCGTGCTGGGTATGCACATCGCCGGCACCCTGGAACTCCAATCCCACACATTGCACTCGACCATGCAAGATGACGCTGCCCAACCACTGCCACTTCTCCCGGCCGCCGTTTACCCTGGCCCGGTTCGCCAGTGAGACCCACCGGTATTTTCGGGCACGGAAGACCAGGACGCTGAGGACTAGCTGTCGTCCTTCGAAAAAGTTAGTGAACCCGACCAGTGGGATGACGCTGCTAAGCTGAGTACCACGAACTTTTACCTGGCTGGCCTGGCAAAGCTGTGGTATACAAACCACGAGTCTGAATATGAGAACTGGTCCGATTTCAAGGAAACAATATATGCCGTTTTTGGTCGCCCGGCCGTGCGGAAGTTACGCACCAAACAACCGCTGCGCACACGGGCACGGGAACCCAATGAAACTTTTACTGCCTATATTGAGGACATAATCGATCTCTGCAGGCGCACCGATGCCTCAATGAGCGAAAGTGCCAAAATACAGCATATTATGAAGGGTGTCGACGACGATGTCTTGCAAATGCTTCATGCGAAGTCTCCTGGCACTGTGTCTGAAGTGGTAACCCTGTGCCACAGCTATGACGAATTGCGAAGGCGGCATGCTCTCACCCGACGTTCATCTCAGACGTACAATCAACCAGTAGCTGCACTGGACATCATGCCTGACTAGTCACACCTCCTCGCGCAAATGAAAGAATTTGTGCGTGAGGAGGTGGCCCGTCAGTTGTGTCGCGTGCCGTTTGCTCAGCGTCAGGAGCCCCCACAGCAGCAGCAACTGCAGTGACCAATCCGGTTGGCTGCCGTGATTCAACACGTCATTCAAGAACAGATTTCCGAGACCATGCCGGTGCCCATTCCGAAGCAACCTGTCGCCGCACCTCTTAGTTCCGCTGAGGTAGTTAAGCGGCAGCAGCTTCAACAGCCGTCACCGTCTCCTGGTGTGTCGTATGCTGCCGCCCCAATTCAGCCGTGCCTGACATGGGCTGTTTCCATCACTGCAAATCCCTGGCGAACGCGCGACAACCGGCCGATCTGTTTTGCATGCGGTGGCCTTGGTTATATCGCCCGATTCTGCCGCCGTCGCGCGCCAGGATACTCAGACGCCCGTTAACCGAACTACATGGATCGTCCGCACTCTCATTATGAAAGTCCAGGCCGCCAAACAAGCACGTGTTCACGTGACTATCAGCAACCCACGTGTCGTCACTCACCTTCATCCCGTCGCCACTCCTTGTCGCCCATGCGTCGTCCACCAGGCCCTGAAAATGAGGAAAACTAGCCCCAGCAGTTCGTGAGGCAAGTACTGCGCTGTCGAAATGCTCAAGTCCTCCAACTTTCCCGCCGAATATTGTCGAACTTTTTGTAGAAGGCACCCATGCATATGCTCTTATCGATACCGGTGTTGCCGTTTCTGTTATAGATGCCACACTTTGACGCAAGCTTCGGAAGGTGACCACGCCTCTTGAGATGATTCACTTACGTACAGCGAACGTACACCCTGTTCGGCCTATAGCCACCCGCATTGTTCCACTTTTTATTGCTAAAGAGCACTAAATTGGTGAGTTTGTCATAGTTTCATCCTGCTCGCACGACATCATACTTGGCTGGGACTTTCTATCGTATTATCACGCCGTTATTTATTGTGCCAGATCTGAACCTGAGCACTTCCCGTTGTGCGACCAGTCCTACAACACCGCTCATCAAGCCGCACACAAACTAGTCATAGCAGAAGACACAGAAATTCCACCGACAGCAGCTGCTTTGCTCTCAGTGTTCTGCAACAGCATATGTTATGAAGCTGCATTCTTTGAACATTCACGCCTCCTTCCAAGTTGGAAGCCACTTCTTCTGCCTTATTCGACCTTCTCTATATTGATTGGAACAAGCGCTCTCTTCCTCACAAATTATCATCCGTATCCCATCAAACTGCTTAAAGGTGAATCCCTTGGATGCGTGCAACGCCCTTGGATGCGTGCAACCCATTGATATCGGCCAATTTTTTTCGGTGCAGCAAGATACAGGTCGACGCGACCTCGACATCGTCAGTGCTCCTAATCCTTCTGGTGTACCAGCTGCCGGTCTATTCGATTCGTCGATCGCAAACGAACTTTCGCCATTTGAACGCTCTACTCTTCTCCAGCTGCTCTACCAGTTCCGCGACTATTTCGATGTTGCCCAACGTGCCCTTGGCCGAACTTCTTCCAGTGTTCACTACATCGACACCGGCTCCAACTCGCCAGTGCGACAACGTCCTTACAGCGTCTCCAACGCGGAACGTCAAGTTATTAGCGACCAGATTGACGATATGCCAAACGCGACGTTATTCCCTCTTCACAAAGTCCGTGGGCATCCCCTGTGGTTCTCGTTAAAAAAAAAGTGGGATGGATCGATTCGTTTCTGCGTGGATTACCGGCGCCTAAAGAAAGTCACTCAAAAAGACGTGTACCCTTTACCAGGATTGACGATGCTAGTGATTGCCAACAAGGTGCCGAGTTTCTTTTTTTTGTCATTAGATTTGCGTTCAGGGTATCGGCAGGTGCCTTTAACAGAGGCCGACCGTTCAAAGACAGCTTTCGTCACGCCTGACGGTCTATATGAATTCAATGTCATGCCGTTCTGCCTCTACAATGCGCCTGCCACCTTCGAGCGCATGATGGACTCGGTTCTGTGGGGTTTGAAGTGTCACATATTTCTCTGCTACCTCGAAGACATTGTTGTGTTTGCGCCACATTTCGCAATCCATCTCGAACGCCTCAACCATGTCCTGACTTGTCTGAAGACCGCTCAGCTCCAACTAAATCTCAAGAAGTGCCGCTTTGCTGCTTGAAAACTTACAATTCTCGGACGCGTCGTATCAATGGATGGTGTGCTTCCGGACTCGGCTAAGCTACGTGCCGTGACCCACTTGCCCGAACCGACGACTCTAAAGTAGTTACGAAGCTTCATGGGGTTATGCTGCTACTTTCGCCGGTTTGTGCGCAACTTGGCCTCTATAATTGCGGCTTTTACCCAACTTTTAAGCAACGCCTCCAATCTCTCGTCATGCTCTTCTCGGTCTGACCAAGCCTTGTCCGCCCTTCGCCATGTCCTGACGTCACCACCTATACTGCGGCACTACGATCCTACGGCCGCAACTGAGGTGCACACAGATGCCGGCGGTGTCGGCCTCGGTGCTGTTCTCGCACAACGAAATCCTGGTTTCGCAGAGTATGTTGTCGCATACGCAGCAGAACGCTCACCAAGGCTGAATCAAACTATAGCGTCAGCGCGAAAGAATGCTTGGCAATAGCCAGGGCGCTTGTTAAGTTCCGCCCTTACTTATATGGCCGCTCGTTTGATGTATATACGGACCATCATGTTGGTTGTCTTCGCTGAAGGATTCCTCAGGTCGCCTTGCCCGTTGGGCTCTTCGACTGCTAGAGTTATACATCCGCGTTATATATCGTTCCGGACACAAGCATGCCGCTTCGGATGCACTGTCGTGGTCAACACTATCCACCGAAACTTCGTCCATATCCACTATACACCACCCATTGTTAGCTCTTGAAGTCACCACCGTCTCCTCTGCACAGCGCCACGATCGGTGGATTGCTTCGCTCCTTGACGTTTTATCCGAGGCACCCACACTTTTGACCGCTCGAACACTGCGACGCCAAGCTTTGCACTTCAGCATCCGTGTACCCGCGCAACTACTCGCCAGATGGTAGGAAGTGGCTCCTAGTTCTCCCGCAAACGCTGAGCTCTACAATCTGCGCGTCTTTTCACTCTGACTCACGGTGTGCTTATGGCGGTATCTTCAAGACCTATGAGTGCTTACGGAAACGGTACTACGGGCGCGGAATGTTTCGCTTTGTCCGCAAGTTCATTCACGCCTGCCACGAGTGTCAGTGATGAAAAAAAAAGCACTGCATCATGCCGCAGGTTCATTTCAGCCCCTTCAATGTCCAGGACACCCATTCGACCCCGTTGGAATTGATATTTATGGACCTTTACCGTAGACCACGGCGGGAAACCGATGGGCTATCATTGCTGTCGACCACCTAACGCGGAAACCGCTGCTCTTCCTACGCTGACAGCACAGGACGTCGCCTCTTTCATCCTCAAATCCTCAAGGGTTTTGTGCTTCACCGCGGTCCTTCTCGGGAACTCCTCAGTGACCATGGTCACGCATTTCTCTCCGATGTAATTCAAGTACTTCTCCACCAGTGCAAAATTGTACATCGGACGCGTACTGCCTACCACCCTCAGACGAATGGTCTGACTGAGCGGTTTAATCAGACACTGGACGACATGCTTGTGACACATGTTGCATCTGATAACTCAAACTGGGACCAGGTTCTTCCGTTTGCGACATACGCGTACATCACCGCTACGCAAGTCACAACCGGGTTTTCTCCCTTCTTCCTTCTGTACGGTCGCCAGCTGACGCACAATACCGACACGATGCTGCCATACGCACCAGATGCCTCAGAGTGTACGCCCGTGTCGGAAGGTGCCCGTTAGGCTGAAGATTGCCGGTAACTGGCCAAGCGCATAACTACAGCCGAACAACAACGTCAGAAAAACGCCCGCGATGAGGACCACTCTCCTGCCGCAACATTTGCTCCTGGAGCACTTGTGTGGCTGCTTG
The DNA here is from genome assembly GCF_038994185.2 of Dermacentor albipictus. NCBI lineage: Eukaryota > Metazoa > Arthropoda > Arachnida > Ixodida > Ixodidae > Dermacentor > Dermacentor albipictus. The sequence continues at coordinate 72,767,041 of NC_091830.1, forward strand.
TACAACCGTGGTCCCCTGGCTTGTAGTCCAAACTACTCTCAAATTATCATGGTCCCTACTGCATAGTCGAGCGTACCTCACCCGTAAACTACGTCATTGAACCTCTTACGCCACACAGCGACCGTCGTCGGTGTGGACGTGATGTTGTTCACGTAAACCGCCTCAAGCCGCACTTTGACCCTCTCGTCCCCTCCTGTTAGATCACCAGGATAGCTCCACCTTTCTAGATGGGTGTTATTGTAATGAAGAAAGGAAGAGAATGACATCCCGGGCTCAGCGATTATCGTCAAGAGCGGAGGGCACGAGATCGGCGCTCGAACACCACCATCTTGTACCCTTGCGTTCTGCTCCAAGCTACCGCCTGTTTGTGAGACTGGTCCAATAAGCCTCTTTACAAATTTAACAAATACGCTATTTCATCAGCACACACTAATTTGTGAGAGCATTGACAACAATGATCCCTCCAATTTTCACTAGACGCGAACTTGGTGGTGTTTATTGGTCAGCCAGGGCAGTAGTTCAAATTATACGTTGTACCTAAAAACTACATATAAAGCTCCCAGCAGCCCGGACACAAATTTGCTACTAAGACTAATTTTTTCTGATACTTTCAATTTTGTTTCTAGACTACCCCTGACTTGGCCATAACTTTAAAGAAATATATAAAGGTGCGTTCTTTTTAGTTCATCGAGCAACCGTTGAAACCTAATGTGAGCCTTGTATACAGCCCCGAAGAAGAAGGAAACGAGGTGTCTGTAATTATTTGCAAATCTAAAAATTGGTCGAGGAAGCTTAACTTTTTTGCAACACAATGCACTTAATCTCACAACACTTTCTAGCAACAAACAACTTTGTATGAAATAGAGTTATCTTGGGTTGTAGAAACGGTTAGCTGGTAACGGCTATATGACACTTAAAAATGGTTAGACTTTTTGCATGGATAGTATGTAGTTCATCATCATCATAATCATTCGTTGACCCTTAAAGGCCCCTTGTTGGGGGATTACATAAGGGGGAGCACACATAAGAAGAAAATTGAAACAGTCATGGCTGAATAAAAAAACAATACCAGTCACAAGGGTAGAGAAGGTGTAATGAAATGACAGTAAAACACAAAAAATAATAACCAGTGTACTAAAAAAAGTGCGATGCAGTAAAAATAGGTCAAATACGTTAAGCATCAATACTCGGAAAGTTCGTTAGTATGTTTCGAAACTTGGTAAGGTTACGTTCGAGTACTACGCGCTCAGATAAGCTAGTCCATTGAGCAATAGCTACCGACAAGAAAGATTTACTAAAGGATTTAGTAGAGCCGTGAAAACATTGAAGACTGAGGTTGTTTGAGAGACGGCATGAAGTGCGGTTGTGTGGCAAATGAAGCATCTCGCGTAAATGTTGGAAATTGTAATAAAGCTTTTGAGAGAGGCACAAGCGTGAGATTTTTCGGCGATGCGCTAATGATTGTATGTGGAGATGTGAAGATGATACCAAGGTTCCTGTATGATTCAACCAGATCAATAGGAAGGGAATGCAAACAGTAAGAGTATGAGTTTCCGCCATATGCGCATGAACTTAGGAATAGGAACTTACATTTTTTGACGTTCAGCTGCATGAGCCATTCTGCGCACCATTTTTCAATTGCAGTGAGGTCACACGGTGAAAGCAACTGATCATTGTGTGAGTTTATATGGCGGTACACAGCACGCATTCATGAGCAAAGAGCCGGATCGATGACGAAATACCAGAAGGGAGGTCATTAATGAAAATAAAAACAAAAGGGATCCAAGGACTGAATCTTGCGGTACACCTGATAACACTTCGGGGGCTGTAGAGCGACGGAGTCCAATCACTGTAAACTGTGATCGGCCCATTAGGAAGCACCGGTCAGGTCGTGATTAGAGGACGGAGACATAAGCTGTTTACTTTGATGATTAGTCGTTCTTGAGTTACATGGTTAAAGGCTTTCGAAAAGTATTGGTAAATTACGTCTGTTTGGAAGGGAGAATCAAGGTTTAAATGGAGGTCAGTAGTGAATTCAAAGAGTTGAGTTTCACAAAAGTGACCTAGTCGGAAGCCATGCCGGTTACAGAAAAGGAAAGAGCTTCAAGATGAGAGGCAACATGAGAATAGATTATGTGTTCAAGAAGTTCGCACGAAATACAGGTGAGTGATATCGGGCGATGATTCGAGGGACCATTTCTGTCGCCGCTTTTGAAAACCGGGGTAACCTTGCTTAACTTCCAGTCGTTAGGAATGGTACGGGTAGTTTTGGACGGCGAAAAAATAATTTGTATAAATTTACTAGTAAGCATCTTAGTGCTTTTCACATCAGCGGGAATATTATCCGGACCGGGAGCACTGGAGACATTGATATTATCGATCAGTGCCAAAATGCCCTCAGATGTGACGTCAATTCAAGGCATGCGGGAAAAGTTGAAGTCAGGAAGGGTGCTGCTACTTAAGGCGGGTCCTTTAGTGAAAACAGAAGCAAAACAGGAATTCATGACATCGCATCGGTGATCGGAAGGGAGAGGTGATCAATCAGGAAATGACAAAGTTATATTGTGTGAAGCACTCTGGTTTGTAAGTAGAAGTTTCCAAAATTTCTGTGGGTTTTCCCGAAGGATACCAATAAGCTCATTATGAAAAAAAATTCTTTTTTGATTGCCTCAACAAATTATTGCACGGGCGGAGGCATGCGAAATACTTTTTCCATTTGGCATCGCATTCCGATAGTTTAGCTGCCGCAAAAGGCGCTTTTTTGTTTACGAGCGTCCTAGGGGAGTTGGTGAACCAAGGTATATCGACGTCGCTGTAAATACGGACAATCACGCACTTCAGATATGCCACACACTTCTCGACAAGAGACAATATCTTTTGTTTATAATGTAGCCAATTGCTCTCTACACTTCGCGAGGAAGCTAACTGTTCAAAAGACAAAAAGAAAGCATCTAATTCCTGATTTATTTTGGAGAAGTCCGCTTTGTTGTAATCACGGATATATTTTGTTGAAGGCTGACTAGTTGTACCTGAAAGGGCAGGTCAAATAACAGTAATGATCACTTAGGCCATCAATACTTATTAACAATTGAACAGCATCGTGGTTGGAAACCAAAACTAAATCAAGAATATTGGCACCACGAGTCGGCGTAGACACCATTTGGGTGAAGTTAAATGTTAGTACAAGATCAAGAAATTCTGTAGATAGCTGTGAAGATGCTGTCATTTTGTCACAGTTAAAATCACCGCAGAGGATGAAGCTACCTATGGGAAATGTAGCAAATAAATGCAAAAGCAAGTTGTGTAGGTCTTTCGTAAAATATTTATCGCAGTCTGGCGCATGGTAGCATGCGATGATAATATTTGCGCAAAAATGAAAGCACTCTTTCGCAAAGAATTTCTTGTTCGCTGTTGATTTGTATAGTGTAGGAAGACAGATCAGGTTTAATCAGTAATAGAACACCAATCCCCGGCGACCAACCCTGTCATTTCTGAATACGTTGAATCCGTTACTGGACAAAAGTTCTTTTTCTATATCAGTAGTAAGCCATCGACTCTGTAAATACTGACACGTGTACTTATATTTATCGGGCGACCAAGTTTCGCCGCCTAACAAACCTTATCGCGCAGCGCGGGACCCGCCTCCGTTCTTCAACGTCGCCACCACGTGACAATATTGCAATGTCGGCGCAAGTGTCATCAACAACGCCTTCTATTAGGTCTTTTTTTTAGGAAGAGTGCTTTGTACGTTTCGCAGAAGTTCATGTGCATTCAACTACCCATATAGATTTGCCAGATCATCTGCTTCAGTCTCAATAAATTTATTCCTAGTCGAATACGCACGTATGCCACAGAAACGATCAAAGTTCTGTGCGCTCATAATACAATAATTACGCTCCCATGCATTTGCATATATGCGAATATGTTGCAAGGGCTGCAGCAAACACTGCGACCCATTTAGTCCAGCGAGGAAACTAATACAGCGCCAAACAACCTGTATTATTACCGTGAAACCGAGGACTCAATAATTATTTTTAACGTTCGTAGTTAGGTCAGTAACGTTAAAAGATTGGGAGTCATTCCAAGTACTATGGTGCTTTTATTTTATTAAAGTTAAATGTGTTACGGAGAGTTATTTCGTAAGATTAGGAAACGTTGATCATAACGGCAGCGTCACACTTTGGAACACTTCATTAAGAAGTCTTTGGAAAAGCTGTATTTTACCCACACTCATTAATCTTCACACTTAAGCTTTCCATGGTGGTCCGCCCCCTGTTGTTAAGTTTTGTATTGGTGGCATTTCTACTGATGCCATGGCTGCATGCAAAATTTTGGGCCGCTGGTAAAAGTCAATCATATAGGGTACTGAGGTTTAAAAATAATATAGTTCCACATTCGAAGACCACGATATCCTTATGACGCACGCCGTAGTGATGAACGGCAGAATAATTCGGTCCACCTGGGGTTCTTTAATGTGCACCTAAATCTAAGTGCACGGGTGTTTTTGCATTTCGCCCCCATCGAAATGTGGCCATCGTGACCGGGATTTGATCCCGCTACCTCGTGCTTAGCAGCCCAACATTATAGACACTAAGCAACCACGGATGCTCTTAGATACCTGATTAAGCAATTTATTACACATGACATGAATAACAGCAACACTTTAAATTGCCCGGGCATGACCCACAACGTGTACCTTATTTTCGCTTTCACTAAATATATGCTTTGTGTAAGGTCTAGTCGCCTCGGAACGCTGGAAGACATATAAAATGGTCACAGAACGCTCCAGAACAGATGGAGTTGTACTTTGTTTTCGCAAGTGATATTTATTTCATCGGAATCTTACATTGCACATAAATTAACCATACATCTCCGTACAGACTTGGTAAGACGGCATTTTGTCTTATGTAATGCCAGTGGGCTATGGTTTGTGTCCGTTGTAAAACCTATTCCAAACGCTCCTTGCATGGGTAATTATTGCAACAAATACATTGAACCCACATACTTTACATTTTGCCTACATGTTACCCATTTGTCCACGCATTTGTCTACGAAACCTATACAAGGAGTCTTATCTTGTCCACAGATGACACTGGGTGGTCGGCGCATAACGCATGAAAATAGCCAAAGAAAATAGTGTTGAACAAATTTTTGTCGACCTTCTAATTAAGTAAGAAACACTAATTTTGCGCCACAGGGCACTAAAATCTCCCCTATTTGCACAAAACATAAAGTTTGTGGAACGCAAGGAGCTCTCAGGCATCTGGAAATTTTACTGACAACGGACACGCCAGTTTTGCAGACATTTTGCACCCGGCGTGGTTGCTCAGTGGCTGTGGTGTCGGGCTGCTGAGCACGAGGTCGTGGGATCGAATCCCGGCCATGGCAGCCGCTTTTCGATGGGGTCGAAATGCCAAGACACCCGTGTGCTTAGATTTAGGTACACGTAAAAGAACCCCGGGTGGTCGAAATTTCCGGAGTCCTCCACTACGACGCACCTCATAATCAGAAAGTGGTTTTGGCACGTAAAACCCCAAAATTAAAAAAAATTGTGCAAAATTTGTATATTATCTATATGCAATTACCTCCGCACATGTATAACTGTCATATAGCCGCCGCGGTTACTCAGTGGCTATAGTGTTAGGCTGCTGAATACGAGGTCGTGGGATTGAATCCCGGCCACGGCAGCCGCATTCCTATGGGGGCGAAATGCGAAAACACCCGTGTGCTTAGTTTTAGGTGCATGTTAAAGGACCCCAGGTGGTCGAAACTTCCGGAGTCCCCTACCTCGGCGTGCCTCATAATCAGAAAGTGGTTTTGGCACGTCAAACCCCATAAGTAAAGAAAACTGTCCTACTCGCCAGTGTACTTCACTAAGAATAGTCTTGGCGGCATATGTAGTTTTGTAACTGCAGCGGGCTGAGTTTTGGACTGCTCTCGCTGCACTCACAAAACGCCACTTTGACCGTAATTTAGTGCAAATGACGTAGCCAACCGACGTACTTCGAACTTTTCGTTATTATCCATAATCGTTCCCTTATGTGAAAGAGAATGGAACCAGGTACCTTACATCTCTCTCCGAAGACATGTATGAGCCTCGAATGCAACAATAACATAAAGAAACGATGACGGTTCACTAATTATTTGCAAGGCTTCTGTTTGAACCAGTAGCACGAATGCTTAGCGACTTACTACGCCCACGATCTTTATTTGATTAACGGAAACCTAAATTGGTGCCTTGGGTAGTTCTTTTTGCAAGTTGTGAAATATTGCGAATAACGCTGGTATGACTCTTTGGAAGGCTTCAATAAATAAATCCCTACAAAGGCTGTTTCTTAAGCTACACCTAGAACCATACAGGGCAATTCAGCAAGAACTTTCAAGTTCCTTTTACAGGTGCCTGTGGCAGATAGCACACTTTCAGTTCATTAGCTAGTCTACACGAAGAGGCGGATATTACTTACGCGAAAAACTGAAATGCGTAATCGACTGATTAGCAGAACTCTACTACTTAAGTTCTCGAATTACCTTATGGTTCATATTGCAATTTACAAATTCTAGGCGTGGGTTTGGCTACGTTGGTCCACTTGGAAAGATTTCTCAGGATGAGACCAGTTTCGAGATATAAATTCTCCAACTTCGCTGCGTCTGCATGGTATTTGTTACGTACTGATTGCAGTTTAATGGAGAATAAACTAAAACAGAAACTGACATTGAAATGTACTGACCTTCCCGTTACGTTTTTCAATGCATCAAATAACATTCGTGAATTATAGTCGGATACAACTTTAGAAAAAAGGGGGCGTTTACTCCTCCGAGGCGGAGGCAGACGAGCATCCACCAATGGGCGCGCGCTCTGGACAAACGTCATGAGCCAGACGGCTGGTGACCCCGCCGACGGAGAAGATGGCCGCCCGCGCTTCGAACTGGGTGAAGTCGCGACAGCTGTGTGCTTCAGCCCCTCGTCAGAGTGAATTCCAGTAGTGTTTGTGAGGGTCTATCATGCCGGAAATATTACTATGATCTTACGATGCGCCATTTATGCCGCGTGCATTTATTCTGAGCCGTGATCCGTTGAAGGAACATTGCAGCGAGCATCGCTGGCGCTGTGCTACGCTTTGCCTGTAAACAGGATCCCACGGCGACCGCTGCGAACACACATCCTGCGTACTTGTTCCATGTTGTTTTATTTCGTTATGGCGAGAAAGTTTTCCAAAGACTGGTGCCTATGGTAGCAGCGGGTGTGTTTTTCGTCGGATGGGGTGAAATGGTGGAGCAAACCCATTCTCAGGAGAAATCAGAAAAGTTCGCGCAACAGAAACTATTTGCAGAAGAAGCCTTCAACGCAAAGATTTCTCGCCGTCAACTTAGCGTAAACTATCAATAGAGAGGTTTTAGCTTTTCCGGTATTACGGTAAAACGCAGGCGGACGCCCGGCGCGTTGGGGCGTTGGGGCGGAGGCGTAAACGTGAGCGGTCGAGCGGTCTGCACGGTGCAGCCACCAGGTGGCGCAGTGCTCAAACAGACAGAAACAGTTAATATTGCATTAACCGAGCGTATTCTTCTTCGCTGCTGGTGTAAATTTTCGGCACTGGCATAATCGTGTTGCAGCCCCAACGCCCCAATGCCCCGTCCGCCTGCGTTTTACCGGAATACCGACGGTGTTCCGGTGTACCGGAATACCGACGAAGCGACGGTGTTCGAGTGTTGTGTGGCACCGTCGATTGATTGCTGTACACCAGTTATCACTGCACGCGCAAGCTGTAGAATGCGTGCTGTGAAATTGTGAAAACACAAAACCAAAAAATATAAATTTTATGCTATTTGAAACCAAGAGTATTTATTTAAAACGATGAATGAAGCATTTTTGCACCTTCCTGCCTCGACCGTATTCTCGCCCCAGGTTTGTAATGGTTGCGATAAATGCATTGTTTTATATAAGTACTTTTTCTATAGCAACTGATTCATTTTAAGCATGAGAAACGAGTAGTAGATACGCCCTGTACAAGTGAACAAACGCAAAAGCGTTGCAGAGCTGCTCTTTCTACTTTTGTCACTTGCAATGAAGCTAAAGAGCAGACGACGGGCAGCGTTGTGAAAGGCACGGGGTTATTTTTCTGCCGCTATCCGGCATGTGCTGCAGCACATGAGAACTCTAGTAAACCAGTCATCAAAATGCAAAAGTCTTTATTTATACCGAGAATTACGCATTTCAGGAGCACGATGTTTCGAGCGGGACTATTTTAGTCGCGGAGGCTATCGGCTGGCGCGCTTCGGTCATCTGGGTGGGGCCTCCCCTTTTTTCTAAAGTTGTATCCGACTATAGTATGTAGAGAGTGCTGTCATCCTGAGAATGCATTTCAAATGAATCAACCTTGCGAACTCTACGGTTAGAATTTGTAAATTGCAATATCGGCCATAAGATAGTTAGTTAGCAAGCTAATTATGAATTTGGTAATTATTCGATTATGCATTTTCATCTTTTGTGGAAGTTATGTCCGTCTCTTGGAGTAGACCAGCTAGTGAACTAGAACTGTAGCAGCAGCCATCGGCAACCTTTAAGAGTTTTGAAAGTGTTCGCAGAAAGAGGCGGTATACCGCGCCTAACGCACAACATGCCTGCAACCGCAACGAAATATAAGCGGTGTTTCTCGAGAAGTTCACCAAGGAAAGTGGGCAAGAGCAACCGCTTGCTGAGTATGAAGCATAAGAATGAAAAAATGCGCATGTTAAGCAATTATTTTCAAAGCACATAATTATTCTACGCACATCAAACTTGCTTTACCCGGCACAAACTTGCTTTACCCGGCACAAGCCCCCTTTCCTGTGACTATTACATCTCAGCCATTTGTGGTTCCACTTAGGCAAAAGAAACCGTTTGAGCGCTTTAGATACTGCTTCCAAACAGGCAAAGACAATCGTTTAACTCTTTTTATTGCACCGCTAATTCACAAAACCAATTGAAAATCTACCTGCCTATTTACCGTAAAACTCGGCATATCTCCTCAGGTGATAGATCTCCTGAGTGATTCAACTTGATAATAAAACAGGGAATACTGGCATATGACATTTGTTGCGTGCTTCTAGTCTTATTAATAGCATTGCCGTAAAATCCCGGCATTGACATTATTCCTAACGCTGGGGTTTGCAAGGACACAATATCGCACTTTATGTTGGCAAGTTTTCTGCCAAAGAATGAACAACAGCATACATGGTTGCGAATATAAACGCCTACTTTTCGGAGTTTTCCAATTACTTTTTGTCCATTTATTCAAAATGACACAACGTAGAACTTGGGCATTTTTAGAGCACTTGATCCTTTAATATAGCAAGAGTTTCTTTACTGAGCAGACTCATGTTGTTATATTGTCTAAACGAGTAGAATTTCACGGCTAATATAATTGTTTTGCTTGCAATGCAGGTAATCTTTACCGCGAAGACCCTCTTCTTAACGAAAGCATCCTGGAATGTATACCACACAAATCTTATGAGGTGCATGAAATCGTCCTATGATCGGGTGAGTGCAGGTGGAATAAGCCGCACAGTGGAGTTTCATCAGAGAACTGGAACAATATCAGTGCCACAGGTACGTGAATTCAATGTAGTCCTAAAATGCCCGTTAAATCTTTTACCCACCCCTTGACCGGGATATATTTCTGCGTGTGTTTGCCGGGAAGACATCAACGAAGTACTATGTTGCGGTTGCGTTGTGATTATTGCATCGAGATTTCATGTGAGCATGAAGAGAGAGTTCAATCGAGCAAAATTTGTGGACGCGCTCTTGCCTCTAAGATTATCGCCGAAATAGCACATAACTTACTCTGTAAAAAAAGCACTTCGAAAATACTTTTGCGTTGCTTGTAAAACCGAGACATGCTTACAGTATGACTACAAGACAGAAGCCTCGCCAGAATTGACGCCTGAAACAACCGAGCCCACCGACGCAACAGAAAAAGAAGGTGACAATGAGGACAGCATGTATCAGTGCATTTGGTGTCTGGCGCTCCTTCCTTCCCGAGAGCCGCAAGGGAAACCTGTGCGAGACGTGCGAGACGGTACTTCTGCACGAATGCTGGACCAGACAAAGATGGAACCGGCGCGTGGTCATATGCAGCAGCAAATAAATGCAAGAAACATATTCGGCGGACCAGAAGCAACGGTGAGTGAACGACGTGACTGCCCAGTACTGTTCAAATGTCGGGTATATTGCGCTGGTCATACACTGCCGTTGGTGTCCCTTGCCCACAGTGTGACTTCCACAATAGGTAGGAAAAAGTGGCTTGAATGCTTTTAGAATTCTTAGGCGAGGAATAACGAGGGTATCCTGCAAAATTGTCGAAATGCTTCTAACTACGGAACAGATAAAACTTTCATTGTAAAAAAGAAAACTGTCAGGCGGCACCAAGCTTCCTGAATTTCTTTATGCAACAATTACCACCTAATACCAGATCATGAAATTTAAGTTCCAAGGTTATTTAACTGCACTATGTAATCATGACTTTGTAGCTTTAAATGTCTGTATCAGGACTGTGGAGCACCTAGCAAAGTGAGAAAATTTCGAAAACATGTGGAATTGATTTCAAACAAGGAAACGCAGGGCTGTGTATACAGAAGCTTTACTGCGAATGTCTGAGTTTTTATTTGTTTGGCTTATCGCTTTACACCATTAATGCACAAACGTTCTCAATATCTTTATCAAACACAACTTCCCACTACTACACTACACTACACTCAAATTTCTTGAACATAATTAAATTGTAAATGAACCTAAAATCTGTCTGTGTGTTTGTGCAAGATCACTACCTTCTAAATAAAGTGCATGCCCTTTCTAGACATTAATATCAGCGTGCCGCAGTCTAATTTCTGTCTATGCTACATATAGTGAGAACTGGTGACCAACATAGCACTTATGGTCATGGAAAAAGTGTTTGGAGTGTTCTTTGCTCTATGCCCGAATAAAGCATTGACAGCAATCCATGAAAGCTTGCCCTGCGATGTTGCGCTTCTGGCCAACAATACAGGTTGCTCTCCATGGAACAAAGAATCGCTTTTCGTTCCAACTTGTCTTTGCATGGTTTAATGGCAGCACTCAGTTTAATAAATAAAAACTTGGATGCTACAGTCACTCACAACTTTCTGGCGCTCTCAATATCGACATGTCTTCGACATTCAGAGCAAATAGTTATGTACCGCTGTAGTAGCAAGAAAATACCAATCCAAGCTATTTTTGAGTTACTTCGCTGTGGAAGTCTAATTGAAAATGCGGTTTCAATACGGTAAAATCTTACAAAACTTCCGATTTGCTGTATTATCACACCACAATACCTTAAAATGGCTCAAGTAAATAACTACGTCGACGAAAAATACCTAATAAATTTTTCTAATGAGAAATAGGAAGCACCGCATTGGGTAAAAAGAAAAAAAAAACAAAGAGAGAGAAATGATGCACGCAAAGGCAGGGAGGTTAACCAGAGGTAGTTTCTGTTGGCTACCCTGCACGGGAGAAAGGATAAAAAAAGACACAAAGTGGTAATGGACATACAGAAGAAAGAAATACTGCGCTGTATCGTCTTCTGTAGTTGATTCATCGGTGGTATAAGTTGACTAATGTTTGGAAGATGAAGGGAGAAAGTGTAGCGGCCCGCACAAGCGTCAACAACACGCCGGCAGAGAAACGGAGAGCATTTTATATAGCTACTCTAATAACAACATCCTGTCAGAGGAGCGAACAATTGTCTGCACCTTCCAGGTCAAATCGGCTCCAGTCGTAGTTTATGGGTGAGGAGCGTATGTTTCCCAGGTGGGTCGCAGCCAACCTGGAACCTATACCGCTCCCGTGGAGCAATGATGATCGCTGCGCCCAAATGGGCGCATTTGACGCGAAGAGCAAAGCGCCTGTTGAGTAGGACTGTTCGTACAGCATAGTAGACGGTGACAATAACAGTGTGCGAAGTATTCCTTGTTTGTACTACGGCACTGAATAGAGCTTTGCACTGGTGCCACACCTTCAGGTTTACAAAGCCTTGCCTCGCAAAACAACCATTCTGGCTTAAACGGAGAGAAATCTATTCACGTGACGACCATGTCCCTCAACAGCTAAAAAGGCTCATTTTCCAATATGTTACGTGCGCCGACCGACGAAAGCAAAAGTGGTCACCCTCAGTATGAAGCCTTCTTTGCAGATAAGAAGGCAAGATACGCCCTAAAGAAGTCGAAGATAACATTCGAATTTCCAGTTTGTACACGAATTTTTGTACACCGATATAAGCAATCTTGAGCACGTGGTGCCGTGACGCAAAATAGAAGGTAGGTGCCGCCCGATGATGGCCATAGTCCCTTTGTCGATTGTAAATTCAGACACGTGTTGCTTTGATGCGAGGATTTCCAGTGCTTTCATATTCGCTTGTGCGCCCATTCCTATTTTTTCAAAGAATTCTATCCACAGACGCAAGGGTGCCGAACGCAGATTTGCAACGAGAGCTGTTCGCGGAGTATTTGTACAGCGTTCTGTGCATACCGTAGAGTAAGGTATATGCTCTTTAGTTGAGGACACTCGTGAGAAACGATTCACTAGATAAAGTAAAAATGGCGCGCGTCCATCAGCCCGGTGGCGGCAGCGTACGCCTATTAACGGGACGACTGAATTTCAGTTAAGACGCAGGCGAGAGTTTCCGTGGGCTAGGAGCGCGCGGGCAACACAAACCGACCACAGGACAGTGTCGGCAGGCGTCGTCTCGTCGCCGTATTGGTCCGTCGAGGCGATGCCCTCTTTCCCACGCTCAGTATACCTAGCACCAGTGACGTACTTTCGCGCGTCGCATAATCATTCCGGCTTCAGCCTGCTTCACATGATGCGATTTTCGTCACACTGACAGTGCGTTTCTGTCGCTTGCGGCGAAAATCGCAACTCGCAGTGCCGACCCCCCAATTTCGGTTGCGACCAACCGGTTGGTCGTACTGTCGCACCGTCGAAGCGATGGCTGCGATATTGCGTCTCTGTTGCACCGATAGCTATATCGCGGTTTGTCTGTGAAATGGCGCCTGGCTCAACAAACACAATGCGTGGAAACGCGCATTGCCGAATTCAGTACGTACGAGAAGGGAGAATAAAAAACTTGTACCGCAAATTCTCTTCTCTCATGTCTATGCGTTCTTTGACGCGTTACGCACCACATGAAGTGCCTTCTCACGTTTGCTTCATACACCTTTGCGAGTTGTCAATACTACGAAGTGTTCGATCCCCACGCACTACGCGGCCTTTGTGGTCGTCACATTTTTGTTTTGCTGAGTCGTACACAAAAACCGCGCATACGCAGCAGCTTGAATAATTTCAACCTCGACAAGGGCTAATTACAGGAGAGCAAGGTACCCGAAGTTGCAACGTTGTGCTGAACAACGCTGAATTCACCGTTCAGTTGCATTTTCTGGTTGGTGTTCAAGTGTAAAGTTCCCGATGCAACTTCAAAGGCTACCTCACCTCAATTATAAAATTTTGCAGGGCAAACGTGCAAGCTATCGTAATGAAGTTTCTACCAAAGCATTAACTGGATAGCTTGAATAAACAGCGTCGTCAATTTGTTTTTTAATATTTCACTCACGTCCACTTGCACCTCTTGACTGTCGAGTTTTTTTTTTTTCTGCACGGAAACCAATGAACTTTAGATATATCATGGACTTTGTATCGTTACTGTAATTTTGTTAAGAATTACTTTGAATGGTAATTAACTGTACAGTTAGTATATAATGGGCATACTATAGTGGCGCAATGACAACGCACCTTCAGGCACCATCATGTAAAACCGCAACAATTAGAAGAGCAGGCGAACAGCCTCTTCTTGTATTTTATTTATTTATTTATTTTCAAATATTGTTAGCCGTATTGGCCGTAACCGGGCGGGTTACGGCCAAATGTAGACACTTTACAAACGTGAATAGGACATGAACCAATGAATGTAGGAAATACAATGCAAAACAAATAACCAAATACAAATACAATATTTTGGCTAAGAAATACATGTTTGTAACATTGTGACAGCGATATCGTAAGCAGCTTAAATAAAGACTGTTGTATGTATTTCTAGAATAGTGTGACAATGTTTGCACGACACTACTAAGATTCAATTTCATAAAAGGTTTTTAACGCGTTTCTCAAAGATTTTAATGCTCCTCGACTGCAAAACTGACGCCGGCCAACTGTTCCATTCCTTAATTGTTCGCGGAAAAAATGAATAAGCGTACATGTCCAGATATGTTTTTGGAATTGAGAACATGCAATGATTGCTTGACCTGACGTTTCCAGCCGGCCTGGGAGCAAGATAGGGTGTGGTTTCAATAGTGAAGTGGCCTTTTGATAACAAAAAAAAAGAAATTTAATTCTAGCCAACTTGTGCCATTGAGCCAGTGGAGGCAAAACAAGCGACCGGAGCATTTCGTAAAGAGAGTCAGTATGATAATACCGGGAAAGAATGAAGCTTGCAGATTTTCTCTGTATCTTCTCAATGTGGTTTAATAATTCTGATTGAAACGGATCCCAAATGACACTGGCATACTCTAACGTCGGTTTTATGTAAGTTAAATATGCAAGTACTTTGACGTGAGTGGTTGCCAGCTTTAATTTTTGGCGAAGGAACAATAACTTCTTTTCTGCAGCTTCACGAATTCTGTCTATGTGTGATTTCCAACTTAAGACTTTGAAAATTGCTAAACCTAGGTATTTTGTCGTTTCAGATTTGGTTAGAATGGCTGAGATCATCTCCTAATTACACTCAGTAACATGCTTTGTTTTCTTTGTAATTCTGAGCATGACTGATTTAGATTCGTTATTTTCATTTTACTTTTTGCGGCCCAGACTTTTTCAACTCTAAGGGCTTGATTAATTGACGCCTGATCGTTCTGGTTATTGATTTCACGATATAATAAATAATCCTCTGCAAATAACCGGACGGTTATGGTTATGTCGTTACTGATGTGATGAGCAATATCATTTATGTAAACTAGAAAGAGAAGTGGTCCTAAAATGGATCCCTGTGGATTTCAACGTATTGTGTCCGATCTGTAAGATATGAGCGGATGCACATAAGAACATCATAATTTAAATTCATTTGCACCAGTTTTTTAATTAATTCGTTATGTACGACCAGGTCGAAAACTTTCGATTAACCTAAAAATTTAGCGTAGACCTGCTTTCTATTGTTCAAGGAAGATAAAAAATCGGTGATCATTTGTATCAACTGTGTGACAGTGGAAAGGTGCTGTCGGAATCCGTGCTGGATGGGAAAAAAGGCTTTCTTGCCTTCAAGGTAGGTGTAGATTGATTTTTAAATTATGTGTTCAAGCAGTTTGCAGCATTCACACGTGAGTGAAATTGGACGATAGGTTGCAATATGTTGCCTTTCACCAGACTTGTGAACCGGAACCACTTTTGCGACTAGCCAGTCATCTGGGACCCGTTTTTGTTTTAGTGAAGAATTAAAAATGACCTCTAGATATTGAGCTACCCATTCCGTATATCTGCGCAGAAAGGCATTTGGCATGCCGTCTGGACCTACAGATTTCTTATCGTTAACTTTAAGCAAAAGAGCTACAATGCCTTCATGCGAAACTTGAATATTAGGCATTGTCGATGTGTATGGGGATTCTAGGGAGAGGGGAGAAAGACCGTCTGCAGAAATGTCAGCAAAGATAGATTGAAAAAAAAATATTAAAACATACTGCCATACGCGATTTGTCCGACACAAGTTCGCCATGAGCGACAATGCCACTTGGACTTTCGCTATTATGGACAAATGGCGCCAAAAGCGGTCCAGATCGTGCTTCATAAAATTAGTTAATGTCACGACATAGAATTTTTTTTTAGCAGCAGCCATATTTGTGCGCAATATAGAGCTTAGCACCGAAATATTTTTATGATCTTTTTTAGACTTCTGTCTCTCACGGTTAATTTTCTGCTTTAAATGTATCATTTCGCGCGTTTACCACACGTTGTGTTTATTTATTTTCTTCTTCTGAGTTAGCACGTATCTCTTTACGCAGTGAAAAACACTATCTTTAAATGCAATCCACATTGCATTGACATCATCCGTCGAATTGAATCCATCAAAACACAGCGAAAGGTGATCTATAATGCTTGTGTCATCGACTCCATCAAAATACAGAACATGCGTAGTACTACCAGCTTTCGGGTATACAGCGCTAGACTTTCTCTCCACATAAAACTAGCTTATGATCCGAGAGGCCTGTTTCAACCGATACGTCGTATAGTCTTCAAATCGCCCGTCTAGAAACATCGAGTCTAATATAGATCTTGATTTCCCAACTACACGTGTGCACTCATGAACTACCTGTTCTAAATCCTTACTGAAAGCTATTTATATAAGTAGTTCACAATAGGCATCTTCGCAAGGCGGAACGCTGAGCGTGGACCAAACAATCCCTGGCAAGTTGAAATCCCCAGCAATGATTATGCGACAGCTGCGCTTTTTAAAGCTTTCTAAGTAAAGCTGCATGCCTTCAATATAGGAAATGGGTGATTTAGGCGGTCTATAAACAGTTACAAGAATTATCCTTGTTTTATCTAGCTTAATTTTACACCAGATGCTTTCATGTGTTGGAATGCCAGTCATTTGCACACAGTCAATATCGGCCTTGTAAAGACAGCAACTCCGCCCCCACGAGCATCGAGGTCTCTTCGTATGATTTTATAATTAGGTGGTACAAGCTCTTGGTCTTGTATTTCGGACCCCAGCCACGTTTCGATTATTGTAAGCACATGAGGATCATAATTAGCCAGTCTCCAATTTTGTTTACTAAACTTCTAGCGTTCAAATTGATCAAGCGGAAGGCATTCGAATCACATTCTTTGTTTTGTCAATAACCCCTACCAGCAGTAGGGCGTCTGTTATGATGCGAAACCTTCACACGGCTGCGCTTTGATTTATCCCAAGTGTAAACGTCAAAGTCCACATGTAGACACAAAAACTGTTTACAGCGTAAACACATGCAATCACAAAGTATAAGGGACAGGACACAAGCGCTGACTGTCAACTAACTTTTATTAACGGAAGACGGGTGCACGCGTCTTCCGTTAATAAAAGTTAGTTGACAGTCAGCGTTTGTGTCCTGTCCCTTATACTTTGTGGTTGCATGTGTTTGCGCTGTAAACAGTTTTTATGTCAAGTATGCACCAACTCGCCCAGAAAGAAGTTTTAATGAAGTCCACATGTAGTTTGCAGTAATTCAAGCGCACGTGACGCCCGATCTCCCTTTCTTGTTTCGCGGAATCCCGGAGCATTTTACGCTTTGCCAGTGTTTCTTTTGAAAAATCATCAGAAATAGAGACGCCGCTGCCCTTCAGCTTTCTGCATTGCTTGTAAATTTTAGCTTTTTCCGTATAGTCATACAACCTGAAAATTACAGGTCGAGGCCAGGCGCCCATTTTTCTATCAGATGTATTTGTTCCACGGTACTGAAGTTGACGCCAAGTTTTTCTTCGAATACACCTACTAACACTTTCGCTTCAAAGTCAATTAAGAATTTCTTCTCGCCTTCGGCTATTCGAAATACCACTAGGTTATTCCGCCCACCTCTATCCTTAAAGCTGTTCATTCTTTCCTTTTGCTGCCGAAGTGTACTCTCTAACTGTTTTACTGTTTTAGAGAATTGAGCTATTGTACTCGCCTGTTCTTTAAATATTTTAAGCCTGTTCTCACTACCTTCAGTCACTTGCTCATGCTCTCTAGATCTGATTGTATTGCATTTTGGCCATCGCACAAGTCCTTTAACATCACCTTCGTTTCTGGCCCAGGGCTCATTTCTACGTCCTCAGACAGCAACAGGCATAAAGACGTAAAGCCGGAAAAAATCACTTCTGGGCACGGCAGCACAACAGAAAACGATTATCGTTCTTGTAGTCATAATATTTGTAATAACTAACCTGTTCAAGCAACAGAGGGCGGTTAGAAGACATTGCATACGCTGTGCCGCCATGCCCACTGAAGCCGTAGATTGACGGTGACCAATTTATAGTGTCAGACGTGATCCCCATCTCTTGCCGTTGGTCTCCCCGTCCGACAGTAATGTTAATAGCATGGTCTAGTTGAATGCCGGTACAGTCCAAAGACGGTCCGATGGCGCACTGGTTCCAAGCATGCACCTGGTATGATACGGCGATCAGCATCACCTGTTCAAGCAACAGAAGGTGGTTAGAAGACATTGCATACGCTTTGCCGCCGTGCCCAATAGTGGAAACGGTAGAAGGCGACACGTTAAAGTAAATTAAATTAAAACATGTGAAGTCAGCCAGTCGCTTTCTTCCTATGAATCTTTGAACCTTTTAGGTGTAAACGATCCTTGCACGTCCACAGGTAATCAAGTGTCCAGAAACATTCATTCTTTAAATGAATGTCTCTAAGAACAGTTTCTAATAAGTGTGTGAGCACATTTATAAGTGTTTAAACGCATATAACGATATCCTCTGTGAATACTATCTTTATAAGTTTTGAAGTACCATTATACTTGCAAGAACATGTCACCGTGTAATTTTAAAACAAAATTGTGTATTTCAAATATACACAATGTGTAATTTATTAAAGAAAAACAAAGTGCTTTTTTACAATGACAAACTTATTGAATGTTTTGCCTACATACAGGTAAGGCAGAAAAATAATCTGTGGAAAATACAATTCTTCAATTTATTCGCCTGCCACTGTAGTTATAGCATTCTGCTGCTAACACAAGATGAGGGGTTCAATTGCCGGCTATGGCAGTCGCATTTCGATGGGAGTCATAGGTTATGGAAAGTTCTTGCGCTTAGATTTAGTTCATTATCATTTATTGGGCCCTTAATCTTTGCAAGACCATTGCATAACGGTGGGGCACGGATATAAAAAATCTAACAAGGAATACTAACGCCAATCAAAAGCATAGAGCACAATTGTAAAACAAGCACTTTCTCGAAGCTTCGAATGTGCAAACTTTCATTGCATCAATATGTATGGCTCAACAGCAATGCACAAATAGGCATGATCAGGCATTGTGACCACTTTATCAGTTAGCTGGTTATACAGATGTATAAATGTCAAAAGACATGAATGCTCATGCTAAATCATGCACTCAGTATGAAGAAAATCTTTTTCGAGAGTTGTCCCTTCTGGTAGATATGAGCGGGCCATAAGCAGCAGCAACTTTAGTGGAGGGCATTGTGCAATACCACTCATAAAATAATGAGGTGAGTGAAGCCGCCTTTATTACAGTACCTCACGCTACTTTATTAGGTACCCGCCGAGATTACTTAGTGGCTATGGTGTTGGGCTGCTATGCACGAGATCGCGGGATCGAATCACGGCCTTGGCGACCGCATTTCGGTGTGGGCGGAATGCGAAAACAACCGTGCCCTTAGATTTCGTTGCACGTTCAACAACCCCACATGGTCCGTAGTCCCCCACTACGGCGTGCCTCATAATCAGAAAGTGATTTTGGCAAATTAAACCCCATCATTTAATAGTTTCTTACCGTAATAGGAAGAACGACGAAGAAAGGAATCGGTGGTAGAGCGCGTAAGTTAAAGCGCAACTTTCTGAAGGACAGAATATTTCAGGTGAGAGTTGCAGGTACGTTTCAGCCAGCCACACCAATAACACAGGCATGCTACAAGAACTAAATCTATGGTGTACTACAATGTATGGGAAAGCTATCTTACACAGATATCAAGAATGATGCAACAAGCTCCTGATAACATTGCAGACCTCCTTAGCCAGTCTGACCTCTCATTTTCTGGCAAGTCAGCTTAAGTCGACGTCGCAAATAAGATGAGAATCAAGAGCGACCCTAGGTAGCCCATTGTGCTTCTCACAGCTGGACAAATATATCCGAAATCAACCTCCCCAAATCGTCAGATAATGTGAAACCAAGATGGAAGAGCCAGCATGTGGGCGAAGCAATTATACCATGCCTGGACACAAATTCTATCCCTGGTGAAAAGAAAAATCTCAAAATCATGAGGATGGACGAGCGGATACTATGGAAAATTGCAGATGCCGTACTTGTGTCCAAGATGTTGTAGGGTGTAAATTACCAGCAGCGCACAAAAAAGACAACTCATCAAATATGCGTGTCGGGTAATGAGAGATCTTTCCAACTTTACCGTGCTTCAAGACCTCTACGAGAAAGAGCAAACAAACAAACACCTAGACAGTGTAGAGTCGTAGCCTGTGGCCCATATTCTTTGACCCAAAAGCCAAGAACATATTTGCAGTTTGCTGTGCAGGCTAGCATATGAGATGCAAAGGCGACTGTCACTCGCTTCAGAAACACAACCTCAGGAGCACCTGAACTTGAAACACAACAGGTCCATACCGTACATTATCGGAGCAAACATTTAGGCCAGTAGGTCATATGCGACTGCCTAATACAAAGAAGAGGTGGCTA
Source organism: Dermacentor albipictus (assembly GCF_038994185.2). Classification (NCBI taxonomy): domain Eukaryota; kingdom Metazoa; phylum Arthropoda; class Arachnida; order Ixodida; family Ixodidae; genus Dermacentor; species Dermacentor albipictus. Next base: position 72,787,465 of record NC_091830.1, read on the forward strand.
ATTTTGAAGAGGCAAACAAACATCACGCACCTATACTACACTGATGTGGCATTAACAGTGTAACAGTAGTATGACACTACATAAAACTAAATGCCATACAATCATAAAACGTTAAGTGAAAGCAATCGAAAAAGCGCTTGCAGTGCAAATTTCTAGTATATACCATCCTTAATGCGTGCATGGATTCACAAGAAACTATCAGGGCTTAGAAATCGCACAAGATTTTCAGGAAAGTTTCGGAATTTTCGGGAGATCGACACGCGACTTGTAGGCACATTGCCAAGAAATTCAATCACACAATACATAGCCATATGGGTATTCCAGGAGACAAGTGGACTCATGAGTCACAAATAAGAACTGAAAGCTGGACGAGTTGGCACGTATTCATTATTAACTTCAGCGCAAAACGTTTTGAAGGGACGGAAAGTATCAAGCGATCCCATACGTCTAAGTTTTGATAGATGTTTCTGAAAATAACTGCTTATACTTGAGACATTAATGCTTAAAATGCAGTTAGAAAAACATCGATGCTTAAAAGTGCAATGAATCTTTTACAACATGTCTGAAAGTTTGTCGTTGGAATCACATAATTAAAGTCATCTTCATTGTCCGCTTGGCCCGTGTCGGTTCGTTTACGTGAGCAAAAGTTTTGGGCTGCCGGAATGCGTCGCATTATGATCACCGAACGAGTCTTGAGGCCACATTCGATATTTGTACTCAGTGAAACTTGGTCGAATTATACGATTCCTGATAGCTTTACTACGTATGACTTTAGGATATATCGTTGTGTTTAGGAGCACTCTACAGGCGGTAGCCTCTTTTTAGCAGCTAAATAGATATTCGTTCCTGCTCTAATTGCGAACAGGTTTCTCAAGTGCGTAGTTATAATAATATATTGTGACGTATCTCTAGTATAAATGGCATTTCCTGTATAGCTCAAAACTTGCACATAACAACATCTTTTAAAGTTCGAGCTCAATCAGCGTTTTCGCCATACGATGCTTCCTATATGTGACTAACTTTCCCACGAAGGCGTCAACTCTAAGTACACCGTGTACATGAGCTAGGCCTAAATCTTTTGACATGTTGAGTCTAAGTTTTTAAATATATTTCTGAGCAGAACTGTTTATACTTGAGACACAAATGCTTACAGTGCAGTTAGGGAAACATCGAGGCTTGAAAGTGCAGTGAATCTTTTTACAACAGGCTTCAAATTTCGTCTTTTAAATAGCATCATTAAAGTAGTCTTCATTGTCCTCTTGATCCGTGTCTGTTCGTTTACGTGAGCAAATGTTTTGGACTCCCGCAAAGCGTCGCATTGTGGTTACCGAACGAATAGATATTCAATATCTAATTTGATTGCTCTTTCAACAAGGCACCAACCTCTCATTTACCGTGGAGATCCTTTTTCAAAATAAAGTGTTTTCATGCATATTCTAAAGTGCCTAAACAAGATGTTCTTTCTCTTCAGAAGACATTCAGGCACCACATTTGTTTTTCGGTCAACAATAGAAATATTCAGAAGGGAAAGAGTGGTTCACAGCACAGATAAATATTACGTCATAAACACGCGAATTTACGTGCTGCACGTGAATGTACAATCTCAATAGTGACTTTAGTTTTACGTTTTCATTGTTCCATGAATGGCATCACAATTAGCACTGCCAGTGTTCATTGCCTATCCAAAAATACGAATGTATAGTTTGCTATGTATGTACGAATCTATTGCATCCTACAAATATAATAAATTCTGATTCAGTAACACAACACCCAAAACATTTTATCTCCTGGACAAGGCCTGCGTTTGCCGCAAGCACTTCGATATGGTAAAATTCCTCACGAAAATAGAAATGCACAAGTCGTTTTTATTTTCAAATCTGTTCAGCTTTGGACACCAGTACAGTACCAACCATTTTATTACAAAAATTACAAGATCTTGCTCACAAAACAGGTTCGCAAGTTATCGAACATTATCAAGTATTAAGTAATCATAACATCATCGACAATCATTGGCCCAATCATTGCATTGGTTAATCAACTCACAGTGAACTAGCAAAGTTCATTCAAAAACTTCATCATAACTTTGGTTTCATTGTGACACGGTTTTTCTTGAATTCTCGAACGCATATTACAGCGTTCTTCTACAGAAGCTTCTGATGAACGTTTAGGAAGTGAACACCGAGGCTGATAAACACGCATAGATCAAGTACTTTCGTATACATTCCAACACACTTGCACTAATTATTTAGTGATCGCCTTATGCCCACGTTGCATCTGGGTACCTCAGAGTGGCGTGGTTGCTCTTCGTTTATTTTTGATAAGTAAAAAAATTACCGACGATTACGTTACTTCCTAATGCAAAATTTGAGCGCAGCTGTTTGCAAGCCTTTGTTTGCGTTTGGCCTCGGCCTCGGCCGCGCGAACGGTAGAGTCTTCTCTGCGACGGTGATGAGCTTCTGCTTCAGCCTCGCTTACTGCTGGTTGCTCTCGACGGCGGCGATGAGCCTCCGCTTCGGCGGTGCGAAGGGCAGGGTCTTCTCGGCGGCGGCGATGAGCTTCTGCTTCAGCCTCGCTTACTGCTGGTTGCTCTCGACGGCGGCGATGAGCCTCCGCTTCGGCGGCGCGAACTGCAGGGTCTTCTCGGCGGCAGCGATGAGCTTCTGCTTCAGCCTCGCTTACTGCTGGTTGCTCTCGACGGCGGCGATGAGCCTCCGCTTCGGCGGCGCGAACGGCAGGGTCTTCTCGGTGGCGGCGCTTAGCCTCTGCTTCGGCGACGCGTACTCCTGGATCATCTCGACGGCGGCGACGGTAAGCTTCTGCTTCGGCGGCACGCACCTCTGGCTTCTGACGGCGACGGCGCTGGGCCTCTGCTCTGGCAGCTCGTTTAGCAGCAGCAGCAGCAGCAGCAGCAGCAGCAGCAGACGGAGGACTTCCATCGGTCGTCTCGCTCATGGCTCAGAAAGAACTGGCAGATAATTTCGCAGTGGCGAACGGCAGCGGCAATTTCGGCTCGGGCGGTGCACATATACAGATCCGCCGCCACCGATCTGGCTCTCTGATTGCCACCGCACAGGGCGAAAGGCAGCGGCAATTTCGGCTCGGGCGGTGCACATATACAGATCCGCCGCCACCGATCTGGCTCTCTGATTGCCACCGCACAGGGGTTGCATTGTAGGAGGAGCGAAGAAAGGAATTAAGTTCGAGCCGGCGCTTTGACAACCGGAGACTCGCAGGAAGAGGGGGGAGGGGGGCGGCGTGTACACCCAGCGGCAAACGATGGGGGCAGAAGCGCGCGCAGCAAGCGGACAACACGATAAAGGGAGGCGGGAAGAGATAGCAGCGACTGACTGATGCCGCTGACGCCGATAGTGAGTCAACCCCAGCTGCGGAGTTGGTTTCAGGGACAACGCCGCCGATGCCGACACAAACAATATGATACCCTCGCTTCCGCAGCGCTAAGAACCAGGTCTAGCCGTGGGAAGGTGGTCACGTATTCGTCGACGTGCCGGGGCCTACGTGAAATAACCGGCGCGTCGGCAACTGAAGAGCACCCTATCCGCCACACAAGAACAGGGGTGGGGGGACCCTTTCCTCCTCTTTCTGCATGGCGGCGACGGTGTTCTATGCAGTCACGTTATCTTGACTCTCTAGCGGCGTCAGCGGCATCCAGCGCTATCAGTCGGTCGCTGCTAGCGCTGGGGGGATGAAAGGGGGGCGGAGCTGGTTACAAGACCGACAACAACGCCGACTACGACGCGAAACCCAGGAACGGACGCCAAAGAGCTGCGCTCTAAAATGATTTGTCATAGTGTCTTCAGTCGGAAATCAAGGATTTGTTTATGACTGTGTGACTTACCATAAGAACTCTTGTACCGCGGACCATCAATATTATATAACAGTTTTACCTAGACATAATTACTAAATGCTGCACATATCGTCTACTGTCCGTGCGTTTCCAATCCAGAGCCTCATATCATTAGTAAAAGCCTTACTGGACATGTTTTATTGATACGCCTCTCGGTGCTCATACTAAAAATAATTAAACCAAAAAAATGCAAGTCTGAAAAGCTACTAGCTTCCGTTAATCATTTACTTCGTCTGATGGAACGCCAATTACAGACATTTGCCTCTCCTTTGCGTGAACTGACTTATACAACGGTAAACTCGCTATAACTCAATATGTAGGCATCTTCTTGAATACTGACCACGCACATTCGTCTAACTACATTGAAGACCATCGAAACTTTATAGTGTCATCATTTCGTTTTTAACTGTAATCATCATCATCTTCATCACCATCATGATTTTTATTTTTACCACTGGATACAAGGTGAAAAACGAAGAGCCCGAAAAAAACCGAAATTTCTTCGGCTTGACAAAGCTCCGGTCTCCCAGACAGGCACGGTAGCGGCTTGTGTAGCAAGACAATCACCTATAAAGTGTGGATATAGCAGCATTTTAAGCACAAATACATGTAAATATTGTCATGTTATAGAAACTACTTATGATACGGTTGTGTAAAATAACTCCCAGTATACAATTACACCCTGTTATCTTCCGTATTATTATTTAACACAGACTCAATCTCTTATATCATAAGAATGCAAAAGCACTATATACACCTACATACACACACACAAATGAGTGTATATATATATATATATATATATATATATATATATATATATATATATATATATATATATATCCACACATATGCACATACATACACATATATATATACACACATAGATATAACCAATTTCATAGAAATGTACTATAAACGCAAGTTACCACCAGGAAGCGTTATTTTCTTAGAAATTATTTGACATACTTGCAAATACATATGTGCATCTATGTTAAACAAACAGAAAAAGAAAATCTGCATATAGGCTGCTGCTTTCACGACAGGCACCCCAGCAACGTAGCCCAAGGAGTCATCGTATCCTTGAACTTTAGAAACGCGAAGACGCCCTTTGCACCATACACTTTACAGCGCAAATACTGCCACGTGGTCCAGGCACAATCACTGCAGCGGAAACCTGGATTCCAGGAATAATAATTACAAGTCTGAACGTATAGCCACAACGAGAGTAGATGATAAGTTCTGCGGAACTGTTAGAGCAGTTAATACACCTATATAAGAATAAATACAATGTTGTTATGTTTAGAGATAACACATCAACACATGAACAGTGTATGTGTGAGGCATTGACAGCCATAATTAGTACGTGAGAAAGGGTGCTGCCATGGTGCATGGCGAAGATATGAATATGTGCTTCTATTTTCTTGTAAAGTTGCCAGGGTTAGGAATGAATCCAGTTTTCCCAGCATAGCTTTTTTATAGCTTAGTAATGTTTTGAATTTATATATGTGACGAGCTCTCATTATTCTGTCTTGTTGGAAAAGCTTTTGTGTATGTTCGAAGTAAGAAACGTTCCCTATGGCCCCAGTCGCTTTCTTTTGAAGTATTTCCAGTATTTGAATATTTTGTCCGGTAGTGTTACCCCTTGTGAGTGAACAATAACTGACGTGTGAATGCAAAAGAGCATGGTAAATGAGACGCTTAACTTTTAAAGGTAATGCACTTTGATTCCAATTTACCCACTGAACTAACGCAGAAGAGCGACAACGGTCCCGGAGCAGAAAGGCAACTGCTTTATTGCCAAGAACGGCTTGTTCTTATACAGAAAACGCTATGACGTCACAGGGTCATGTGGCGTCACTATATCGGAGCATAGTTAGATAGCACAAGACGTCACACACAAGCTTGCGCTACGACACCCACCAACAACTTTTCGTACCTTTGTGCAAACGTGACTAACATGTTCATTCCAGGACACCTACGCTGTGAATATTACGCTTAGGGTTTTTATGGATGACGTAATGTTAATTTTATACGGACCCAAAACAATATTATCTGGCGATGTAGGAGAACTTCCCAGAGCATGAAAATAACGCATTTTGTTTTGGTTTCATTGAGGATGAGGCCGTGAGCATTAGAGTATGCTCGAAGTCCGTAAGAAACGGAGCCTACTATAGGTGTTATACCTTTTAAATCTTTACCTGTAATGAAAACATAGCAGTAATCTGCATACGCGTCATATTTACACATGTCACGTACTTGTATGATATCATTAATGTAATACAGGACAAGGATGCTACCTTAGGGCACACCCACGGTCATAGGTTTTATCTGCGACCTGTTCTCATTCATTTCAAGAAACTAATGTCGGCTTTCTAAATAAGATCGGATAACTTCAAGTGGTATTCCTCGGAAATGATATCTTTCCAGGGTTATCAACAGCAATGTATGGTTAACTCTAGCAAAGGCTTTGCTGAAGTCAAAGTACAACCCTAAACTCCGAAAAATTTTTTCATTGTTCTCTAGAATAAGCTCCTTCTGTATACTTAAAGTACTTTCCGTAGACCGTTTTTTTTAAACCCATGTTGACAGTCGGTTAGCAAGCCATGTTTTTGCGAAAAATTATCAATACTACAGTTAACAATTTTTTCGAGTCCCTTTGGTAGCACCGGAAGTTTAGATACAGGTAGATAATTGCCAGTGTAGCGAAGAGAGACGCTAGTGGGTTCAGTGCTACTGGCTCTAAACAGTAGTGGGTCGAGCGCTCTTGCTCAGCAACGGCTCTAATATAGTCTAATAGTCTGGCCTCTAATATTCAGAGTGGACCCGCTTGCCTCGCGCCCATTACAATGTCGGAATTGTTGGCGCTATGGTCATAGCATGGGTGGTTGCAAATCCAGCCTTCGTTGTTGCGTTTGCGGCGGGAGCCATTCCGCTAGTAATTGCTCGGCCGAGTCGGACTCTTGCTGCCTCTGCGGTGGAGCCCATAAAGCTGATTGCTCAAACTGCCCTGCGAGAACTGAAGAAGTCCAAATAATAGAGGTTATGGACAAAAGGCGCTGCTCACGTCAAGAGGCAATTGCGGCGGTAAAGGAAAGAGCCCATGGTTATGCGAGTGTGACAGCACGAACCCAAGCTGTCGTTGATGGAAGCCTGTTAGAGGTAATCGCACAAGCTATTGAAAGGTCTATGGCTAAAATTATGGAGCGCATAGTAGAAAGCGTCACGGAATGCTTCAATGGACTGGTTACCTCAAAGTTAAAAATTATTACCGAGTGTTACTGCCATGCCATCATGCTCTGACATGAATGCTTGTTTAACCCACGCTCAGGAAAATGGAGCAACTGCGTCCGCAACCCATATAGAGCAAGTCAGGTCTGTCGCAGGTACCTCAACCAAGGCAACTCATAGTCCAGACAACCCTGATTATCCAGATGCCTCAAACATGGAAATTGACGTGAGGGCACATAAAAGGAGGTGTTCTCCCCTTGAGGCTACCATTTCCGACTCGGTTAGTTAATCCAAGAAAATCCTCCCTGAAGTCAACCCGAAAGGTAACATATTGGAGGAGGCTGTGGCCTCTGCGGTGCTCTCATCACTGGAAGGTAGATGAGGGTATTGCAGTGGAACTGCAGATCAGTATTCGCTGCTTCTACAGATTTAAACGTTCTATCGTCTCAAATTTCTCCAGATGTAATTTTACTGCAAGAAACCTGGTTATCCACTGAAAAACAATTTTCTCTGCGCAATTTTAGGTCCTTTCGCCTAGATCGCCCATCGAGAGGTGGGGGACTGTTAATTATGGTCTCAAGCAAGGTTTGCCACAGGGCAAATATATCATTCCAGCTGATGTATTCAGAATGCGAAATTCTAGCTGTAGAAATTACTCTCCCTGGCAGTAGGCCTTTCTCATTAGTCAATATATACTTTCCCTCGGGTGTGCAGGACACATACCCACCAGACTCGGTTATGGCGAAATGCGGTAAAGATATAATTTTGGCAGGTGATTTCAACTCTCATCATGTATCATGGGGATCCAGGATAGATCCGTGCGGAAAGCGTCTGTGGGACTGGGCAATCACAAATAACTTTTCGTGTCGAAATTCGGGATCAGTTACGTTGCTTCGCGGACAGTTCATATCTGTGCTGGATCTTACATTTTCAGGTCCAGGTATTCCCACATCCGCATGGGAAACGGTGAATGCCGGGACGACAAGCGATCATTTGCCTGTTGTGTTTGAAGTGGTAGGGCCGCAGTCCACCGTACAGGCTCGAATCCACTCTTTTGCGGATTACCGTACATTTAAAAATTGTTTGCGGACTACTTTCAAATCAATGGAAAATTCTCCATTGAAAGCCGAGGATATTTGCGCAATCATTGATACTTCGCGCAAAAGATCTGAGTTCCAGTTAAAGGCATGTGACGTTAAAGGCATGTGAAAGGCATGCGACGCAAGGCTGCATAGAAACAACTCATGCATAACCAATCTCCCAAAAACTGGAAAAACTATAAATTTATTGCTGCAACGTTTAAAAGAACGGTAGGTAAGGCAAAAGACGATTACAAGGTCCGACATTTCGAATTCCTTTCGAAAGCAAATATTAAGCGTGCATTATTTCGGTTTTTAAGATCCCAAAAAATGATTCCACGCCCCTTGAACTGGGAGTCGGTAGTTTTAACCACAAGTGAAAAAGCTGACGCCCTAAATGTAATCGCGCAAGGGTTAGAGACCCGCTTCGCTACCTCTCTTCCCTTCTCTCCTTACGCCCAGGGCACTTCAGAAGATTTCGAAGAGTTTTCCATGGCAGAATTGTCCCAAGCCGTTTCCTGTTTACCAGCTGCAGCCCCAGGTCCCGATGGAGTCACTACCAAAACGATTAAACTTCTCTTTGCAATCGCTCCTAACGGCTTGTTAGATACCATAAATTACTCAGTACAATATGCATGGTTCCCTCCTGTGTGGAGAATTGCGAAGGTGATTCCTCTGCTAAAAGACCAAACCAAAGGGTATGTCCTACACAATATTCGGCCTATTTCTCTAACATCAAATTTCGTAAAATTATTACAAAGATTATTAAACACACGTATGGTTCAGTTTGTGACCACAAGATAATTATTGAGCCCCTGCCAAATTGGATTTAGACCAGGGATGTCCATTTGGTGCGCACATATTGACCTAGAAAGCCGAATTCAGTTGGCTCGTTACCAAAAACAATATGCTGCTCTAGTCACATTAGACATTTCTAAAGCATATGCTAGTGTGGAATACCCTTTATTAATAAAGAGGATGCAGGATATTGGATTGCCAGACTACTCCGTGACGTGAACTGCAGAGTTCTTGCAGGGCAGGGAGTTTTACTGTGCACAAAGCGGAATTTCATCGGGAAAATTCAGACTAACACGCGGGGTTCCTCAAGGGGCAGTTTTGTCCCCGCTGCTGTTTAACATCCTTCTCAGCTCCACTCCTCATCATCAAAATGTAAGCACGTACGTTTACGCTGATGATATAGCGTTTTTTGCATCAGCAAGTGATATTCAGTCACTGTACGAATGCTTACAGGAATACTTATGCGAGCTAGAAGCATGGCTGGACAATGTTCGCTTGTCCCTTAATGTATATAAGAGTGCCGTTCTTGTCTTTCCCCTACAAGACCCAGTTACTATGTCCCTTTAATACCGTCACTCCACTATCCCACAAGTGGAAAAGGTCAAGTACCTTGGAATTATTTATGATGGTAATCTTGATTGGCGTCAGCATATTGAACATATAAGTTCAAAAGCTTCTCGTGCAATGGGGATATTACGAAGTATAAGTAATTATCGATGAAGCATGCGCAGAGACACACTCATAATGATTTCCCGCATGTATATTCGACCTATACTAGAGTTCGGTTGTGTGTTATTCTCCGGGGCCGCGGCTCACAAGCTACGCCCACTAGTTTTGCTGGAACGGGAAGCGCTTCGCTTATGTCTGGGGCTACCAAAGTTTGTAGCCAACGCTGTGCTCTACAAGGAAGCACGATTACCTTCCCTTGAAAAGAGATTTAAAATACTTACCGTTCTAACATTTATAAGGCTCTATGAATCCCCACGAAGAAGATCCCAGTCCATCTTCATCAAACAACGAGTCCAATTTTTTGGAGTCAGATGGGCACGGTTTCACACGCCACAAGTCATTGTATCGCAATCGTTATTGAATCCGTTAGACGTAAATATAAATGATATAATCACGGAAAACAGCCTCTCAAATTCACTAGTTATTACTTCTGATGACCTATACCCAAATAATGCAAAGCAGCTTCCCTCGCATATTCTTAACGGCTTACTCCAGGATCACTTGAATCAACTCCACACTAACGTAATTATAGCAGCGGATGCTTCGCAGAGTGAAGAAAATGCAGGAGTTGGAATCTTGTCATCATCATTGGACTGGTCTTTTTCTATTCGGCTTCCCGACTTCACTCCAATATACCTAGCGGAATTCCTAGCTGTTGCCCTAGCTTTACGAAAGCTACAGTCTTCCAGGTCAACGGCGGTAATAATCACAGATTCTTCGTCGCTGTGCACCTCACTTACTGCTCCCGGAGAGACACACATATTGAAAACTTTGTACTCACTAGCTTCAAGTCATTTGAGAAGTTTACAATTAATATGGGTACCTGGGCACAGAGGCATATTTATGAATGAGGTGGCAGACAGCTTGGCCAAGGCTTCTATCAGCGGCCCAGTGCTTCCCCTTCTTCCAACGATGGGCTTTATCACGTCGGCCAGGTTCAGAAGATACATCCTTTTAACATCTCAATCGAACCTCAAATCATCCTTGGAACTACGCCACTTACAATTCCCTTGGAGCAGGAAGTTTTGCAAAACAAGACAAATGGAAGTTACATTAACGAGACTACGTTGTCGCGTCCCGTCTCTAAATTTTTACGTGCACCGATCTGGTCTGGCAATATCCTCATTGTGTCATTTTTGCAATGCATTAGAGACGATTGAGCACTACCTACTGGAATGCCGGCGTTTCTCCACCATGAGGAAAATGAGTTTAGAAATTACAGTGCGACAGCTTGGCCTGCCATTGAACACTCCGGTACTACTGTCTTTCGGAGCGTCTGAGCTTGGGCACTCACACAGGAATGTGTGCTTCGCCTTAGAAAAATTTATTATTGAATCAAGCCGATTTCATTGATGACCGTATTATTCTATTCATTCCTCCTCTATTGCCTCATTGATATATTATAGACAATTTTTTTTCCTCTACGTAGCATGACAATCTACTGAACCGTTTCGATTTTCCCTCGCCTAAATTAATGTAAAAAAATTTTAGATTTTTACCTCCATTTTCTGAACACATAAGCAAAGTCTGCCCGACTCTTGGCCAATCCCCGCGAGTGGGTAAGCGCCACACTCATCAAGGACATCATCGTCATCATCATCATCATCATCATCATCATCATCATCATCATCAAGCTGTGACTGCCCTGCCCGTCGACGTTGCGCTGCTCCGACCTCTGCCTAATAAACACCTTTAGAATTGGTGGAGTGTGCGGGGTACCCTCAGACGATCATCCTGGAACTCCGGTCTCGTATCCTACCATCTGACATGCCCCAAGACGCCTCCCAGCTAACGCCTCCTCCTGCACCCACTGCGTGTCCCGGGGTGCCTCATCATCGCGACCCTCCTATCTACACTGGAGCGGACGACACTGACGTGGACGAATGGCTCACGGCGTACGACAGAGTAGGCGACCTTAACAAGTGGGACGAAGAGGCCAAACTGAGCCATGTTCTGTTCTATCTCGCTGGAGTTGCCAGCCTGAGGTATAACAACCATGAAGCAGAGTTCCAGACATGGTCGGAATTTAAGACTTTCCTCGCCGATGTATTTAGTCGCCCTGCTGTTCGCAAGCTGCGTGCCGAGCAACGGTTGCTAGAATGAGGTCAACAGCCAGGCGAAATGTTCACCGGCTATATCGAAGATGTCCTGGACCTATGCAGGAAAGTCGATTCAACCATGGCGGAGTCTCATCGAATCCGAAACATCCTGAAGGGCGTAGAAGACGACGCCTTTAACATGTCGCTGTCCAAAAGTCCACGCTCTGTGGCTGAAATTGTCACACTGTGTCAGAGCTATGAAGAAATCTGCAGGCAGCGGTCACTGACCCGTCGATCTCTACCGCGTGACGAACACCTCGCTGGTTTGGCTGCCATGTCCAACCAGGCAGCGTTGCTCGCAGAAATGAAGGCGTTCGTCCACGAGGAAGTTGCCCGGCAACTCTCGTTGATGGATTTTGCACGGCCGCAGTCGGTACACGCGCCTACGCCAAGTTTTGCGCCTCCGCTTCGCCGCGTTATAGCGCAAGAACTGCAAGAGGTTTTTCCTGAGCACCACCAGCGTGTTCCTGCGCCTCACAGCTACGCCGAAGTCATGGCCAGGCCCCAACAGATCCCGAGAGCTGTGCCACTCAGTTACGTGGAAATCGTCACCCAGCCCCAACAACTCTCTCAACGGGGACCTCTCACGTACGCCGAAGTCCTCGTTATGCCCCGACAACAGCTTGCTATGCAATCAATTCACCAGCCGCCACGTCCAACGCGTCCTTCCACATGGACGGGACCTGCCGCAACGACTCGGTGGCGTACAGCGGACAATCGACCGATATGTTTTGCGTGCGGCTACGCAGGCCACGTCGCACGCTACTGTAGTGGCGTGCAGTCGCCTAGCGCTACACCATATGGGCCAAGTTCTATGGCAGGTTCTCCGCGCCCTTCTTACGACGACGAACCTCGGGCTGCGTCACCACCATTCCGCCGGTCCGCCAACATCCACCGCTTAACTTCTCCACGCCGACGCTCCCCATCATCGATGCGGCTTCGGCCCGAAGCTCGGGATGAGGAAAACTAATCGTCGCAGTCCATGAGGCAAGGGCTGCGACCCCATCGAAACGCGGAAGTCCTCAACGTAGCCCGACCAATGCGATAGACGTGTTAGTCCACGGTGTGCACACATATGCCCTCGCGACCAATGCGATAGACGTGTTAGTCCACGGTGTGCACACATATGCCCTCGCGACCAATGCGATAGACGTGTTAGTTGACGGTGTGCGCACATATGCCGTCGTGGATACCGGAGCCGTTGTATCAGTTGTGGACGCAAAGCTTTGTCGCTTCCTTCGAAAGGTTACGACGCCCACTTCTGGACTCGCCCTCCGAACAGCAGGCGCACAGCGTATTCACCCGACTGCGGCGTGCACCGCTCGTGTTGTCATCGAGGACGTTGTATACGCCGTCGAATTTATTGTGATTTCCTCGTGTTCCCACGAAGTTATCCTGAGGTGGGACTTTCTCGCCCGCCACGATGCCGTCATTCATTGCGCATGGGCCGAACTAGAACTGTCGTCGATCTCAGATATGACGCTTGCCGATAATGCTTCTTTTGCGAACAAACTACTCGTCAGGCACGACACAAACGGGCCTGCCAACTTGTCAGTGATTGTATCAATGCAGTGCAGCAGCCTTTCTGACGCCATCGCACTACTTCCTCCGTCGGGCCACCTTTATACTCGAAAAGGTCTGCTGTTGCCTTTTGCAACTGTAAACGTCAAACAGCGCTCCACAGCTATTTTTGTCTGTAACACCTTCCCATACCCTGTGATGCTGCTTCAAAGCGACTGTCTTGGCCACGTGGAAGTTATCGACGCCGTACAAATTACGGATGTTCCCGAAGACACGTGCTGCGCCAGTTACAACACGCTCGGTTCTCTCTCTACGTCGGACCCTTTGCCCACAGGTGTGTTCGATTCATCTATTGCCGATGGTGTCACCCCACCTCAGCATTCGCAGCTTCTGCGCATCTTAGAAGAATTTCGTTCTTGTTTTGATGTCGGGCAACCTTCGCTTGGCCGGGCGTCTGCTGTGACGCACCATAATGACACTGGCTCCCAACCGCCATTGCGGCAACGACCATATCGCGTCTCTGCCACAGAACGTCGTGTGAATAATGAGCAAGTGGACGATATGCTTCGCCGCGAAATGATCCGACCCTCGAACAGTCCATCGGCATCCCCTGTCGTCCTTGTTAAGAAAAAAGACGGCTCGGTACGGTTCTATGTCGACTATCGGTGCCTGAACAGCATCACTCGCAAAGATGTATACCCGCTGCCGCGAATCGATGACGCCATCGATAGCCTACACGGAGCAGAATTCTTTACATCTCTAGATTTACGCTCCGGCTATTGGCAAGTACCCATGGCTGACGTCGATAGGCCGAAGACAGCCCTGGTCACACCCGACGGCTTATAAGAATTTACCGTCATGCCGTTTGGACTTTGTAATGCGCCAGCAACATTTGAACGCATGGTGGACACAGTTCTCCGCGGTTTGAAGTGGCACACGTGCTTATGTTATCTCGACGACGTTGTTGTTTTTGCCCCTGACTTCACCACGCACCTTCAACGCCTACGTCGTGTTTTGACGTGCTTAGCAAACGCTGGCCTCCAACTGAACCTAAAGAAGTGCCGATTTGCAGCGCGGCAGCTCACGATACTAGGTTACGTCGTCTCGAAGGATGGAATACTCTCCGATCCAGACAAACTTCGTGCCGTAGCTGAATTTCCTAAACCGACGTCCGTCAAACAACTGCGCAGTTTTGTAGGCATGTGTTCCTACTTCAGGCGCTTCATTCGCAATTTCGCCGCCGTCATATCGCCCCTGACGAAGCTCCTTGGCAGAAGCGGACCTCTCCATTCCTGGTCGTCCGAGTGCGACGAGGCGTTCACTAAGCTCCATCGTTTGCTGACGTCTCCTCCCATTTTGCGCCACTACGACCCAACGGCCCCTATTGAGGTACACACAGATGCCAGCGGTGTTGGCATCGGCGCTGTCCTAGCGCAGCGCAAAGATGGGTTTTCTGAATATGCTGTGGCATATGCAAGCCGTATGCTTACTAAAGCCGAGACCAATTACACCGTCACGGAAAAAGAATGCCTGGCGACCATCTGGGCGCTTACCAAGTTCCGGCCCTATTTTGTGGTCTACAATTTGATGTCGTCATGGACCACCATGCACTATGCTGGCTGTCGTCATTGAAGGATCCCTCAGGCCGTCTCACCCGCTGGGCGCTTCGCTTACAGGATTACGATATCCGCGTGCTGTACCGCAACGGACGCCAGCACGCTGATGCTGACGCCCTCTCACGTTCTCCCTTGCCAGTCGACCATCCGTGCTGCGCAATATCCCAGCTTGACGTTTCTTCCGTCGGCATTAGGACCATCGCTTCTGAGCAGCGCAAGGACCCCTTGATTGCCTCCATCATAGATTGCCTTGCTGACCCGTCATCGCAGCCAACCACTCGTGCATTGCGCCGTCAAGCTGGCCATTTCGCCATCCGAGACGACCTGTTTCACCGACGCAATTACACCTCTCGGCCGCCAGTGGTTATTACTTGTACCTCAAAGCCTGCGTTCTCAAATCTGCGCATCGTTCCACTCTGATCCAGTGTGCTCACTCGGGACTTTTCAAAACCTACCAGCGCCTCCGACAACGCTACTACTGGCGGGGAATGTACAACTACATTCAAAAGCTCGTTCGCTCATGCCCCGACTGCCAGCGCCAAAAATCATCACCCCACCACCCGTCAGCTGGTCTGCAGCCTCTACCCTGCCCTACCCGGCCGTTCGGGCACATTGGCATGGATTTGTATGGGCCACTTCCCCTGACGTCGTCTGGTAACCACTGGGCCATTGTTTCAGTAGATCACCTAACACAATACGCTGACACCGCCGCTCTCCCAGCAGATACAGTGCGCGATGTTGCATCATTCCTGCTTCGCCGATTCATCCTGCGGCATGGTCCACCTCAAGAACTGCTCAGCGATCGCTGACGCGTCTTCCTGTCGGAAGTAGTTGAAGCGATTCTCAAAGAGTGCCACGTTGTTCATCGTACGACTACGGCGTACCACCCTCAAATGAATGGCCTCACAGAACGCTTCAACCGTACGCTCGGCGACATGCTTTAAATGTACGTTGCCTCCGACCACACGAACTGGGACGCCGTTCTGCCATTCGTCACCTACGCGTATAATACCGCTGCGCAGAGCACCACTGGATTTTCACTCTATTTCTTGCTGTATGGTCGACACCCTTCGCACACCATTGACACCATTCTGCCATACCGGCCGGATGCATCCGAGTGCGTGCCTATTTCTGCCACAGTGAGACATGCAGAAGAGTGCTGCGACCTCGCACGGGCGTTTACTTCCGCTCATCAAGAGCGCCAGAGGAGCACTCGTGGTGACGCCACTGCCATGGTCACCTTCGATGCGGGAGCGCTCGTGTGCCTCTCAGTTCCTTTAACTGCCCCTGGCCTCTCATCAAAACTGGTCCCTAAGTATGAAGGCCCTTATCGTGTTCTCGAACGTGCATCTCCTGTGAACTATGCCATAGAACCAGTTGAGCCATCTTCAGACATGCGCCGCCATGGACGAGACATTGTCCATGTCGACCGTTTAAAGCCTTACTACAACCCGCTCATCGTGACGAGCTGCTAGGGCTCCGGACGGCTTCCTTCTCGCTCCTGGGGGGTGATTGTAGCGAAGAGAGACGCTAGTGGGTTCAGCGCTACTGCCTTTAAACGGTAGTGGGTCGAGCGCGCGTGCTCAGCAACGGCTCTCGTGTTTGGAAGCTGTGACTGCCCTGCCTGCCGACGTTGCGCTGCTCCGAGCTCTGCCTATTAAACACCTTTAGACCAAGAATATTTTTGTCACTTCCTTTGTGAATAACTATTACTCTCGCTAGCTTCCTATGACGCGGGAAAACTTCGGTTGACAGAGAAATATTAAACATGTGCAATACTGCAGGTGCGGGCAAGTCTATGACGTAGTTAAGTGGCCCAAATTCTAAATCATCTACGTCTGGACTATGGCTATTTTTCAAGGATGAAAATGTTGTAATCACCTCAGGGATGCTTGTAGGCTTTAGCGATGAAGATTCTCTTAATGAAACTGCAAGCATTGTTTCTTGAATGTCGTGACCTACGCATCCTACTTTAACAAAGAAATTGTTAAAATGGTTTGTAAGTTCTGTGCCACCAACAAAGGTGCCATCAATGTTCAACGTATCTGTTCGTATATCGACTGACTTACGATTTAGTGTTTCATTAATTTTTTTCCATACCTTGTCACTTCTGCGCATGCAATCATTGTTAAATATACGGCTGTAGTAATCATTTTTCTCCTTTTCTTTGTTCAATTTATTCCTAAACTGTTTATCGATCATCTTTCCAGTTTGACAATTCCTTCGACTTGATAGAAGACTGACAAAGCTTATTTTTTTTGGTTGATTTGCCTAATGAGTTCTTTTGAAATCCATGGCATGCGTGACATTCTTCCACTCCAATAGGTCTTAAGCGGAAATGATTTGAAGTACAGCGTTTTGAGTTTGGTCATAAACTTATCATATGAATCATGGCATGTTCAATGGGAAAAATTTCGCTCCAGTTTATGTCACGCAGAGCTTCTCTGAATTTATCTAGCGTTTGAGCCGATATCTAGCGGTGCGTTGTCTTTTCAGTGAATTTAACGGCGCCTTTATGTTCTAGAAAAAGATATATAGACATATGATTGCTAGTATCATAGCTTATGACACCCTATGTCGTGTTATCGATTGTCGAGTTTATTATGAAAGTGTTTAGTATGGTGATTAGTGACGGTTGCACGCGTCGGAAATCTGATGACGTTGCAGAAGTCATGGCAATCTATGATAGATACAAATTGCGGAGTAGGTACTTAATTAGTCATCATGTCAATGTTGAAATCCCCGCCCAGTGTAAGCAGATAGCAGTTTTAATTTACGTATGACAGAAGGTTATCTAAAAACTGCAAAAAAACAGAGTGGCTTTCATTAGGGGGTCGATACAAAACCGCAAATACCATCTTTTCTTCCTTTATGCATAAGACTATAATTTCTGTGGCTGTGTTATATTATCTGAGAATATCGTACCCTGTTAGAGAATTTAGAATTTCAACGCCGCCACCTCTGCTTGCTTTGCGGCTCACAAAGAAATGCTCGTATCCTTGAGGTACATAATGTTCCGAGTCCTCATTGTACCAATTTTCGGTATACATCAATTGGTCAAACTTTACCTCATATGATTCGATTAGCACGGTGTCTTCATCCTTCCTGTATCCTGTAGCTGAGGGTCACCGGCGCTAAATAGACAAGCCGAACTTGTGGACCTCTCATACCCGAAAGACAGCAGCCACGTATGAATATTTCATTGCTGTAATATGTATTCCTGTTTACTGATCCGTGAGATGGCGTACATTATTGCGCCAGCTCCTTTTATTGCGTGAAAAGCAGCTGATTAGAATAGCGGTTACGTTAACAGAGAATTGGGATAGTTGGTCCAGACAACGCCCGGTCCTGTGGTTTCATGTTTCATGTTTCTCCTTGTTTTCGTATTTTACGCTGTAGCAATTATGCAATAACCTGCCATCTCGTAATATCTCTGAAACTGATCCTGATCAATTGCTCGCCGTTTTGCGCACGGCCCTTAAAGCGTACAATATAGTTCTTAGGTCCTCCCACAATAGTTATCTGCAGGATAGTTGGCCCTTGTACATTTTGTGGAGGCTGCAACTGTTTATGATTTTGTCTTTTTTTATGTTTCTTCTTCAACATGTAAATACTAGCGCCGTTGTTTATTGGACTTAGGATGTTTTCTTCTCGTGTTTATTTTTCTTTGTAATGATTGTTTAAATATTGCTGCTTTGCTTACTGTGCATGACCTATTCGTAGGTATATGTTTACAAATTTACTGGTGCCTTACTCCTCTTGTAACGCACATACTTGAGGCTTCGAAGACTACCGTGATGCCATAAATATGAAATATATTTTCTTGTTTCAGTACACGGACTGGAAGACAATGTAAGTGATAACATTTGTTATGCTTTTAAAACATGTAGTAAGAGTAAGAATGCGAGTCAAACATATATTTCGTATCATCTATGAAAATTCATTGATCATGTTAAGCCAACAGACAATTAAATTAGCTCTGGTTCAAATAGAAATCTACAATTAAATGAAGACACGCAGAACGAAAGTGTACAAAAAATTAACAGGTGCATTACGCTTTCGTTGCACTGCCAATTATGCTATGGTTACGGCTATCGATCCGCCCACTGTCTTGGGTACTTATATATACCAGACAGCACGGCCACTACTCAGGGTTCACGGCGGCCGGATGTGGAACATATTTTTTTGCCCGATGCCGTCGAGTAGCACCTGAACTTAGGAGTGGTCATTTGGCTTAAAAATCCTCGCATGCTACCGTCTGCCATCAAGGGTGCCTGATTCGAGATCTTCGTTATGAATGATCAAGAGAAGGAAAACTGGGGGCTTCTTTCGGGAAGACATAATCCAGGGTATCGTTTCGTCTTCTTTGATTCTTTCTACATTTTGTACACTTCAGATAAACTACGGCCATTTTCCGTTATGCTTTCCTTTGCTATGTTGTCAGTTTGCTTTATATAATTATGAATAACACACATCGAGCCCTTTGATATAATTTCTAATCTTGTACCTACATTTGTTGCAGCTTGAGTCATGACTTCCGACTATCACACAGAAAGTGGCGTACAATGCTGCCTACTTGTTACTAGTGTGTTCCACACGAAGAACAATAATATTCAATTTATGGAAGGAGGCAGGCTATCGTTTAATGTCTTCTATTGAGCCGGAAATCACTTCTTGGGAAATACGGTGATCCACAGCGCACGAAACCCACGTGTAGCCAGCAATTGAAGGTTTAATAGCCTAAAAAAGTAATATATGTTGCTCCAGGATCATCCAAGCCCATCGTCCCGTTTCAATGCAACCAACTAAGTTCCATAACGCCCAGTTGAAGAACAGACACCATTGGCCACATTGAACAAACTTCCATAATAACTGCTCGCAAGGGGATGCTTCTTGCTATTGAACACTCCATCAGGTGGACTGTGATGCAGCATTTTAGAGCGCAGCTCCTAGGCACTCGTTCCTGCAGCGAGTGCTGGCCTCCCTGGTAACCGAGTGAACCAGCATAGCTAAGGATGAAAGCGGGTACACGGTGCGCAGCGAGAGGTGAAAGAAGGCAATAAACAAGATAGCATGAGCACGAAAGCAGAAGAGGAAGCTATGGCGAAAGCGTGAGATGAAAGCCGTAGCCCCACGCAAGACGGGCTCTGCGGCGACGATGGCTGCGAGATGTCACCAGAGTAGGGCGCGTCTTCCATGGATGACGTCGCCGTTGCTACATATGGAGAGAACGCGCTGCACGAGGGGATGCCTATTTGCGGGTGGCCGCGCGCTGCCTCTGGCGGTCTGCCGATTACTGAGGCCGTCGCGCACCACTTTGTTCGGTTCTGCAACGTGCCGCACGAGACAGATTGTCCACGCCAGCCAATACAATGCGAATTGAAAACACATGTACATCTGTATTCAAATTTCCCTTTAGGGAGTGTCGTATTTTCGGTTAATTTTTTGTGACTGATCGATGTACTCACTCGATTACTCACACAAATGACTAAGAAGGCTAATGCACGTCATCACTCTTGCAAGAGTGACGCTATTATATTGTCACGGGTATAAACTATTTATACGATGTGTTTACACGATGCGTATCTATACAGCAGCACAGAACCCCGAGAGGCTGTTGCCACTTCGTCGTCTTTACTGTCGACGACTTTGTCTTCTTTTCCACTGTAACACGACCCCGGCAGAAAAAGCACCATCCCAGTGCTTCAGATGGGGCCGTCGGTAAGGGCATAGTACAGCTTACGCCGAGAGACGTGTACGCCGTCAGCTGATGTGGAACCGGGTGGCATGACGGAGGTCTCGGGGATGATTTCGTAAGTGACATTGGTTACTTGACGTGGAACACGGCAAGGGCCTTTGTAGCACGGGAGGGGTTTCTCAGAGAGCCCCCCTCGGCGGCAAGGGGACCAAAGTAGCACGAGAGCGCCTGGTGAAAAATATGCTTCACGATCGCGGCGACTGTAAACGTGTCATTGCGATTCCTGCGATGCCAACAGACGAGCACGGGCAAGCTGGCGGGCATGGCCAGCGTGGGCGATGGCGTCATGGGCATACTCGGTCCCTGAATCCTGTGTCAAAGGGAGTGAAGTGTCGAAGGGTAATACGTGGTCTCGACCAAAGAGCAAATAAAAGGGGGAATACCCAGCATATCGTGGCATTATAAATTATAGGCGAACGTGACATAAGGGAGCACCACATCCCAGTCCTTGTGGTCGGGTGAAATGTATTTCGATAGCATGTAAGTAATAGTCAGATTAAGTAACTCAGTAAGGCCGTTGGTCTGGGGATATGAGGTGGTCAGTTTGTGCTTGGTAGAACACCATCGTAGGATATCGGCGATGACTTGGGAGAGGAAAGTGCGGCCGCGGTCAGTAAGGAGCTGTCACGGGGTGCCATGTACTAAAATGATATCCCGGAGTAGGAAATCTGCGGCGTCCGTTGCGCAGCTCATGGGAAGTGCCCAAGTGATCGCGTTGCGCGTCGCGTAGACAGGAGCTTCGGCAACAGGAGCGATCCTCCTGTTGCCGGAGCCGGACTTGGGAAAAGGCCAAGGAGATCCAGACTTATGCGAAAGAACGGCTCAGGTGGAACGTCGAACGGCTGTAGGTACCCGGCAGGAAGCACTGCTGGCTTTTTGTGATGTTGACAAGGCTTGCAAGGAGCTACATAGCACCGTACGGAGCGTGCGAAACCGAGCCAGTAGAAGTGGCGGCGCACACGGTCGTGAATGCGAGCAAAGCCAAGGTGTCCGGCAGTTGGGGCGTCATGAAGCTCCTGAAGCATGGTAGAGCGGACGTGTTGAGGAACGACAAGGAGAAGGAGAGGACAGTCAGGAGGAAAACTGCGTCGGTACAATATACCGTCGTTGAGAACGAACCACTGTAACGAGGGATCAGTAGGAGCAGATTCTATTCGGTCAATGAGGGTCCTCAATGTAGTGTCACGGCGTTGCTCGTTGGCCACGCCCAAAAGCTGGGAAATGGAAAGAACACTTTCGGAAGCGTCCATGTCGGCGTTGGCGGGCTTGTGTACAGGGTAACGGCACAAACAGTCGGCGTCCTTGTGTAGGCGTCCAGACGTATACACCATCGAATAGGCATGCCCTTGTAGCCGCAAAGCCCGTCGTCCAAGCCTCCCTGTGGGATCTTTTAAAGACGAAAGCCCACAGAGGGCGTGGTGGGCCGTAACAATAGAAAAGAGCGTGCCGCATAAATAGGGGCGAAATTTCGCCACTGCGCACACAACGGCAAAACATTCATGCTCGGTAATAGAGTAGTTCCGCTCCGCAGGTGGCAAAAGACGGCTAGCGTACGCCATGACACGTTCATGGTCGTATTGAACTTGTGCCAAGACATCACTGATTCTGTGACCACTGGCATCGGTGCGCACCTCCGTAGGTGCTGAAGTAGCAAAATGTCCGAGAATTGGTGGGGTGGTGAGCATGGTGGTAAGGCGAGAAAAGGCGGCGGCCTGAGAGGGTCCCCATGAAAACGTCACACTTTTCTTCAGGAGATCTGTGAGAGGGCGTGCTATCGTAGCAAAATCTTTAACAAAGCGGCGGAAGTAAGAGCAAAGACCCACAAAACTTCGGATATCTTTTGAGGACCGTGAGACAGGGAACTCTTTCACGGCGCGAATTTTCTCTGGGTCCGGTCGCATGCCAGTCACATTGATGACATGCCAGAGAACAGTAATCTCACGGTGGGCTGAAGTTACATTTCTTGGAGTTGAGTTGTAGACCGGCCTTGCGAAAAACGGCAAGCACAGCTGAAAGGCGCTCAATGTGTGTGCTGACTGAGCGTGAGAACAGAATAACACCATCTAGGTAGCAGAGACAAGTCGACCACTTGAATCCTTTGGAGTAATGAGTTCATCATTCGCTTAAAGGTAGCCGGAGCATTGCATAGCCCAAAAGGCATAACTTTGAATTGGTAAAGACCATCAGGCGGTATAAAAGCGGTCTTTCACGATGTAGATCATCGACAGCGATTTGCCAATATCCGTACCGCAGGTCGATGGACGAAAAATACTGTGCCCCATGTAGGCAACTGAGGGCGTCATCGATACGAGGTAGCGGGTAGACGAGCTTCTTCATTATGCGGTTGAGGTGGCGGTAATCGACGCAGAATCTCCATGAACCGTCCTTCTTTTTGACCAGCATGACAGAGGATGCCCAGGGACTTGACGATGGCTCAATGATGTCTTTCGTTAGCATCTTGCAAATTTCGGTTTTCATGACGTGACGCTCCGAAGCTGACACTCGGTAGGGTCGCCGATGGATGGGTAGATTATCACATGTATGGATACAATGTTTGACAAGTTACGTCGGGCCTAAGGGTTGGCTGTTCAGGTCGAATATATCCTTGTAGGAAAACAATAGACTGCAGAGCTGTTCAGTGTCTGCAGGAGTAAAATCCGGTGTGATCATTTTCCTAATGTCGTTGCCAGTACATTTAGTAGACCGGAAAGACTCACAGGCAGCATCGATGCCGAAGGTCTGAATGCAACTAACTTCGAAAGGAGTGATTGTAGCCAGGGTGATAGCCAGGTTAGCCAGAATTTGGTTCGTGAGCCCGAAATTCACCACAGGGAGATACGTGCGATTGTCTGTGACCCTCACTATTGTATGCGGAACGGTAATGTTGTGGGCGAGAACGATGGCAGTTATGGGAGCATCAGATGTGTAATCAGAATCGGGAACTGGCGTAGAAGGCGACATTTCGATGTATCTGAAGACCTGTGGTGGAACGGGAACAAAATCAGTTGGTCTTAGGCGAATTTTGTGTGGTGTCGGAGGAACGTCCAGCAGAGGCAGGTCAAGACGCACAGTACTTGAGGAACAAGCGATGAGCGCTGAATGGGCGGAGTGGAAGTCTAGGCCTAGTATGAGGTAATGGTGGCATTGGTCAAGCACAGTGAAAAGGACGACAGTGTGGCGGCCGGAAATGCTCACACATGCAGTAAACATTCCACCTATGGTCACCGTGCTACCGTCGGCAATCCGTATGAACCGAGTAACGGCAGGAGTAAGAATTTTCTTTAAATGGCGGCGTAGGCAGCTGGTCATTATCGATTTGTGTGCTCCGGTATCTATGAAAGCGGTTACAGGTGTGCCATCAACTAGGACGGCAAAAAGGTTGTTTCTCGTAAACAGCGTCAAAAGTGGATTTTGAGGTGAATGGGACATTGCAACACCACCTCGAGGCATGCATTGCCTAGTTTTCCTGCTGGAATGGTCCTGGTAAGGTCGGCGACGGTGAGCGGTGAAGCTGGGGCGGACGTCGCTGACGACTTGGATACGAGGACGAGCGAGCATAGCGGCGAGTCGACGTAGTGGTGTCGGGGTGAGGAACCTCGGGGCGAACTTGCATTTCGGAAGGTGTTTAGAGGAGGGGACAGCCAACGGCTCCGGCAGTGATGGGAAACGTGACCGATTCGGCCGCAGCAGAAGCAGATCGGTCTGTCTTCAGGTGTACGCCAGTTGGATGGATTCCTTGTAGTGTTGGGATAACAGACACTGTGAGGTGGACTGCGATAGCACGGAGGCGTAGGAGCAGGGCGGGTGTCAGGGCGACTCAAGGAGCAGGCGCTAGGAAGACCCATATTAGCGATTTCCTAGTGAACCACGGAATGGATCAGCGATATCGTCTCAGCAGTGTTCTTCCAAGACGTCTGTTGAGGCGAGGCAGGAAACGCTGCTTCGAGTTCACGGCTTACAATATTGGTCACGTTTTCGCTTGGTGGAGGAGAGCTAAATTTGTCGGTAGGGTCGGTACTGGAAGAGGTCGCTGCAGCATTTGGAAGCCGTGTAAGCTGGTTGTATACACGGCGACTGTTCGTCTACTCGAAGCGGTGGCAATCCTTCATGATGGCGTCGACAGTCGACACGTTTCTAAAGAGCAGAAGATTGAATGCGTCGTCCGCGATGCCATTGATGTACCCAACATTGTCCGCCTCTGGCTAGGACGTGCCGATTTTATGACAGAAGGCTAGGACATACTGAATGTAGGCGGCATACGTCTCGGTAGCAGTTTGGGCACGCGTGGCGAGTTGTTGCTTGGCGGCTAGTTGTCGACCGGTCGGATTGCCAAAAACGTCGCACAGCTTTTCTTTGAAGATGTCCCAGCTGCTTAGGTCTTCGTCATGTGTGTAAAACCACGTTCGCGATGTTCCTTCGAGGTAGAACATGACATTTGCCAGCATTATGATCTGATAGCACCTGCTCACCTTGCTGAAGCGCTCATACATCTTCAACCATTCTACAACGTTGACACAGTCGAGGCCAGTGCACTTGCCGGGGTATAGCGGCTGAGGTTGAGCAACGTACTGGGAATGCGTAGACGGCATCGCAACTGAATATGCGGTGCCTTCCCCTGGAAGCATGGACCCAGGCTGGGTGAGACGTCCGCTGCGGAGCTCCGTGGCGAATACGCGTACCGCGCACCTCCACCAAAATGTCACGGGTATAAAAGTATTTACAAGATGTATTTACAAGCCATATATAAACAACAGCCGAGAATCCCGAGAGGCTGTTGCCACTTGTCGTCTTCACCATTGACGACCCTGTCCTCTTTTCCACCGTAGCAATATAGTTTCATTGATTACGAGGAAGCGTTTGATTCAGTCGAAACCTCAGCAGTCATGCGTACATTACGTAATCAGGGTGCAGACGAGCCGTATGTAAAATTACTGAAAGATATCTATAGCGGCTCCACAGCCACCGTAGTCCTCCATAAAAAATGTAATAAAATCCCAATAGAGAAGGGCGTCAGGCAGGGAGATGCGATCTCTCCAGCGCTATTCACAGCATGTTTACGGTGGGCATTCAGAGACCTGGATTGGGAAGAATTGGGGATAAGAGTTAATGGAGCATAGCTTAGTAACTTGCGATTCACTGATGATATTGCCTTGCTGAGTAACTCAAGCGACAAATTGCAATGCATGCTGACAGACCTGCAGAGTCAAACAAGAAGGGTGGGTCTAAATATTAATCTGCAGAAAACTAAAGTAATGTTTAGCAGTCGCGGAAGAGAACAGCAGTTTACGATAGGTAGCGAGGCACTGGAAGTGGTACGGGAATACTTCTACTTAGGGCAGGTATTGACCGCGGATCCGAATGATGAAGTTGAAATAATCAGAAGAAGAAGAATGGGCAGGGGTGCGTTTGCCAGGCATTTGCAGGTCATGAACAGCAGGTTGCCATTATCTCTCAAAAGAAAAGTGTATAACAGCTGTGTCTCACCAGTACTCACCTACGTGGCAAACCTGGAGGCTTACGAAAAGGGTGCTACTTAAAGTGACGATGACTCAACGAGCTATGGAAAGAATGATGGCTGTAACGTTAAGGAGGATAAGATGAAAGCAGATTGGCTGAGGGAACTGGGGCGAGTTAATGACATCTTATTTAAATTCAAGAAAAAAAAATGGACATGGGTAGGACATGTAATGAAGAGGGAAGGTAGCCAATGGTAATTAATGGTTACGGATTGGATTCCAAGACAAGGGAAGCGTACTCGGGGGCGGCTGAAGGTTAGGTGGGCGGATGAGATTGCTAGGTTTTCAGGGACAACATAGCCTCAATTAGTACAGGACCGAGGTATTTGGAGAAGTATGCGAGAAGCCTTTGCCCTGCAGTGGGCGTAGCGAAGCTGCTGCTGCTGCTGCTGCTGCGGATCATGATGATGAAGTGAGAATATTCACCACCACATCGCGTCACAACCAAACCGAAGTACACTCATCTGTATTTATGGCATTCATTCTATATCGGCATGCATTGAACTAGTGAGCCTTGAGTGTTTCGCATAAATTCAGACCAATGGGTTCACCCAGATTGAAAATGTACTATGTGCATGTGTCTTTATTACCAAAGCACAGCTGTTATTTCGGTGTTAAGATATAATCAGTAATACATTGAAATAATTCACAGAAGCTCCACTTTGATCTCCACTATCACATTGCGTGTGCCGCATTTAGTTTTTCTCTGAGGACACAGCTAGAACACAATATTTATTGAAAATACAGGTTCAAAATTAAGGTTACTGATAAATCTTATCAGGTTATTACTTTATACACTGCCATTACGTTTTATGGATGCGCATGATAGAGTGTTGACGATATCGCAGTGTTAAAAACTGTTATACAATCTCGGCAATTGTCAGCACTTATCGCTAAGAGCAAACATCAGAAAGCTTGCACTGTTTCGTACTCATAACTATTCATTAATAGAAGCAAACAACCTGTGACTTCACATTTCAATATTCCTATACATTGTCTGTACTTTATTCAAATGTTTGAACTGGTGACGTATTCGATGCCTAAGTTTCATCAACTAATGTTTACTCCTGCGAGATGTAGTGGCGCTTTAATCACGCCTCCATAATTTCTATCGCTGCTCATCGGTCTAGAACCACATTTCAACTCCGCCTTGGCGACCATGTGAATTGATCTTGGTTCTGCCGCTTGATATTGTGCAGAAGTTCGCACAATAAATTCTAGTGAAGTTTATTGCTGACGTAGTATCCCTTTCTGTGTGCCTGTCTGCGTGCCAGCAAGTTCGCCGTCACGTACAGTCGCGGACAGAATATTATGGACCATGAAATCTAAGAAAAATCTGAATATCTCCGCAACCTCACAACGCAATCTGGTATTTGCATTTGGGACCTCGACAAGAATATGCTAACAACGTTGTCGTGGGTAGTTTTACTAATTACTGCTACAGGCTGCTCGGGAATTTAATGTTTTCGGAGATCCCGTGGTCCATTTTCTTCTGTCCGCAACTGTACGTGACAAACCACATTAAACCACAGCAACTACAAAACTAAGTCTTTGAGACCAATGGTGGTGGCACTCGTGTTGGCCATGCCGCGCCACCGAAATCGATGACTAGCAGGTAATATATTTTGTGATTACCTCAGCGATATCAGAACGACTCCGCAAATCATCTTCTGGAAAGTGTCTTATCAGTAATATGTACTGGCATTATATACCTCTTGAAATATGTAATTAACATAGCACGCTAGTGTAAATCACATCTTCATAGAAAGACATTTGCGCACCTAGTTCGCCAACGGCAGGCGGTAAAAATACTCGAGCCTTAACAAACAGTGCAAAATTTCTAGTGCCGCGCAACGAGCTTTCATCGTTCATTCCAACTTCGTGGGAATTTTCAGGCATTCATGCATCCTGATTTATGCACGGTTCAGGCACTCAGGAACACAGCAGCACAATGTTAGGATCGATCGCCTTTCGCAAAGCAATTGCCATACCAGTTATAACATCGCACCAAATGCTCGCGGTTCCTTATCGAGTCACATTGCTCGCAGAAGGCACAATTATGCCACGGGTGCCTTCTCAGTAATGTTTAGCAAATTAAAAAATTATGGGGTTTTACGTGCCAAAGCCACTGTCTGATAATGAGGCACGCCGTACAGGAGGACTCAGGAGATTTCGACCACCTGAGGTTCTTTAACGTGCACCTAAATCTAAGTGCACGGGTGCTTACGCATTTAGCCCCCATCGAAATGCGGCCGCCGTGGCCGGGATTCTATCAGGCTACCTCATGCTCAGCAGCCCAGCACCATAGCCACTGAGCAACCACGGCGGGTAATGTTTAGCAAATTCTTATTGTGTTTCTTTGTTCATGTCGGCGACCGCATCATGCCGGTTCAAGTGTATTCAAACTGCAACAATATATTTTTAACTTTATTATCTATTTCAGGAAATATAAAGTTCAATTACACATTGTCCAAAAACAGGATGGTCGTTACTTTCTTCAACTCAGTGGTTACGGTGAGAATTCAAGCTCACTTTTATTTGAACTGGTTTCTTTGTAAAAAAAGCTGCATTGATCACTTTGCCTAACAGCGTCACTGTTACCATGATTGTCCGCGAGCAAAAAATTGAACGCAACCAAGGTACCACACATTGATTAACAAGACGAATGCAATCGAGTTACTGTTTATGTATTGCTTTGTGCCAGAATATATACATCGACACATTTCTTCGTGACTGTTCCATTGCATAACGAAACATACTTGGCATTCAGTCATTTTTCTGTCGAACGATAGCACTGAAGTTTCTAAGAGCCGAATTACAAATGACATAAATGACACAAGTTTATCTACCTGCCCAATGTTGGCTTCGAACGTATGCCATAGATAAGAGGGAAAAACTTCGGGCACAACAGATCTCACGGCAGACTTGGAGGGTAACGCAATTACCATTGAACCAATTTAGCAACATTCTGCATTGCTAAGTTTTCCACATCTGTATAGTTCAACCGACATTTTTTTCATTTCTCTGTCGCTCGATGCTCGTCGCTCAAGACATCATCTGGGCCATTTAGGCACACTTCCCTTCGTTCTGCACATCAGCAGGCTTTACATGCCGGCTGTCGCAATTCTATGCAGCTGAGTTCTTCATTCCTCGCTTCTTGATCTGCTTCTCTATTTACGCACATGCACGGTTCGAAGGTTCCGAGACGAATGTTCACATACCTGGTGACACATGTGCAGTTGAACACAACCAATGGCCCAAGTACTTTTTTCGGGTACCTACTGAGTGGCAGATGCCCAGTTGTACATATCCATTGGCCCACATGTATATGCTTGCATAGTGTCATTGCCACACGCCAAATTGCACATACTCAATGTACCAATTTGTATTTTCGCGAGATGTTTATTCGGGCGCACATAAAGGGGCACACGCCTGGGTGCCCACACCCAGTCGCCTAGGGCCTTAAATAACATAAATATCCCTTTGTAATTGTAATAAATATCCCTTTGTAATTTGTAGTATCTCCTTGTCACTAACTCCCCACTCCCTCATGTAATGTCTCAACAGAGACCTTTGAGGAAATGAATAAATGAATAAATAAATAACGAAAGAGTGGCTACAGAAAAAATGGTGTGACGTTCGCAAGGAACGCTAGATCCATTAGAAATCGCCAGCGGATATATTGTAGGTGCTGCCAGTTGCACTGCTTCTGGCACAATATTCATGCAGTGAATTTCGGGATGATGCCTGAAACTCAATACAGAACGTCTATCGTCGTTAATTAAAGACATATTCATATGCATGTCCATTGTCTCTTCACTTGTGCATCACGTGAAGAGACGCGAGAAAGCGTAACACTTCGGGGTATCTACCTGATATTCCAGGAAAACGTCACGCACAGGACAAAGCTATTTTACTTTTCATTTTCATAGTGCTGTTTTTTTTAATCTGGTCATTACCATCATCAGCACCAGCCTGGTTACGCCCACTGCAGGGAAAGGCCTCTCCCATACTTCTCCAACTACCCCGGTCATGTGCTAATTGTGGCCATGTTGTCCCTGCAAACTTTTTAATCTCATTCGCCCACCTAACTTTCTGCCGCCCTCTGCTACGCCTTCCTTGGAATCCATTCCGTAACTCTTAATGACCATCGGTTATCTTCCCTCCTCATTACGTGTCCTGCCCATGCCCATTTCTTTTTCTGGATTTCAACTGAGATATCATTACCTCGTGCTTGTTCCCTCACCCAATCGGCTCTTTTCTTATCCTTTAACGTTACACCTATCATTCTTCTTTCCATAGCTCGTTGCGTCGTCCTCAATTTAAGTAGAACCCATTTCGTAAGACTCCAGGTAGGTGAGTACTGGTAAGACGCAGCTATTCTACACTTTTCTCTTGAGGGATATTGGCAACCTGATGTTCGTGATCCGAGAAGGCCTGCCAAACGCAAGCCAGCCCATTCTTATTCTTCTGATTATTTCCATCTCATAATCCGGATCCGCAGTCACTACCTCTCCTAAGTAGATGTATTCCCTTACAACTTCCAGTGCCTCACTACCTATCGTAAACTGCTGTTCTCTTCTGAGACTGTTAAACACTACTTTTATTTTCTGCAGATTAATTTTTAGACCCACCCTTCGGCTTTGCCTCTCCAGGTCAGTGAGCATGCATTTCCGTTGGTCCCCTGAGTTACTAAGCAAGGCAATATCATCAGCGAATCGCAAGTTACTAAGGTATTCTCCATTAACTCTTATCCCCAATTCTTCCGATCCAGGTCTCTGAATACCTCCTGTAAACAGGCTGTGAATTTCATTGGAGAAATCATATCTCCCTGCCTGACGCCTTTCTTTATTGGGATCTTGTTGGTTTCTTTATGGAGGACTGCGGTGGCTGTGGAGCCGCTATAGATATCTTTCAGTATTTTTACATACGGCTCGTCTACACCCTGATTCCGCAATGCCTCCATGACTGCTGAGGTTTCGACTGAATCAAACGCTTTCTCGGAATCAATGAAAGGTATATATTAAGGTTGGTTATATTCCGCACATTTTTCTATCACATGATTGATAGTGTGAATATGGTCTATTGTTGAGTAGCCTTTACGGAATCCTGCCTGGTCCTTTGGTTGACGGAAGTATAAGGTGTTGCTCATTCTACTTGCAATTACCTTAGTAAATACTTTGTAGGCAACGGACAGTAAGCTGATCGGTCTATAATTTTTCAAGTCTTTGGCGTCCCCTTTCTTATGTATTAGGATTATGTTACCGTTTCCCCAAGATTGCGGTACACTCGAAGTCATGAGGCATTGCGTATACCGGGTGCCCAGTTGCTCTAGAACAATCTGCCCACCATCCTTCAACAAATCTTCTGTTACCTGATCCTCCCCAGCTGCCATCCCCCTTTGCATAGCTCCCAAGGCTTCCTCTACTTCTTCCGGCGTTACCTGAGGGATTTCGAATTCATCTAGACTATTCTATTTTCTATTATCGTCGTGGGTGCCACTGGTACTGTATAAATCTTTATAGAACTCCTCAGCCATTTGAACTATCTCATCCATATTAGTAATAATATTGCCGGCTGTGTCTCTTAACGCATACATCTGATTCTTGCCAATTCCTAGTTTCTTCCTCACTGCTTTTAGGCTTCCTCCGTTGCTGAGAGCTTGTTCAATTCTCTCCATATTATACTTCCTTATGTCAGCTGTCTTACACTTGTTGATTAACTTCGAAAGCTCTGCCAGTTCTATTCTAGCTGCAGGGTTAGAGGCTTTCATACATTGGCGTTTCTTGATCAGATCTTTCGTCTCCTGCGATAGCTTACTGGTATCCTGTCTAACGGAGTTACCACCGACTTCTATTGCACACTCCTTAATGATGCCCCCAAGATTGTCGTTCATTGCTTCAATACTAAGGTCCTCTTCCTGAGTTAAAGCCGAATACCTGTTCTGTAGCTTGATCTGGAATTCCTCTATTTTCCCTCTTACCGCTAACTCATTGATCGGCTTCTTATGTACCAGTTTCTTCCGTTCCCACTTCAGGTCTAGGGTAATTCGAGTTCTTACCATCCTATGGTCACTGTAGCGCACCTTGCTGAGCACGTCCACATCTTGTATGATGCCAGGGTTAGCACAGAGTATGAAGTCTATTTCATTTCTAGTCTCGCCGCTCGGGCTCCTCCATGTCCACTTTCGGCTATCCCGCTTGCGGACGAAGGTATTCATTATCCGCATACTATTCTCTTCCGCAAACCCTACTAATAGCTCTCCCCTGCTATTCCTAGTGCCTCTGCCATATTTCCGCACTGCCTTGTCTGCAGCCTGCTTCTTGCCTACCTTGGCATTGAAGTCGCCCATCAGTATAGTGTGTTTTGTTTTCACTCTATCCATCGCCGATTCCACCTCTTCCTCGAAGCTTTCGACTTCCTGGTCATCATGACGGGATGTAGGGGCGTAGACCTGTGCAACCTTCATTTTGTAAGGTCTCTTATTAAGTTTCACAACAAGACTTGCCACCCTCCCGTTAATGCTATAGAATTCCTGTATGTTACCAGCTATATTGTTATTAATCAGGAAGCCTTCGGACAACATATGCATTTATGGCACTTAGTTCAAACATCGGTGGTGCGTTGAAGCAGTGTTTTTTGGTCGGCAGAGGACGGTTATGTGACATGACCGGAGCAGATGGTTTTGCGCCCTCTTGGCAAAGGGCACATTGATTTGAAGAAGCGCCATATTTAAACCGTAAAGCGATTTATCGCAGCTGCATTGTGAACGGTTATTGCATAGCGAGTGTCTCCACTCGTAGATTTTGTGAGCCAGCAGAGAAGGAGATGGAGTTCATATTCGTGCGCACGCATTGGCAGTGCGCGCGTGTACTTGCATTTGCATGTACGCGCGTGTTTTCGTCTACGTATTCGCATATTCGTGCGCACGAGAGCGTGTATACAAGGGCGAGCATACACGCGTTAGTGTCTTCATGTACTTCTGTGTGCGTGTGTCTGCCCATCTTAGTGCTTGTGTGCATGCATGGTCACGTGTAAGTGTGTATGCGGGAGAACATGTGCTGTATCTCTATGTGTGCGTCTGCGTGTGTCTGTCCATGCGTGCGTGCGTGCGTGCGTGTGTCTGTCCATGCGTGCGTGCGTGCGTGCGTGCGTGCGTGCGTGCGTGCGTGTGTGTGTGTGTGTGTGTGTGTGTGTGTGTGTGTGTGTGTGTGTGTGTGTGTGTGTGAA
Source organism: Dermacentor albipictus (assembly GCF_038994185.2). Lineage (NCBI taxonomy): Eukaryota > Metazoa > Arthropoda > Arachnida > Ixodida > Ixodidae > Dermacentor > Dermacentor albipictus. The sequence continues at coordinate 72,820,907 of NC_091830.1, forward strand.
AGCGAGCGAGCATGCACCCGCTTACACCTTTATCCAATGTGTATCCAATTCATCCCCTACTCCCGGGGATGAAAAGAGATAGAGGTTATTGAGGCCCATAATTATATCTACGAGACAAAAATGAATTGCACTGTATTGATGACCTTATCTCTTACTGAAACCACAATCAATGCAAAAAGAACAACGCCTGAGCCGACAGTATCGCCGACCCAGATTTCGCCGCGATGGCAACGTCACCATCGGCACCGCTACGTGAGCAGCTACCTAACTGTTCACTGTCGTTATCTTCTTTCTCTAATGGGGCAACGCATTGTCTTGATGCCAGGCACTCACTAAATCTGCACCATCATTGCGTCATTTACAGCTTCTGTGACAAAGCGAACTTTCGGTGGCACACGTTCACTGCTATATTGACAATAAAATTTCGCTAGCGTTCTGTCCTGTCCCACATTTTTTCCGTTAGTCATCTTTGCACTGAACTGCTTGCCTTCGAAGAAACAACACGATTAGACCTGGAATGCGGACTGGCCGCAAGGACAATGCTCACGAAGTCATACAATTGATGGTAAAAGGGTGTTTAACTCGGCTAGTTGGTCCATTCTTTGAAAATTGTAGCAGCAGAACTTAAGGAACATGGACACAGAAGGAAAAACTAGACGATGACGCAGCTGCACTATCAACTGATCTCTTTATTGAAATTCCCGGTCTTATTTATTTCTTCGCAGTATCTCCTTTCTTATCTAACTTCACTTGTTGTCAAGGCCGCTGACAGAGTGCTTGCAAATTTTTTTTACTCGTCTCAAATGCCTCAAGGGTCTCCCGAGTTCCTTTTCACGACTTGCACTTAGTGAAATTTGGGAGCGCACGTGTTTGCTTGGCTATCTTGTCCGTTCTTGTTCATTTCTCAAGCTTTGCAGTTCAAGCCCAGATTTTTACACATGAAAAGCTGCTGTTTCTAGGCCATGTCATCGGCAAGTTTGATGTTCGTACTGACCCGCAAACGGCACCTGTCATCACAAAGTTCCACAAACCCATTGACGGGACGACACTTCGGAGATTTCTTGCAGGTGTATCTAGCACAGGTGCTTTTTCGAGCACTTTTGACTAATTGCTGAGTCATTGACTCATTTAATGCAATTTGACCTTAAGTTCAACTGGTAAACGCCAGAAGCCGAAGCATTTGAAAATCACCTGCATCACCTGCATGCACCAGAGGCTTTTTTGTTGTGGCATCGGCACTCGGCTGCATGTTGACGAACTCCAGAACGACCAGACCGCTGGGTACCTCTGGTTCTGCAGTAAACTGGTGAGGATGCAGATTAGGCGCCACACCAGCGACGTCGCTCACTACGCCAAGGCCTGCCGACTTCAAGACCTCTCAGTGGCGTAAGACACCAGATCCAAGGTCAGCAGGATAACCGCACCTGAATAAACCTCCTCGCGGGAAGTTCCAGCAGATTAGGATGCACTTGTGCCCGTTTCTCTTGACACAAACATGAACAAATGTGTGGACCTCCTTAGCCATCGCCTAACGATTACGGCAAACGGAAAGCCCTCTCCAAAGGTAGTGTGCCTGAAGTGGCGAAAATTTTCGGCTAGAGTATTCTGCTATGAAACGGCGCCCCAGAAATCTTGACTGACCGACGAATAGTGGAGCCTACTCACGTGATCCTGCAATATAGCCACACGAGTCACCGTCAACCGACCGCAGTCGAATGATCCTACGGAACTAAACTTGTAGATCCTGCGGATCTACAAGTTCATTCTTTTTCAGGGAATCGTACTTCATCCACTATCGGCTTAAGATTATCGCTCAACGCATGATATACCTGCATGCATCGAAATTTATTCTAGTAATATCGTTTATTCTTTCTATTGTCTATGTTATCCCAGAGTCTTAAGGGATCAGACTGTATGTGTCACGAGAAAAGCGTTGTACCTACCGGAAGGCATGCGAGCACCAGCGTTTAACTTGCATATTTCGATAGACACACACACACACACACACACACACACACACACACACACACACACACACACACACATATATATATATATATATATATATATATATATATATATATATATATATATATATATATATATATATATATATATATGTGTGTGTGTGTGTGTGTGTGTGTGACTATATGACTATATATGTTCCTCATATACTTATCAGACCACACCACTTCCGTGATCAACATATGTGCTCGTCACTATTGGACTGTCCGATTCAAATTTGCATTTGCGCATTCTCTTAAAGAATTTACACATTTACGAGCTTATCTTGTCCCGCAATTATCGCCATCCATCTTCCCGCATGCACTTTCTTTAAAGCTGTGCTGCCGGCACTTCCAGTACCCGAATGACATGCGCGTTATCAGCGTGACTTAACATTCGCCGCAGAAAAGTGGTGAGCACAAAGTTTTAAAGAAACACAACACAACTAAGGTAGATGACAATTACCGTTGATGTACAAGATTAGCCCCAAAGGGTCGAAACATGTTTAGGAGTGCACAGGTTCGCCAGTTAAAGAGTTAATTTCGTGACTCCCTATTCTGCTACAGTCAAAGTATTCGCCGTAAAGACAAGATAAGAATATAACCTGTTACTTTTTATATGCAACAGCAGAGCAGGATGAGTAATGCGCTGGCAAAAGCACAGCCCCATGAGTAGCACGCCCTTTCATGAATTCAAGGTAACCTTACAGACGCATAAATGCGATGACTGTCGAAGAAAAGAGCTAATGAACCCAATTGAGTGCATATTAATCTTCGGCATATTTGGCACTCCGAAGCAACCAGTAGCCGAGAAAAGATGGTCGGCTCATGGCTGCCTCAAAGAAGTGGATATGTACTGGTTCGGAATGCACTGTGGCATCAGATATTAGTGCCTGCCTACTGACAATGAACCGCGAACGCTTCTAAGATGCAATTTTTGTCACCATTGTTACAGCTTTACAATCTATTTTCAAAAATGTTGCAGAAATGTGGAAGCAGGCTAATATGCTGATATTTGAGGGACCACCGGCTATGATTTGGGCAAGGCCTCATCGGTTCACCGTGCACAGGCATAATTATAGTACTATGGTGGAAAGTGCCTTGCATCGCAGTCCTCGTTCGGTCTTGAGGTTTGAAAATCACGACAAATTTCATACGATGTATGGTTTAGGCATCACTTTGCGGCAGCACCCAATATTCGCCATAGAATTGATGCTGCGCCAGAGATTTCAGTCGCTATTGGCATGCATGCGCTTTAGGCTACGCCTTGCAACTTAGTTGGTGTTCATTAGCACTCTGCGTTGCGAGCCTACAGTACTGATGCGCGATTCATATTGCTCTCTCGCTGTCGACGTATTACGGCTACTGACGCCTGTTCTCCTATTGAGGCCCGTCCTTAACATATATTGCAATGTTGATATGAAGTGCGAATGTCAGGAAGTGAAGCAAGCGTCGTTTCTAATGCATCGTAAATTTTAAGGCTGGTTGTGTTAACATAAAACAATTTTACTGAAAGTGGTCTTCACATGTATGAATAAAAGTGTTCTGCAAGAGAAGGTGAGCAAATATTGCATGCCTGTTCACAAGCTTTGGCTTATAATGATGACTTATGGAAATAGCGTATTTCTGTTACATTACATTTTTAATTCGGAAAGATCGCGTGATCATCATTGCACGCATTTCTAAATTAACAGTCGAAGATTCTTGGATATGTCGGGCGGCAGGCAAACTAGGGATACAAAACAAAAATCTGTATGATGAAGTGTGTGTCCATTTTTTGTCTCCAGTTCATTCTGGCATTATAATAAAAAGCGCAATGAAACATTCCAGGTAACACGGCTCTGGCTACAGGTGTTCAAAAAGAGTATCTTATTTTGTACATGGATAACGATTGCATCATTCTTGGTATACCTCCACGATCTGGAGGTAAGCAGCGTTTATTTTCAATACAATCACGATGTTCACACCTTCAACAAATGTTGTTAATTACCTCTACCGATGCGCAAAATTCTCTGATCCAAGAGCTTCATTAACTTCTTATAGCTGAGTTTTTTTCGTTTCCAGGAGAATGAAATAAATCTTGCTAACATCATCTAAAATGCAATGCGTATTGCAAGGTGGTATTGCCTACTAAGTGCATCGTGCTTTTTTTCTTGTAGCAATACAGAAACGTCTGCGAATTGCGCTTATTTTTATACATACGGTACATAGCCTTCTGTAGAAATGCCTTTAAAGTATCTTGGCTACTAGGCGCGAAAACACACACGACACAAGGAAGGAGACGGGACAGAGCGCCACTTACAACTGCTTTTATTTGGAGGCACACCACACACTTATGGAAATAGCGTATTAAAATAGCGTGTATTAAATCTCCCTCTCCTGCGGGCGCTCCTACATAGGGCAAACGGGGCGCTGTGTTAACGACCGAATTAGGGAACATGAGAGAAATGTAGAACAAGACAAGGAAGGGCCAAACATTCCCAAGCACATGAAGTCCTGCCCATCACGCTCTTGTGAGCGATGTTTTGCAGGGGCGCGCATTCTGGCAAAAAGTAAAGATCAAAAAGCTCGGGAAGTGATTGAAGCTTTCTTTATCGAAAAGAAAGGAAGCATGTGCGTCAGCGACCCGTCAATATCTTTATATATGTCCGAAAAGAAATATTTAACCAGTGCGCTTCCATATCAATCTTGATGTGATTGTGTCCTTGCCTGGTATATAAGTGTGTGGTGTGCCTCCGAATAAAAGCAGCTGTAAGTGGCGCTCTGTCCCGTCTCCTTCCTTGTGTCGTGTGTGTTTTCACGCCTAGTAGCCAAGATGAATTGTGACCAACTCGCCCAACAAGACGTCCTTTTAAGCCTTTAAAGTAGTGCAGGATTTTAAGTAAGTAAATGTAACAAAATAAACAAATATCCATTCGCTGACTGTCACGTACAGTAAAGGTTCCAAATGAATCCGCAATATCGTGAGTTATTCCGCGTGAGCACATGTAAAAGGGCACGGTATAAGGGCGTCCAATATTTGCTCTGCATTGCTGGACTGAAGAGTGAGTGAATATTTCAAATTTCAAAAACAAATTCAGCGGTCAATACCGTTTGATTTGTATAAGATTCAAAAATCTACTTTTCAAAATTGTCGTATAATCTATCGAAGCTGTTTATGCAGCAGCTGTAATAAAATGTAATTTCCTTGTACATTATTAACATACTTCAAAACGCTGCCCTTTATGTCTGCTACATTTGGAACTGCCTGTGAAATCTAGGGCCACTCGTGAAATAACAGACGCTCTAGAGCACTTCAACAGGTACTCAATTGGAGAGGGTACAATTGCCTTGGCACTTAGAGGTTTGGGTTCAGATTACACAAACGTTGGTGTTTGTTTTTTGTGAAATATAAAGAATTCGTAAGGTAGAATTCCATTGGGGGATTAGGAAACAAAGCGCAAGCTGGCCATAGAACACTTCAGAGCCATTTTTAAAAGAGATTTTCAAAGGCTGTGTTTCATCCATGTGCCTTTACCTTCGCACACAAATATGTTACGACCATTGTCGCCGTTTTCTCTTAAATTCACCTTCGCAATATTTGTAGGAACGCAATTGCCACAAAACAACCTAAGTCCTGCGTCCACCTAAGACACGCTATTAACGCCCATGCCGTACTTATCCCACCCACTTTGCACCTTGCCGCCGCATCACCCATTACTTGGCCTTTACTTTCCTCAGTCGTTATCGAGGTGCCCTGTTTGTTTCCCTAAGAAACCTTGGCCAGCTAGCCTGTAAAGCGCATGGAAGTACCTAAAGGATGAGGTTTCAATCAAACTTTATAATGCTCCTAATTAAAATGAAAACGTGAAAATTTCAGTGCACGTATATTCTTATACTCGCTATAGCCATTCGTTGGAGATTTCTCTGGATACTTGGAACCGTATGTGATAACCAGTGCGCGATACTTTAGAACCATTCTAAGAAAAAAATCTTTAGCGAAAGCTGGGGTGCTATGCAGGATGCACCGAGTTTCTCGTTCACCCGAGCTTTACCCCAGTTTGCTCGACGGCAGGCAGTGAACGGAGAAAGCGTGAAATATGAAAAAGCTGCAGGTAAAAAAATTATCGACAAAACGCCGCGTATGACAATATGAGCGCACCCTGCGCGGCATGCTACTTCCACGTTTCAAGCGCGGAAGGCTGCACAACGAAACGCGCCAGCGCCGCGTATTGTTATCGACGGATTATCGCAACTTAGCGATACCGTGACTGTCCCACTGTCTGTCTGCACACTTGCCGTGAGCCGCTTGCCAGGCCTTTCTCGGGCGCGTCAAAGGCGTGTCTCCTCTTTCGGCCACTTTCTTTCTATCCTCCATCGATTGCGAACAGGTTACATACGGCGCATTCTTGCACCAACACTTTCGCTCAAACGAACACGTTAAAATTCAACAAATACAATTAAAAAAAAACATTTTTATTTCTTTAGGTAGCTGTTCTTCGTTTTGAATGCTAGAAACTTCTGATGACAAACGGAGATCGTCCAAATTAATAAATTTTGCCCTTCTTGCCACAAGTGGCGACACTGAGGCAATAGCTTAGAAGCGGATACATTGAAGAGGGTCGCACGCAGGAGGGAGTTCATACCGTGAGAATTCGCCTAGGGGCGCTGCAGTGCTATGCTCAATAAGGTCAGTGAGCACCACTCTTTCTCTCTTAAGGGAAGAGAAACGTAGCGCTGCGCTACGGCTGTTCATCGCAGATGGTTTACTAGGCTATTAAGGCCGCCGCTTTACCAACTAAAGACGACACAGTAGTCACAGATACGGAAGCAACGGCTGTCGCTGCAAAATGGCGGTAGTTAGTTTAGGGTACGTAGTGACGCAGTTCAGTGAAAACGTACCAGTTTATTTTTGTGCGCAAAGCCTTTGCGATGCATTGCGAAAAAGTGCGTGCTTCCCAGCGAGACAATTCGTCGCTTGTCATCGCTCGCCTAGAGAAACTGCCTCTGAGCGCATGTACGCACTATTTGAGTGTGTTGTGCAGTCCAAGGTGCTTGCGGATTACCTCTGCTGAAGCTAGCAGCAATCGCAGATGGATATCGTAACGTCACCGCAGCAGTCACATTCTGGCAGGAGAGGGCTGTTGTGTGCAGTTATGAAAGAGAACTTCGAACTTAGGAAGGTCTTGGAACTGCTGAGTGCGCAGTGCTTGTGATGAAGATATACCATTGCACTGGGTCTAAAAAAGCGTGCGATTCTCGGACGCTGATGGTATTTACGACGCTGTTGCTACGATGGATCACCGATGACAGAGCAGCCATCTCGAACGACTGCTACAATACGCACTCCTCAGCATCGTCGTCCCCCTCGGCGCATCGACACCTTGTACGCAGATACTGTGACGTGACGATAATTATTTACTGTGCGCTACGTCGCCACGGTGCGTGCAATGAAACCGTGCTTTGAAGCCATCTCAGCCCGAGTAGATATACACATAAGCCAGCGACAGTCCACGCTTTGTTTTTGATAGTGGTGCTCAGTACATCACCGATGACAGTGCGTTGTGCGTGTTTTATATCGGCGGTCAAGATTGGTGATGCCTCTCAGCTCGGCACCGCATCGCTGTGGCCGAAAAATAAGTTGAGCGTGGCCCAACCGTGGTGGGTGCATGCACAGAGTTACATGCCAAACGCGGGGCGTGACTTCTCGCTTTGATTGACAGGCGAACTGGTGCTAAATTCGTACATTGCAAAACCCCCTCCGAGTTCAACTCGGGGACATGGCGGCGGCATCCTGTATCATTGCATTCAGCGGCAGCAAGCGTTAGTATGACCGTCTGGACCAATTCACGTACATGACCGCCGTGGAGTTTCAGCGTCATTTTCGCCTGTCAAAGACATCAGTGCACTGGCTGTGTGACGAGCTAGGCGAACACTCTCGTCTGTGGCGACAACGTGGCGGGCTTCATTCTCTCGCCGTCGAAGAGCAAGTCCTCTGCGCCCTCCGTTTCTACGGGCCTGGCAGTTTTCAGAGAAGCGTCGGCGCCGAGCGTTACATTGGACTACATCAAACTACTACGAGCCACTGTGTCAGAGATGTGTTTGACGCGCTCGCTTATCGATGCGGCAGTGCGTAAGTGGTGGCTGGCTTTGCCGAAGACTACGGCTGTGCAGGCATATATAAAAGAGCATAAGAGCATTATATAGAAGAAGGAATTAAGGCGCCTTCAATGCCAGCGACAGTGATTAGCATTGAAGCAATGTCTAGACACACCATATTGCCAAATTTGTCACTTCTGTGTAGCCGACCTAAATTTTGCATTACGACATCTCACATGCGGCAGCCTATGATACTGAATTTTTCGCTGGGTTGCTGACTTTTTTACGATTGTTCTACTTGTATGTCAGTGTGCCTTCCAAGTGGCTCACTTTTTGGGAAAGAGGTTAATTAAGTATAAATAGATAAATGGATATCACAAATTGTGTGAAATACCCTGTGAATGCTAATCTCATAAAGAACTTGGCGTTCTTCATTGGTGAAGTTACTTAGTATGCATAATGCTGAATGTTGGTCATGCGTCATCTGTCGGCCGCACTATGAAACAGCAAGGCATTTCACAATTCGTTGGAGCGCGACATGTGGATGTTGCGCCAAGCCGGTTGTGCCTATGCATTTGTGGCGAAATTAAAATGCATTGAGAATCTGAGTATGCTGGCTTGCATGAAGAAAATACTCCAGAGTGCTCTGTTCAATGTAGATGCATGTGCCAGAGGTTCAGTGCAATTTTTTTTTTTGGGGGGGAGCGTTTTTCTGGATGGACAAATTATATATTTTCGTATCATAATGGGGCTCTAATTCGTAATCAGTTGAACAATGCAGATCCAATGCTCTGCAGAACTCGGTCTGCATGAAGATGTCATGAACCACCAAGGCAAAATTACATATCGGGAGAGATGTGGTGCAGATGCCAATGAAAAGTGGGTCTTTATCCCGTCATGATAAAAATAAAGATTGCAGAGTGAATAGACCTTTTGTACAGCTTTACAGCAATGATTACACAAAACGTGATATGCTCAAACGTGTAAAAGCTTGCCGCAATGCCAAAGTAGGATGAGCGACATGCAGCATATTTTGTCATTGAACATGTCTTCTAATTGCTATTTTTAGTGTAAGCCTCGCTATCACGCCTTTCCCTCCGGCACTCCCTCTACTGAAACGTGGAACTGTCTTTCTATTGGTGTCATGATGACGATGATGACGGTAACGGCAGCAGTAAGACTGGTTAATGCTTGCCCTTTTGATTTTTGCGAGTTTAGTGGTAAAAAATATGGCACGTGCGCACACCTGTGCTGCAAAATTTTACGCTTGTGGTGATTTTTCGGAGAGCTAATTCGTGTTGGGGACATTTCAAAGATGTGCGCTATTGTGGGCTTATAACTACCACATTGGGGAGGTTGAAGACTGGGCGTATTGGTATAGAAGCTTCAAGTTTAACTGCACAATTCGACGGTGCACAAAGAAGAGAAATACACACAGCAGAATGCTCTGCTGTGTGTGTTACACTGCTTTGTGCGCCGTGGGATTGTTGCGCGATCCAACTTCAAATAGAGCATTGGGCTTCTTTGGTGCTGGACCGAAGAAGTGTAAGCTATTCGACAACATTCCAGTGCCTTGCCACACAATTATGGAAGTCTCAAGGTTTGCAAAAAAAGCTTTGCTTTCAAATCCACCTGCTCATGTAATACAAGCACTGATGGAAAGAGCCGTCATACAAAAATAATGGAGAAATGAATGGCCTTTGAAAAATTCAATTTGTATATTGACACTAATGACATAATAGCTGCCACACCGGACTCGACAAGTGTACTGGCCCACACAGTTTGTTTTCTATGTGAAGCACAAGCTTCCATTACATGCTGTGCAGATAACCAAACTCACTGTGTTTTATCTTTGTGGACAACATGCACTGTAATCTGTATTTGATTCTAAAGAAGTGCCAAACACCACCTCTTTTTCAAGGACGTCATGAGAATATTTGGCGAGACGTTTTTACAGCCGCTCATACTGGAAGTGTGGTCCGCCAGCTTTGCTTGCATGCCTTTATAGATTTCTGTTCATGATAATTGTGTTCTATCAAATTGCTAAAGCCTATGCAACTGGTGCAAGCCATTACGTGATTTTATAGTCGAGTACAACATTAGGAGGCCACGTAAATTAAGTTGTATCCGACTGTAGAGGATGTCGCTTTTCACGCAACACAAAAGGAAAAAGTGTACGATTATTTGGCCTATGAAATGGATACGTCAGAAGTGAGCGATGCAAGGGCAAAAGCTGTGGGAAAATTAGTACATGCAAATATATGACATTGTTAAAGAATATGTGGTATCGAACATGCATGTAATGGCACGTTTGAATCGGGGAGTGTTGCGTTCATATACACAGTCTACAGGTGATAGCATTATTAAGCTACTGCTTTTTCTTGTCTTTTGGCTGTGAACTACCCACACCGTTCGTCTGGTGGCTAATCAACACGCACTGTATTCTTGCACATAAAAAGAAAAAAACAGCACAATCTCGTGTAATCTGCATTAGTGTATTTATTATTTACATGGTTCCACTATGGCACAGGTTATCTTACGTTTTAGCCCATTTTGAAGAGACACCAAGTGCATGTTACAAGTGTCCTAATATGCTCAGCACAGTGTTTACTGCAATAATCTCATTCATGCTCTTGAAAAATAAATAAAATAACAAATTGAAAGCCCCTTTATAAGTTGTCTTTTTGGGTCTCCACTAGAGAGCCGTGAGGGCGCCGATACCACTGTTGCACAGCAGCCCTCTGGACCTTGCCACACTCTCAAGAGCACGTGCCTGGCACACGCCTACTGCTACCAGGCAGTTGAGTGCCTCCAGCAGCAGAATGTTTTGCTGCAGAAGAAAGTGGATGGTTGGAATGAATCAACCTTCTATAAACCATTATTTACAAAAAAAAATGCTCGTTGCACTTTTGGTACTAAGTGCCCTTAACTGTGGAAGCCTTTAGTGTATGCATAATAAAGCAATGTGTCGGGACAACATTGCTATATTTTTCGTAACTGGGGTTGTATTTTTCTGTGCGAATTCTTATGTTGATTAGTGTGCCAGCAGCTGAGGTGTCCGCTGACCTACACGAGTCTCTATTGTGAGCCCCATAAACCTATTTTTGTTCACTACAAAAGAAATGCCTCTCCCTACAATCCCGTCCTATGCGAGCTGATTGCATCCTATGCCTACAAACATCATATTTTTGTCCCGTTATGCAATTTTCTGCCATCCTTGGCTGCAGTTCTTTCTCCTTGACATTCGTTCTGTCAAGCTTATGTAATCACCTGTTATGAATTGGCAACAAGTGAATGAAGACGCCCCCTAAAGCCATGAAGAAAAGGCTGAGCACTGGTAAGCTTCGCGCCTGGGCACCACTTCGCAAAAGTAGGGAATGACATCCGACAACTTTAACCGTTACCCGAAATAACTCTCCGCTTAGTGCCGTCTAAGTGTACTCGGCAAAGCGAGTACCACATTTTTAAAGCCCAGAAGCGGTCCTACAAAGCTAATAAACAAGTACTGAAGCTCACGTGAATGACATATAAACAAAGGTGAATTGAAATTCGACACTGGTACTTGCTACTAATGCAGACGATACATAAATCAAGTCACAATCAAAATTAAGCCTTTAGGCTCTTGGTGACCTTCATATAGTTCTTTACAATAAACGAACGCCAACACTGACGCATCCTCTGCTCGGGCGTTCCGCAATCAGGAGCCTTATAGGGTAAAACTATTTCAATATGACCCGCCGCGGTTGCTCAGTGGCTATGGTGTTAGGCTGCTGAGCACGAGGTCGCGGGATCGAATCCCGGCCACGGCGGCCGCATTTCGATGGGGGCGAAATGCGAAAACACCCGTGTACTTAGATTTAGGTGCACGTTAAAGAACCCCAGGTGGTCAAAATTTCCGGAGTCCCCCACTACGGCGTGCCTCATAATCAGAAAGTGGTTTTGGCACGTAAAACCCCATATATTATTATTATTATATTTCAATATGTTTTGATTTCAGTCTCCTGACGTCAAATGTGCGTAACCACCGACGCAAGCACTGGGTGGTCACCCGCTGTGTTGTCTCAACCGACCAATCAAACGCTCTCCTCGTTCATAGGAGGTCACTTTTGGTAGCTTGGAAAACGAACAACATTGTCTACATTGAGCGGCTTGTCTTATCTAATTGGCTCGAGGAGCATGCTCAAGTGGAAAGGGGGCCAATGGGGCTGAGACACTGCACTGAAAATCGATAACCGGATGGAGAGGGTGGTGCCGGCGTTTGTGATTGGTCCGCTTTCCCTTACGCAGCTTACGGTGGCTCGTCGACAATTGCGGAGGCATGCAACAGAAGCTTAAGGAAGACGCTAAGACGGATCCTCAGCAAAGAAGAGTTGGCGGAACGAGGTCATAAACGTGACGAAACTGCTCGAAAACGTTACATGGCCACGCATGAAGTTTTATTGCACGCATATAAACCCATGCTCTAAAGCAGCTCAAGATGATAATCAGGTTTTATTTGTACGTGTTTTACTTGCAGCGGATGTACAGAAGGTGTTCCTTCAGATGTACATCAAGGAAGAAGACAGGGATGCGCTTAGCTTCTTGCAGTTTAAGAAAGTTCCCACCGAGAACATACCACTTCCACGGCTCGAGCAGATCAGGATGGCGTGGGTGCCTTTCGGAACGACTTCGAGTCCATTTCTCCTATCGGCTACGCTTCAGTATCACTTGAACCACGTATATTCGAAATACCAAGAAACAGCTGCCCAGCTCAAGGAAAGCTTCTACCCGGGCGATTTGGTATTTGGCACTTCAACACAACACAGCACTTGTACGAACAAACAATCCAGATCACGACACTAGCAGGGATGAATATGCAGAAATGGTCAACTAACGATGACATGCTGCGACAGACTCTGCGGAAAAAAAAGATACATCAACGAGGGAACATATACTAACGAAGGTACTCGGACTATACTGGAATACGGAAGAAGGCACACTTTGTGTGAACCATGACCCACTTCTAGAATTATAAACAAAGGAAAGAGCACAAAGCGAACAGTGATCCAAGGCACATAAAAAATTTTCGACCGGTTGGGGTTTTTGTCTCCATTCACAATCAGAATCAAAATATTCTTGGAAGAGATGTGGAAGCAAGGATTATATTTGGATGTGCCCCTGCCGAATGCTTTCGAAGATGATTGGAACAAGTTTGCTGTGGCAGTTGAAGAATAAGAGGTCTGTCTCTGAAGAGGAGCTCCTTTACCGAAGTCAACACGCACGGAGCTCAGTTACAGCTACATGTCTTCAGCGACACGAGCCCTCAGGCATACAGTGTCGTCGGATACCTAAGGATTGAAAATATATCGGGCTAAATCTATGTACAACAACTGCTCTCGAAAGTTCGGGTCACTCCCATCAAGAGACTGACGTTACCGCGTCTTGAACTCCTCGGGGCTTGCCTGGACGCGCGGATCGCGACATTCATACGAGACCCACTACAAAAATGTGACGAATACTCCTGCTGGACTGATTCGAACATCTGCCTATGCTCGATTCGATCATCACCCATTAGGTGTCAAACCTTTGTTTTCAATCAAGTAATGGAAACTCAAGACCTCACAGACCCAAATCGCTGGGCTCACTGCACCATAAAAAGCAGCCCAGTTGATTTACTAACAAGAGGTGTGTCAGTCAAGAGCCTTTGCACAAATTTTTTACCATGGCGTGGCCCGAAACAGCTAATTACGCCCCAACAAACATAGCCCAAACAAGAAGAGAGGTGCGAGAATTCACATGAAGTGTTACTCTACGAAATAAAACCAGCAGAAGGAGTGGTTCTGAATGCCTTGAGTAGGACTCCTGAACCTATATTAGATGTCACCAAATATACTCGCTGGAAAAAGGTCCTTAGAATCACGACTTTGGTGAAGAGGTTTATTCCCAATTGCCCAGAACATTCTAATACTAGAAGAGAATGTCCACTTTCTGCTGAGGAGATTTCCGAAAGCGAAGATATGGCGCTGAGGATTTTACAAGCACAAAGCTTCGGAAATTAGATTGCTGCACTAACAACGGACAAAGATCTCGACAAGACATGTACCAACGGGACCTTGACCTGTTCATGGATGCCGAGTGCATTATCAGGATCAAGGCTGGCCTTGACAATGTAGCTGCTTCGGATAACGTAAAATGTCCTGTACTCCTACGAGCAGGTCATGGCTGTACGCACCTCATCGTGGACAGTAAACATCGACGCCTTCTTCGCAGTGGTGTCGTTGTTACACTCACCGAGTTGCGTGAGAAATTTTGCTTAGTGCACTGCCACCAGTGCGTTAAAAAGGTGCTTGGCCAGTGCAGGGTCTATGCGAGGTTTCGTCTTAAAGCGGCTTCAGCTCCTACAGCCCCGCTTCCGATCGACAGAGTATCGGGGTCTCATACATATCAAGTCACCGGCATCGACTTCGCTGGTCCAGTGTTTGTGAAGGGAAATGGCTCTGTGAAATGGTTCTGTATTTAAATGGCTCTGTTAAATGGCTCTGTATTTACCTGTGCTGTAGTGCGAGCTGTTCACATAGAACTTTCCAGTGACATGACTGTGAATTCCTTTTTATTAGCCTTTCGTCGATTTATTTCGCGCCGTGGTTTACCATGTGTAATTTATTCTGACATTGCGTCAACGCTTAAGGCACCAGTGGCGAGCTTAATCTGACATATGGACTTCTACATGAGGTTCAGGCACAAAAATTTTGTGCATCTAGTAACATTGCATGGATGTTCATTGCTGAGCGCACATCATGGCGCGGAGTATTTTGGGAAACAATGATTCGAACAGTTCAGAACTGCCTCAGGAAAATACTAGGAAAAGGATGCGTTAGCTTCTAGCACCTCCACACTTTACTAACACAGGTCGAGGCAGTGATAAATTCTGGATGACTAACACACACTTCTGATGATGCTGCCGAAGCGGAAGTACTAACTCCTTCGCACTTTTTGTCGGGTAGACGTCTCACTGCCCTTCCACAAGCGCATGTTAGCGAGAACTCGGGAGGTTGCACAGGTACACTGCGCGCCTGGATATGTAAGCCACAAAAACTAAACGACTTTTGGCAGCGCTGGGATAAAGAGTGCATTCTCAGTGTGCCCATCAGGTCACAGAAGCTCGAGAATGGTTTAAAGAATGATGACCTTGTCATTGTTAGAGATAACAAAGCATCCATTACCTTTTAGAAATTAGGTAAAGTTGTTAAAATCTTTAAGGAGAGAGATGGGTACGTCTGAGCATGCAAAGTCCGAATTGCAGACTGGTTCATTTTGTTTGTCCTCTGGAACTGTGCAAGTTACATTGTTGTCCGCGGAGGTTGTTGGAAATAGTGCTCACGCGGCGCATCGAAGAAGAGGAAGAGATGAGCTCGCGACCGGGAGAATGATGTTAGGCTTGTCACCTTGAGTAGGCCATGTTAAAATGGCTTAACCCTCTGCGACAATAAAACTGGCAGATGTGTCTTTCCCCACAGAGTGTACGGATCTTTCGTCAGGATTACCACCCATCAAGACAATAAATAAGTCTGTACCTTTGTAGAAAATTACGTGTTGCCTCCATATCGTGTGGTAAACAGCTTCGCTGGTCAACCACCTTCACAGAGTAGAATGGCTCATGATTTCTCATTAGAAAAACTAATCAACCTTTTATTTTCTTCTCTTTGGGCGTGTGCAACATTCTAAAATATTCCAGCAATTTTCACCTTTGATATTGCGCTGTGAAGCGCAAGAAAATGAGACATAGCTGCGGAATATGATATGTTTCTTATGCAGGTTACTGAAGTTTTCTGCTTTGAAAACATCGAACCAAAGGCCAGTCATATTGTTGGCTAAGCTCTTACATGCATCGTTTTACCTAATATGCTGACAAAGCTTTAAAAGTATGTGTGTGTTTAACTTCACATCTTGTACGTGGAGTATACCAAGCAATCTTTGGATTTTCTTTTTCAGAACAGCTGACCTGTTTTCAATGGAAAACACAAAGTCATGTCCAAAACAGCAACTCTGATTGTGATTTTCTTTTGGGGTACTATTGTATTGGCCCGATTCCTGTCTTAGATGACATAGAACAATGCATATAACTACATGGTGATGCAATAAATGGGAGAAAGCTTTTGTCTTTTTTGTCTACGTTGTTCTCATTTCTGGAAGAGGGGTTACTTACTTCAAAGCTCGGTAAATTCTGGTGGCTTCATTGCAGTCATAGCCGACTTGACTGCCCTACGCAGTTACCTGATTTAAATTCTTATAGATACAATTGGAATTCACATTCAATTTGCGAAATAAGTCTGAGCTATGTTCTTCGGACGAAGAATTAAATTCTTTTCGGTATCAATGAGAGTGTCGAACCAAACCGGAACCTAAAGCGAAGGAAAGGCTTATCTCTGTGTATTAAAACTGCAATCAAATAAACCGGCGTTCCCACTCGAGTAATCCGCGGTTGTGAACATAAGATATACGTCTGCGAACACCAGCTTTGGACAGCTTTCAAGAATATTGTCAACCACCCTATCTGCTCTGGTAAGGAACAGCGCAATCATTTTTACAAATTCGCTGGATTTGACGACGTTATTGTCTGGAAAACGCCATCTTTATCTATTCAGCCATCAGCGGCTCTTTCAATGCAAGGCCTTACTTTGGCAAAGTTTTTTTGTTAGCGAAAGCCATTGAAACAAATAAGAACGCTGTGGTTGGTGCAGTTTCATATAATACGTTTAGTTATGGATATTTCCTAGTGTAAGACAAGATTAGTTTACCGTTCGCAGTGAAATAGATATAGGACGCACAATGTCACCAAAACGGTATATGATTTGTAGAAGTGATTGCATGTCGTACTGGCTGTACACTGGTTTACACAGAGCTCACGAAAACTTGAACGCACCACTTGCAAAGAGTGCAAAAATATTGAAATATCTGGCATATAGCCAAAGCAACAAAAGTCTCGGAATTACCACTATACGGTGTAAATATAGGGTGTTTCAGGAATGCAATTCGTCACTACATTTCTTGTTCGCCATTTGCGATAATCTTGACGGTCATCGGGCGATGAATTGTGCCGCGTTCTTTATTACAAAAAGTAGTGGACAGTTTATTCGGAACTGCACCATACTGTTACGTTGCAGAAGTAATCTATAAAGATCTATTTACAATAATTACGGCAGATACAACGACTCATAAACAAAACGGCTGTCGAGGCCTATTCCAGCTGGGACACGCACAGAAAGCCCAGAAAAAACTTGACACAGGTGGGGAACAATCCACAACCTTCGCATTTCGCGTGCGAGGCTCTACCAATTGAGCTACCGCGGCTCCGTTTACCCAACCACTTTCTTAGGTATTTATGTTTCCTCGTAGAACCCTAGGAGTGTTAGCCAGCTCCACCACTCACGGACCTTGGCGGTGGATGTCGAACATCCTTTCTGCAAAGGTTGTGCGATCGTTCCCCACCTGTGGCAAGTTGTTTTTTTCATCCATTTTCATTTCCATTAATTTATCGTTTATTTATTTCGCTTATTAAACACAAGTTATTCCCCCTATGTTGTCCTTGGTGTTAGTGTTTGTTGGCTTTTTATGATATGACTAATAAAAAGCGGGCCCCTCAGTTAACCCCCTCTTCTCTCGTTCACTACAGGACGAAGGTATCGAATCTGGCAACATTCATGCCTTCAGATAGCATGTGTGGGTTTATTGACCGGTTGCCTTCACCCAAAAAGATCATGTTCTCGTGACGCCTGGGGCAGAAAGGATGTTCCACATCCGCCGCCAAGGTCCTTGAGTGTATGTATACATACATACCTACATACATACATACATACATACATACATACATACGTACGTACGTACATACATACATACATACATACATACATACATACATACATACATACATACATACATACATACATACATACATACATACATACATACATACATACATACATACATACATACATACAGAAAGCTGAGCAGCACATCTCCGCGGTTATCTTTGCTCTATGAGGCCAGCAGTTTCTGTCGGCATACTTCCCCAAACTGTTGCGCAGACAAGCCATTGTTAACCGCGAAGTTGTGCTTGTTGTCTTTCTAAGTACTCTTGGCCCACTGAAAAATCCAGCCAACATATTATCATCAACAGCCTGTGTTTCTGACGACTGCAGAATGGAGGCCTCTCTCTGCAATCTCCAGTAACCCCTTTCCTGGGCCAACTGATTGCAACATGCACCCCAAATTTCCTAATTCCATCACCCCACCTAGATATGGAAGGCACCAAGTAGTGCGGTCGTGCCCACATCGGCTCCTGCTTTCTTTGATATTTTCGGCGATAAATTCATCTCAATGACAATTATTTCTACCCCAACAGATGCATAAGGAAACGAAGCACCCACGGATACCAACTTTTCAACGATGGGTGGCCTTTTGTCGGTTTTTCGAGCTGCTTCTCTTCAGTGACGCCGCGCTCCCCTCAGACTGACGGCAAGGCCAAAACAGCGTTCGCGGGGCAGGGTTAGTCCCGCCTCGTAATGACAGAGGGAAACGTTCTTCCATTGGAAAGTGACAATCTTCCTCCGGAAGAATTTTGTGCGGAGCACGGCTGGCGCTCCAGCGCTGTAAAGAAAAACGCCCTGCGCGCCTCTCGTCGCGACAGTACCCGTGAAGCGCAAGCAGTGAGGTGCACTGCGAGTGTCTCAATGGCAACAGGAAGTCCATTAGCCTAACGCACAAGATCATCTAGTCATCGCGAATGCTTCAGCGTCCGAAAGAACAGTGGAAGATTATCACCCGCACCAAGGGGTGTCCCAATGTTCAGAAGACGGGCTCCGCTCGGCTTGGTCAGGCCGTCACCTCCGCGGCAGGACTCACGTCCGAGCAAGCTAGCCACTAAATCGTCTGCCCCAACGCGACACAAAATATTATCGTGCTCAGCAACGCGTCTCACGATAACGCAGGTGCTTATCTAAAAATTAATTGCATCACCCTGGGAATCAAAGAGCACAAACTCAGCACTTACGAAGCCGCGCCGCACGCCACGTGCAAGCGTGTCGTACGTCAAATTGGGGTGTAGGAGAGTCAGGCTGACCTGGACGCAAGCATTCTGAACCTGTGAAATCCGTTAGCCCTGGGAGCCAAACGCATCAAGAGCAGCAAAACGGCAGTCATCCTTTTGTAGGGCTAGAAGGTCCCCAACTTCGATTTTTGCGGTTCGGCGCTAGTCAAGTGTTCCTTGTACTTCAGGCAGCACGACTGTCGCAATGCCTGCGGTAGGCTAGGCAACAGAGCTGACGTCTAACCAATGCCGGAGGACAAACTATGCAGGAAATGTGGGGCCAACAACCCCAACAAAAAACACACCTGCTCGCCTACTTGCGGTCTCTGCTGCGGCACGCACGGCACAGCGGACAAGATTTCCAAGCAAAGATTCCAACTCCCGGACATTGTTCGACGGAGAAGAAGGGAAAGAAATGTGGAATCCAGGAACCTAGACCCGTCACCAGCACAGACAAGCGCCGGCAGCGAACCGGCTAGACCTTCGAGCAGACGCTCCCACTCGAGAAGCCGCTCCAGATCGAGGAGCCGTTCCAGGTCCAGATCTCGGTGCCGCTCTAGATCGGGAAGCCACTCCCGGTGCCGACAGAACTGGGCATGGTTTGAGGAGCCAGCCGGTCCTGGGAAACAAGGCGCCAGGTGGGCATGCAGGGTGCACAGTGTAGGGAGAACTACCGAAAAGGTAACGCGGGGTGCAGCGCTAAAGCATGGTTCGTCTGAAATAATAGCTCATCTTAGGAAAGAAAGTGCCGAGCTGCACAGCCTAATCGAGTTAATGCGAGCCGAAATAGCAAAGCTCAGAAAGGCTAATCAACCTCACCTCGTTCCAGTCCCTAGTTCACCCCCCTCAGGGACCCCCTCGGTGATCCCCTCTCCCCAACACCCTCGGGGACCTCACCCCGTTCCAGTCCCTAAATCAGCCCCCTTTGGGGACCCCTTCTCTCTAAGCCGCAGATGTTCCCATGACCGTGGATGCGAGCCACTCAGGCAACCCAGCAAAAAGGCCGTTCATAGCTTGCCCGAACATTAACAGGTTAAAGGCAAGTCCAATATTAGAGAAATGTTGAATTCAATTTGCTTCGAGATCAAGAAGATTAACGAATGACTCTCTCCAGTGGATCAGCGACTCTTGGTCGTGGAGCAGATGTCAGACACGCAAAACATGAAAATTCAATGCTTAGAAAAAAGAAGGCTAGAAATAGAATCCAAGGTGCAGGAAATGGACATCAGGACGTCGACCCGCGTATGCTCCGTTTACTTTCAAGATGGCGCAACGGTACCTACGCCACTACCACTGCACATCCCCGGACCGAATAGTAGAACCATCTCCCTCGAGACCCTAGTGGCAACGCCGGAAGGCGCTCTATACAGCAAGGATGGGGCCGCACACCCAATTTAGGATTTGGCAGTGGAACTGCAGGGAACTCCACCATAAAAGATGCACGCTGCAGCAGTTTGTTCGCACTCACAAAGAGTAGTCACATGTTATATTATTGCAAGAAACGATGACTGATCTGGCTTCACTACATGGATACAAAGCTCTTGGTCTCCGTGGGGAGGGCAGAGGAATCTGCACATTAGTCAGCAGCAAGTTCAAATTCGTCGCACACCATCTAGGCGTCCGGCCTAGCAAGATGGAGACCTCCCTAGTAGAAGTCATCCCAAGAGAATCCAAGATCTCCAAGATTTTTGTACTTAACGTATACAGCAGCGAGCGGTCACAGACGTTTCAAAACTATCATCACTAAGGCAACGAAACTCGCCGGAAACTCTGCACTGGTTGTGGCTGGCGACTTCAACGCCCCCTTTCACATGTGGAACTACACGAACGACACGGTCAATGGCAGAAGCATGTGGAAGGAAGCGGGAGACGCGGGACTCTCTCTATTGACGGACCCAGCCTTTTCCCCCAGACGTGGCGCCTCTTTGACCAGGGACTCTGTCCCGGATCTCGCCTTTGTTAAAGAACGCTGGCTCCGCCATATGGTCGAATCTGCTAATAGAACTCGGTAGTAATCATAACATCACTGCCACCAGCTCACAATTGGAGCAGAAAAGAAAGAAGGCCTTCTCGGTTCCTGACTGGGACAGATTCCTTGTGGTTCGCAACGCGCGCGCCGCCCGTGGAGAATAGCCGGTGAGTCTCATCCAGTGGTCTGCACTAATTCTGCAAGATGTCTGCTCCACCACAAGAACCATAGAGGCCGATCTATAGACCAACGAAATAGATAGCAGGCTAGCACACCTTCTGGAGGCCAAGCAATCATTTCTCGAGAGGTGAAAAAGCCAAGGTTTGAATCTCAAGCTCAGAAAAAAGAGAGCCGAGGTGAACAAGCAAATTGATGAGCACTACCAAGCCCTGTCGAAATGGGACGAAATTTGCAATTCAATTGATGGGCAGATGAGCACGGGAGGCAAGTGAAATCTTCTCAAACACTTGCTCGACGACTCCGGTACCAAATCAAACCAAAGAAGTGTCCTCGCTAAAGACTCCACGAAGCCAAGAAGCCGTTATCGGAAAAGGACATGCTGCAGGTGCTAGCTAAGTAGTGCCTGCCGCTAAAAACTGTGGCCGGTGAGGCAGCATACCCAGTATACAAAGAGAAGCTGAACGCCGCGCTGGACGAGCCTTTCAACGTCAGTGAAATCCGCCACGCTCTACACGATCTCAATGGTAGGTCAGCAACCGGCCCGGATCACATTAGCAACAAGGCTCTCACAAACCTAGAGGACGCGTCGATCGAGTTTCACACCGATAAGGTCAATCAGATTTGCGAGGAAGGAATTGTACCAGAACAATGGAAGTTGGTGAAGGTCATACTCATTTCAAAGCTCGGTACACCGCCGAGCTTGGACAACTTCCGTCCCATCTTGCTGATGTCATGTGTAGGGAAAGTGGCCGAGCACCCCACGCATAACAACATTGCCGAGTACATCGAGACCATGACGTTTTCCCTTACAACATGATAGGTTTCAGGCCAGGTCTCTCCATCCAGGGTGTCATGAAGCTTATCAAAGTCCAAATCCTCGAACGCTCCCAGTTGAAAAACACAACAGGAAATTTTGACAGTCTGTCGTATTTTGGGACGCTGTTTCTGTAGTTCTGTTGCCTGTAGTTCTGTTGCCTGTAGTTCTGTTGCCTGTAGTTCTGTTGTCTGTAGTTCTGTTGTCTGTAGTGTGACGTCCTGTAGTAGAAAGCTCTGTAGTTCATGATCAATATTTAATTAAAAATTGACAGAGACCTCCTTAAGGATATGTAAATTTGTTAGTAAAGAAAAAGAAAAATATAAAAGTGAAAAAAATTAAAAAAGAAAAAACGTCCGCGGCCAGGATTCGAACTTGCGACCGCACGATTCCGAGCCCGACATCTTACCACTGCACCACCGCTGACATTTTTTTTTCTTTATTACATGGAAAACTGAAGGTGTATTACAAAGTGGACACAACTACACACTTAAAACTCAGGCAAACACACACATGCATCCAACAAGTGCATCCAGTCTGGCGGATGTTCCTGCGCAGCGTAGACACTTCTTACATAAGCAGCACTTTCGCGAAAGAAGGACTTTGTAGATCGCGGGCTTTCGGCATGGCGGTCACACAGTCTACTTCTCCATAGGCTATGTAAGCCAAGTACTATGAACATGTCATAGGGAGGACCACCCGTAACCTTAAACGGTAGAAACCTAATTGTATATGGAGTCATGTCAATGTCCTTTTTGAGCGTCCGTTGGAGAATGTCCCAAAAGAATACAGCGTCCCTACAGTCTATGAAGCAGTGATCTATGGTTTCGGCACGTGGACAGAGCCGACAGTTTGTTGACCACGGCACAAAGCAACCCCTCGAATTCAACCAAGTTTTAACAGGGAGTGTTTCCGAATGTAATTTAAAGAAAAATGTTTTTACTCCAGGAGGTACACACATTTTTCGGACGCGCTTAAGTACATCCTGATAAGGTCGGCTTAAATAAGGTGCACGATACAAGGGATCTGGGAAAATAGAGTCCACCAGTGCCGCAGAAATTGCTTTTCGACTCGCAGTGAACACGTACTCCAGGCTGAATCTAACTTTCAAGAAAAGAAATGTGTCAACAACCTCCTTAAGAAAGCCCCAAGGAGCCTGCGGGACATCTTTGGCATTTGATGACACTACTATATTAGGAATATAATGAACTAAACGGAGTTGCAACATTTCACGCAAAAATGGATGGTCATTGTCTCGAAAGAAGAACAGGCGTGAAACAATTTGCCTGATGAAGAGGTGGACTAATCCTAGACCACCACGTTCAAGAGGGAGGAACAGATTGTCGCGCCGCATCGATTCACAACTGGAACTCCAAATGAATGTTGCAAATACGCGATGCAGTGCCTGAAGGCGAAGTCTTGAGCAGTGCAGTACTTGCAGCACATACATAAGACGGGAAGCTAAGAAAACGTTACACACTTCAGCACGAAAGAACATTGACAAATTCCGCCCTCGCCATGAATTCACTTTACGTTGAATTTTGCCAACTTCTCCCGACCAATGAGCGTTGCTATTTCTATACTGTGAGAGAGGCACACCTAAATAACGCAGATCTTCTTTCCATTGAATGCCTGCGTAATGTGATGGCATTGTGGCCCATAATCCAAACCAAAAACCTGAACTTTTTTCAAAGTTAACGCTTGCACCAGAAGCCGCACAATATTCTTCTGTAATTGCAAGAGCAGTCTTCACACTCCCTTTATCTGTACAAAAAAAGGCCACGTCGTCTGCATACGCAAGAACCCGAACCTCATTAGTCAGTAATTTAAACCCTTGGAAATTTTGTTCTTTAACAATGCTCATACAAAGTGGTTCTAAATACAAGCAGAACAGGAGCGGTGACAAGGGGCATCCTTGTCGTACTGATGATACAAGCCTAATCGAATCGGAGAGAGAGCCATTCACTATCAGCCTCGTTGAACCATTAGCATAGCATATCCTGACACCTCTAAGGAGCAGGGACCCGATATTTATATGCTCTAGTACAGTAAACAGGAATGAGTGATTTACCCTGTCGAATGCCTTAGCCAGATCTAGCTGTACCATTTCCACCTGTCAAAAACCTTCAGCTACACACTCTAGCACCGATCTCGCAACATGAATGTTCGTCTGAATGGACCGGCCCCTGATGCCACATGTCTGATGATCACCGACCACAGATCTTATTACAACTTGCAAACGGTTAGCTAATACCTTAGCAAAAATTTTATAATCAACGTTGCATAAGGAGATAGGCCGATATCCGTCAACTTTTTGCAATTTAGACTCATCATCGCTTTTGGCTATAAGGACGGTGTGGCCTTCGTACATTGTGGCGGTTAGGTACCCTACTTCCAAGGCCTCACGGAACACCTGGAGTAATAATGGTGATAAGAGGGAACGAAAACACTGATAAAATTCGGCAGTAAGGCCATCGGGGCCGGGCGTCTTGCCCTTCGCTAACGAATCGATGCATGAAGTTACCTCATTGATATCAATGTTTTCATTTGTGTAATCGTAATCATCCTGATTTAACTGGGGCAGCAACGATACAATTTTTTTGGCAGCATCTGTATCCAATGGCTTGTGTTCTCGAAATAGTTTTTGATAATGCTCGAAAAACGCTTTAGTTATTAGAGTAGGCTCGTTAACAATGATTCCACCATACTCCATATGTAGTATTTGTTTCGACAGCGCGTGTCGGCGTTCATCACCAAGGGCCCTACTGCAAGGCTATTCTTCCACGAAACGCTGCTCTCGCGCACGCACTAGTGCACCTCTGTATTTTTCTGCGTTCAAAGTTTGTAACTGTGCCTTCACCTTATAAATATCATCAATATATTGACCCGGGTGTAGGCATTCAAGCTCATGCAATTCATTCAGAAGTTTATACAATGCTTTGTAATTATTCTTTTTTTCAAAGGCCAATATTGACGATTCTTCGATAGCTATCATTTTAACTTCCTGTTTGAATAATTCCCACACAGCAAAGAGTGGCAAGTCCTTGCGGCATGACGCATGAGCTATAAGCTCAGTAACACGATTTAAGAAACACTCACGCGAAAGTAATTGGTTATTAAACTTCCACAGCTCCCAGCACATACGCCGACTTGGATACCGACGGCTGCCAAACGATGCTGAGACTAAGCAATGGTCACTAAAGAATATAGGGTGCACAGTGTAACCATAAATAAGAGGTAGTGCGCTAAGTGAAACATAAATTCGATCAAGCCTTGCATGCGAGGTGCCCTGGAAGTGCGTATATCGACATCCTGCCTTTTCATTTTCCCCAATGTCCACAAGCTGATAATCACATATCAGGCGTTGCAATGCATCACTGCTTGGATCGTGTCTCAGCTTCAGTGACGTACGATCTTGCGCGTTGCATACACAATTAAAGTCTCCAAAGAGGACCAATGCGCGATCAGTACAGAAATGATGTTCTAGAGATAAGAAGAAGCACTCGCGTTCACGTAACTTGTTCGGAGCATAAACACACACAAATCTAAAGCTCATACCACTGATATCCATATCGCAACATATTAGGCGCCCTTCCCTATCTGTAAACAAATGTACCAAATCACATGGTAAATGTTTTCTAACAAATAACATACAGCCTGCGGAAACGCCGACTGCATGGCTGACACAAACATTATAGTCAGATAGGAATGGAGATAGAGCTACTTCTGTGTTTTCGTCCGATTCAATCTTTGTTTCTTCGATAGCAGCAATATCTAATTTTCTATTGCGTAACAAATGGAGAAGCTGTACTTGCCGTCGCTTACTTCGTAAGCCACGGACATTTAAAGTGCCAAAATGGAAGGGAAGAGCGCCCGCCATGATTACTTATGTAGGTGCAGCGTCTAAACACTGCTCCAGAGGTGCACCACTCCCTTCTTGATGAGGTGATGCACAATGGGCCTTCTGGTGCACGTTAGCACAAGGGACATCTGCAGGAGCAGGCGTTCCCCGGAGCGGTTTTGTCAACTTTGACACCTTGGGAACGCGAGCCTCTTTTCCGGAGGGCGATGAATTGTCAGATGGCGCTGGACGCTTCCTAGCGGCCTCGCACATCGATCCAGATTCCCCTGACGGTGGGCGATCTTGAACTGGTGGCGATTCTGCCCATGACACAGATGGTTCGTCGTCAGGCGCCTTAGTCTCATCCTCGCTCGCAGGCTTCTGGCTGAGGTTAATGTCAGCCAATGACGGCTTAATCTGTTCTTGTCGATGAGTCTCAGGGAGTGTTTCTCCAGTTGCATCCACAACTTCGCTCACGTCCATGAGATGATCGGTGATGGTATCATCCTCAGCTGGTCTATTTGCACGAAGCTTGTCAGCGTAGGTTCCGACGCATGCATCTGCAGGGTGACCGTAGCGGTGACAGTTACTGCAGCGTGGTGTTCGACATTGTCGCCGGATATGCCCAACTCTGTTGCACCGGAGGCAAAGTGGTGGTTGGCCAGGTACCAAGATAAGACACTGGTGGCCATATATGCTCAACAGATGTGGCAGATTGCTGGCAGAAACGCCATCTTTCAATGTGAACGCCACGTCTCGGTTAGTCATTTGCCAGCCCTCTCTGCGGTGCACCACCGCTGACATGTTCTTGGAGAGTAAATTTTTGGCCTTTTGAACAGTACGATGTGCTGATGCGCTGATGTTTACATTTGCGTTTTAAGGGTCAAGATGCGCTATCACTCCACCGCGTCAAGTGCCGCATCTCTAGAAGACCAAGAGTGTTCTTACCATCGACAGGTACATCATGGAGTGCTAGAACATCTATTTTGATGTACGATATCCATAAAAAATGAGAAATTCAGAAATAGGCAACGGTGACTGTTAGGGTTGTTTCTGCTAATTTCGACAGTTGTCGCTCTTTCTTTACACTTTCGAGCACGCATATAATTCTTGTGTTCAATGCAAAATAGCTACATAAACATTCGTGGATGAGTGTTCTTTCTGACAGCATACTGGCTTCTCACGGCAGCGCTGTACCAGATTAATGTGACCCGAGCGAGACAGTCTTTCACGCAACTTTATGGAACAACCCAAAACTTCTTTTCCGCTTCGCATAAGCTTGGGAAATATTCCTGGGAAATTAGCTAATGTGTCAGTGTAACAGCACATGTAAGTCCACAGGCCTGTGTGCCACATTTTACCAAATAAAACAAAACGGATGTGCAGCCATTCCCGCAGATGGTACGATTTTGATCAGCGGCCGATTTTAAGGAGACCGGCAGGGCGTTGCTGGTGCCGCGTCGTCACGGCACAATTATAAGTATTGGCCACGTCGACTTTAATACCGGTGTCCGTGCTATCAGCATTGCCGGCTTCAGAGAAGCGCGATTGAAAACCGCGCAAGAGAAAAGTGCAGTGTACATCACCGATCTGAAATTGACATACAATTTTAAAGGGCCGCGACGGAAGGCGCTTCTGTTGCGACTCCAGAACTTTTGGCCCTCGCGACCGAATGTTTCTGTTGCGACGTCAGAATTGGTGTCGTAACGTCGGGGTCGCTGTCACGATATAAAGCTGTTGTTCCGACTTCAGAACTCTTGTTGTCGCGACAGAACGTTTATGTTGCGACTTCATAACTCTTGGCCTTCGCGACAGAATGCTTCTGTTGCGACATCAGAATCTCTATCGTAACGTCAGAGATGTCTCTCAATTAAGAAACGTCAGGAACTTCTGTCGCACAACAGAATTTCTGTAGTTGCGGCAGGAATTCCTGTTGTCTTTTTCAACTGGGAATTTTTAAACTGAGTTATGTCTTCACAGTAGGTTATGTGTCAAAACGAAATTCCGTGCTACATATAAGTAGTGCACACTACAAAAGCTTGTCGCATAATTTCAGTGCACTTCTGTTGTCAACATTGGGTACATGTTGCGGCGATAGGTTTCTGTCGTACAACAACAGATCTCTGTAGTACAACAGAAGTTTGTCGCATTACTTCAGGGACACTTCTGTTATGACAATTGGGGGCCTGTTGCAGCGATAAGTTTCTGTCGTACACCAGTTCTCTGTAGTACAACAGAAGTTTGTCGCATTACTTCAGGAACACTTCTGTTGTGACAATTGGGGGCCTGTTGTCACGATAGGTTTCTGTAGTATTTCAACAGCTCTCTGTAGCACTACAGAATTTTGTTGAGTTACATCAGGAACATTTCTGTTGAGACAACAGGGTGCCTGTTGTGCTGACAAATTTTTCTGTAGTACTACAAAAATCTGTTGTAGAGCTTCAGCTTTCTGTTGTAACAATAGACATACGACAGAGTGTACTTCTGTAGTCACAACAAGAAATGTCTGTTGTACATCAGAAAAGTCTGTCGCTCCGTCAGGAATCTGTAGTTACTACAGAAAAATCCTGTTGTACAACAGAAATTTCTGTAGTTGCGACAGGAATTCCTGTTGTCTTTTTCAACTGGGCTGCACTAGGGACACGAGAGCCATTCTTGGTTTGGACCTGGCGAAGGCCTTCGATAATATCCGTCAAGGAGGGGGCCAAGAGCGCGCTCCGACTATCAAAGTACACACGCACCAACCGACTCCTGCAGTGGGGTATTCATAATACACTGGAAGAAATTGCAGAAGCAGAAGAAAGGGCACAGATTCTCAAACTCTCCGGAACTAGGGCGAACAGATGACTCCTAACAGAGATGGGCTCCCCCCCCCCCCCGCCGGCCACTGTCGAAGACGCCTACCAGGGTCTTCCGAAAGAACAAAAAAGCCAACAGCATGATATCCCCCGCCCCGCGTAATATCCATCCCCAGCGCAATGTAGAAAGAAGGAAGGCCACGGCGGTGGGGCTTCTACGCTACGCGACAGAACTTCCTTGTGGCTGCTCCTTCGTTGACACGGCCCAATATGGCAGCAGCAGCAATTTAACGGTAGTGTCGATCAACCACAGGGGTTCGACCGTTAACGCCACTTCGGTATGAAGTACGTTGTGGCGTGCGGCCGAGCAAGTGGCCATTTCTTCGGCCCTCCGGGATGACATACATGACAATATCTTCAGCGACTCCAGGGCAGCCATCTACGTTTTTAGCATTGGCGCCGTGTCTAAGGAAGCCTGTCGCTTCCTCGACACCAAAAGCATTGCCTCCCACACTCTCACGTGGTTGCCCGCTCACATAGGAGCCATCATGGGAAGTCCCACAAACCGCAGCGAGCTGGTTACTCCATGGCGCGAGGTCTCGCTTTCCGCGACCATTGACAACTCCACCGCCGGCCCGCAGTGGTGGAGAGCAGCGATCAACCGACCACATACAATGAAATATCGCAGCACTTTTATCTCGGCAGGAGAGACTTTCCCCTTCCTCACAAGAAGTTAAATAGAGCGCAGGCATTGACCCTCAGATTATTGCAAACAGCCTCGTCCATGCTTTCTTTATTCCACAACCTTTATCCCGACACTTATGTCACTAGCTCTTGCAGGCGCTACAATGACTTCGCTAGCCTAGACCATACGCTCTGTTGCTGCCCCTCGTTACGAGGCACAGAACAAATCAACAATGACAATAGGCTCTCCGCTATCAAGAGCCCCGATGCCGGGGCGCAACTATGGGCTGTTCAGAGGGCCCACAATGTGGCGGTCGGGCATGGCCTGCCTGACCCAACGTGGGAGCGGCCCGCAGCGCGCTGAGTCGCGTACCTCAGGACCTTCATTGAAGTTTTGCATCCATCCATCAGAATCAGAATCAGAATCGGTTTTTATTGAGATCATTAGAATGATTACAAGTTGTTAATATTCAGGAGGAGGTCCCGGAGTCAAAGACTGCAATGGGACCTCCTTTACAAAGTAAACGTAATAAAACAAAAGTACAGCAGTTTTCAACACATTGTTAAAAAATTACAGGTTTTAGTATGAATACCATGATTGAAGAATTACATATGCATAAATGTCATGAAAAAAAGCTCTGTAACACAATCTCGTTGACAACTGATGAAGTAACTGCGTAGATGACGTGACGAACATAGTAGAATTTGTTAACTCTAATGTATATGTGATACAAGAACAGAAACCTAACGGTATGGCAATGAAAATGAAAGGAAGGGACCCTGAAAGAAATGTTATGAGTATGGACTAGGCATCAGTATTCGACATAATGTAATCTTTTAGTTGTTTCTTGAATTCGTGAATTTTAAGTGTTTTTATGTAAATTGGTAGTGTGTTCCAAAATGCGATAGATGAAAAATGGACGCTCTGTTTGCCATAATTAGTATGGATTTTAGGTAAAATGAAGTTCCTATTTATTGCAAACCTGGTAATATTAGTATTTAATAGAGAAGACTGTGGTAACAAGCTATCGCGTCGTGTGTAATTGATTTGGCGGAACAAAAAGGTACCTAGATTGTATTTAACGAGTTGTGTGACTGTAAGAATGTGATTAGTTCGTAAAAGATATGAGGCGCTGTTATTATATGGGCTAAACGTAATTATCCTAATAGCCTGATTCTATAGAATTTGCAATGAGTTTAAATGGGTTACGTAAGTGTTTCCCCAGCAAGTAACGCAGTAAATGATGTGGGAATGAATAAATGAAAAGTATAATGATAGTAATATTTGATGGTCAAATATGTTTCGTGCTTTTAGAAGTACCCTAATCCCGTAGGCAATCTTCTGTTTTAGTTTGGTTATGTGTTCAGTAAATTTAAGATGTTTGTCTACTTCTATACCAAGATAATTGCATGAAAAACTTGCAGTGATAGGACTTCCGCCTAATAAGATAGGAGGAATGGAGTGAAGTGTTCGTTGGTGGGAAGTGAATACAAGAAATTTTGTTTTAGACGGGTTTATCTGTAGCTGGTTAGTTTGGCACCACTCCATCAGGCTGTGTAAGTCGCTATTAAGGTTAGATACTAAGGTTGTAATACATTTATTGGAATTAATAATAGTAGTACCATCTGCATAAAGTATACATTTCGAAAAGGACAGGCAGTTAGGCAGATCATTCACGTATAATAAAAACAAAAGCGGACCCAATATGGAACCCTGGGGCACACCAATATTAGTGAACATGGTTTTAGAATGAACGGCTGAAATGGTTACTACTTGCATTCTGTCTGTTAGGTAATCTTGTAGTAACAAGAGCGCTGGGCCGGTGATTCCCAATGATTCAAGCTTACGAAATAAGATGCGGTGATTTATTTTCTCAAACGCTTTGCTTAAATCTACAAACACTGACGCTGCATAATTCCCTTCATCGATAGCTAGTTTTAGTTGATCGGTTAGAGCAATGAGAGCCAGTTCGGTCGAGTAACCCGAGCGAAAGCCGTATTGGAATGGTGAGAGAATGTTAAATTTTGTAAGGTAATTAGTTAAACGTTTTTCTATTAGCTTTTCGATTACCTTACTAAAGAATGGTAATACACAGATGGGGCGATAATTGGAAATTAAAGAGCGGTCACCTTTCTTAAAAATTGGGGTGATCTTGCCTTGTTTTAGCTCTTGTGGGCAACTGCCTGATTTAAAAATGACGTTGATTATGTCTGCAAGGACATCACTTATTAGGGGTGCAATTAATTTTATATGGGAGGGATGTAATTTATCGATGCCGGCGCCGGTTATTTTCATGTTGTTTATAATGTTTAGAACTTCCTGAGATGTAGTTGGAAATAAAATGAAAGAATGTGGCAGGCGCTGGGGCACGGGATTGTCATGCGCAGGTGGCTGTAGCTCGCTGCTAAAGAAGAAATCAGCAAACGCATCAGCTATTTCTTTGGCGGTCTTGTATACCATACCCTGATATGCAATTTCTGTTATAGCTTCGCGATTATTTGCCCTGTTTAAGAAGGAGTTAACAATTTCCCATTTCTTTTTTACGTTTTTATCGCATTCCAAAATTTTCCTTTCGTACCATGTTTTTCTAGCTTTTTTCAATGTGGCAGAAAGTTGGTTAGAAAACTTTTTGTACCGGATTGCTAAATTCTTGTTAAATGGTTGTCGTTTGGTTTTCTTATAAAGATTATCCTTTTTGCGCATTAAAGCTAAGAGCTTATCTGTTATCCATGGATTTTGAGGGGACGCGTACTTCTTCTTGCATTTAACTTGAACGGAATGACGATCAACACATGACTTAAGCATAGAGATAAACAGTGCAAATGCTTTTTGTGGATCATTTGTAGAAAAGATGGGGGACCAGTCAAGGTTTGACACGGCGTCAAGGAATGATTGTTTGTCTAATATAAACTTCGTGTACGTGATTTTTTCGGAGCCAGGAGTGTAGTGAAAATTTAGAAATATAGGATAGTGATCAGTTATGTCGGTCATCATAACACCTGCGTCTGGTGGATATGCTAAATTTGATAATGCATGGTCAATTAATGTACCTATGGGGTGGTTAGCACATCGTGTCGGTATCTTAATTAAACATTCATAACCAAAGCTGTTAAAATAATCAGAATAATGTAAAGCATTAGTAGACGTACTATCAGCGAGGTTAATGTTGATGTCACCTATAATTATTACATTTTTGTTTTCATCTGCTAGTAGTCCCATGACTTTATGGAGAGCAGTACAGAAGTCTATTGCTGATGACGAGGGTGAACGATATATGCAACCAATTATTAGGTCTTTGTTGTCTATGTTGAGGAAGTCATTTTTAAGTTCAATCCAAACGTCTTCGCAATTAGTTACATTAAGTTTAAGATCGTTTCTTCGGTTGTAAGTAATATCTGAATAGATGTACAGCGCTGCGCCGCCATGGTTGCTGAACGGACGATTGGAGTATTCAGGAACAAAACTAGAAAAACAGAAAAGGTGTTTATCATGGTCGCTCAACCAAGTTTCAGATACTCCGATGATTGAAAATGGGAAGGTGAATGAAGAAACGAGATCGGAGAATTCATCGAAGTGCTTGCGCAGACTGCGCGCATTCAAGTGCAAGACAGATCGCTGATGATTTGAAAGAAGATTGTTTAACTGGTTAACTGTGAGATAGGTCGAAATTGTGAGATTTGCCTACGGGACAGGTGTGGCGCAAAGGTGGATTAGAGTTAGGTTATTACTGAAAGGTCGGATTCGGTTGCGATGCGAAAGACGCGGCTTTCAGTTGTTTTCCGGGCCTTGATTTGACAGTTTTCTGTCCACAGAAATCTCCAGTTCTTCGTTTTTTTCAGACCCAAGGCTTTGGAAAAGAGAGCTTTGTTTTCAAGTGTTAAATGTTCATTAACGAAGACAGGGTTCTCTTTTGCTGTTGCGAGGCCAATATCACTCAGGCAGAGTCTAGCTTTTCGTGCTTTCGCGACGAACTCGGCTTTCTTCGTTCTCGAGCAGAAGCGAGCGATGATGTTCTTATGTTCTGTTTTAGTAGGAACACGATGAACAACGTCGAGGTCACTGGCGGTTACTGGGCAGCCAATTTTGTTGCCAATAGTTTGTATGACTGTCACACAGTCCTCTCCTTGCGTGCAAGGGATGCCCTTAATCTCGACGTTGTTTAATCGAGAATATTGCTCCAGTTTGCCAACCTTCTTTGTGAGAGCAATCCAACCTGGATTGCTGATGTCCTCGGCAGCGCTTCCTTTTTCTTGGTGGTCATTCTGCAACTTTAATGGTCCACCCGTTACATACTTATCACATGGCCTCTCGAGCTACATTTCTTTCTTGTAATGTCAATTGGAATGTCGGTGATACCCGTTTGCTCTCTAATCCACACCGCTCTCTTCATGTCTCTGAACGTTCCGCCTAACATTTTTCGTTCTGTCGTTGCGTGGTTCTTGTTCTCAAGCTTCTTTGTCAGCGTCAAAGTGCCTGCCACATATATAAGCACAGGTAGAATGCAGTACTTGTACGCCTTCGCTTTCAATGATAGTGGTATGCTCCCACCGAGCATCTCCGAATGCCTGCGGTATGCACTCTTACCCATTCTTTAGCAAATGTCCTTCTCATGAGCACGGTCCCCTGTGAGTAATTGACCTAGGTAAATGTACTCGTTTACAGAATGTAGAGGCTGACGGGCGATCCTAAGCTCGTCTTCCCTTGCCAAGCTACTGGACATTAGATTTGTCTTATTGTATAATAACGTTAATCGCCATGAAGTGCGAGGACTTCACTTAATTTATGTGAACGTTTACTTTCTGTTTACGTTTACTTAATTTTGTGCAGAAAAGAAAGAAGAAAAAAGAAGCAGAAGGCCAGACAAGGAGAGCTTGCCCACTTGGTAGCGTCAAGAAATGTCAACAAGAGAAAAGAAAGAAGAGAAGCGGGTGCCGAACGGGCAGTCATGGGGCTCGTGAATTAGAAGACGCAGAGCCAATGCGCTGTTCCGGCAAGCACAAGAAGATATAAACTTTATTATAAAGTGAAACAATTAGTGTGTTTGGGGCCCTTAGTCCAGGGATCCAGTGGCTGCCAGACCACTCGTGCACGTCACAGCCAAATCTGAGGCTCCGAATTACGGAGAACCGCCTCCCAATGGGCATATCTCGGTTGGGGGGATTTTAGAACAGAGCTATCTGTTGGTAGTTTTTGGCACTCATTCGTGGCATGGAACGTCGCTGGTGGTGCACCACAGCCTAATCAGGTGATGGGGTATAAGGCTGGCGAGAACTTTTTGAGGAGGCTGTTTCGACACGAGTTAGTTTGAAACCGTCTCTGGGAGACGGCTTCATTCCGGAAGAATGATTTGGATGGAGTATGATATCCCAAGCACCCCAGTCTGTAAAAGTCCCGAGTGGTACGGTGTGTGTTGGGCTAATTGTGTGAGGCTAGATCTGGGTTGCTCGCCTCACTGCGAGGTATACAACCTTAACGGGGAGCCTCATATCTCGACCATGTGTCAAAATCCGTGCGCAAACCACCCTTTTTATAAAGGACACTGCGCGCAGGACCACCACACCTGAAACTAAATGCATACAAAACACTTATAAGACCATGCCTACAATACGCCGATTTAATCTGGAATCCACATCAAAAATGCCTTATAAATAAAATAGAACGCGTAAAAATTAGCAATTAGGTTTGTATATTCGGATAACAAAACAGTCCAGTATCCCAGGTCTGCTCGCAAGGGCAAACCCAAAATTCCTCTCGCAGAGAAGAGCAATTTCACGACTAAAATTCATCTGTCAATTATACCACTGTCATTTCCAGATAACACGTTCTCATTAACTGCAAGATCCTCCAACACGCTGAACCAGACTAAATGATTCCAAAACAATCTGTCTTCGCCCAAGTCGTAGTAATGTTCACAAACATTCACTTTTCCGTCGGCTATTTCTCAATGGAAAAAAAAATAATTCTGGGGTTTTACATGCCAAAACCATTTTATGGTTATGTGGCACGCCGTAGTGGAGGACTCCGGAAATTTGGACCACTTGGGGTTCTTTAACGTGCACCTAAATTCAAGTACACGGGTGTTTTTGCGTTTCACCCCCTACGAAATGAGGCCGCCATGGCCGGAATTTGATCCCACGGCCTCCTGCTCAGCAGCCCAACACCATAGCCACTGAGCAACCACGGCGGGTATTTCCCAATAGAATAACTTAACAATATTGTGTGTTGCAATAACATTGACTCTTTATTAACTGCATTCACTCCATTGACTTCTCACCATGTTTTTTTATTATTATTACATTTCTGTACCACTCCTGCACAGGACATGAAGGGATGTAGCATATTCAAATAAAAAAATGTGGGCTTGAATTTGCATCTCTGGAAATGGATGGCAAGAAAGCTGTCACCGGACAAATTGTTTACTTTGTTATTGTGTTCTCGTAGCCGGTCATTTATGCATCTGCCTGTTTGGCCAATGTAGGATCGTTCACCCCTGAAGGAATGCGGTTTACCACATCGGCGATGCAATCGATGAATTTCTTTTTATCTACCATTTCTGTACCACTCCTGCACAGGTCATAAAGGGCTGTAGCATATTCAAATAAAAAAAATGTGGGCTTGAATTTGCATCTCTGGAAATGGATGGCAAGAAAGCTGTCACCGGTCAAATTGTTTACTTTGTCATTGTGTTCTCGTAGCCGGTCATTTATGCATCCGCCTGTTTGGCCAATGTAGGATCGTTCACCCCTGAAGGAATGCGGTTTACCACATCGGCGATTCAATCGATCAATTTCTTTTACTTTTTCGCATGCGCTACGTGCGATTCTTTCTGTCCTTGTGTTTCTACACAGGCTGACCAATTTATTAGGCATCGGAAATACAACGTTGATGCCGCTCCTTCCAGCAAACTTCTTTAGTCTATGGGAGAACCTGCGTACGCAAGGGATGACAGCAACCTTTCTTTTGTTCATGTCAGTGCTTGAGCCATGCATCTTCTCCGAGCTGATTTGCTGTGCCTGTTTAAATTATGGGGTCTTACGTGCCAAACCCACTTTCTGATTATGAGGTAGTGGAGGCCTTCGGAAATTACGACCACCTGGCGTTCTTTAACGTGTACCTAAATCTAAGTACACGGGTGTTTTCGCATTTCGCCCCCATCAAAACGCGGAGCCGTGGCCGGGGTTCGATCCCGCGACCTTGTGCTGAGCAACCTAACACCATACCCACTAAGCAACCACGGCGGGTATTGCTGTGCCTTTTTAAACACTCCTTCTGCGACTGACACAAGCACGTGGCTTGGGTAACTAGCGCAGCTTAATCGCGAGACTTGCCGTCCGAAGCTATCGTGCATTATGTGCTGGCATGATTTTTTCAGTGCATCGCTGAAACGAATCCTCGAGATTTCCCTCTTCACAAGCTTAGTATGCGTTGAATGAAATGGTAAATGTGGCTTACGTCCCCTAGGTTCGAACCACCAGCAGGTTTTTGTTAATAGTGAGCACAAACAATATGAAGGAATCTAACCTTCCCGCCACATGGCATTTAAAAGGTTACTTAAAGTGGGTTACGACAGTCACGAATAGCGATAAAAACGGGAGCACATTCATTAGTAAAACAAGCGAATGTATAGGCAATGAGAACTACGAAGTCATCAACGTATCTAAAAACTTTTACAACCTTAGAAATTTGTTTCTTTGTTCATTTTCATCGAAATTTTACACGTGCTGTATGACGTTTCGAAGGTGTATACATAGCGATTAGAACGGGAAATAAATCTGTTGTTGAAAGTTAGCGCTGTGTGTGTCAGATGTTCCTTTCGGTTGTCCTTGTTCAGCTTGCGCTACAACAAAATAAGAAAGCATAAGAGACGTTGAGAGCGCTTCAGTGCAACTATCGATCGGTACTCTCTGCTGTAAGAAAGTTTTATTGTCGAACTACAAAACTTAACAACAGAGATATATTTTAGGGCACGTTCCCGCCACCACCGTCACCATTCGCGCAGTACTGTCACGTTGCTCTGATATCGACAGCACATGTGCGCCCCTCTCGTCGACGATCAGACGGCCTCCAGAGGCGTTTAGTGCGTTTCAAGCAAGACATACTAGGAAGGGAAATGAGAGTATTACCGCGTTCTTTTCAGCCATCTCTGCTACACAAAGGGCTGGATTCTGGCCCCAGCTGCTGGCATGAACTTCGCGCCCAAAATGATGAGCGCTGGTTTCGACAAGCTGTGTGCACGACCCACCGTGATGGATACGCTATTGTGAGCGGGAAATATTGTAAAGGTGAATATATACACATATAAAATAAATTTATATTGCGTGCGTCAAACGCCCACATTTTCCGCATGAATCATATCGCGCGTCATCGATGCGCGATATCTGAACCACCACTGCTGTCGTTTCAGGTCGCCGTTTCAGGTCACCGTTATATGGCTGCGCGGTAGCAGTTATCTCACGTGCTGCGTCCTGCCATGCCATCCCCGCTTACTGTTAGGACACGGAGGGGGAGCTCCAGCGAATGCTAAACACCGTTTTCAATACTTCGCATTCCGACGTAAGAGCCGCGTTTTCGCGTATGTGAAGACAGCAGGTGCTGGAGCCGGCACAGTACATGGCTACACCCAACCGACATTTATTGCCGGAAAAGTCAGCCGAGCTTCGCCTTCCACTTGTAGGCCAATGACCATGATTCCTATTCTAGTGTGCGGCAAATCCACCACCTGGTGCTAACATGCAGTGGCATTTCCCCACCTTCTAGCGCGTGTTCTATGAGGCACACCTGTGGCTACCGGGAACATATGCATAGTTCTTCTTTTTACCGCGTAAGTTGTTGTTGGGCTCATTCCAACAGCCGTTTTGGGTGGCGATAGTGTCCGCCGCACCGCCACCAGCGTCCGGTGTCCGTGGAAGCTTTCGCCGGCAATGTGAGTAAAAAGACCCAGTTCCCGCAAGGATAGAACACAGGCCCACTGCGTGGGAGTCAGGTACTCTTCGACTTATTGCTTGCATGCATCAGGAAAATGCCCTATAAGCACGTCTTAGCATGCAATGAGACACGCGATGCGACATGCGCGCTGCGTAGCGTCGGTACGTGCACGTTTTGAATTCCACTTGCGTAATATTACACCAGGTAGAAATCCATGTAGCAGATGTGCATGTAACGGTACAAGGAAGTTAAAGACGGTTTGGGGAAGAAAAGATTTTAATGAGATGTATACAAGAATGCCAGAAATAATAAAGGTTGTTTACCTATTTAAATGAAGCTGGCTAGGTGACTAGGTGACCATAGGTGACCCGGTGATGTCAATAAATCACTCTCATTAGTAGCGTCGTATCGTGGTACTTGTCTTGCAATTTGAGATTCACTCCAAGTCGCGTCTATACGTGCACCTTTTGCATTGGAGTTGCGCTGTATTACACCAGGTGTCAACTCGTGCGGCAGCTGCATAGGTAGTTCTGCAAGGTACATAGAAAACTCTTGAGGAAGAAAAATAGGAATATTGAGATGCATAAATATTGATCGAATGAAGAAAATTGTAACTAATAATTTGAAGCGGGCTAAGCGGCATCCCGTTTAAAAGGGAACGCCATTAAATTAGCACCATCATCGTCACCATCGTATTGTGCCATGTGACACGCGCACTGCGTAGCGTCGATGCGTACAAATTTCGCA
Organism: Dermacentor albipictus; assembly: GCF_038994185.2. Classification (NCBI taxonomy): domain Eukaryota; kingdom Metazoa; phylum Arthropoda; class Arachnida; order Ixodida; family Ixodidae; genus Dermacentor; species Dermacentor albipictus. Next base: position 72,860,012 of record NC_091830.1, read on the forward strand.
TTGCAGTTTCACTTTATTGCACAAGGTCTCGCGATACCTAGAAATCGCATATAGCAATGACAGGCTGCATGTAGCTGACAGTGGATGTTGCAAGCTAGGTGACTATTTGTAACCGTTCCGTTTCGCATAGAATGCCATCATAATCGCCACTATCATGAGCAGTAACGTACCGTCCCGTGGGTCAAGTGATGCGACATGCGCGCCGTGTAGTCTAGATTGGAAGTGGATGCCACCATTACCATCGTCATCATCAACAGCAACGTACGGTCGCGTGACCCAAGGGACGTGACATGTGCGTCATGTAGTCCAGATGCCTGTGTTCACTCGTCGATACACGTACGAACCAGAAGAAGTGATTCGTAGAGCTACCCGCGCGGATGCAACCAGCCTACAGGGGTCTCATCAGACCGCTGTGCGAAAAGCAGGACAAGCTGTGCGAAAAGCAGGACAAGCCGTAGCTCGGCGCCAAGGCTGGGCGGACAGTTCAGCACGTTTTCCTGAAAACGATGCGAAGGTACTTCGCCGCGAAGACCTGAACTGCGTTGTGCCGGAATTGCCCTACACAGATCCCCCGATGGAAAACCGACTCGCCGAATTGAGAAATCTTTGAAAACATTACGTATTTACAGGGCGATGAGTTTGTTTCTCTAAACATAGATGATGATGTGGCATATTTGACACATTTTATTATTGACGCCACTGAAAAATGCAATAGGCAAACTAACGGACTTGCTAATAAGCGTCCTTTGCCTTGGTGGAACGACGAATGCAAACAGGCATGGAAAAGAACAAAATAAAGCTTGTGGCTTCCATCGAGGCTCTCCAACTGCAGAGAACCTCATTATTTCAAGAAGGCAAAATCACAGGGAAGGAGAACACGTCGACGTGCTAAGCGAAAAATTACCGATGATTACGTTACTTCCTAATGCGAAATTTGAGCGCAGCAAATAAGCTGTTTCACATTTTCGATAGATTGAGGCAAAGAAATCGAGCAACACATGTATGCGCTATCACGGAATTTTTTTTTATTTTTCACACGTATTCTTTTAACAAAGACTCCACTAACAGTTCTTGACAGTCATGAAGGAAGCTTTGTGGTCGGAGAAATAGACTGATATATGTTCGACTTGGTACACCAATGCTTGATTCTCAAAGACGTTCACAAAGACGTTCACAACTGGGCCCTTAATGCCATATTGGCCTCCGCCGTGCATCAGTCGTCGCACTTGCATGAATGGGATTCGCGGAGATACGAGTCTTACACTCACCGCATTAAGTTGTGGAAGGTGCGCTGGCCTCGAGGGATATTTGTAACCGTTTGTTGTCGAAATAACAACCAAAACAAGCGCGAACGAGACCGACCCAACAGAACCAAACAGGCGCGGGCGAGAGCTGTGGCGCGAGCAGGCGATAGTACGAAACGAGCGGATCGGCTGAGACCAGACACGAGTGCGCATCGAGCCGTAAGGAGGGTCCGCATGACACCAGCATCGCGCGCGCACGTCACTGAAGGGGCCGCTCTCATTGGTCTCCGCCATTCGCGGCTCGCGTCCTTCGTCTCCCACTCCAGCGAACGGGGGCGGAGCTGGTTACGAGGCCGACAACGCCGACGACGACGCGAAACCCAGGAACGGACGCCAAAGAGCTGCGCTCTAAAAGCTGGGAAAGGTACATATGTAGGATCAATTCGTACGAAGGTGAGGGTAAGGAGTGGAAAGGGTGAACAAATTAAAGGTCATGGAGACACAACCGCTGCCTTAAGTAAACCCTCAAGGCGACACCATGAAAGATCAGGCCGATTTCTTCAGCAAGCATTTTCAAAATATTTATTATGCACCCCATTATGGGCCAACTTTCCTAAAGCTAAAGAACGCATAGAGCGAGAGGGCCTTGAATGAAAGTGCGCTGCAGATGAACTTTAAAACCGTCCATTTAGTCTCACTCCCAATTTCTACAGCAACTCAACACCAGGTGGTGACCGCATATTGTATGCAATGATCAAGAATAGGCACCCAGGAGCATTGAACATGTTTCTGTCTCTTTACAACACCATGTGGGTATCTGGGCATCTTCCATCCTCGTGCAAAGAAGCGATTATCACCCAAATTCATAAGCAAGGTGAAAACGCCGAATTAGCCAGCAGTTATAGGCTAATAGCACTAACAAGCTGTTCGTTCAAGTTATACGAGATAATGGTGAATCCGCGTCTAATCTATTTCCTGGAAAGCAGCCGTCTGCTTGATCAGTTTCAATGTGGTTTCAGGGAAGGTAGGTCAAGAATAGATTACCTTGTCCGCATTGAGGCAAATATTAGAGATGTTTATATAAACAATTTTTCTCTCTGTATTTCTCGACTTGGAGAAATCCTATGACACAACATGGTGATTCTGAAACTTGTGAGACCTATCTGCGATGGACGAACTATGCAATATGTTAAACGTGATGGAAAACTGCTTGTCTAACCGCGCGTTCCGTGTTAGAGTGGGCAATGCCCTGTCCAGGCTTTTCTCTCAAGAGACTGGTGTGTCACAAGGGGGCGTGCTTAGTTGCACCCAATTCATTGTGAAAATGAATTCCCTTCACAAAACCATCCATCCTCAATGCTTTATTCAACATATGTGGATGATGTGCAACTAGGCTTTAAGTCTTGTAACTTGCAGTCTGCGAGCGCCAAGTCCAACTCTGACTGAACAAGGTCTCAAAATGTACAAATGAAAGTGGCTTCCAGCTAAACCCCCTAATAGCTCCTGTATGCTTTTTTTCGAGAAACAGAGGCTTTATGCAAAACCCTGATATTATGCTGCGTGGACAACACAAACTAATAAACACTGAAGATATATTTTTAGGCGTAGTGCTCGATTCAAAACTAATCTTCATTCCTTAAATCAAGTATCTGACAGCTACATGCCAAAAAACAGTGAACATCCGTAAAACACTGTCATACACAACATGTGGAAGGGACAGCAAATACCTCGTGAGCCTTTACGATCATGGTTAGACTACGGTTGCCTAGTGTATCACTCTGCTAAACCCAGTGCTCTCAAGATGTTGGACCCGGGGTATCATTTTGGTATCCGCCATGCCACCGGTGCTCTAGGACAAGTCCGATTGAAAGCCTCTATGTCGAATCGAATCAATGCTACCTTGATCAGCAGCGGCCATATTCTATCTTTGAACATTTTCTGAAAGTACATGCTAACAAAAACCATCCTTGTTATCGCACCATAAACGATACTGACTCTGGAACGTTCTTCCGTAACAACCCTAGAGCCAGAGAGCCATTTTAGATCCTTGCGAGAAAGCTGAGCGAGGATATGGATGTTCCCATTCATGAAAATTGTCTAATGGCTTCTTCCAAGCCGTTTCCCCCGTAGTTGTGGTACATCAATGACTGTGACACGTCGTTTGTGGAGATAACAAAACATGCTCCAGAGGCACACATTCATATGCATTTTCTAAAATAGCAATTTAAATGCTCGTGTCCAGGATATTACACAGATGCGTGCTGGCGTGTCGTGTGCAGCCGTCGGCCCATTCTTTTCGGAGTCCAATGTTCTGCACCCTCAAACAAGCATCTCTACAGCAGAAGCGTATGCAGTATGGTCGGCTGCGAAACACATCAAACAGTTAAAACTACCTACGGCGGTCACATACATATACATATTAAGCCTTGTAAATACATTGATGTCATGCTGCAATTACAGAAATCCAGTAATTGCAGATCTTTTCTCTCTACTATCTACTGTTTGTGTCTCTGGCCAACATGTAACGGTATGCTCGGTGCCTGGACACAGAGGTATTGAGGGTAACGTCCTGGCAGACCAAATTGCTACCTCCTTCGACACGAAAGCTTCCAAGATGTCCTTAGCAATTCCGATCTCAGATTTAAAGCCATACTTACGAAAAAAAACCGAGTACCTTCTGGCAGCATAAGTGGCACGCTAAAATCTTCAATGAACTCCACATTGTTCAGCGAGGTTTTAGATACTGGCCATCACTGACTAATTACAGAAGAAGTGATGCCGTATTCTGTAGTCTCAGAATAGGGCACACTCATGGTAGACATTGTTTTTTTTGAGTGGCGGGAACGTCCAATGTGTAGTAGATGTGGGGAGACACGCAGGCTTCAGGATATCTTCCTAGAATGTCTTCCTAGAACACAAGTAGACAGGAATAGATATTTCCTCTTAGCATATATTCAGTGTATACCACTTCACCTGGCACTGTTTCTAGGCAGAGAACCGTTTTTTGACATGCAAGTTATGTTAGCCTTTTCAAACGACGTTGAAACACTCCATGCTTTCTGTCCAAGAAATTCGTAACACGGCCTCTTGCGAGAGGGAATGGTTTCGATGTCAAGCTTTATTATAGCACAGGCCTCTGGGCCCTTTTTCGTACTCAAGGGATCTGCGGAGGCTGCTTTGCTACTCGTCATCAACAATTACCTGTCCATTGTTATGCATGGAATGCTATTACACCCTTGCTACTCATCCTATACTTATAGCATACCCCACATCAGTCATTGTTATATTTTTATTCCTTATATATTTTAAGCAATCTACAGCCTTCTGTTCTACGCATCTATACAGCCACGTCACATGAGCCATTAATTCATCGAGTACTCATCACCACTGCCTTAGCGCTCTGGCCACGCTTGGCCCTTGCTCCATTAAGCAATACATATCATCATTATTGCTGCATCAAAACCCGGAAGGAGAGCGTCCATTATACGTTCAGATGTAGCTGGGGCGTTGCATACCCGAGCAGGGTCACTTTAAGCTGATAGATGCCATCAGGTGTGAAAAACGCGTTCTTTACACGGTCTATCTCGTCAACTGCAATCTGACTAACCTGGAGACCCGCCGCGGTTGCTCAGTGGCTATGGTGTTGGGCTGCTGAGCACGAGGTCGCGGGATCGAATCCCGGCCGCGGCGGCCGCATTTCGATGGGGGCGAAATGCGAAAACACCCGTGTACTTACATTTAGGTGCACGTTAAAGATCCCCAGGTGGTCGAAATTCCCGGAGTCCTCCACTACGGCGTGCCTCATAATCAGAAAGTGGTTTTGGCACGTAAAACCCCATAATTAAATTAATTAAATTAACTAACCTGGAGCGAAGATCTATCGAAGAAAAATATTTTGTCAATTATAAACCCTCTAGGGCGTCAACCTAATGCGGCAGTGGGTACACGTCTTTTTTTACTTTGTTCAGGTGGTGATAGTCGCCAAAAAACTCCCCAGCTCTCATCTTTCTTTCTATCGAGCACGACCGAGAACACCAAAGGGTTGCCAGAAGCCTCAATGATATCGCAGGCGAGCGTGTTGTCGACTTCCTTCTTTTTGATTCAGTAGGGTAGACGCAGCAGGGCCGTCAGTCGCCGGTACGTATTCGGTGTTTCACAACACATGTTTGAACCAGTGACCGGTCACAGAGATAGAAAATGTCCTGGTACGAAGTAAGAAAGTAACAAAGTGCTTACGAAGTGAGCCGGAAGGTCAGGAGCGAGCACTGTCGCTAAAGCTTCTAATACTCAGCTTGTAGGCCCGATCCAGCAGAGGTAGGCGAAAGCACTATCACAATTTCAGGCAGCAATATGACAGTCGAAAGCCTAGGACAAGGTAGCAAAAGATATGTTCTGAAGTAGCTCTCGAGCATATAGATTGAAATTCACCACAAGAAGACAGGTTGCATTGTCTTTTATAGGAACGTCCGTGTGGCGTAATACGGCGTTCTGTGATAGGACAGTGACGTTGGGCGACACGACGTAATCGCCGACGTAACAGGTAGATGGGGTTAAACGGCAATAATGGTCACGGCTCGGTGAGGTTGGCGGCCGTAATAGGTAGAACATAGCCTACAGGGCGTAGGATCAGAAGGGTCGAAGGGATGCGGTAGGGTTAGGTGGACAACAACCGCAGAGGAGTGAATAGCGGACGAATGTGTTAGCAGAAATTCAAACGCTATGAATAACTCCCATGGGCACTGCTCGAAGATGTAAAGCAAAACTACCAGTATTATTTTTTGTCTATGTTGTGTAGTTAAGTGAGCCAGCATAATTTGTCGTTGTTACTTATACTGTGCCCTTTCTGTACATCATTTTTACCTCCTTTATGTAGCCTCTCCCCTCTATATGGTATACTTACTCTGAGGGTACTGTAAATAAATAAATAAAATAAAAGGGATGTATGGCGTCCGGCACCTGGGAAACGAGCAGCACAAATCCCAGTGACAGCAGGAGTTGAGAGTTTCCTTCAGCGCCTACAAAACTTCGAGTTCTCAACGAATATGTGTGCCTCTGTTAGTCAGTGCTAATAAACGTATAACGTCCACGTCCAGATTGATGCATCGTGATGGCAGGGCTGTATAAGCAGAGCAATTTCTGATCGGGTCGTCATGGTAGGCTTACCTCTCGGTGCAGTGCCCGTTAGTTTTCCGAATATCGACGGGAGTGAGCAGAAGATGCGGACCCGTCGTGGTTGCTCAGTGGCTATGGTGTTGGACTGCTGCGCACGAGGTCGCGGGATCGAATCCCGGCCACGGCGGCCGCATTTCGATGGGGGCGAAATGCGAAAACACCCATGTACTTAGATCTAGGTGCATGTTAAAGAACCGCAGGTGGTAGAAATTTCCAGAGTCCTCCACCACGGCGTGCCTCATAATCAGAAAGTGGTTTTGGCACGTAAAACCCCATAATTTTTTTTAAGAAGTTGGGGAGCGAGGAGGCATAGGCGAGCTGGGAAGATGTGGGCGTGGTGAAGGGGAAGGTTCAGTCATTCGGGCAGAGTTGTTGGGGCGGTGTTTTCCATGTGTGTCACCAGCTGGATCCACCTGGTGGGCGACGAGTATTTCGAAAGCTCGGCCAATACTCCGAGATCGAAGAACTGCGACAATGACGGGAAACATGTCAAAAGCGTCACAACTAGTAGCAGATAGGCCTGTCATCAGAAGTGCGTCATTCTTCCAGGTTTTGTTTCGACAACGAGGACAAGCGTAATTCACGTGCCTGTCACGCGTCAAGCTCCACGCGTCAGGGTGACGTGTACGCGCTAAAGTTGCATTAGTATGCAGAATAAAACTTATTTTTTTTCTGCATAGCCACAGGCTGCCTCGTTCCAAAAGGAATAAAAGATGGCTGCCGCCTATCACTCAGGCACTGGCTATTCGCACCTGCTAGGACAGCATGGGTTCATTTGTGCACTTAAAAATTTTTGAGTAGCCGTGCAATATTTTCTAGCATTTCCGGAACATTTACGACCTGGCTCGGCCAGCACTTCTTTGCTGACGATATGTTGTAGCAACATTCTTAATCTTCCGTTGCATGCCGCCGTGATTTTCGACCAGCCGCAACAGCTAACTAAGGAAAATCGGTCTAATCGCAGAGCCTCGCACCACCCTCTTCATCCGCCTATGGATTTTCAGTCCACTGGCCCGGCTGCATCGAATCCCTCTGGACTTGAGCGTGCTCCTTGTCTCTTTTCAGCAAATTAGATAAGACCAAACAGTCACTGTGTGCGAGGTTATTCATTTTTAAAGCAAACAAAAGTGACGTCCTAAAACGAGGAGAGCATTTGACTGGTCCCTTCAGCCAACCCTGCGGTTCACCGCCGGACGCTTGCGTCCGCAGTTACGCAAATTTGACATGAGGAGATTGGAATAAAAACGTGTTCGAAAAGCTTTACCTTATAGGGCTCTAGTTATGGCTTTCGATTGATTTTTCGTGGGGGTACCCTAAAGATGATTTCTTGAGTTGTGCATAACGTCAGCAAGTGTCACACATAATTCGAAGCACGTCAACTAAATGTTGATTTACCGCACCACGTTTGTCACTGAGTGCATGCTTCGCACCGTAATCCTGGAACGTGCTTTTCCGAAGGTCGTACTCGAGCGTCCGCATCGGTGAGACAAGTGTGCGTTCTTCCTCGCAAGCCTTTTCTCAGTCAGGCCGAGTATTTTTTTTTCTGGCGGATCAAAACATCTACGTCAGACGTACAGCACAAAGCCTCATCGCGCTGATTGGTCTGAAACAAATTTTTTTGGCATGGGAAAAAAAGAGCATTCCTTGCGCAAAGGGAAAGATCACGAGATTTTGGCCTTGAGGGCACATGAAAGTTGCTTCTCAATTTGCACTGCCTGTTGCCTAATCTTTGGATAAACATGGACGAAATATACCCTTTTTTACTAATCATGAAATTTTATGACAGATGAATAAGCGGCGATTATATCAAAAAGCTAGCTAGTCTAATGGGTATACGGCGTAATGCTTAAAAATGGGTAATAGACTTTAAAAAAAATTCGCAATGGCTTAGCTCGGCTATGCCAGAATATACGTAGCGAAAACTAAGGCGTATCATGGTTAGCCTTGGTTAATCTTAATTGCAAGTCCAGGTTAGTATGATTGTCTAGGCATGTTGCAGCCTTTAGCCAGTCGTTCGGCGCGCTGTCCGTCATTTTCCTGGGCGATTCGTTTCCTCTTCATCACGTTCCGATGCTGATTCCAGGCCTCATCGTGCTTATAAGAATTGTCGCGGTCCATATTTCCGCCTCCTCCATGGTTCCGGCGCGCGCGAGCTCTCCTTTTCAATCCTCCGACATGTTATCAGACATGCGACGGAGTTGGCGAAGAGAGCGGAGGCGAACGCAACGACGAGGAACTCGTGAGGCGTCATACCAAACGGCTGCAGCGGAAAGGCGCGGCGCTGCGCAGCGGCGGTACAGCTGTGGCTCGGTGCTACTAGTGGCGCATACGCAGTGAGGGACTAGGGATCGACAGAGAGACAGAAATATCCGTGGCCAGGCGCGCGTTGGACGTGATGTGCCTCCTCGGAGGACCGCCACGCCGAAATCGGAAGTTCGCAGTCAGTAAAGCGTTTGCTTTAATAAGACTGCGGCGTTGGGTGTACCGTGTTTTTTTCCCAGAATCTAGCTGGTAATTTAATTGTTTGACATGTGAGCAATTCGTCAAAAGCACTTCACCAACCGCCACTGTCAGACATGCGAAGGTGGGTTCACGGCGAAATAATAGCTCTAAGATTTCATTACGTGACGTAAGGTGGGATCGATCCTCACTAAAGTACAGCAGCCCGATGCTCTAGCGACTACGCCAAATTAGCACATATGCTTTCGTTGTGCGAACGCCACCCACTTCTTTCAGATAATCGGCAAGTGCGGCACATTAAATAGCACGGCTGCGCTATACAACATGCGCACACGCCCGTTTCACCTTCGTCAAACAGGCAGGTATGAAATTGGCAAATTTACAGCATTTGGTTAGCCACTTCACGAATGTTTCGCTTCACATAGATTCCAAAATGTAGATCGGATGTGTGTTACTTTTATTACATATCCCGTCGGCGATTCCAAGATTATTCGTAGTTACTGGCGCATATTCGAGAAAGTACAACATTATTCGTGACGCGTATGCAATCTGATCAGACAGGAATGTTTTGGTATTGTACTGTCGAGGACGTGCAAGTAATTTAGGATACAAATATGGGTGCTTTTCACCGAACGACAGAATGCCTCAAACGATAAGTGATTGTATACGATCAAGGCCTCAATGTAAAGAAATGGAACTTGTTAATATTTTTTAGTTTATACGTCTCCTTTCATCTTTTATCGATGCATTCACTTCTTCGGCACAAGGAAGCCAACCATGTTTTCACCCGTTAGCCCCTGACATTTCTTTGCTCTCCTACGTTGATGCTTTGTCGTCCGTGCATGGTATATTAACTGGAAGTTTGACATGTGCACAGAAGTCCGAATAAATGCAGTTCTCGAAGGCCTGCTTACACTCCTCGAAACATCATAAGACACGTACACATTGCTCAGGAAAAAAAAAACACAAAAACTCCGGAAATCCACACGTAGATATTTTTGAGGTCACACTGTTTATTTAGAAGGCCGTTCGTTCACAGCGAACCGAGATAATCGACGTGTTTTTAGAGCGCAGCTCTTTAGCGTCCGTTCCTGGGTTTCGCGTTGTCGTCGGCGTTGTCGGCCTCGTAACCAGCTCCGCCCCCCTTCGCTGGAGTGGGAGACGAAGGACGCGAGCCGCGAATGGCGGAGACCAATGAGAGCGGCCCCTTCAGTGACGTGCGCGCGCGATGCTGGTGTCATGCGGACCCTCCTTACGGCTCGATGCGCACTCGTGTCTGGTCTCAGCCGATCCGCTCGTTTCGTACTATCGTCTGCACGCGCCAAAGCTCTCGCCCGCGCCTGTTTGGTTCTGTTGGGTCGGTCTCGTTCGCGCTTGTTTTAGTTGTTATTGTGTGAGATTGTTTCTTAATCTGATTGTATGCGCTATGCGAATTGTATAGTACTTTCTGGAAGCCATGCGGCACCAGCGATCACACTGGAACCTTTGACGAGTCATGTATAAACGCCGGCTCGCTTGATCCGCAGATCAGATTTTCGACCATTACCGACACTGCTACATGTGTCTCTCAAATTCTTTGCTTCAAAGTATCGCGAAATGGAAACACGTATAGAGCTGCGCTCAAATTTCGCATTGGGGAGTATCGTAATCGTCGGATAATTTTTTGTTTGTTAATATTAAATACTCAAGAACGGCAGATTGGGAGAGTTGGTGGCTTTCCACAATGTTAAAGAAACAGCACAAGAAACCTACATTGAACAGAACGTAGGAAGGGACTCACAAGGCGCGGCCATATTGAAAATAATAACAGAATAGTTTTTAAAGCCACACATCAAGCGTGCGCGCATGCCCGAAGTGAATAAAGGACTTGTCCTTCCGAACACATTGCATCGTGGTTGCGGGTGAGATTAACACTGTTGTTCACCCCGGTTCAACAAGCCTGTATCCTTCGAAGATAAGGTTATGCAAGGCTGACTAACACACCCACAACCTTCTCGCATTATGTGAAATGCCTCCGTCCCTTCCCTTGTAGTCCTAATATCGTGGGTAAACGTGATTTTTGTGTCTTCAAATCAGAATTCACACTGTCATTCAAAGCAGTGCTTTGCCAGGATTAAGATTTCTTGCCAAGAACATTCTGGTGATTTGATAGCCTTCCATTAATGCATCGGCCTGTCCATCCTTTTAACGATCTGACACTGAAATTAAACAATGTGCTCGGTGGTTTAGTATTTCTGCGAATAAATTATACAAAGCTGCCACAAAAAGATGAAATCTGTCATTGCACATGCAGCTTTTCTTGGTTGTGGCATTAGCTGTTGAAGAGTGAAAGCAGCGTCGTTAAACACGTTGCAAGCTTCAGTATGAGAAGAATGAATGAATTTAAAAAGCAAATAAATTGTCATTCATGACATTCCAAACGAGTCCTTAGCGATAAGCCTTAGAAGGACATCATACTTATACCGCCAAGAGGCAGTACGTCATCTGCCATAGGTCGAATATGTTTTCATCGACGTCGTGTAAAAAAATTACCGACGATTACGTTACTTCCTAATGCGAAATTTGAGCGCAGCAAATAAGCTGTTTCACCTTTTCGATAGATTGAGGCAAAGAAATCGAGCAACACATGTATGCGCTATCACAGAATTTTTTTTTATTTTTCACACGTATTCCTTTAACAAAGACTGCACTAACAGTTCTTGACAGTCATGAAGGAAGCTTTGTGGTCGGAGAAATAGACTGATATATGTTCGACTTGGTACACCAATGCTTGATTCTCAAAGACGAGATCTATACAAGTGCCTCGCGAGGTTGTCACAGCCGTGGGACGCGTTACGAGCGAGAGGAACGGGATGTTCTCCCGCATAAGTGTTAGGAAATTGCTGTTTGTCTTTATGTCAACATTAAAGTCCCCCACTACTAACATCGGTGTGGATCGATGGACGGTTAATGCGAGTTGCAGGAAGTGCACGACGTCTTTCGTGAGTGCGGTAGCGGACTCACGAAAGCGGTATCAGTCGGTCGCTGCTAGCGCTGGGGGGATGAAAGGGGGGCGGAGCTGGTTACGAGGCCGACGACAACGCCGACGCGAAACCCAGGAACGGACGCCAAAGAGCCATTTATGTAGCCAGCCCTCCTCCACAGTCTCTCCTCCTCCCTTCCATCATCCTCCCTCGCCCGGAGAGCCGACAGCGCGCATGCGCGGCGGCTCTCCGGTTACGAGGCCGCCGCGCATGGTTAGCTGGTTACGAGGCCGACGACGACGACGCGAAACCCAGGAACGGACGCCAAAGAGCTGCGCTCTAAAAAGATTGATCATAAATGTATAAGCATGTCGCAAAATCTAGAGCTCTACATATGCAGTTGCTGCCTTAGGCTATGTTTAGCCCGATTTGATTTCATCGCGCTTATTCAAATATGCCTGAAGCCATCGTGAACACACACACACAAATATATATATATATATATATATATATATATATATATATATATATATATATATCAGTTTCGGCTTGTGGACTCTGTAGCCGGTGTGGAACGGTTCATGCAAAAGTTGGCGGCTCTTGGCTCAACTGGCACTTCGAACATTCTCAGGTTTACGAGTTATTCGCATATTTCATAGATCGTTTAACATTGTACTTCTATTAGCTGCTAGACGCTATCGGTATCTAATATTTGCCGTATTTGCCACACCATGCATTGTGAGAAAAATCACAGATAACCGTTACCCCACGAATGCCGAAGTATACTCTTCGGTATTATATGAAAAAAAAGTCCTCATGAACATTATTGAGTCTGAATAAATGTGTACATTCGCGTAACACTGCGCTCAGCGCCACTAAAGGGGCATACGACATGGTAAATACTCAATTGCTAATCACCTGTAGAAGACACCTCAAAATAAAGTTGCGAGGTGAAATTCTGGCCTTTTATGCACGGCTCTTTTGGGCAAAAGTTCATGGTTTTACGTAATTCTCTACATTGCGTTTTATATATTGCGTATGGAGCATAGGTGATGCTTTTGCGGCCATACCTTCATCGTCATGCAGTCTTGGTGATTCGAGCGTCTTCACCTGATTGGGACCATGCCGTCGTCGCGCCGTCTGAGATGAGATCTGAGATGCCGCATGCGCATGTTCAAGCAATAACCTTCGCTGTTTCTTGGTTATAGACATAAACACTGCACGAGTATAATATTAGAGAGCTTTAGGGAAGCAAGCGGCTTGCGCACGCAAGAACTAGGGGCGACGGTAACGCGCATGCGCAGGCCCCAAAGTCTAGGTCTGCGAATGCGGAGTACCGGCGGCCCTGGTTCTTGCGTGCGCAAGTCGCTTGCGTCTCCTAAACAAAAACTCTATTGTGACCTTTCTGCGAACTACCGTAAACATTGCATGATATGGCATATTACATAAGATGAAAACATAGACTATTGTAAGCATCACCATCAATTTCGTAACATGAAAAATTTTGCATGTGCCACGCACTGTGGTAATAGATCTGAGCAAAATTTTCCGTGCTGGTTGTTTTGATTGACGATAGTTAGCGGTGATGCTCACGACTGAAGCTTACTTTCTTCAACTTTTAGGCTAACACGAGAGTGTTGAGTTGATGTTAAACATTACGTAGCGCGCACCACTGCTGTATGCCTGCGTAGTACACAGAACAAACAAGGAGAGGTACTTGCTTGAGGCGTTGTTGTGTGCCTTATTTTATAACATCTGAGAGGATTGAGCGTTGACATTGCCTCACATGGCACATCGCATTGCAGTAGAAGTACTGAATTGAATTATGGGACTCAACGTGCCAAAACCACACTCGGATCATGAGGCACGCGGTAGCGGCGGACTCCAGAATAATTTTGACACAGAGAGGTCCTTTAACGTGTCCCAAAATGTAACGGCACGTACGTTTTCTATTTCGCCTCCATCGAAATGAGGCTGCTGCATATGGGATCAAATCCGCGACTTCTAGCAACGCCAGAGCCACAAAGCTCATGTGGCGGCCACAGAAGTGTTGATTTGACGGGCGACCGCTTCCGTAAGGTCGTAAGGTTCCGCAATGATGCGCATCATAGAAGTGTTCTTGTTGGTCATTAGAAGCTGTAGGACGCAGGCAGGCAATCTACCATTCATCTACAGCTCTGAGGATAGCGTTCCGGGCGTATTCTGACAACGTGTGAAAAAGGGCGGGTACGAACGTGTCAAATGGCGGTGTGGGGTTCCCTCCTTAAAACAGATCAAGTGCAGAAAATCCTGCAGAGTCAGGTCAAGAGTAGTTATGAGCAAATGTTACGAAGGGCAAAGCGACGTCCCATCGACAATTCTTGGCAGAAATATACATAACAAACACATATTTATTAGTGCTGCTATTAGGATGCTCTGTGAGGCAGTTGGCCTTAGGGTGGTACGTCATTATCAACTTGTGTTTTGTGGCGCAAGAAGCGCACGCTGTCCTGGACAACTTTTGACATGAAATAACGGTGCTGGTCAGTTGAGGAGCTGTCGGAAAGTGTCGTGGTGAAGTATAACGTCTTCGATGAGGAAGTACCTGACGTTGGTTCCACAGCTGGTTCAAAAAACCCGAACGGACGCGTACCCTTTCATGGAATTGGTAGCGACTGGTACCCACTTATATCCTCTAGAAGGTATCGGGAAAGGGTGAAAAAGGTTAAGATGAACAGTAGAAAATGGCTCCGATGGTACAAGAGGTTGAAGGTGGCCAGTTAGGGGTGCTGTAGGATTCTTATAACGTTAGAATTGTTCACAAACAGCGACGTAACTGCAGACGAAAAGGTAAATACCGGAACGAAACAGAGCAACGCGGTCATAGGTACGTGCGACTCCGAGATTACCTGCTGTAAGAGCAAAGTGTATATGTATGAAGAGAGGGGACACATATTTGTTGGAATAAACAAGGGCTTTTCAGGACCGTCAGCGTTCATGCTGTAACGGTACGAGACGCCATCCTGTAGCACAAGCATACGTAGTAAAGGGGAAGGTGTCTTAGAAGTCAGCCGGAGAATGACGTCTTAAAAGAAGTGATCACAGCGTTTCTCATCTCCTGTGTTATGAAACGCAGTAAGCCACAACACGCAGCTATACTCGGAGCTGTCGGCAAGCTCCAGCGGGGCTACTAAAAAGTGCGGCATGCTTTCAGCGCCTTCAAGCAATCGGCCACTCTTATGCACAACCGTGCGTAAGTACTCCTGGAATCTTAGAGTGAACCGACTAAGAGGTCCAGTAGGCTGATTAAAGCCAAGATAAGGCTCGGCGATAACTGTGAATGGCCGGCCCTACAAGTAGCGAAATTTACCCAATGCCCAAACGAGGACAGTGCACTATTGTTTAGTTATTGCGCTCCGCTTGGTACAGAAGAAGGGTTACGTGTGCGATAACACGGTGGTGACCTTGCTGGCGCTGAACCAAAACAGTGCAGACTCCATGACCTCTGCCAGCGGTGAGAACTTGTGTTGGATCTGACCCGTCAAAATGGGCGAGGAGTGGTATTGAAGTGCATTGCACGGAATTTCAGTGAATAACGCAGGTTGTTCTGGACTCCAGACAAAAGCCGTGCCTTTCTGGAGAACTCATGTGAGGTTACGTGCAGCGTTAACAAAATTGCGTATGAACTTGCGGGAGTATGAGCAGAGGCTCACGAACCTTAGAATGTTGTTGGTACAAGTAGGCATGGAGAAATTCTTGACGGCGCTAGCTTTCATGGAATCGGTATGGGCGTCGGAAACTTCGACGAAGTGTCCGAGCACCGTAGCTTTCTGGCGGCCCAAATTGACGTTCTGAATAATTGATCTGAAGCCCAGCCTTACGGAAAACAAAACTGCTGAAAGGCGATCGAGGTGCGTTACATACCTTGGTGAAAATATGATAACGTCGCCGAAGTAGAACCGGCAGAGTGACCACTTAAAACCCGTGAGGAGAGCGTCCATTATACGTTCATACATAGCTGGGGCGTTGCATAACCCGAACGGAGTCACTTTAAACTGATAGAGGCCATCAGGTTTGTAAAAAAGCTTTCTTTTCACGGCATATGTCGTCAGCTGCAATCTCGCAAAACCCGGAGAAAATATCTATCGAAGAAAAATATTTTTTAAATTATGAACAATCGAGGGCGTCATCTTCATGTGGCAGTGGATACACGTCTTTTGTATTACTCTGTTTAAATGGCGACAGTCCACACAGAAGCGCCCAGCTCTCGCCTTTCTTTCTGACTAGCACGAGCGAGAATACCAAAGGTTTACAAGAATGCTCGATGACATCGCAGGCGAGCAGGTTGTCGACCTTCTTCGGCGTTACCGTCACCGGCGTATTCTGACGACGTATGATGAATTGCGGGCAGCAGCGTGTCAAATGGCAGCGTGGGGTTTCTTCCTTAGAGCAGAAGCGGAGAAAAAAACTGCAGAATAAAGTTGGGAGGAATTAGGAGCAAATGTCACGAAGGGCAAAGCTACGTCCCATCCACGATGCTCGGCAGAAAGATGCATAGCAAGCATGTATTTGATAGTGCTATTACGATGGACTGTGAGGCTTTTGGGCTTAGCGTATGCAATAATACGGTGGAGATCTTGCTGACGCTGAACCAAAACAGCGCAGTGACGCCTAACGGCGGTGCGACATTCTGTTGGAACGGCCATGTCATAATGTGCGAGGACTGGTAGTGAAGTACGCCGCACGGTAATTCAGGGAACGCCGTAGCTTGTTCTGTACTCCTGACAAAAGGCATGCCTTTCTTAAGAATTTCTATGAGGGGACGTGATAAATCGACGAACTTGCGTACGAACTTGCGGAAGTATGAGCAGAGGCTCACAAAGGTTCGAACGTTTTTGGCACAGGTTCGCACTGAGAGATTCTTGACGACGCTAACTTTCTTGGAATCCGGATGGGGGGCGGAAAACTCGACTAGGTGTCCGAGCACGGTAGCTTGCTGGCGACCCAAATTGACCTTATGATGAATTGAGCTCAAGCCCAGCCTTACGGAAAATATAATTGTCGAAAGGCGATCGAGGTGCATTACAAAATTTGTTGAAAATACGATAACGTCATCCAACTAGCACAGGTAGTGTGATCACTTAAAACCGTGAAGGAGAGCGTCTATTACACTTTCATATGTAGCTGGTTCTTTGCATAACCCGAACGGCGTCACTTTAAACTGACAGAGGCCATCAGGTTTTAAAGAAAGCGTTCTTTTCACGGCCTATGTCATCAACTGCAATCTCGCAAAACCAGAGAAAAGCTCTATCGAAGAAAAATATTTTGTAAATTCTGAGCAATCGAGGGCGTCATCTTCCTGTGGCAGTGGATACACGTCTTTATTATTACTTTGTTTAAATGGCGATAGTCGACACAGAAGCGCCCAACTATTGTATTTCTTTCTGACGAGCACAACCGAGAATACCAAAGGTTTACAAGGAGCCTCAATGATATCGCACGTGAGCATGCTGTCTGCTTCCTTCGGCGTTGGTGTCATCGGCGTATTCTGACGACGTGTGAAGAATGGTGAGCAGCGCGTCAAATGTCAGCGTGGTGTTTCTTCTTTACAATACATCAAGCGGAGAAAAACCTGCTGAGTCAAGTCGGGAGGAATTATGAGCAACTGCTACGAAGGGCTAAGCGACATCCCATCCACGATGTTCGGCAGAAACTTGCATAGCAAGCATGTATTTGATAGTGCTATTAAGGTGCTCTGGGAGGCTGTTGTCCTTAGCGTATGATAAAACACCCGGAAGCCCCGCAGGGGCCTCTGTGCCAGACGCTTGGTGTTTTGCGACACCACGTACCCGAGCACCCGAGGTTTGGACCCGGCCACGTGTAGCTGTGCGTGGCTTAGCCGTGTCCCGGGAAAAGGGGATCCTGAGGGTTGAGCCGGTGCCGAGTGTTCGGACCTTTAAGTACCCTCGATGGAGGCAACACACCTCGTTGGCCCCCGCTTGGCCTCCGCTGACCCACCCAGGCGAAATCGGCGGGTTGCCTTTTCTATTCCCCATCTCCTAACTTTTTCGTTACTGTATACTTTCTCAGCTGGCCTGTCTTCTCTTCTCTTCTGTTACTTCTACATTTTCGTAGGCGGCTTGGGTTAACCTTGTGTATACGCCCTCTCTTGGGAATGTTATATTGTGTTATTGCAGGAACGCATGGCTGGCGTCGGCAACCTTACCGTTAAGTGCTACAGAGTACACCGAAAATGACCGAAGTATTATGGGAACACGTGCCTACCCACATCTAATTGATCGTCACCCTGAAAAGAGGGGACGCACCGATGAAATTCTAAGCCTCTTCAAACCGAAAGAAATTTTCCCCCGATTTCAAATTGTACACAGCGAAAGAACTGAAAAACCAGCTAGAACAGTATCCTCATTTCTTGTTGCGAATGGCTTGACTGTTGCCCTTGGGACAGGTTATAAGGTCACCAAAATGGCAATCGGCGACCTCCTGTTTGAAATCTGTAATTTAGAGCAGCACAATAAACTAAATAAATTTGTGGCATTTGGAGAATTCCTGTTACCGATTGACCTCATCGGTTATGAATACAGGGCACGGAGTAGTGTCTGATGCATATCTGATCAACTTGTCCAAGGCAGAATTATTGGAGGGCTTGATAGAGCAAAATGTATCCTACGTACAGCGCATCATTATCAGACGAGAAGATAAAGAAATTCCTACAAAGCACCTCATCCTGACCTTTGCCACTTGCGATCTGCCACAAGCCATAGAAACTGGATACGCAGAGATAGCTGTCAGACCATACATGCATAATCGCAGAAGATGCTTCCAATGTAAAAACTTTGGCCACGGATCGCGTAGCTGCCATGGCAGACTCCATTTTCCGAAATGTGCAGTCCAAGGTCAAGCCTCAAACTACTGTGAAGAGACACCTAACTGTGTAAACTCTGATGGTGAATATCCAGCATACTCTCGATCTTGTCCCAACTGGAAAAAATAATATGAAATTATCCCTCTAAAAGTACGCGAGATCTCTTTCAACGAAACTCGTTAAAGGGGCTCAGAATTCCATACCACAAAGTATGCCGATGCGACGCGTCAGGGGGCTGCGCCGCACCGACCTGCGCCACCTGCGCGCGCCGCGCACAGCTATTCGGTGGCTGTGGCACCCCCTGCCCCCGAGGTGGCAGCAGTCAAATATGCTCCACCCACTAACACACAGAGGCCGGCTACCCCGGTAATGTCGGTCCTCAAGACCACGCGTCACCAGGTGAGGCGCGGGCATCCAGTGCCTCCCAGGAGGTGATGGACACAACACCGGCACATTTGGTGCCGAAAAACCGGTGTGGATCTCTGGAGCACGCCAAAGCAAACAAAAAACCCATAACTGGGCCAGACGATGGTCCTGTCAAGTCCAATACAGAACCTGAATACAGAACATTTATCATTCTCACAAAATGGCTTTACAAATTATTAATTTAAATACCCGTGGAATTCTAAACAACATAGATGACACCAAGCAAATAATACAAGAGTTTAACCGCAGGCTGTTCTGCGTTAAGAAAACACACTTTAATACATCAAATGCAAATGTCCTAAAACTAGAAACATTATTCTTCAAAGATCGCGACAATCGCCATGCTGTGTCTGGTGGTGTGGCTATTATGGCCCAGAGGTGAGTTCTTTGCCTACACGTCAGCCTTCAAACTAATTTAGAGCCAGTAGAAGTTAGGGCGATCCCATTCGACAGTTTACGTACCCCCCGAACATCGTTTGCAACTTAAGGAATTTGAAACGCTTGTCGGTCGCTGAGCCATTCATTTTAACCGGTGATGTGAGCGCCCCTAATACGCTTTGGGGCGACTCGCGCTGCGATCCAGTAGGGAGTACAGTGGAAGACTTTCTTTTATTTACCGGTGCGGTTTTTACTACCTTTTATAGCACCACACATAAGTCATATTCTTCAATACACTTAACCATAGCCTCTCCATCTCTAATGTCGTACCTTGATTGGAAGGTCCTAAAGAACCCTTACACTAGAGACCACTTTCCCATTCCCGTAAGTTTATCAAAACGAACTTATTGCCCTCCACAGATTCCCTGATAGAAAGCCGACTCGTCTAATGGGGAACGCTCTGAAAAGTTGACCTATTTACAGGGGGCGATGGTTTGGTTTCTTTAAACATAGATGAGGCTGTGGCATATTTGATACGTTTTATTATTGACGCCGCTGAAACATGCATTTAGCAAACTAACGGACTTGCTAATAAGCTTCGTTTGCCTTGGTGGAACGACGAATGCAAAGAGGCACGGAAAAAAAATAAAGCTTATCGCTTCAATGAAGGCTCTCCAACTGCGGAGAACCACATTAATTTCAAGAAGGCAAAATCACAGGGCACGAGAACAAGTGGACTTACTGAGCGAGAAAGCTGGGAGAGGTAGCTATGTAGTATCGATTCGTACAAAAATGAAGGTAAGGTGTGGAAAACAAACTAAATGTCAGAGAAACTCAACCGCTTCCTTTAGTAAACGCGCAAGGCCACACCATGAAAGATCAGGCAGATTTCCTGGGCATGTATTTTCAAGATATTTCTTGTGCATCACACTATGCGCCAACTTTCCTAAAGGTGAAGGAACGCATAGAGCGAGAGCGCCTTGAAAGAAAATGCGCAGCAGATGAACTTTACAACCGTCCGTTTATTCTCGCTGAACTGAAGCCTTTTGTCATTTCCTGCAGCAACTCAGCATTAGGTGATGACCGCATAATGTATGCAGTGATTAAGAATATCCACGCAGAAACATTGATCACACTTCTGTCTCTTTATAAGACCATGTGGGTATCTGGGCATATTCCATCCTCGTGGAAAGAAGCGAATGTCATCCCCATTCATAAGCAAGGCAAAGACCCAGAATTAACCAGCAGTATAGGCCAATAGCACTAACATGCTGTATTTGTAAGTTATATGAAAAAGTGGTAAATCGGCGTCTAATCTATTTCCTGGAAAGCAACCATCTGCTTGATCACCTTCAATGTGGTTTCAGGGAAGGTTGGTCAACAATAGTAAATCTTGTTCGCATTTGTGTATACAAACATTAGGGATGTTTGTATACACAAATAATTTTTCTCTCTGTATTTCTTGACTTGAAGAAATCCTACGACACAACATGGCGATATCGAAACTTGTGAGACTTATCAGCGATGGGCGAACGATGCAATATGTTAAACGTGATCGAAAACGACTTGTCTAATCGCAGGTTTCGTGGTAGAGTGGGCAATGCCCTGCGCAGGCTTTTCACCTAAGTCTGGTGTGCCATAAGAGGGGCGTGCTTAGATGCACCCACTTCATTGTGAAAATGAATTCCCTTCACAAAGCCATTCCATCCTCAACGTTTTATTTGATATATGTGGATGATCTGCAACTAGGATTTAAGTGTTGTAACTTTGCAGTCTGTGAGCGCCAAGTCCATCTCGGACTGAACAAGGTCTTAGAATGGGCAAATGAAAATGGCTTCCAGCAAAACCCCTCGATAGCTACTGTGTACTTTTTCGAGAAAGAGAGGCTTTATACAAAACCCTGATATTATGGTGCGTGGACAAGACATAGCACTCAACAATGAACATAATTTTTTAAGCATAATACGTGGGTCAAAACCAATCTTCATTCCTCATATCAAGTATCTGAAAGCTACATGCCTAAAAACAATGAACATCCTGAAAACACGGTCCTACACAACATGGGGAAGCGACAGCAAATGCCTCATAAGCCTTTACGATCACGGTTAGACTACGGTGCCGTTGTGTATCGCTCTGCTACACGCAGTGCTCTGAAGATGCTGGGCCCTGGGAATCATCTTGGTATCCGCCATGCCACAGGTGCTTTAAGGCGAGTCCGATTGAAAGCCTCTATGTGGAATCGAATGATTGGTTCCTTGATATGCAAGGGTCATATTCTAGGGTTAACTATTTTCTGAAAGTACATGCTAACAAAAACCATCCTTGTTATCCCACCATAAACGATATGGACTCCGGAACGTTCTTTTATACCAACCCTAGAGCGAGAGAGCCATTCTAGATCCGTGTGAGAAAGCTGAGCGAGGATATGGATGTTCCTATGCATGAAAATCGTCTAATGGCTTCTGCTGAGCCGTTTACACCCTAGTTGTGGCACAACAATGACTGTGACAGGTCATTTATGGAGGTAACGAAACATGCTCCAGAGGCACACATTCATATGCATATTCTATAAATGCAATTTAAATGCTAGTGTCCAGAATATTACACAGATGCGTCTAAATCGCATGCTGGCATGTCGTATGCAGCCGTCGGCCCATCCTTTTCGGAGTGCAGTGTTCCGCACCCTTAAACAAGCATCTTTACAGCAGAGACGTGTGCACTATGGTCGGCGGCGAAACACATCAAACAGTTAAAATTACATAAGTCAGTCGTGTACAGAGACTTATTAAGTCTTGTAAAAATATTGATGTCATGCTGCAACCACAGAAATTTAGTAATTGCATATCTTTTCTCGCTCCTATGTACAATTTTTGCCTCTGGCCAACATGTTAACGCTATGCTGAGTGCCTGGACACAGGGGCATAGAGGGTGACGTCCTGGCAGACCGAACTGCTACCTCCTTGGACGCGAAGGGTTCCAACATATCCGTAGCCGTGCCGGTCTCAGATCTAAAGCCATACTTACGGAAAAAAGCTGAAAACCTACTGGCAGCATAAGTGGTACGCTGAAATCCTTGATAAACTGCATGTAGTTAATTAAGCTAGATTCGGTATACTGGCCATCACTGACCAAGTCCAGACGAAGTGATGTCCTCTTCTGTCGTCTCAGAATAGGACACAGTTATGGTACACATAGTTTTTTGTTTACTGCCAGTGAACGTACAATGTGTAGTTGATGTGGGAAGACAGTGTTCAGCATGTCTTCCTAGAATATATCCCCAGAACACAAGTAGAGAGGAATAGACACTTCCCCTTAGCATATATTCAGTGTATACCACTTCACCTGACACTGTTTCTAGGCAGAGAACCGCTGTTTGACATGGAATCTCATTTTACCTTTTTAAAAGACGTTGACACGCGCCACGTTTTCTGTCCAAGAAATTGATAACACGGCCTCTTGCAAGGGGCCACGGTTTCGATGTCGAGCTTTGTTATAGCGCATGTCTCAGGGCCCTTGTACTCGAGGGATCCGCTGAGGCTGCTGTGCTACTCGTCATCAATAATCACCCGTCCATTGTTATACATGTAAGGCTATTACACCCTTGCTGCTCAGCCTACACTTATAGCATACCCCACTTTAGTCATTCTCCTATTTTTAGTCCTTTTATTTTTTAGGAAATTTACATACCTCCGTTTTAGGCCTCAATACCGCCACGTCGCACGAGCCATTAGTTGATCGAGTACTCATCGCCACTCCCTTGGCGCTCTTTGGCCGCACTTGACTTTCACGCCATAAAGTACTAAATATCATCATCATCATTAAAACCCGGAAGGAGAGCGTCCATCATACTTTCAGATGTAGCTGGGGCGTTCAATTGTTTGAACAGTGTAACTTTAACCTCACAGAGGCCATCAGGGATGAAAAAAAGCGTTCTTTTCACGGTCTATCTCGGCAGCTCACAATCTGACAAAGCCTGGAGCGAAGATCTATCGACGAAAAATATTTTCTAAATTATAAACAATCGAGGGCTTCAACTTCATGCGGCAGAGGGTACACGTCTTTTTTTATTTTGTTGAGGTGGGGATAGTCGACACAGAAGTGCCCAGCTCTGGTCTTTCTTTCCGACGAGCACGATCGAGAATGCCAAAGGGTTACCAGAAGCCTCAATGGTATCACAGACGAGCATGTTGTCGACTTCCTTGTTTTTGACTCAGTACGGTACACGCAGCAGGGCCGTCAGTGAGTTAGGGTGCAGTCGCCAGTATGTATCCTTGTTTCGCAACGCATGTGTGTGGTCATAGAGATAGCAAATATCCTGGTACGAAGTGAGAAAGTAACGAAGTGCTTATGAACTGAACCGAAAGTTCAGGAGCGACCATTGTCGCTAAATGTTCTAATACTCAGCTTGCAGGGCCCGAACCAGCAGAGGTAGGCGAAAGCAGTATCACAATTTCAGGCAGAAATACTATAGTCGAAAGCCGAGGTCAAGGTTGCAAACGATATGCTCTGAGGTAGCTCTCGAGCGTACAGACTGAAATTCACCACAAGAAGACAGGTTGCATTGCCTCTTATAGGGCCGTCTGTGTGGGGGAATGCGACGTTCTGTGACAGGACAGTGACGTGAGGCGACACGATGTAATCGCCGTCGTAACAGGTGGATTGGGTGAAACGGCAAAATTGGTCATGGCTCAGTGAGGTAGGCGAACGCATTCGGTAAAACATAGTCGACTCGGCGTAGGATCAGAAGGCTCGACGGCATGCGGTAGGGTGAGGTGGAACACACCCACAGAGCAGTCAATAATGGTCGAATGTGTCAGCAGAAATTCAAGCGCTATGATTATTGCCCGTGGGCACTGCTCCACGATGTCGCATCTGCAGTCCAACCACCGACTACGCGGGCGACAGCGAGCGGGGCAGGAGTTAAGACTTTCCTTCAGCGTCTACAGAACTTCGTGTTCTCAACCGATATGTGTGCTCCTCTGTGAGTCAGTGGTAATAAACATATACCGTCCACGTCCACATTGATGCATCGTGATGACCAGGCACTGTAAGCAGAGCAATTTCGGATCGGGTCGTCATGGTAGACTTGCCTCTCGGTGATGTGTCCGTTAGTTTCCCGAATATCGACGGGAGTGTGAAGGAGGCAGGAAACGAGGAGACATAGGCGAGCGGGAAAGATGAGTGCGTGGTGAGGGGGATGGTTTAGTCGTGCGCGTAGAGTTGTTGGTGCGGTGTCTTCGATGTGTGTCGCCGGCTGGGGCCACCTGGTGGGCGACGAGTGTTTCAAAAGCTCGGCCAAGGCTGCGAGTTCGAAGAACCGCGACAAAGGCGGGAAACATGTCAAAGGCGTCACCAGCAGTAGCAGATAGGCCTGTCATCAGAAGTGTGCCATTCTTCCAAGTTTTGCTTCGACAACGAGGACAAGCGTAATTCAAGGGCCTGTCATGCGTCAAACTCACTGCGTCAAAGTGATGTGTACGCGCTAAAGATGCATTAATATGCAGAACAAAACAGATTTTTTTCTGATTTTTTTTTTCTGAAGGAGCTGCCCCGTTCCAAAAGGAATTAATGATGGCTGCCGCCTATCACTCCGGCACTGGCTACTCGCACCTGCTTGGAGAGCCTGGGTTCATTTGTGCACTATAAACGTTTTTCAGTGGCCGTGTAACATTTTCTAGCACTTCCGGAACATTTGCGACCGGGCTCTGCCAACACTTCTTTGCTGATCATATGTTGTAGCAATATTATTAAATTTCCGTTGCATGCCGCCGCGACTTTCGACCAACCCACACAAGATATGGAAAGGAAAGCGGCCTAATCACAGACGCTCGCACCACCCTCATCATCCGCTTATGGATTTTAAGTCCACTGGCTCGGCCCCATCGAATCCCTCTCCACATGAGCGTGCTCTTCGTCTCTTTTCAGCCAATTAGATAACACAAGACGCTCACTGTGTGCAAGGTTATTTGTTTTTAAAGCAAATAAAAGGGACGTAATAAAATGAGAAAAGCGTTTCATTGATCTCTTCTAACAATCCTGACGTCAGCAGATTGGAATAAAAAAGTTTTCGAGTAGTTTTACCTTATAGCGCCCCAGTTATGCTTTCTGATTGATTTTTCATAGGGGTACACTAATGATGATTTCTTGAGTTGTGAATAACGTCAGCAAGTGTCACACATAATTTGAAGCGCGTCTTCTAAACGTTGATTTACCTCACCACCCTTGGCACTGCGTCCATGCTTCACACCGTAATCCGGTAGCGTCCTTTTCAGATGGGCGTACTCCAGCGTCTTCATCGGTTCACACTTGCAAGACTGTTCTCAGTCGGACCGAGTATATTTTTTCCGGGTGATCGAAAGATGTATTTCAGGCGAATAGAGCAAAGCCTAATCGCGCAGTTCGGTCAGAGACAAATTTTTTCGGTGCCGAAAAAGAAGAAGCGTTCCTTGTCGCATGCGTAAGACCACGAAATGTTTGCCTTGAGGGCTCATAAAAGTTGCTTCTCGATTTGCACTGCATGTTACCTGATCTTTTGGATACACACGGACGAAATATACCCTCTTTCACTAATCATGAAATTTTATTAGGCATGAAAAAGCGGCGATTATATCAAAAAGCTAGCTTGTCTATTGGGTATACGGCGTAATGGTTAAAAATGGATAATGGGTTGTTAAATAAGGCCGCGGCGTTTGGTGGACTGTGTTTTATTCCCACAATCGGCCCGGTAATTCAATTGTTTCACATATTAGCAGTTGGGCAAAAGCGCTTCCCCAGCCGCCACACTCCGGCATGTCCAGGTGGCTTCACCGCGAAAGATTAGCCTTAAGATTTCATTAGGTGGCGTTAGGTGGCGTCGATCCTCACTAAAGCACAGGAAGCCGATGCTCTAGCGACTAGGCCAAATAAGCACATATGCTTTTGTAGTGCGAACGTCAACCACGTGCTTCTTTCAGATAATCGGCAAGTGGGGCACAATCAATAGCACGGCTGCGCTATGCAACATGCGCGCACGCCCGCTTCCCCTTGGCCAAAGAGGCAGCAATGAAATGGGCAAATTTACAGCATTTGGTTAGGCACTTCACGAATGCTTCGCTTCACACAGAATCCCAGATGTATTTCGGATGTGTATTACTGTTATTACATGTCCCGTCGGTGATTCCAAGATTATTCGTTGTTATTCGCGCATATTCGAGAAAGTACGGCGTTATTCGTGACGCTTGTGCAATCTGATCAGACAGGAATGTTTTGGTATTGTATTGTCGAGAACGTGCAAGTAATTCATTCAGGCTACAAATATGGGTGCTTTTCGCCGAATGACAGCAAGCCTGAAGTGACAAGGTATTGTATGTGACAAGGCCTCAAAGTAAAGAAACGGAACTCGTTATTATTTTCTTGTTTATTCTTCTTCTTTCACCTTTTATCGTTGCATTCACTCCTATGGCACAAGGAAGCCAACTTTGTTTTCACCCGTTAGCCCCTGACATTTCTTCACTCTCCTACGTTGACGCTTTGTCGTCCATGCTAGGGTATTAGCTTAAGTTTGACATGTTCTTTAGAACGTAATCCGAATAAATCTCATAATAAATGTAGTATTTTGCGAAGAAAGATATTTAGTCACACATCTTGCATCTAAACATTACACATAGACACATGGCCGGACCAGCTCAACCAAAATTATTCTGTAATGGGGTTGTTTGGGCTCGTAGATACAACACATTGCTGAATTGAAGTGCAGATATGCACATGGAGATAAGATGCGCTCGTCTGTCGTTTCCCTTCTTCTGTGCTTGCATACATCTGTGCTGCTATCTACCAGTGTTTTCAATATTAATTTACCTCCTCAGAAAAGAACATATTCGATCCAGATGCTGCGCCACCGTGCTGAGCGTTGCTGGCGGTTCGCAGGTGCCCACAAAACAACAGCACGTAGTTTTTTGCAAATTAGTCTGTGTTTCACCTCCAGCCGCTGTGCCCTTTTCCTCCATATTCTTTCGCATTGTTCACGGCTGAGACAATCTCACGAAAAGCACTAACATTTACCCATGTGCTCGGTGGTTCTGTCTTTCTGTGATTAAAAAATACAAAGCTCCTACAAATAACATGAAATCTGTCATAGGACGTGGAGCTTTTCTCTTGGCTATTGCTTAAGCTTTCTACAACAGAATTATTTCCAGTTCTCGAAGGCCTGCTTACCCTCGTCGAAACATCATAAGACACGTACACATTGCTAAAAAACACAAGGAAAATGCCGGAGATCCACACGTAGACACTTTTGTGGCGACACTAAATATTTAGAAGGCTGGTCGTTCATAGCGAAACGAGATAATCGACGTCTTTTTTGTTTATTAATAAAAATACTGAGGAACGGCAGATTGGGTGAGTTGGTGACTTTCCACAATGTTTAAAAAAACAGCGCAAAAAACGTACATTGGACATAAGAATGTCGGATGGGAATCACACGGTGCGGACATATCGACAAAAAAAATACGGCAATAGTTTCTAAAGCCATACATCAAGCGTGCGCGCATGCTCGATGTTAATATAAGCACTTGTCCTTCACAACACATTGTCTCGTGATTGCGGGTGAGATTAACGCCGTTGTTCGCCCCGGATCAGCAAGCCTATTTCCTTCGAAGATAAGGCTATGAAAGGCTGACTAACACACCCAATACCTTTTCTCATTATGAGAAATGTCTCCGTCGCTTCCCTTGTGGTCCCATCATCGGGGGCAAAAGTGATTTTAGTGTCATCAAATAATGGTTGACACTGGCATTAGAAGCAGTGCTTTGCCAGGTTTGTAGATTTCTTGCCAAGAAAATTCTGGTGATCAGATAGCCTTACACTAATGCGTCGGCCTGTCTGCCCCATGTACGGAATGCCACATGTAATGATCTGACACTGATATTTAACGATGTGCTTGGTGGTTTCATCTTTCTGTGAATAAATTATACAAAGCTACCACAAATAAGATGAAATCTCTCATTACAGGTGGAGCTTTTCTTGATGATTGCTTTATCAGTTGCAGAGTGAAAGCGGCATAGTTGAACATGAGATTCCTTACAAGCTTCTGGATAAGAACGAATGCATTTAAGAAGCAAATAGAGTGTCCTTCATAACATACCAAACGAGACCTTAACGATAAGCCTTACAAGGACATCACACTTATAGCTCCAAGAGGCAGTACGTCATCTGCCATAGGTCGAATTTGTTTTCATCGGCGTCCTGTAAAGAGAATGATCATAAATGTTTAACCATGTCGCATACTTTCGAGCTCGATATGTGGAGTTTACACGTTGGGCCATGTTTAGCCCGATTTTATTTGTTCGCACGTATTGAAACGTGCGTGAAGCCATCGTTAACACACACACACACACACACACACATATATATATATATATATATATATATATATATATATATATATATATATATATATATACGCATATAGTACTTCTACTGGCTGCTAGACGCTCTCGGTGCCTAATATTGGCCGCATTTGCCACACCGTCCATTGTGACACAAATCACAGATAACCATTAACCCAACGCATGCAGAAATATACTCCTGAGCGTTATTTGGAAAAAAGAACATCATGAACTTTACTGAGCCTGACTACATCTTTTCACTCACGTAACACTGCGCTTAGCGCCCCTAAAGGGGCATGCGACATGGTAAAAATTCCGTTGCTCATCACCTGTACAAGACACCTCAAAATGAAGATGCGAGTTGAAATTCCGGCCTTTTATGCACGGCTCTTTTGGGCAAAAGTTCATGATTTTATGTATTTCTGTACATTGCGTTTTACATAGTGCGTATAGAGTATAGGTGAGGCTTTTGCGGCCATACCGTCATCGTCATGCGGTCTTCGTGATTCGAGCGTCTTCACCTGATTGGGACCTTGCCGTCGTCGCGCCGTCACCATTGTACCGTCGTCTTCTCTCCATCAGCGCGATTTCTTCGCTCTGAGATGCCGGATCTCCATGTTCAAGCAATAACCTCCGCTGTTTCTTGGTTATAGACATAAACACTGCACGAGTATAATGTTAGAGAGGTTTAGTTTAGGGGACGCAAGCGGCTTGCGCAAGCAAGAACTAGGGGCGACGGTAACGTGCATGCGCAGGCCCCTACGTCTAGGCCTGCGAATGCGGAGTACCGGCGCCCCTGGTTCTCGCGTGCGCAGACCTAGTCGCTTGCGTCCGCTAACCTAAAACTCTCTATTGTGACTGTTCGGCGAACTACCGTAAACATTGCATGATATGGCACATTGCATGAGATGAAAGCATAAACTATTGCAAGCACCACCATCAATTTCATAACATGAAAAATTTTGCATATGCCACGCACTGTGGTAATAGATCTGAGCAAAATTTTCCGTGCTCGTTGTTTTCATTGACGATAGTTAGCGGTGATGCTGACGACTGAAGCTTAATTTCTTCAACGTTTACGCTAACACGAGAGTGTTGAGTTGATGTTAAACATTACGTGGCGTGCACCACTGCTGTCTGCCTGCGTAGTACACAGAACAAACAAGGAGAGGTGCTTGCTTGAGGCGTTGTTGTGTGCCTTATTTTATAACATCTGAGAGGATTGAGCGTTGACATTGCCTCACATGGCACATCGCATTGCGGTAGAAGTATTGAATTGAATTATGGGACTCTACGTGCCAAAACCACACTAGGATTATGAGGCACGCGGCAGCGGCGGACTCCGGAATAATTTTGACACCGGGATGTTCTTTAACGTGTCCCAAAATGTAAGGGCACGTGCGTTTCCTATTTCGCCCCCGTCGAAATGACGCTGCTGCAAATGGGATCAAATCCGCGACCTCTAGCAACGCCAGAGCCGCAAAGCTCACGCGGCGGGCACAGAAGTGCTGATTTGACGGTCGACCGCTTCCGTAGGGTCTCCTGGACCTTGCGGTGCGCTTTAATTTATGCGGCTGTGCTTCTGCGCGCCTTGTGTATGTTGCCAGGAAGACATATTTTCATGACATTTATTTTTCAGGAATAGCAGCAATGTACTGCACCGTACCTTGAACTCCGCAACCACTGTCGTATAGTAGTGGGGTTTCCTTGTCTTTTCGGCTCACCTCTACCCCCCCCCCCCCCGACCTCTTGTATCGGAACTGCCTCTTCTCCTACCGCTCTTTCTCTTCTCCTCTCTACAGTTCTAACTGTGTCCCCTCTGGCCACGCAGGTTAGTAGAAAGGGAAGCGCTGCAGTCACGGATAATTACAACTGTCAAGCGGCTGACAAGTCGACACCCAGGGAGCTCCACAGGGTACTGCGCACAGATGGCTTTTATGCGCGGCGAGAAAACGAGTTCCTCCCGTCACCTTTAATCTCTTCATCGCGCATGTACACTATAGACCTTTTCAACGGGCGAGGAGTAAAGGTCGCACGGCTAGCCTTTCCTTATGCAAAATAGAAGTGAGGAGACAGGGAGCCTTTCCTGCTCGCTGGTTGGTGCGATCCGGCGCGGCGCTGCTTGTAAGTATTGCTGTCGCTTGCTGTGGAACGATTTCCAGATGTTTTATCTCCTACTTTGTGAATATTACATAATGTCTGTTCATATAAGGTCGTCAGGGAAGCACTTTCGGTGCATCGGTAAATAGCGTACGCGGAAATATCTCTTGGAGGCGCGAACATGTGACGCACATAATCAGCCCCGGTGTATGCTTGTGTTGTGAACTATTTTGCGTATATCCGTTTTAATTCGACCAAGAGAGCCGGCGTCTCTGTATTTCCAGCATGAAGTGGTAATCGGTTCACTATCTGATCGCTTGGCGTTGGGACTAAAACATTAGAGCGCATGCTTGTGTGCGGCCAACCTAAGGCAATCGCAAAATATCTGAGTGGCAGGCGCTATCCAATATTTCTGATGCTGTGGCATCGTTATGACGCATTTCAAGTCTAGTGTGCTTGAAATCACTATATGTCTACGCTAGTCTCGTACATGAAGCTGATGGGGCATCTGAACACCAGCATGATACACATATAAGCTATGTGCTTCGGCATTGCCTTTTGGCCCTGTAACGCCATAATATCTGAGAGAGATTGCATAAAAAGAATGCAATGACTATTTTTGAGGAGAAAATATCCGTAATACGTGTGAGTGTGTCGTAGAGAACGGAACGAGCACAACTGAAAAAAAATGTTCGGTTATCATCTTCTTTCTGGAAAAAAGAAAGAGAAAACGGGCTAACGACGCAGTATGACTTCGCATAGTCACGTAGTACAACGTTTATAGATCTATAAACGTTGATGCCGCATGCTTGGACCAAGTGCTATAAAGACCAAAGATATATTTAATCCAGCACCTAACACTACTCATGATGCTCGCGCATTTCATAAACGGTCGCATTGCTGGACTAGTATAGTTTACACTGTAAGTTGTGATGTTATAAGTAAGCAAAGCTATTATATTCGTGGGTAGAAACCTCATCCAGCGAAACGTGTAGTCACGCAATGTATTCTGCAGCTAACAGCTTCAGCGCTTCTCAGTGTATAGCTGCACAGCTGATATCGTAGCAGAACGATACGCACGCTGTTGCCATCGTCGCGTATGTTTCGTCGATCCTAAACCACAGCATAGAAATAGAGGATAATACTGTAATAAGGTAACATTAGTGAATGGACCTTTCAGAAAACCACAATTCATCTCCGAGGCTGATTGTAGGCTCAGACATGCGCGCACACATCGCGCTGCGTGCTTCCTCCACCTCAACGCCAGCAAAACGTCCGGCCATACCGACTTACAGCACTTCAGTACGTCTCACAGAACTATTTGCGCCATCTAAACGCCACGTCACACTAAATAGACAGCGCAAGCACCAGAACAAGCACCAGAAACCAGCGCTGAGCGTACACCTGCCATGCGAAACGGAGCGCTGGCCCAAGCCAGCATGCCAACTCCTCATATATGGTGGCACTGAATAGCCGTATCTTGGCGTCGACAAAAAAATGGTGTATATAGAGGCTCTGAACCACCGCTGACGCTGTGTGGGCCACATCAGCCTCAGCAGTGGGAAAGTCAAAGGAAGAGGCAAAGAAAACTTCGCTTCAAAATAACTGCTTCACCGAAGTTCATGTTCGGAAGCACTCCTACACGTGGGATGAAATTTCCTAATTTCTGATGGGTTAGCTTATCACTGTCATAAGGGCGCCCCGTAAATTAAACCCATTAACCGCAATTAGTGCTATGGTTACCTGATTTGCTTATGTGTCCTTCCATTTTCCCGTCTGTTGGTTCCGCCATGCAGAACCTCTTTCATTTGAGTTTTTGCATATCTACAAGCGATGGTTTTTTGGGTGTACTTGAAGAGAAGGGACGGTACAGGACAGATTACGTTGAAACCAACTTTTTTTAAAGACCCACTCGCCATGCCGGTGTCAAAACAATGACCATATCACAAGTGTTTAAGTTGGCATCGCAATGATGCGCATCATAGAAGTGCTCTTGTTTGTCATTAGAAGCTGTAGGACGCAGGCAGGCAATCTAGCATTCATCTACAGCTCTGAAGATAGTGTTCCGGGCGTATTCTGACAACGTGTGGAGAAGGGCGGGCACGAACGTGTCAAATGGCGCTGTGGCGTTTCCTCCTTACAACAAATCAAGTGGAGAAAATCCTCCAGAGTCAGGTCGAGAGTAGTTATGAGCAAATGTTACGAAGGGCAAAGCGACGTCCCATCGGCGATTCTTGGCAGAAACATACATAACAAACACGTATTGATTAGTGCTGCAATTAAGATGCTCTGTGAGGCTGTTGGCCTTGGGGTGGTACGCCGTTGTCAACTTGTGTTTTGTAGCACAAGAAGCGCATGCGGTAGTGGACAACTTTTGACATGAAATAACGGTGCCGGTGAGTCAGGAGCTGTCGAGAAGTGCCGTGGTGAAGTATAACGTCTTCGATGAGGAAGTAGGTGACGTCGGTTCCACAGCTGGTTCAAAAAACCCGAAAGGACGCGTACCATTTCATGGAATTGGTAGCGACCGGTACCCACTTATATCGTCCGGAAGGTATCGGGAACGGGTCAAGAAGGTTAAGATTAAACGTAGAAAATGGCTCCGATGGTACAAGAGGTTGAAGGTGGCCAGTTAGGGGTGCTGTACGTTTCTTATAACGCTGGAATTGTTCACAGGCAACGACGTAACTGCAGATGAAACGGTAAATACCGGACCAAAACAGCAGATGTCCAACGCGGTCATAGGTACGAGCGACTCTGAGATGACCTGCGGCAGGACCAAAGTGTATATGTATGAAGAGAGGGGACACGTATTTGTTGGAAAAAACAAGAGCATTTTAGGACCGTGAGCGTTCATGCTGTAACGGTACGAGACACCATCGAGTAGCACAAGCATACGTTGCAAAGAGGAATGTGTCTTAGAAGTTAGCTGGAGAATGACGTCTTGTAAGAAGTGATCACGGCGTTTCTCATTTCCTGCGTTATAAAACGCAGTGAGCTACAACACGCAGCTATACTTGCAGCTGTCGGCAAGCTCCAGCAGGGATACTAAATGTGCGGCATGCTTTCAGCGCCTTCTTGCAATCTGCCACTCTTATGCACAACTGTGCATAAGTACTCCTGGAATCTTAGACCCAACCGACTAAGAGGTCCAGTAGGCTGATTAGAGCCAGCATAAGGCTCGGCGATAACTGTGAATGGCCGGCCACACAAGTAGCGAAATTTACCCAATGCCCAAACGAGGACAGGGCACTCTTATTTAGTTATTGCGCTCCGCTTGGGACGGAAGACGGGTTACGTGTGCAATAACACGGTGGCAACCTTGCTGGCGCTGAACCAAAACAGTGCAGGTTCCATTACCTCTGGCAGCGGTCAGCACTTGCGTTGGATCGGACACGTCAAAGTGGGCGAGTACTTGTATTGAATTGTGCCGCACGGTAATTCAGTGAATACCGCTGCTTGTTCTGGACTCCAGACAAAAGGCATGCGTTTCTGGAGAAGTCCTGTGAGGTTCCGTGCAGCGTTAACAAAATTGCGTATGAACTTGCGGAAGTATGAGCAGAGGCTCACGAACCTTAGAAGGTTTTTGGCACAGGTAGGCATGTAGAAATTCTTGATGGCGCTAACATTCATGGAATCGGGATGGGCTTCGGAGACCTCGACGAGAGGTCCAAGCACCGTAGCTTTCTGGCGGCCCAAATTGACGTTCTGAATAATTGATCTGAAGCCCAGCCTTACGGAAAACGAAATTGCTGAAAGGCAATCGAGGTGCATTACAAAACTTGGTGAAAATATGATCACGTCGCCGAAGTAGAACCGGCAGAGTGACCACTTAAAACCTGTGAGGAGAGCTTCCATTATACGTTCATATATAGTTGGGGCGTTGCATAACCCGAACAGCGTCACTTTAAACTGATAGAGGCCATCAGGTTTGTAAAAAAGCTTTCTTTTCACGGTATATGTCGCCAGTTGCAATCTCGCAAAACCCGGAGAAAATATCTATCGAAGAAAAATATTTTGTAAATTATGAGCAATCGAAGTGTGAAGAACGGTGTACAACGTGTGAAGAACGGCGCGCAGCAGCGTGTCAAATGACTGCGTGGGGTTTCTTCTTTACAACAGATCAAGCGGAGGAAAACCTGCAGAGTCAAGTCGGGAGGAATTATGAGCAACTGTTAGGTAGGGCAAAGCGACGTCCCATCCACGATGCTCGGCGGGAAACATGCATAGCACTCATGTATTTGATAGTGCTATTAGATACTCTGTGCGGCTGTTGGCATTAGCGTATGCAATATCACGGTGGCGATCATGCTGACGCTGAACCAAAAGAGCACGGGTTCCATGGCCTCTGGCAACGGCGCGAACTTGCGCTGAAGCAGTAACATCAAAATGGGCGAGGACTGGTAGTGAAGTACGCCACACGGTAATTCAGTGAAAGACGTAGGTTGTTCTGGACTTCTGACAAAAGGCATGCCTTTCTTGAGATGTTCTATGAGTGGACGTGCTACGTTAACGAAATTGCGTACGAACTTGCGGAACTATGAAAAAAGAATAACAAAGCTTCGATCGTTGTTGGCACGGGTAGGCACGGGTTGGCACGGGCAGAGAAATTCTTGACGGCCCTACATTTCTAGGTATCCGGATGGGTGTTGCAAAACTGGACGATGTGTCCGAGCACAGTAGCTTTCTGGCAGCCCAAATTGACCTTTTGATGAATTGAGCTGAAGCTCAACCATACAAAAAATAAAATTGTCGAAAGGCGAGCGAGGTGCGATACAAAATTTGGTGAAAATACGACAACCTCACTGAAATAGCAACGTCAGAGTGACCACTTAAAACCTGGAAGCCCCACAGGGGCGTCTGCATCAGCAGGCGTTTGGTGTGTTGCGACACCACGTACCCAAGCACACGAGGTTTGGAACCTGCCGCA
This sequence comes from Dermacentor albipictus, assembly GCF_038994185.2. NCBI lineage: Eukaryota > Metazoa > Arthropoda > Arachnida > Ixodida > Ixodidae > Dermacentor > Dermacentor albipictus. The sequence continues at coordinate 72,895,912 of NC_091830.1, forward strand.
TGTGGCCGTGCGCAGCTTAGCCGTGTCCGAGAGAAAGGCGATCCTTGGGGTTGAGAGTTTGAAAGCGTTCGGCCGTTTAGGTCCCCTCGACGGAGGCAACACATCTCTTTGGCCTCTTCGGTCTTTTGGCCATTTGTCCTCTTTCAGTAAAACTCGTGCTTGGGCTAGTCTGTTCATGCTTGAATTAGTAAAGGCAAGGCGCAGAAGACGAGGACTCTAGATGAAACACAAACAACAGGACCGGCGTCACTCACAACAGGTTTGTTGAAAGAGAGGGCCCAATGTAGAAGAAATTAGCTCAAGTAAAACTCTTGCTTGGGCTAGTTGGTTCATGCTTGAATTAGTAAAGGCATGGCGCAGAAGACCAGGACTCAAGATGGAACACAAACGACAGGACCGGCGCCACTCACAACTCTGCGTGGTAGCCCTGGGCGGATGTATCCAGGGCACTCAATTCATTCCCCTGGCTAGTAGCCCTGGGCTGACTCACCCAGGGGAAATTGGCTGGTTGCCTTTTCCTGTCCCCCATTTTGAACTTTCTCTTTCCTGTATTTCTCAGCTGGCGTGTCTTCTCTTCGCTTCTGCTACTTCTACATTTTCGTAGGCGGCTTGAGTTGAGCTGGTGTATATGCCTTCTCTTGGGTAGCTACATCAGGTTATAGCAGCAATTCACGACTGGCGTCTGCAGCCTTACACGTTAAGTGCTACAGCAGGCACTAGTTGGGCTTGGTGTTGAGTTGTCTCTATTGCCGCCAAAAATAACCGAGGTATTATGGGAACACCAACCTTTCCAAGCCAACCTGATCGTCACGCTCAAAAGAGGGGACGCACCGACGAAATTCTAGCCTCTTCAAACCGAAAGAAAATTTCCCCTGATTTCAAGTTGTACACATAAAAAATTGAAAACGCAGCTAGAACCATATCCCCATTTCTTGTTGCAAAAGGTTTGACTGATACGTTTGGCCCGGGTCACAAAAATGGCGAGCGGTGATCTCCTGCTTGAGACACGCGATAAAGTACAGCACAATAAGTTAAGCAAACTTGTGGCATTTCGAGACATTCCTGTTACTGTTTCACCTCATCGGTCTATGAATACAGCACGGGGAGAAGTGTCTGATGCAGATCTGATCAACTTGTCCGAGACAGAACTATCGGATGGCTGGAAAGAACAAAATGTAACCAACGTACAGTACATCAGTATCATACGAGAAGATAAAGAAATTGCTACAAAGCACCTGATCCTGATCTTTGCCACTTGCTATCTGCCACAAACTATAGAAACTAGATGCACAAATATAGCTGTCAGACTCAGACCATACATCCCTAGTCCCAGAAGAAGTTTCCAAAGTCAAAGATTTGGCCACGGATCACAGAGCTGCCGTGGCTGTCTTACATGAGCGAAATGTGAAGTCCAAGGTCACGCCTAAGACTACTGTGAAGAGACACCTAACTGTGTGAACTGTGATGGTGAACATCCTGCATACTCTCGATCTGATCCCAACTGCAAAAAAAAAGAAAAGGAAATTATCACTCTAAAATTACACGCGAACATTTCTTTCGGAGAAGCTCGTAAAGGTGCTCACTATTCTATACCACAACGCATGCCGATGCGACCCTTCAGGGGGCAGCGCCGCATCGACCTTCGCCACCTACCTGCCCGCGCACGGCGATTCGGTGGCTGTGGCGCCCTCCGCCTCCTAGGTGGCAGCAGTCGAATATGCTCCACCCACCAAGACACAAAGGCCGGCTAGCCCGGGTATGTCGTGCCTCAAGACCACGCGTCACCAGGTGAGGTGTGACAAGCAAACTAGCATCCCGTGCGCGCGCTGGCATCCAGTGCCTCGCAGCAGGAAATGGACAAAACACCGGCACGTTTGGTTCCGAAAAACCGTTGTGGCTCTCTCGAGCACGCAAAAAAAAAACATAACGGGGCCGGACGACGATCCTGTCAACTAATATACACAACACACCCGAACAGAGAACATTCATCATTCTAACAAAATGGCTGTACAAATTATTTATTGAAATGCCCGGGGCATTCTAAACAACTTAGAAGACACCAATGAAATAATACAATAGTTTAACCGTAGGCAGTTCTGCGTTCAGGAAACACACTTGAAAACATCAAATTCAAATTTACTGACGCAATACACATTATTTCGCAAAGATCGCAATAATGGCCATGCTGCGTCTGGTGGCGTGGATATTATGGATCAGAGGCCAGTTCCTTGCCAACACCTTCACTTTCAAAGTAATTTAGAGGCAGTAGTAGTTAGGGCAGTCGTATTCGACAGTCTGCTTACGGTCTGTTTACTTTACGTTCCACCGAAACATCATTTGCACCTTAGGGAACTTGAAACGTTTGTCAATCAGCTCCCTGAGCCATTCGTTTTAACCGGTGGTTGAGCGCCCCTAATACGCTGTTGGGTGACTCGAGCTGCGATGCAATAGGGCGTACAGTAGAATGCTTTATTTTATTTACCGTTTCGGTTCTGTTGAATACAAAGAACCCACCTTCTATAGCACCGCACATAAGTCGTATTCTTCAATGTCATAAGTCATATTCTTCGTAGCCTCTCCATCTCTAATGGCCGTACCTTGATTGGAAGGTCCAAAAAGCAATTATGGAAGTGACCATTTCCCTATTCTCTTAACTTTAACAAAGTGAGCTGATTGCCCTCCACAGATTCCCCGATGAAAAACCGACTCTCTGAATTGAGAACTCTGAAATTATTACGTATTTACAGGGCTATGATTTGGTTTCTTTAAGCATACAGGATGCTGTGGCATATTTGACACGTTTTTTATTGACACCGCTGAAGAATGCATTAAGCAAACTAACGTACTTGCAAATAAGCGTCGTTTGCCCTATCCAAATCGGTTATCCGTTATCTCAAGAGGCGCGGAAAAAAACAAAATAAAGCTTGGGGCCTCCTTCGTGGCTCTCCAACTGCGGAGAACCTGAATAACTTGAAGAAGGCAAAATCATAGGGCTTAAGAACAAGTTTATGTGCTGAGCGCGAAAGCTGGGAAAGGTACATATGTAGTATCAATTCGTACGAGGATGAGGGTAAGGTTTGGGAAAGGGTGAACAAATTAAACGGCAGGAAAACACAATCGCTTCCTTTAGTAAACGCTCAAGGCGACACATGAAATACCAGGCAGATTTCCTGGGCAAGTATTTTCAAAATATTTCTTGTGCATCACACTATGCGCCAACTTTCCTAAAGGTCAAGGAACGCGTAGAGCGAGAGCGCCTTGAGCGAAAGTGCGCAGTAGATGAACTTTACAACCGTCCGTTTAGTCTCGCTGAACTGAAGCCTTCTCTCCATTCCTGCAGCAACTCAGCACCAGGTGAAGACCGCATAATGTATGCATTGATCAAGAATATGCACGCAGAAACATCGAACACACTTCTGTCTCTTTACAACACCTTGTGGGTATCTGGGCATATTCTATCGTCCTGGAAAGAAGCGAGTGTCATCCCAATTCATAAGCAAGACAAAGACCCAGCATTAGCCAGCAGTTATATTCCAATAGCACTTACAAGCTGTATGTGTAAGTTATAAGAAAAAATGGTAAATCGACGTCTAATATATTTCTTGGAAAGCAACCGTCTGCTTAATCACCTTTAATGTGGTTTTAGGAAAGGATGGTCAACAATAGTCCACCTTGTTCGCATTGAGGCAAACATTAGAGATGTTTATATATATAAATAATTTTTTCTCTCTGTATTTCTCGACTTAGAGAAATCCTTTGACGCAACATGGCGATTCCGAAACTTGTGAGACCTATCTGCGATGGGCGAACGACGCAATATGTTAAACGTGACCGAAAACTACTTGTCTAACCGCACGTTCCGTGTTAGAGCGGGCAATGCTCTGTCCAGGCTTTTCACTCAAGAGACTTGGTTGTCACAAGGGGGTGTGCTTAGTAGCACCCACTTCATTGTGAAAATGAATTCCCTTCACACAACCATTCCATCCTCAACGTTTTATTCAATATATGTGGAATATGTGCAACTAGGATTTAGGTCTTGTAAACTTGCAGTCTGCGAGCGCCAAGTCGAACTCGTACTGAACAACGTCTTAAGATGGACAAATAAAAATGGCTTCAAGCTACACCCCCTCAAATACTCCTGTGTATCTTTTGGACAAAGAGAGGCTTTATACAAGATCCTGATATTTTGCTGCGTGGACAACACATACCACTCAAAACTGAACATAATTTTTAGGCAAAGTACTCTTCTCAAAATTAATCCTCATTCCGACCGGAAGAGTAGGCTGGATGTAGACCGTAAAGGAGGTGGCCCAGTAGAACGGAAGTAGTGGCGGATCAGGAAGCCCGAGGTGGTGGTATTGCCGTTAGGCCACTCGTCTTTGTAGAAATTCCCTATAGTCTTGCCGAGAGCCCCGACGAGTCGAGGTACTCGACGACACTTAGGAAGGCCGGTAGCTGATTACGACAGGCGAAGAGGATATATTCCTGTCGTGAACATTGGAGCCCCAGGCGGCGGAACTCTTGCAGGAGTGCGCCGCGGTGCTGCAGATGTGCAGGGTAGGCCATCGGGAGGTGCTCCAGAGTCTCTGGTGCACCACAAGAGGCACAGGCTGGCGAGGTGGCTTTCCCAAGGCGGTACCGGTGGGCTGCCGTCCAGTAGCAGCCAATTCGCAATCGGAGCAGCAACGAGGCACCCCTTCGTAGGAGGCCGTGCTTGTGGAAGAGGCCGTGGGGTCGGCCCAGGGATACCCGTTTGTCCGGGTGGCAGGCGATGATATGCCGGCGCAGCCTGTGTCTCGAGAAGTCTGCGGCCGTTATAGCAGGACTGAGGGGGACGCTTGAGTGGTGGGCACTTTTTGCAAGAGTGTCTGCCTCTTCCACCCAGGTTTCAATCTTTCGAGTTCCTTGAACATCTTGATGACTCGGACGTGTCCTGCTTCGGCGATCCTCGTTCGGTGCAGCAGTCTGCAAGGTTTGACTGGCGCTAGGAGCGCGGTGCAGTCGCTGCAAGCGGCCGCGTGCCAGCGCCATCATGACCTTCGCAGAGGGAGGGGCAGTATGGGAACTCCGGCATCGGATCCAGTAGTCGAACAAGTGGAGCACAAAGTGACTTGATAGCTCGAGTGGTTCTCCGAAGCTTTGCTTGGCGTGCTTGTGCACGGCTGGTCAGAACTGGGGCCTGCTGGCGTGGACCAAGCGACCGAGCCGTTCCCACACAGAATACTGCAGCCACCCTCCACACTATTATGAAGTTTCAAGACACTACCCGAAGCACTCCGGTCACGCGCATCATTCGCACATCTTCACTATAGTGTATGGATTCCCGTCAACCCCTCCTGTTCCTGACATTGTACTACGAATATTCGCATATTGCACCGACTATTAAAAATCACAGAACAGCATTCTATAAGGAAAACAATGAAAGGCATTTGTCGAGCTCTGCATTTACCGCGCAAGAAACTTCGTTATTGTCAAAATGTTTTAGATATAGCGTGTCGCCCATGTGAGACGTTATGTTTACGGCAGTTAGAAGCAAGTTTCAGCTTCATTTCAACATTGATTACTTGCTCTAAGCAAACATTAACGTAACAAAAAAAGACAATGCTACCCTGTACAAACACGTGTGTAGCACATAAAACCGCTAATTGCACTTTCGTTTTGATGTATCCTACGTAGATTTACAAATTTCATTACACATATTGACACACAACTTGAATGCAATTTTTGATGCAATTTTTTATAATTGCGCAAATATTTATCTAAAAAAGAACGTAGGGCTCGTTTAAAAAAAGACATGCACTTTACAGTTGCAGTCAACGTTAATTCAATTGTGAGTCCAAAATCATTCGAAAGAAAGCTGTCCTCAGATTGAGAAATGGTGTGTGTTCGTCCAAACGGACATCACTGGCAAGAAAAATGTAAGGAAATAACAAACAAACAAATTACAATAATTAACTTGATTGTTAGAAATTTTGCGGCAAGTATTCATGTTGGAATGTTCAAAAGGATTGTCTTAAAAGTCTACGTCTTTGTTTCTGCCAATTAAAAGGGCCTCGTACACAAAAATATATGCCACCAAAGGACTGCGTATACACGATTACGCATGCAGCAGAAGGCGGCTAGCCGTCTAATTTTTCTGTAGCGTAAAAGGGAAGCACTAAATTTAGGTGACTTTTAGAAATTTACTTAGAAACTTTTAGAAATTGATGTTTTGTTCGGCTACAGTTTGAATGCGTTGTAACTTTAGCTGTAGGAGTGAAACGGACCGCATTCTCACTCGGCATTCCTTGATTTTACGTCGCCCTAATTACACTCAATGCATGTGCATCTTTTTGCCGTCTAAAATACATCTTCAAAAGATTGCCAAGGCGTCTTGGTAGTGACCTATAACGTTTACAAGACGTCTTCTAGACATTCTTATAAAGTATTGAGACGTCTTGTAGTTGTTCGAACACAACTTCTCAATAGTCTTAAGCCGTCTTGAAGCTGTCGGGAAGATCATCTAATGCTTTGCCAAATAAGAAATATATGATGGCACAAAAATATCCTGTATTTGTTTTATAAGACGTCTTGAAAGACTCCCTCTGGCACTTTCGAAAACATCTCTAAAATATTTCGCGACACTTTTTGTAGGTGGTTTAAAAACATGCATGCAGAACCTCCTCTAGGAGTTTTCTAAGATTGCGTAGCATTGTACAACTTCCCCATCTCCACCCCGCCCTTTCACATTATCAGTCTTATCAAGCATGGTCCGATCAATATAGGCAATTAACCCTTATCGGTTGTTATCAACCTTACCAGACTCGATCGGAGCCTTATCAACCCTTATCTCTCGACAACAACCTTATAGCAATGGACTCAATACTTATTATTCCTTATTTGTCCTGTCAACATTATATGTCGCGATCCGACCTTTCTAAGCCCTTATGGTTGCTTATTAACCTTATCGGACTTGTTCCGACCTTATAAGCTCTTATCGCTATTTAGCTGCTTATCCATGTGGACTCATTATAAACTGTCACGAGACTCATATAACCTCTCCTTGCTCCTTAACATATTTATCAACTTATTGGCTGCTTATCTCTCGGTAGTGCGCGACATGAAGCGCATGCACCGTCAGATTAAGTGGTATTTTTGTCGGTAATGAAACGCCCCAACGGAAGGCGCATGCCGCAACCACCTAAATGCATCAGGATATGGCGTTCTTGGCAATAAATGTTCGCGAAATCGGAATTTACTTGATGTGTACAATGCTCGAAGTCGCCTGTACACACATGAGAGATGGCCCCACCACCAAGTCTTTTAAGAACACCTTATTGAAACTGTTCTGCTTTCCTATTTTCTATGCACCGCCAGTATAACACATTCGTACGGTTCAGATATATTAACCTTCTGCAAACGTGAGCGTTCACCCAATTAAAAAAGAATTGCCCTTTGATTCCCCGCCTATTCGGTATCTCCTAGTAGTAAGTGAGGACGGGACACCATGTTACTTAACAATGTTGATTGTACTCCATAGCATATGGAGGTGCAGGATGGCCGTTCGCACGCCTATCTGTATACGCGTTCGACGCGTTCATGCTGCAAAGACAGTGGCTCGTTTTGTTGCACGACAAAACTTGTTCCAAATCGTCCATCCTATTTAGCACGTGTAGAGCTCCTTACACGTGAAACACTTTTAGAATCTCTGCATTGACCAAAATTCGGCAGGTGTTCCTAACGCGGGAAGTGGTAGTTTTTTTAGATATTTTTCGATTTTGTGTTTGTGACCTTCTGGAAACAAGCAGTAAAGAAAAAAAAGTGCGTTCAGCCCCGTGAGTAAGGCGCTCGGCTTCTGATCATGCGGTGGCAGGTTCAAAAGTCACCACCATCAACGTTTTCGCTTTAGAATTTTGGCCTTAGATAACAATTTCTTTTTAACGATTCGTTTAAGTGACGGTTGGACCGACGACTCTCCTACTTGGGTAAGCATTGAAATGTTTAAGAATGTAAAACGCTTTTTCGCGGTTTAAACATATTTGATGAGACAAATATATGACACCTAGTGACCATTTTACGTTGTGTAGTCCTACATTTCGTTGAATGGCGGGTCCTGCGGGACGCTAAGGTGACACATAAATGATATTTCAAAGCCATAAAAAGTGACATTGGCTGGAACAAGACCTCTGCTTTTGCCAAGAAAACTAGATTTCAAAGCAGCATCTCGAGCCGCGTGCTATAAAATCTTCCGCCTGCATGTGAATATTACTTTATTCTTTAAGCATTGTAGATTTTATCGGACTGAAACAGTGAACTCAAAACTACCTATTTCCTTCATGCGCTTACATGAAATACTATTGCATCGGTACTTACCTATCTTCAAATGAGCACGCCTACTAATTGCCGGGAGCTATATGGTAGGGTGTCCAAGCAGCAAAAAAAAGGACGCACTGATTTTGCCACCCTACAATTATTTCTCATGTCCGTGCGTACGTGCAATCCTCAAACAGAACTATTTGCCGGAATTACCAAAAAGCACCAGAAACTCCCATGTTCCCATTTTCGGTGATCTATCATCAGTGGTTTTAAGAACCGCAGTTTGGCGCCGCATGTTGATGGTATAACAGCAAGTTAAAAGAACGATTGAGTGTCTAGAGATATTTGCCTCACAAACGACATCACAAACCAATCCTGCTGTGAGATACGACTAGCGTTGCAACGCGCATACGCTTCACGCACGTTATCATGGTGGCTCACAACGTCAACGCGAACATCCTAAAGTTCGTCGTTGCGTCTTATTGCAAATCAAGCACAATAAACAACTTCGCGTTCTCTTTACACTTTAAACACAAACCAATGGTCGCCAGAAAAACAAAAAGCTGTCTCAAGCAGAATGCCGAGAACACAGTCATTGTGGTCGTAAAAACTAGATTTGCAGGATCCATGTTTTCATACCATGTGGCTTTTCGGTGCCAGTCTTTTGGCGCAGGACAAACATTGTGAAGCCAAAGAACCATTTCTGTCCATGTGGCTTATTAAAAATGTGAAACATGTGAAGATTTATTGGTCCTAGGCAGTTTCTTAGGCAGCGGCTCCGTCAGTTTAGAAGGGCATGGGACGCCTACGGAGGGTACAAACGGTAGGTGTCGCAATAACTGCTGCAGTCGCTATTAAGCCAGAAGCATTGAAATTGAATAGCAATATCCCGTCTCATGGTATCTATGATAATACGAGCGATATAGTGAGGAAGGTAGAAATTTAGCTAATAATTGTCTCTATGGTTTTGATGGGTAGGAAATGCAGATTTCGCAAAACTCTAGTGCATAGCAAGAACGAAATAGCTGGGTTTCCATACATTTATGGAATTACAATATCTATTTGGTATATAACTTGCGAATGATAAGCACACAGGAAATACTTACGCCGCACAAGTTTCACATACTTAGAATTAATTTGTGGAAAGGCGTAGACAATGTGAGTGCAGAATTCTTGTCCAATATATCCGTGTATTGTTTCAAAGGTTAGCTTCATGTTGTAACACGCCGTGGTTGCTTAGTGGTTGTGGTGTTGGCCTGTTATGTCCGCGGTCGCGGGATCACATCCCGGCCATGGCAGCCGCATTTTGATGGGGGCGAAATACGAAAACACCCGTGTACAAACGTTTAGGTGCATGTTAAAGAATCCCAGGTGGTGCAAATTTCCGGACTCAATAACTAACTAACAATTAACCTTAGTGGGGGAGTCCTACACTACGACGTGCATTATAACCAAATCGTAGTTTTGGCACATAAAACACCAGAATTTAAGTTTCTTTCTTCAGCCTATATGATTCCTGAGGTCTCATTGAAGTATTCACCTTCTGTCATCCTCGATTAGAATAGTTCGCTCAGCCTGCTTATGAAAACAGTACATTCAAATGAATTGATATTAAACGTGGACCAGCGCACCGAGCTGGTACATCACTGCTTCAGACCATTACAATATTAAGCTGCTTTCCATGTGTGTTATCATCCGCAGTAGATGAACTGCTATGTCAGAAAATATAAGACACTGTTGCTTGCCTCATAAAGTTCCCTTCGCTGTTCAACAAATGCTCCTACAAAAGGTGAAACGTGGAGGAAACAAGAAGAATCATTCCTCTACAAAACTGAAGCCTGACTTGCTGTCTTATTTCCACAGCGCACAACTTGAAAAATGCGACGAAAAGGCATGGTGTTCCCGTTTTGATTCCTGCCCCTGCGAAGCTATCAAAGTCGTGTCGCCGTATCCACAGAATAAGTAGACTCAAAGGGAGATGTGATAAGAAACATGGTACGCTTTTCACTAAATCTTCTGCTGGAGTTGCGCACGAGATACTTTTGTGTTGAGGCAAGGTCTACGCCAGTGAAACCACTGCGTCAGGGACCGTATGAGAGAGCGTGCGAAAAACTTAAGAAACGCGGATGCGCACAATTACGCATGCGCGTAAGTGACCGGGGTTGAGAGAAAGAACTTAAGAATGTTAGGTTTCTCTTTAAAAAGTGGTAGTTTCGCCCGAAAAGCGGAGCATTGATTCCGAGAGCAAATTAGCGGGCCGCTAGCTAGATCACGTAAGGATGGTAATTTTATCGGCCATATAAACTTCTAAACAAAGCCATACTAAATAAATTAACCAGCATGATGTCCCCCGCGCACAACCAAACATGAAGACATGGCGCTGCGGAAGCTCGCTGTCTAAACGCTGGAGCGAGGAAGCGCAGCAGCAACGGAGAGTGCATTCACCTTCGGGCTGCGTCCTGCATCAAGGCGAACTAAGCCGCGAAAATACAGTGCGCGGCCGCACTCTGTCCCCGTAGCAGAGGGCTTTCAATATACAAGTGGCCGGGCAGGAATGCATGACAACCCTCCCCCACCCCCTCCGCCCTCCCTACTCTCAAACGGGACCCTTACGCTCGACGGAAGACGGCGCACTTCGTCTCCTTCTTGCGAGGCATGTTTGCGCTAGTGATTCGCAATCGCCAGCTCAGCCTTGCACGCTTTCACTCACACATACAGCATACGGTGCCCGGCGGCACTTTTATCGCCCTTGGACTTTGTACAGAACCTTACGGCGACGACAGAAAAACGCCTAGAGTCCATATAACTGCAACCGCAATACAAGTAAAGATAGAGTGTTGAGAGAGGCCCTGAAAGCATATTACGTCAACAGAATATGGGGGCTGTGTATATAAGCTACAGTTATCTTTGATTATATGACACGGAACTTGCTTTCTTGGGTTCTACGCTTTCAAAATATTTCTTTTTCATTGGCCGCTTGTAACCTCCTTAACGAATGTAACGCCATAGGTAACTCCTATGCTATAAAAGTTTCCTCTTAAGAAATAAGTTTCCGTGGATATCACTGCTCTGTTTCTCTCCTATTTCCTGCTGTTTATTACATGGGTAGATGTGTTTGCCTCCTTCAAACTGTGATCCCGGAAACTTTGTTTCATAACGTTTTTTTTCTAAACACGTTAAACTACTACCTTACAGCATCCTAAACGGTATGTAACATCTCCTAAGCACACTAGCAACAACCGCTCTCATTGGGACAGTCGCATTGCTGGGCGAAAACATGGCTGGCTTTCATGTATTTTGCCCTGCACTCGACAGGTCTTATTCATTAAGGTTGCCTGGTTTAGTGCCTGTTGTATTTCGATAGCAATTATATGGACACTTCAGGCACAATTCCGGCATCGCAACCGCAGAGATATTCTGTATAAAGTGCAAGCTCAATAACACTGTCGCCATGTGCCCTACTTTTTATGTGCAAGTGAAAGCGTCCAAGGGGAGCCGATGATCGCCGCTCCATCTCTCGCGCGCTAAAGGAATGGTAGACGGGAGCGGGCGCGCCGTCTTTCATCGCGCACGAGCCATACAACATTGCAAGGCAGCGGTGGGAGGGGGGCCGGTGTTGTACTCCTGCTGCAGCTGCACATGTGGTGGCTGCGCGCGGCCGTGTCTTGCAAGCGATCTGCGTTGGAGGAAAAGTCCAAGTCCGTCGACTGCTCGTAGCTTCTTGCGTGTTTTCTGTTCTCGATGTTGTTTGCGCTGAAGATATAGAAAGCACGAAAGTCACTTCGCTCACTACTGCTTCCACGCTTCCTTACTCCAGCGTTTTGACTGCGAGTGTGCGCAGTCGTCTAATGAGATGTGTTAATGCTTCCCTTTGCGCGCTGACACCTTGCTTGTCCATTTAGTCAGCATGCGAAGTTGTTAGGGCTAATAAAAGTGTTGTCCCTACTTGAAAGGGCTGTCTGATAATTTCCTATCACAATCAATGCTTCGCGTTTTTTCCCGGAAGTGCGTCTTTTCTTCTCAGTGAGTTTAAGGCAGAAATTTTATTTATACCTATATAAATCGATTCACCACACTTGCTGCGGACGTGACTCAGGGTGATAGTATTTTTATTCATTGTAGACAAAAGTACATAAATGGATAGCAAACAGTTTTTTTACTTGTGCCATAAGCCCCATTTTGAACCTTGTTCATTTCATCGAGCGCCTTGCTGTACTTTTCCAAGTTATTGTTTGAGTGGATGCTTGTGGTTTTCTTAGAGTATTTGTATTTTCTCATCCTTTGATCTGTTGTTATAGATGAAACATGTTGTAGTGCGCCATACCCCTTGTTGGGTCAGCCTCCCCACCTGTCTTTAAGATTTCTATGACGAGCCCGCACCTATTTTCTCTTCTGGTTGATATTTTGGTTGTGAAATATTCATTGAATACGCAGATTATTTACATAGTGCATGGGCTTCTTGGGGCGAGTTATGCTCTCTGGCAGTACATGCTGAAAATATTATTGGCCAAGGTTGGCGACCTGCAATAGCACATCATAAGCATTCTGAGCTATTTACCTCACTTGACCCTAGTGCAATATATCGTACATTTTTGTTCACTACTGTTTATAAAAGATTAACCATTCAATAATATGAAAGCCATCTCTCTTTAAGAACATAGCAGCGTATAATGATCGTGTTGCTTTTTTATTCTAGATATTCCTACAAACAACTGAGGACATTTACTATCTCGTAAGCTACACTTGAACCCTGCTAAGAATATAAAATGGGGCCGTTGTTTTTAATAACCATGGCTTTCTTGAATGCTGAAACATTTGCCCTTAACTGTGAGTTCAAAATTTCTATTGTTTCTCTTCTTAGAATCTATTGCAATTGCATCGCAACTCTTACGTGTTTCGAACAGTATGTATAACCTAAATGGAAAGAAGTCAGTTATTATACATTGCCTCTGAAGGAATTCCTACAGTGACAATAATGGATTCACTAACCTACTGACGATTTAGGAAGTGTTAGGTGTGTGAGGAATTTTTACGACACCGATTATGACTTAGGCAGAAATTAAGGTCCGAGGGCACCTAAGCACTTCTTAATAGCTGTTAAAGTAAAAACAATAATGTGCAGTCGAACTCTGCTGAGTAGTCCTTCGAGTTTTGCGCTGCGAGTAACGTACCACAGCTGTACGTGCTGCCCGAGCCAGCAAGCAGCAGCCGCGTGCAGCGCTAGCACCCCATGCCACCGACGTCATGCGCGACAAGAGACCGAACATGCAGCAGCGGCCGCCGAGGCGAGCATGGGCGCACCGTAGTTAAGCCTAATAGTTGTAAAATAGATACGCACCACGCACCATTTTCCGAGTGCGACGGTGACGTAGCGTCGCGGCGATGCCCTGTCTACTTACCAAAGGGCTGGCGCGCTATCGGTAGCAGGCGTCTTCTTCTCCCGCTTTCCTGCGTCGCGGGGGCACTCGTGTCACGGAGTCGCAGCCAATGGGCACTCCGTCGAGGCGGCTCATGACGTGGCGTCGTAGGCCATGGGAATGTAGGTGCCCTTCCACTGCTCCGGCTTTTTCGGCGGCGAGCTACTTTCGCCGGCGGGCTACTCCGGCTTTTTCGCCAATGGGCTACTTGGAGCTTTTGCATCAAAATAATGAATGTTGATAATAAAAAGAATTACTTGGGCAGGCAAAAGGGTAGTGAGAAGACTCACAAGTTTCGGGCTGTCGAAAGTTAAATGTATTGAGGTCAGTCCGCTGAGGAAGCGGCCAAAGGCACCGCTGATGGTTCTCTCAGGAGGCAGTGATGGTCAGAAAGAAACCGGTCTGCAGTAATAGCTGGCAATCCGTGCAAAGGAAAGTTGGAGCCGGAATATTTAAGCTGGATTCAGCTATGCTGTCTGTATTTATGCGGTCTTGAAGCGTAGACGACCTGAGCTATGGTAAGGACTGGCATAGCGGGACGTCAACTGGAATGAGTAACTGTAAACCTAAAGCTTGATTGGTCGCATCTTGCAAAAGTTGAGATTTATGGCAGCCTCTACCTTAGCCAACAAGCTTTTTCGTACTTCGTGGCTCTAACGTTGAAAGAGGTGAGCTGAATTGAGAGGTTGGCCAGCCTGCCATGTTTGTTCCAGCTGCAGGCAGGCCGAAAAAAGTAGCAGACATCAGTAATTTCTCCTTTCCCTACAATCCCCCAGCATAAACTAGCATCATGTATGTTCAATTCACCTGCCTAATTCTTCAGGAAATCATCGCATTCACCCACTACGAGGGACTGCAGAAGAACCCAGCGAGGTTGCGCCCGGAAGGCGAAGCAACGATTGCGATAGTAAATTTGTAGGCAGTTATATGAAGTGAGGATAGTGGTTTTATTGGCCTTGTCAACTTCGAAACATTCGCTTACTGTCTCAATTACCAAGTATGGGGTCAGCGCGCAAAGGGAAACATGAGCAAGTCACACCCGATGAGCGCGTACACTCACTCCAAAAATGCTGGCGTGAGCAAATGAGGCAGCACCAGTGAGCAGAGTGACCGTAGTGCTGTCTGTCGCTTCAACGTAAACAGAGGCGAGAACACAGGAGGCACGAAGGTCTGAGCCGTCCTCCCATCGCCTTGACGACAAGGCGCACGCGACTGCGCGACACCTTGCAAAGTACGCAGTTCCTGGCGAAGTCGTCTCCTGGCCCTCACGTGCTGCCCCCCCCCCCCGGTTTCCTCCGTTTCGAGCGCAACATTAAGACTCGATCACCGGTTTCCTTGCGCCCAATCACAAAATGCGCAGGTGTTGCTGAAGCCTGACTGCCCCACCCCTCCTTCCTCCCACCCTCGGCCCCGTCGAGAGCGTATAAGGAAAAAATATTCTCTGGGCGACGGGGGTCATAGCTGCGCGCCTATTCGCTCTCGCCACAGTCCACTTCCGTAAGCATGGCGGTACCCAGGCCAGCGGCCTCCGACGTTACCTCCGAGAGTTAGGTTTGTTGACTCTGTGACGCTGAGATGCCGCTGCAATGAACGCGATGCGGTATTGGGCCATGACGCCCATTTGGTGTTTAGGAGCACGCATCACTTGCATTGTGGTGTATCCGAGGCACATAGGTAACTTAAAATGCTTCAAGAAACACCTGTGAAACATTGCGCAAGGGTTACGTGCAGGCCTTTCAGAAAGCTACGCCTCGCTGCCGAAAGCCGCTTCGCTTTCAACGGCGCTTAAAAAGCCTTCATGCGGAAAGTGGACACGCGGCACAGCGACAAGCAAGAAGACGGCGGCATGATAGAGTCATGTGTTGAGGCCACCACAATAACAACGACACGGTAAGATTTTGTCGCAGTTCAAAGTGCACATTTCCGGGAATGGTAGTACGATCAGGTAAGACTTACCTCGGCATACCTTACGCGGACTGAGCACTCGTCCAAAATAATTCGACGCCACACGGAGTGACTGAGTGCCTGTCACGGGGAATGGGAAGCGCACATATATTTGCAGATGTGTGTCCATAAGCCTTCAAAGCATGCTTCAAACCATAACCACTTTCCTGCTGTGGCGCATGCTACTTACCGATGACGCCCTATTTTTCGTGGGATATGATTTTATTACACCCGCTATGTGTGAAGGAAAAGCGCAGGGCCAACCCGTAATTGTCTCGTCTCTTATTGAAAGAAAGCGTGGACCAAGGGGGAAACTCAACTAAAACACCGAGCTTGCTGCCGTTCTGAAAAAAAACAGGAAAACGGTAATTGCTGATGGCTTCAACGCATCTGTGTAATGCGGCGAAGCATGCAGTGCATCGCAGTTAAGCGAGAGAGAAACTTCACGCGTATCGCGCTCTGAGCTGACGTCGGCAGTAGCCTAACCAGAAAGCTTTTCAAGATAAGGCTTTAGGGGAAAATAGTCAATTCTGTGAAGAGAGAATGAAGGTGTGTTGCTCTAGAACATTCGACGGTTTAATTCTTGAATGAAGTGGCTCTACTACAAGAGATATTATGAGAGTTTCAGAGCTCTGTCATGGAAATAGGTGGTTGGTGTAGGAATATTATGTGCTCTCTTTACCACAATTTGAACAAATTTCTTTTCCCAAAAACAGCAACATTGGCAATATAGTGAAGCTCCTTTAGTGGCCCAACCACGCAACGTAGACAAATGCCGAAGAGGTGACGGCAGAACAAGCGTTTGCTTGGGACCAAACCTAATATAGACGAGAACTCTTTTTAACCATCACCCGAAATGAAAAAATTAAAAAGGAACAACATTTGTGTGCCTGACAACACGAAAACGTAAAAGCATTGCGACTCACACTGCTGTATGAACAAAGAACAAAAAACGAAACCAAAATGACAAGCCATCGTAACTTGTCGGACTGCAGGCGCCTTTACTAAGGTATCACGGTGATATAAGAAATAAGTTTTCTAGCAAAGTCACTCAGTTGCCTGTTTATTTGGGTTACACAAGGGTGATTACAAGCATGGCTTAACTTTTCATCTAGAAGATCTCCTCTACTTTATTTTGTCTAGCCTATGCTAAAATGTTGAATACTTTTGCTCGAATAGCGAGATGTGGCGATTAACAGCAGCATGCAATTAAATTTAAAAGAAGATGTCAAGAACTATTCTTCACTTTAGTGCACGGGGCCCTTGAGCCTAATGGTATGCCGCGACCTGTTTTTGCAATACAACTGTCTCAGAAAGCTGAGCTAGTTAATAAGGATTCATTATGCAACAATGAGGTGAAGCGTGCAGACAGGACACAAAAGTAGAGAAGTGGACAACACGCCGTGTTATCCACTTCTCCACTCTACTCTACACTTCTCTACTCTTCTCTACTCTCTACTCTACCCTTGTGTCCTGTCTGCACGCCTTACCTCTTCTTTTTTTGTTTAACAACTGTCTCATCTGTCAAATAAATGATATACTAGGACAAAACCTCACGGAATGTATATAAAAAAGCTATTATTCTGGAATACACAATTGCTTGACCTTATCGCTTTACGTGACATGTTTTCTATGCTGGCTTTTAGAGACTTACCGTTTTCACTACAATTTCATTGAAGACCGAGAAGGGAAGGATTGCATTGAAGAGAATGGCTGGTTATGCCAACGCAGCAGTGACTACGAACAGCTACTGAAACATCGCACTAGAGATAAAACCCAAGTATCATGAATGTGTAAGCATCAGACCATGGGACCGCGAACAGACTACGGTAGACATGGCTTGGTTCTTCACAGCTAACAACTGATCACGAATGACAAGTTGCATATTCAGAACGCTCCAATTTCTGCGGACATTAACTATGACTCTACAAGTCTTTAAAATTAAAATAATCCTTCACTAAACGGCAGAGGTAAGATCAGCGCAATCATTATTTTGTAATTTGAATGACGTTCCCGACAATCTACACATACTGGCATGTGGCGAACCCCAAGAACGTTTTAAAGGCCTTTCACACACAAGAGCCCCTGTCAGGTTTCCATCATGCGTTTTCTTGCATTTACATGTTTGATATAGCTGTGAATAATATGGAACTTCGAAATTCTTCATATTGCTCTTTACAACGAATAAGCCATGGTGTCCTATATATAGGATATGGCGCGAAATCTTATGCTGATAAGGTACTCCGAAAATAATAAATAGTTTGGTGTTCGTTAGGCGGTAGTGAATCCATGCAAAACGATAGAGAAAATCTCTGCACGTTATGAAATTCCAGGGCTGAAATTGATAACGCCTTTCTAGCCAACACTTTGGCGAGCTCTTCAATGAATACACTGTGAATGTTGAATGTGCGGCTCTTCAATGGACCTCTCGCCACCTTGGTTCATTAGGTATGCGCAGATCGGTGTGCAGTGAACAAGGAAGCAATTCGCAGCATTCGCAGGCACCGGCGCGCCACACTTCTTTTGTCGGACGCCCCGCGCGGACAGCTCGACAGCACCGCTACATGTCGCAGCCTGGCCATAAATAAGCGCCAGATAAGAACATCACTGCCGCATCACGCGTTTGCAAGCGTTCGCACGCACTCGTACGCCATGCATTTCGGGGTGCACGCCCAGACTTAGAGGTGTTGACGCTTGATGGCGCTACGTGGTTTCAGGCAAGCGAGATGAAAGTGCTATCTAGCACCGCGACTTCGAAGGCACATCTTTTTTCACGTGTGTATATGATTGATATTGCAATGAATGCTGGTACACGGTGAATGTATTCCTCGGCGATAAAACGACGTTAGAACACACAAGCTGCGGGGAAGTGGCAGAGCCCCGCGTGAAGCAAGTGCGCTGATTTGGAAACACTCGAAGACCTCCTACTTCACTGCCCTGCTTTCGGTGTGGAGCGCACGGACTTGTGTACATCCTATCGACGTCTGAAACTGCCTTTCGATACGACGACCGCGCTGCTTTTTCCTGCAGCCCACTTGTACATCGCAAAGCATGCTCTTTCGGCACTGCTTGACTTCTGCAATGCGACGCACTTGAGAGCGAGGCTATGGGCCCCACACTCGCTTCTTCTTTTTTTTCCCACCTTATGCTGTCTTTCTCTCCTTCATCTTTTCCTCCCCACACCCCTTTCCCCGTGCAGTGCTCTTGAGGTGTCCTCCTGAGAGAGACAATTACGGCGCTGCACTTATCTCTTCCATCTCCCTTCCAAATCACTTCACACTCGACAAAACGACGTCACTGACGGCGGCTACAATAAGCAGTCACCTAGCAACAGCACAACTTTTTAGAGGCATATCTATTCAGAGGTTATAGTTGACCGAATTCGTGCTAGGAAAATCGAAGCACTGAATTCAGCCTGATAATGTTTTTGTCTATGCCTAAGGATCTGAAGCACCAAGTCAGCTGCAGCCAAGGTAGTCAAAATATTGTCGCAAATGGCGGTACATGTCTTCGCAACACACCTTGTGAACAGCAAAGCCGCCGTGGTTCTGAGTTTGAGACATTTCGATACATTTATTGCGGCGTCATTTGTCATTTGATACGTGTGCAATGTCAAGGCTAATGTCGATATGAACACTTGCTGCGTTTTAGCTCAGTAGAGTTCATGTATTTGAATTCGGCATGTTCTTAGATGAACTACTACTTTTTCTCAAGTATGCGGAGCCATGTTCATTTATTGAATGATTTTTGCAGGCAGTTTGGATAACTGAGAGTGCACTCTAAAATCATCTAATGACAAGTGAAATAGAATATGCGAGATTATCAAATGTAACGCTTTCTGGTTTTTATTTTCTCTACAGTCTGCGCTCGACCAAACGAACAATATCTATTCTGCAAATATGTGAACCAGCGGTATGAGCGGCTGTGCCCACAGGTAAAGCCGATGCATTGTAAGCATGTTGGAGAGCGGATGTGTATCTGTAACAAAGGATCCTATCGGCCGAGGCTCTGGTACCCTTGCGTTGCTTTGAGAGACTGCGGTAAGCGCCTTTACATTTTCGATCGTTCCAGCGAATACCTCTATGATACATTAAAGTTTATTAGAAAGACTTCCGGTTTACTTGACAAATCACAGCTTTTAGCAGCCAATACTCTCTACATATTTTCTGAAATGACCAGTTGCACGTGCCGTATTAAAAAAAATCCAGACTGCATGCTAATAAAAAAGGGCGAAAATAAATTTCTTGATGGGAAATAAACGTGATGCCCCGTTAGCAGACAGATTAGGTGAAACTTAAGATAATTGAACAGATGAATACCCAAAGTTATTTGTTCACAGTGTATTATTTTACCAGCCAAAAAGCTTGCACACTTTCACGAGATGTAAATTTGTATAACGTATATGGCACTTGTGTTCTCTTGCCTCCTAATTGGGCAGGGCCAAACAGAAACACGACTTGAACAGACTGCAAAACATCCTTATAGATTACAATGAGTTTTCTTGTAGAGGACGCCGTACCCAACTTAAAGATGTATTAACGTATGCGGTGTCATCCATTGCCGTGGCCGAATTGCAGTGGATGGCCGCAGAGGATGTGGTGGTGGGACAAGATTACGTTCCATTTCATGCAAACGACTGGCAGATGATTGAGGTGAACACAAATAGGAAGGGGATAACTTCACCGTTTAGTGGATATAATTAGGTTTCTTTTTCTTCAGCTAAACACACCATCTATATATAGGGCGTCAATAAATATATTCATGAGGTGCGCAAAGCGTTCTGGCGATGACATGATAACGTATAAAAGATGCATTCTAAAAGTTTCCACTAGATTTTAAAAACGTCTTGTGCGCGTCTGATCAATGCATTATCAGATGTCTATAGACACCTCGTAGCGGGTGTGAAGGAAGATGAATTCAGTGCCATACATGGGATACCAGAGGTTTTGCAAAACGGCTTGTTGCCACTGCGGTGAGTTGCGCCCTTAAATAGCACCTGCTGTTGAGTGCAAGAGATCGTCCCAAATACAGCTCGTGTATGCCCAATACATTCGAAATGGCAGTCACTTGAAGCCTCAGCAATATAAGAACATTCAAATTTTAGCCTTCTTTGTTGCTTGCATTTGTTATACTGAGCGGCACTTTGACAAGTGTTCACGAGAAGTGCTGAGTTCGGAGGATTCAATGTCCCAAGCAATGATCATTCCGTCTGCACATGAAGCAAATACTTCAAATCCCTTGTGCAGAGGTATACCGGCAAAAATTGGAGCCGTTTGTACTGAAAATTGCCAAATAACCTTCGCCCTACTTGGCTGCAGTGAAGGTCCTGTCGGGGCGTCTTCAGCTTTCTGAGACGGCAAAACAAGTCAGCATATATGACATAAATGGATCCTCCCGTGCCAACTGATGCTTCAATTCCGACACTTTCGACACGCATTCATAACGCTGTGGAAACACGCTGCGGAGGTATTCCATTTGATGCAGTTACTGCAGCTTGCTCCTCTAACTTAGTTGTACGAGTGGGCAGAAGGGTCTTCGAAAAGAAGCCGAAGCAGTGATATGGGACGTCAATATTTGGAAAAGGAGCTCTGTCTTGCTGCGCCGGTTATAAGAGCTATGTCGAAAAAGTAAGCCGTGCAGGAAGCAGAATTGCCGAGTTTAAAAGAAGAATTCAACCTACTTTCGCATGCGGGGAACGCGTGTAGTGTGTTCGCAGGTTACAAAGTGATGGCAAGACGGTCGATCAAGACGCTAGGACCAATATTAGGGTGGGCTGGGAGCGTTTGGTCCAAATGGACCAATAAAGTTCAGCAGGCGCACGCGGCGTAGAAAGTACAATGGCGGGATCGTTCGCAAAAGCCTGTTCGTGTTCACAACACTGGACAGGTCCCTTGTGGGCCATGCTGCAAATGAATTGCTTCAAGTCGTCCAGTGTAATGTCACGGCAGCCAGCATTCAAAGAAGTAACGCGAGGAACAGCCTGGCGGGGGCCAGTCGTGTCCGGACAGTTCTTTACGATTAATTCTCCTGATGAGATGGTGTAGCTGTTTTTTTGGCACTGACACAAAATCAGTAGACGCTTACAGTAAGCGAGTGGACTTTAGCTCGTCCACGTGCTAACATGTACTAATATAGTTGACGACAGTGAATTTATTTTTTACAGCTAGTGCGCGAAATGCAACCGATTTAGTCCACTTTGGAGCATGGCGCAATACATTCCGCCTCAGATATGGTGGTGTTGACGCAGCGACATAGACAAGAATGTCATAAATATATAAAATGCATGATATAGAATATGCAAGATTGACCGCTGGTCTATACACGCTCAGCAACATTCACTTTTTCAATCTCGCATGGTACAGTGAAGGCCTCGAGAACCCAGCAATAAAATAATAATAATAAATAAAGAGCATCAACACCACCACCACTACTACTATCACTACTTCTACTAATAATAATAATAATACTAATAATAATAATAACGAAATAATACTTTCAATGCAGAAAATTTGTATTTATTTATTTATTTATATTAAATGTATTCATTCAGTCATTCATTCAGTCATTTATTTATTTTTGTGGTAGTGCCGACAGAAATGGGGGCCCAAGTAGGAGAGGCACAACAAATGAATTCTTATAAGTATATACATACAATGGAAAAAGAATACAAATGCATTGCAGCTGATGCACTTATGAGAAAAAACGAAGCCAACGAATAAATAAGAGTAAATAAAAATACACTGAAAGAATAAAACTTGACGTATATCATAACAGCATCAGATGGCGTTGAAGGCGTCAAAATAGAGGCGACCCGTACATTTACATATTTATTTATTTATTTATTTATATATTTATTTATTTATTTATTTATTTATTTATTATTACTGTAAGCCTGGACAGGCTCTTACAGGAATGGGAACAAAAAGAAACCGAAAAGTACAGAGTGCTAACAATAAAAAAAATAGATCCAAAAATAAGAAATGAAAGAAAAGAAAATCCTAAAACAGTATAGACTAACAGAAAAGGGTACACGTTATACACTGATTTCGGGATAAGAACTGCAAGCGGCATACACAGTAAAAGCATAAATTAAAAGAACTGCGATGAGCATACACATGAAACATACTCCGTGCGCAGCGCTTTTTTTTCTACAACGGCACAACCTGCTGATGAAAAAAAAAATTCGATCTTGACAGAAAATGTGATGAGTTTCTGAGGACACAATATCGTGCGGCAGTTTATTCCGTAATTCTATGACTGACGGAAAGAAGAAATACTTGAACGTATTACAGCCGGAGATATACTCTTGTCGTGGTTTGTTCTGGCTGAGCGCTGGTATGGTGGTTTTAGGTACTCATGAATGCTTATATTAATGCTGTCATGATAACGAAGGCAGAGAAACTTTAAGGCAGCAACGCGTCGGCGAGTTGCCAATGTTTGAATGTTTCCCTGTTGCGTAGTGCGGTTATGCTGACGTCACGTGAATACTGCGAATACACAAACCGGAAAGCTTTATTTTGAATTCCCTCCAGTTGATTAAGAAGGTAGGTTTGGTGCAGATTCCAGATAATACTGTCGTATTCAAGGATTGACCTTACAAGGGCCTTATAACTTCCCTTACGAAAATGGGTGTTGAATTTCCATTGCCGATTTGTTGTACTATAATTGAGTCAAGTCAAAGTACATGGAATTTCAACACCAGTTGACTCACCACAACGAGAGTTCAACGGAATTTCCGTTGTGCACTGCCAATGATTTTTCCGTTGAATGCTTTGCAATTGATTTCTCGTTGTATTTTCACGTTGCGATTACACCGGTACCACATGGTCACTTTCGATCGTGATCTTGCTCCATTAGGATCAGTAATGCGCGCATCGCGTTCGAGCCTCTTTATCGCGATCATAGGCTGACTACCATTTGTTTGATACAGTGTCTCGATGCTTAGCCAAAGGTTAGTGTGGATCCAAGCACTATAAGTAGCATTGAATTTTTTTAGGACAATTGTTTACATACTGAAGACTACTGAAATCATAAATATAGAAATGAAACAGAAAACTGAGAGAATAAAGGAATAGCATAATAGAGCGAATAATAATGAGGAGCAAGAATATGTCGAGAACAGTGTCATACAATCAGCTGATGATAACGGCCCTATTCACAATGACAAACGAAATATTTTCCTTTAAAAAATGTTTTATGTTGAAATTTTTACAGCACATTAGACAAATTTGACAAGTCCCTTGGACCTGCAACACCTGAAACTCCATGAGGATCACTTAATTGGACAGTGTTATCGGCTGTCACTGTCAATTGCAATCAAATTTGTTCCATATCAGGCTTGATTGCAATCGAAAGTGGCTCTGTGACACCAGGTATTAGATGGAATGACGAAAGCCAGGCGTTCTTCAGCTTGTGGCTGTTTGGGCTTGTTGTTCCACATGTTGACAAACTGAGCAGAGAAAACACAGACAGAAAGAATGATACGAATGCTTGTTTGTCATCTAGTTTCTCAACAGGCATCCATGTTTTCTTAATATTCCAGAGGTGTAAATTAGGATAGAGTACAGGCACACTGCAACAGCAACTATCTGCAAATTACTGACAACCATCGTGATTGTTGCCCGAGGATCAGCTAGGTCACACTCGTTACAGTATGAGTATGCATCCTATCCTAAAGGAGTCAGGATAGCCGTCTGCTACAATATGAAAGAAAATACACCTCTCACTCTATTGCACTGCTTGTTTCTTATTAAATGTAAGTGTCTATATGCAGATTTACAAGCCCCCTGCTTGTATTGATACAAGTGCAATGCTGTTTAATGATGTTTGTTAGCATGCTGCAAGTGTACATTTCAATTACCCAAGCTATTTCACTAAGTGATTGTTGAATAAGAAACGTGTTTTTGTCCTCATAGGAAAAAGCTAATTTGAAATATGTCACACTGTTTGGACTTATAATATATTACCCAATAGACCTATATTTTGCAAGTTAGATCTAGCATGCAAATGATGACTGCTGTTGGCCACACAGTGTTGTTGCACCAATTTTCAGATTTGCAGACGTGGATAAGCAAATGAAGAGAAAATGAAACGCATGTTCTGTGCCACCCCATGATTCCAATGTATTGCTTGTGATAATATGAGGGGCCACTCGTGAACCTGTGTGCTACCCCCCCAAGCAGCGATTACTCAAGGAACCAGACATATAATGCTCTTTATTATTTACAGGCATCGCAAAAGTGTACAAAAGCATACTATACATGAAAAAAATCTGTATATATCACTTTTGCTCACAGCACACATCATAACAAAGCATAAAAATGTGGCACAACATCACGTAATAACTTAACAAAAGCAAGCGTGGTTAAATAGGATGTGCTTAATTCAAGAGAGTCCATAGAGCTTTCCAACAAAACTGAGCTCTGTTGCAAGGTAATGTAACATTTTCTATGGTGTTGGAAAATCAAAATGCAGCTGCAGTATTCATTTTGTAACAAGCGATGAAAGTGACTGTAAGGTCTTGTGAGCAACTTCCAGACAGCGAATAGCTAAAGCAAGTCTAAAGCCCTTTGATGGCATCTCATATTACTCATCTTTTATTATGTAGTTTAAGGAAAATGTTACTTCGCCATGCCATTTGGACAACTATCACTCACTTATCTCAAACAAAATATTACGCAAACATCTAATTTTGCCAGCTACAGTTGGCAATCTGAAATTGTGGATATCTGATGCCATTGACTTAGCGTCTAAGTGTACCATTCATAAATTCAAATCGAAAAAGAGGGTGACTCCACAAAGGACCCCAGTTTACGGCACTGTCGACAACATGCAAAAGAGGAGAGCATTATATGTCACGTACTTGATACCGTACAATTCCTGGTACTTAAGAAGAAACTTCTTCATCTTTCTCCTAACTGTAGCAAGCTCCTGAATGCAGATGCAAGGGTCAAGAAGGTAATGCATGATCACAAAAAATTTCAACTAATGGTTGTACTGTCTTTCTAGAATGCGTCCTATTAATGTGACTGGGGAACAAAACAGCAGCCGATTCCTCCAACCGGCAGCTTTCCACTCCTTTATGTCCTTTAAAGACCTTGGCAGCCTCGTGAGCTCCCATATGGGGGCGAGGCTCAGAAGACATTTGTCTGCATCAGGAAGATGTCGGCATAGATAAAATCGGTGGCACTGTCTGGACTTCAGCCACATAAACATTGTTGCCCGAACAAAACCAGAACAAACGGCATGCACGTAGTGTACTACAAAGGCCTCACTAAATGAAAAAAAAATGAAAGAAGTGTCAGCACACTTGCTACTTTGATGCCACAACTAGGGGCCTGCACGACCTTTTGTGCATGGCACAAAAATGGCTCATGTTCTGAGCTTGTTTGCAGAACCACTTGGCAGACACACACGACAAAACCCATTTCACACGACAAAACCCATTTCCTTTTGAAACAACCTGCCCAGAGTCCTCACACGATGCACAACCATAAGCACTGTTGAATTGTGTCATACTAGTTAGTTCACATTTGGAAACGCTGTCTACTGTACGGGGACCAGGAAATGTCTTTGACGTGTGCGATACACCCCTGCTGTCCCTCCAAACAACTCCAGTGGATGATATTTCATTCATTCTTTTCACAAACTGTATCAAAAAAGAGTTCATTGATGGCCTCTCTGTGCCAAACCACAGCCCAGACAACAAAAGAGTCTGTGCACATTCTTTGCATGGCAGTTCACTAATCATCAAAAGAAGAGACCACATGCTCGCATCAGAACTTTCGAATAGGGGCACACCGTCAGTATTCAATGTCGATGTAATGTCATTCGAAGTCACAGGCAACTTGTACTGATAGCTTTTTGTGATGTCACACACACACAAAGGAAGTGCCTGTTCTACTGCATTGCAGCTTTCCCGATTCTAACACATCTGGAATTTGGCCCTTCAGCTCCATTACAAGAAAAAATGATGAGCTTTTCAGTAAGCTGCCACTCGCATAGTTCACATTGCACTGACTGCCAACCACATCATTTCCTGGTAATTCTGGTAGTTCACCAATATACCCAGAGCACACACTACAGTATAAGTGCTTAGCATACTGCTTTTCGGATCCGGCAAAGTGTCAAAAAAGAAGTATACTTTGATGTTGGGTACGCGACACCTTCTGGCAAGTGAGCTCTGAGAAGCTGCACTAAGCTATCGGTGGCTTCTTTTGAGCAGCCATGGCGCAAGCTGTGGGCCATGACCATTAAGAGGCTTTCGGCTTTCGTAAGCTTGGCTCCAAGAAACAGGTCTTCATCCTAAGCAGAGAGGAATGGTAGCAAACAATGGTGGTGTTAGAAAAAGTACAACATTACAATCATACACTTGTAGATGCCTGTTTTGTTACCTGCACAGTAAATTGGACAGAAAGTCCTGCCATGACAAGGGCTTCATGAGTTATCTTGTGGCACTGAGTTTATACTGGCTAACATGTTACTTAACCTGGCAACTAACTTTAATGCACCATTTTAAGCTACCCCTTTTACTTTGTGAACCTGCCTCGAAATAATGCAGATGCCAACTGTGCATGGTGAACACCAGATGGCCACCAAAGAAACCTCTTTAAAGCAGCCATGGTACATGCAGCACAGTGAGACTAAGCACTGTCTTGCCATGAAATGTGTGCTTCGGGACAGCAGATATTTTTAACATGTACTTTTGGAGTACTATTAAATAACGACAGATGTTCAAGGAAGATTTGAGGGCTTCATTTACAAACAACCCCCAAAAAAGCAGGCTTTGGCCACAACACGACAAAATTACGCGCGCACACGCGCGCGCACACAAACACACACACACACACACACGAACGCACGCACGCGCGCATTATGTATATATGCTAGAACAGGCGCCAAGATAACGCCTGAACGTTAAAGGAAAACCCTAGGAAATTCCATCAGCACATTACGTATTCTAAGGCTCTGCGGTGCTCTGTTCCTGCCTCAGCTCCACTTTACCAGCACCGGTTTACTAATGCTTTACCATCAGTAAACACAGTTTACTGATGTAAACTGTGTTCACATCAGTAATATGAATTTAACAGCGCGGTTTTCTCCTTAATTGGGAGAAATAACTGCTGCGAGCAATGATCGCAGCGGTTTTCTCCTTAATTGGGAGAAATAACTGCTGCGAGCAATGATCGCATCGGTACGCTCCCTACTTCATTCCATCACGTCAATATTTTCACTATATGACTCGGTCACTACGCTGCATAAGCTTCAGGAGATAACCTGCGGCAGGCGTTACAGCGGGGCAAAATAAGACGTCACAGCAACAAAATAATATCTGGAAATTACGCCTGACACCACAACGCTTACCAAGTCATCCTTCCAGCCTCTCGGAAAATGCTGCTCGCCGGGGTCAGGATACACGTCAGCGCAATCAGCGTCACATTCCGATTCGCTGCTCTCAGACTACGAGGTAGACAAGGTTTCATGCGTGCTTTCCAATGGATGACAGTCTTCAGTTGCAGCGTCAATTGAAGGGAATGGTGCGATGTGGCCTGCGTCAGCGTCTGCTTCGTTTTCGCAGAAATTCTGTTCACTTGCATCAGTAGAACCCAGTTCACTGTCCAACGCGGCAGACGAAGCACCGACTGATGAACGTTTTTGAACCTATATTGAGCGTATGGGCACGTCGATGGACGGGTCCCATAAGTAATTTCCGAATTGTCTTCTCGGCGACATTATTCGTGAACGGCGCTGGGCCTTGCACGATTACTTTACGATAAAATCTAGAGCGCAACACCCAAGTAAAACATAGCGAACAGCGAATGCGGAGTACAGCGGAGTAGTCATACAATCACGTAGTAGTGCACCCGCTGGCTAGAAAACCTAAAGCGTTGCCAGACGGTCAACTGCCTCGACGCTCAATGAATCAACAGTGAAACGTTAGATCAGCGTATCCAAGAGGTAGGTCTGGAAAATGTATTTTATATTAGTAGGCAATAGTGTGTGGCTCACAGGGCCGCAAACATTTATTAAAGTTTTGTTTTAAGCTTTTGTTATGAATTTGTTAAAAAATAATTTTAAGCCAAACACAGCCATATCTAAAAAGTGAGCAGGAAACACTGATACCATCTCTTTCGTTTGCGTTATAGTGAACTAGTTCACTATAGTTTGCGTCGTGTTTGCATTTTTCCGTCGCCATTTCGTACGTATTTTTGTTAGTTGCCTCCCGTCAAGTTGGTTCTTTATTTTATGTTCCGGCCTCGGCACGTGCGTTTGTTTGCTCGGACAGCTGGAGCGTAAGATGTCTCACGTCCTTGCGAAGTGAGTTGACGATAACAAGTGGGACGTGTATCCCGTGAATGCTTTGGCCGACACGGATGTGGCCTTCCGTCTCATATCGCAGCAGGGGTCAATTAAAGAAGTATTCAACTCATCATTTGGAAAGAAGGAGCGCCACCGGACCCGGCAGTACTCCTTGCCTTCGGTGAGTACATCTCGTGTTTTTTGACGGCTGTCCCTACTAAAGTAACATATTTAACAGGGAGAGGCGGGCTAGTTGGTGGTCGATATTGGAATGCATCATGTAACCGCGAAAACGACAACGGACGATGAAACATCCGCGCCTGTCCTGTGTGTTTCTTTCCTCGTCCGTTGTCGTTTGCGTGGTTACATGATGCATCCCAACTAAAGGCACGTTACACGGAACCTGTCTCAGAAAAGTTTATGCGCTGTCCAGGTTGCCGGTGTAGCGTGTTGCACGTACAATCAATTGATCACTAAGACACGGAAAAAAAAATCTCATAGCGAATATGATCGACGCGACCAGTTTGTGTGCTAGACCTTGACATTTTTCATACGTATGCCCGAGCAGCGCAATGTAATACAGCCTAGCCACAAATTCGTGCCAGCTTGCCCGCTTATCAGTCATTCTGCTCGATATTTCAGCAAAGTTCTGACTGGTGTCGCATAAAAGTCGCGGGCCGCTTTTATCGTCGCGACAAGAGATTGGGGGATTTTTTACAAGCACTGCTCCCGGAGGGGACATGTAACCGGCAAACGAACGCTTCAGAAGAGCACTTGATATTATAACAAAAGTAGCGGCCCAGGTTCTCCAGGGCACCCAAGGGGTGCGGGAGGATCAAAGCTGGAAGCAGGGCGGCCCGTGAGTTGGGGCCGCGGAGGCCGAAGCGTTTCACGGGCATTCACACTGTAAGGCATTCGTATTTCGAGCTGCCGGTCTTCTACAGGTGGATGGTCACGCATTTATGAAAAAGAAGTAATATTTATTTATTTACAATATCGCAAAGGCCCCAGTAAAGGGATTTTACATGAGGGGTGGGCTATTTACAAATGCATTAAGTGTTATATACAATTTTTTTTATTACTGTATTGAAGTCGGTGCTACTGGAGAGGAGCGCAACGTCAGAGGGAAGGTAATTCAAATCTTGCAATGTTTTGACAAAAAAAATGAAGAAAGATTCACAGTGGTTCGAGCAGATGGTGGGTATACAGCTGTTTCGTGATTGGTGCTGACTTGATGGCAGGAGTACAAGGTGACGTGTGATAAAACTTGAACAATAGGCACAGACGTGCTATTCTGCGGCATGCTGAAAGACTTCCAAGGTTTGCACGAGATTTTAGTTCGGTGAGACTAGAATGGTATGAGCATTCTGAGAAAATGAATCTGGCTGCATGGTTCTGTACAGATTTTAGCATTTTATTAGGGTTACTTTGGTGAGGGTCCCAAACAGTACATGTGTATTCCAGTTTGGTCGGATTGTGTGATAGGCGAGAAGTAGGACAGAAGGATGTGGTAGATAAAGGTTACGATGTAAACAACCAAGAACGCGGTTAGCTTCATTAGTAGTGTGCATTGTATGAAAGGACCGTGTTAAATGTGATGACAAATGAACACCTACGTACTTGTACGCACTTACACATGAAATTGCGAAGTTATAGATCAAATAATTCAGTGATGAGTAATATTGCTGGCAATGAAAAGAAAGTAGTGATGTTTTATTTGTGTTTAGTGACATGAGCTACTCGTTGCACCAGATTTCGATCCGTTGAAAGTCAGACCGAAGGGAGTGAATGTCAGACAGGTTGTTAATTGGACGATATATGTAGCATGCAGTCGTCTGCAAAAAGTGTGATGTTAGAAGAAATATCACTCGGTAAATCATTGATATATATTAGGAATAGTAGTGGGCCTAGGATCGTGCCCTGAGGCACGCCCAAGCTGACAGGAAGGTAGGCAGAAGACTGTTTATTGGCGCGCACGAATTGCTGGCGGTTAGTTAGAAAGTCACAAATCCATTCAAAAGCAAAAGAATTAACGCATGAAAGTTTTAGAAACGGGCGTTCATGAGGAACGTTATCAAATGCTTTCTCGAAGTCCCCCCCAAAAAAGGACACACACTCACACGATATATCTCACGTGCTCCTTTCTTCCGCATTCCAAAGAAAGCCTGCGAAATATAAAAAAATACCATGTGACGGGGCAATGGTGCGCTGTTATTGTGTTGCTTGCTCTCAAGCATGCGATGGATGAAGACGTCGGCTGCAGCGAGACTGGCCCGTGACAGGGCGTTACGTCTGGTGTAGGTATCTGGGCATGCGGCTTTTATCGCATGACGGCACAAATGCATGCTGCTGGCTGAGCGGTGCCGAAGCGATAAAGCATCTAAGGAGACGAAAGAGAACAAGAAGATAGCTTTATTTCTTTTTTATTCTTGAAATGCACACGAGCTGGCGGCCTGCCGATGGAGTGTAATGGGGTTGGGCGGGGAGGCGGCGTTAGGGCCAGAATGATTTTGCAGTGACCTTCAATCCAAAAAGTGCCTTTCGATTATAATGCGTGTTCGAAGAGGTCACCATCTCATAGGCACATTTTCCAAGCCGTTCTTGATCATAATATCAGGGATGGAGTTGCAAACTTGTCTTACTTTTTCTTTCAGGTTCTCTGATGTTGTAGTTGGTGTCCGGTATACTTGATCCTTGATGTAGCCCCAGAGAAAGAAAGCAAGGGAGTTAAATCTGGCGACCATGCTGGCCAAGCAATGAGCCCATGCTGTCCAATACACTGCTGCGGGAATAATTCATGCAGCCATTTGCCAGCTTTGCTGCTGCCGTGTGCATGAGCACCATCATGCTGATACCAAATATCCTTGATCCTAGCCAATGGAACTCGGCAAAGAAAATCCTCAGGCGCCCCATCAAGGATGTCATTCATATGTTTCGCCTGTAAGCATGTTATTAAAAAACAGGGGGCCAATGATAGTGCCACCGTAAATTCCACACTACACGTTAACCGACCGCTGATATTGGTAATGTCTTCAAAACCCAGTGAGGGTTTTCGTTGCTCCAATAGTGAGTGTTGTGGATGTCCACGTGGGCATTACATGAGAAGGTAGCTTCATCAGTCCACAATGTTTTGTTGGCAAAGCCCGGCGGAAGGTAATCTTCCACCTTGATTATAATCCAGTTTGCAAAGTGCTTTCGATTTTTGAAATAGCGGGGCTCCAACTACTGGTGCAGCTGCATGTGGTATGGATGAGGCTGCCTCTTCTTAAGTACTCTTCACATTGAAGAATTTGGCACTCCAGCTTCAGCACCCACACTACGAGCACTTGCATGTGGGTCTGAAGAAAACTGACACAGTATCTATCTCCATGTCCTCGTCCAGGATTGAAGATTTATGTTGCTTCTTCGTAAAAGTCCCAGTCTGTCTCAGCGTTTCATATGCATGCGAAATCATCATTGAGCTCAGATACTTACCTGGATGCCAGTGTGGAAATAGCTAAAGTGCACGCCTTCTATGTCCACTTGACGCACCTAAAGCCAAAACCATATCCTCCCTTTCCTCATTGGAGTAAGCCATATCCACTGCTCAACGTTGGTCACAGCTGAATAGCGTTGCTGTAGAGAACACGCAGGGATATGTGTGCCTGAGGAGCTCTGGATATTGGGGGCGAGCTCCACCACTGGAAAAGCTCATGCCACCATCGGCGTGATGTGACATATGAGAGGTCACGTGGACACAGTGGCCGCATCGGCTGCATTGGAAGCACCGAAGCGAGCTGAAAATGAAAGTTAAGTGCCACCTGTGCTACTGTTCTGATTAAGTGGTGAGGCTTTACCGCTTGACAACATTTGAAAGTACTCTAATAGGTAGTGGCTGCCTTTGGAAGCGTGCAGCATGGTAGGCTGCTGCTCGGTGCCGTTGTGCCGGACGTACGCAGTGGAGCCTGGTGTCAGCCTTATTCACACGTAGTCACAGAACAAAGAGCCACATGAAGCTTGACTCGCGAAACTTAGAAGTGGCAGACAGCCATCACCTACAACTCCGGTATGCAGCAAACAGGTGCGAGGAAGATTTCTGCTATGGTGTCAGGACTGCGCGATGTTTGGTGAGTAGCAGAAAACGCACACCGAGACGCTTGCCCGCGCCCACTGCCTAGCTAATGTCATGACGGTTTTGGTCTATGAACTTGTTGACGCTAGATACTGGCAAGTTCACTGGAACGGAAAGGCATGGCATATGGTCACGATTGTGTTATGAATTATTGCACTGGATTACGACGAAGAAGCACAGGGAAATCGCACGCTGAGAAGACCGATAAGCATACAGTGCGATGCAACTTGAGAAATAATATTGGAACGTCCAAGAATTCAGAAGACGAAAGAAGATTTAATCGTTGCGATGGCACATCACAGTCACCGTAGGTGTCGAAATCTCTATCACAAAATTATTTTTGAACAGTTGTGATAGCGTCCATGCAACAAAGATTGCCATTGTACTGTAAAATGCTCATATGCTGCAGCCTAAAGCTCACGGCACGGTGCGAAAACGCGCTCACTGCGAAAGCAAAACATTGTTCACAGACATGCATGCAGACGTGCAGTCGGTTGCTGCGAACCCGTGCAATCGCTGCATTGAGGCTTCATTCTGTTATGCCCCATTTGGTTACACAGACAGCCCACTATAAGAACATATTTCGCATAGTTTATTCGCAGCATTTGCCTACCTTTCACGCAATTAGGGAGACTCCATCCTGGCGACCGCGTGCAGTGGCGCTCACTGTACATATGTATTCGGCAAAGAGATAGCGTCTGTAAACAATTCTGTGCTTTCAGTTTGCCCAAGATTATTATATCGACAGTCAAAAACTTCCCTCGTTGTGAGAGTACTTACATAAATGTTGAGGAGGGCCGTCACGTGGTGTTTTTTTTTTAGCGCTGTAAGCGAAACCTATGAGGAGCGCGCCGCGTGATCTCATACTACACAAGGGACGAGCTTCTGACAGATGGCGACTCCGTAAGTCCTCGCCCCCAACATTGCATTTCGCTGGAATTGGTTCAGACGAGGTACATAAGGTATGATCTACATCCGGTAAACTGGAACAGCCTGTGGGCGCACTCTTTCGGGGACTGACACGCTGGTGACGGTGCACAAGTGTGAAGCCAGATGCGGCCACCCGATACTGCGACCACAAAGTGATGTGCATCCGTGAGGTGCGAGATTAAAAAAAAAGTCTGGTAGACAGTAAGTGCGAGAAGGAGAGCAGACGGGGCCAGTATGGAAAGAGTTGTCTGAAGAATACATGTGTAATCTTCCTTGAATATAGCCAAGGTTTTTTTACCATTAGTTAGTTTTGTCCGCATGCGACTTATCCGCTGTTATTCGAGCCCTAAGGTTTAAAGTTGTAGCATCATCGTTCAATTTGAAAACTTTTACAAGGTCATTTGTGTACAAAGGCAAAATTCCAGCAGCAGTAATTGCTTTCCATCATTCTCACGCACTTCGCCCTTCCCTTCTTTCAAGCAGAATCAAAATGCTGCTTTCATCTTTTCTCTTTTGTGGCCTTAGATGCTTTATCGCTTTGGCAACATTTGGCCAGCAGCATGCATTTGCACCGTTCTGCAATAACAGCCGCATGCCCGGATACCTACACCAGGCATAACACCCTCTTGCGGGCCAGTCTCACTGCAGCCGACACTGTTCATCCATCGCACGCATCAGAGCAGCACAATAACAGTGCACAAGTGCCCCACCACGTGGTATTTTTTTATATGTTGTGGGCTTTCTTTGGAACGCGGAAAAAGGGGCCATGTGAAATATACCGTGTTGGAAACAATTTATTGAGAGGTTTCTGTAAATGCTCTACAACTTTGCATCTCACACTTGGGGTCTGCAGCCAATACTTAAAAAGTTGATTAATTAAACATAAATAATCCGTTAGTTAAGGGGAAAATAAAAAAACAGCCTGAGTAACTCTAGAACAGTGCCAACATTATGAATTTGGTTCAACTTCCGTCCGGAGTGCCTTTCATTTTTAAAGCTTTGGCTCAAGCTATGTGGGACAAGCTGTATATATAGTACACGAGGGAGATTGAAAGGTTAGATGACATAGCTGGCTGTTCATTACACTATTACCAAAAAAGTTGTTTGTAAATTTAATAACTAACCCTCATTTATCACTACTTGCGAATAAGCTCATTATGTAAACTAGGTTGGTACTTAACCAGACTTACTTAGTCAAGACAAGCATGGGCCGATTTTTGTAGCAATGCCTTTTCCCATGGAGGAAAGAAACAAATTAGGAGGGCTTGACGTCACATTTTTGAAGAAGTGACTAGCGCAAGGGTGGACATGAGACAATGAGACACTAAAAAGATGACAAGGACAAGCGCCTGTCCTTGTCGCCTTTTAGTGTCCACTCTTGCGCTAGTTACTTCACCATGGAATACCAACTAGCCCGGTCTCGCACCCCACATTTTTGAAGCCGGAAATGCAGCCATGTTGGTGTGCCATCTCCCTTTGTGCCTCCAATCAGCTCGCCAGAACAGTTAGGCACGAGCTTTGAACTTGCATTGCTATGAGCTGCCAGAAGTGTGTGCTGCTGATGCGCATCAGAACAATGCCTGTGAAACTTCTTGATCAGTTTTAGTGAAGCAGACGCGATCCTGTGCCCATCTGGGGCATGTTGAAGATGACAAAGACCTGCACCGCAAATACTTGAGTATGTCTGTTGCTGACACTTGCACTCACAGACCCAAAACATCTTTCAAGCTTACACACCTCGCTTCAAAGTCAGCTTGTCTTGCAAACATAATGTGCTGCGAGAAAGACGCGGATCGAACAAGCTTATTTCACTTTTCAGAGGCCTAGCACAGCAGCGAGAGCTTAAGGGGCATGGTTGCTATGGCAAGGTTTTCATTTGGGGCACCATTACCAGTGCTGCATTGCGAAAAACAGCATGCGACTTCCGTCACACTACCTCCAACACGTCTGTGTTGGCCGGCGCCTCTCCTACGCTCTCCTTCCTCCATGCCTTTTCCCGATAACAATGCCTTTCAGTGCTCTTCGCTTTAGTGAGTGGTCAAGCGAGGCTGTGTATCGGGCGGAGCTTTAAAAGAGGCCACTCATAAATGCGAAAAGCACTGAAAGGCATTGGCATCGAGAAAAGGCATCGCTACAAAGTACTGGCCATGCTCGCCACTTCTTTCTGTATAAGTAAATACAAATAAAAATTGGCTCACAAATGTACAGTACTTGACACAGCATAAGAATTGGGGATAAGAGTTAATGGAGAATAGCTTAGTAACTTGCGAATCGCTGATGATATTGCCTTGCTTCGGAACTCGGGGGACCAATTGCAATGTATGCTCACTGACCTGGACAGGCACAGCAGAAGGGTGGGTCTAAAAATTAATCTGCAGAAAACTAATGCTTAACAGTCTCGGAAGAGAACAGTAGTTTACGATAAGAAGCGAGGTACTGGAAGTGGTAAGGGAATACATCTACTTAGGGCAGGCAGTGACCGTGGATCCGGATCATGAGACTGAAACAATCAGAAGAATAAGAATGGGCTAGGGTGCGTTTGGCAGGCATTTTCAGATCGTGAACAGCAGGTTGCCATTATCCCTCAAGAGAAAAGTGTGTAACAGCTGTGTCTTACCAGTACCCATCTACGGGACAGAAACCTGGAGGCTTATGAAAAGGGCTCTCCTTAAATTGAGGACGACGCAATGAGCTATGGAAAGAAGAATGATGGGTGTAACATTAAGGGGGATAAGAGAGCAATTGGGTGAGGGAACAAGCACAAGTTAATTACATCTTAGTTGAAATCAAGAAAGAAATGGGCCTGGCCAGGGCATGTAATGAGGCGGGAAGATAACTGATGGTCATTAAGGGTTACGGACTGGATTCAAATAGAAAGGAAGCGTAGCAGGGAGCAGCAGAAAGTTAGGTGGGCGGATGAGAGTAAGAAGTTCGCAGGGACAACATGGCCACAATTAGCACATGACCGGGGTAGTTGGAGAAGT
Source organism: Dermacentor albipictus (assembly GCF_038994185.2). Taxonomy (NCBI): domain Eukaryota; kingdom Metazoa; phylum Arthropoda; class Arachnida; order Ixodida; family Ixodidae; genus Dermacentor; species Dermacentor albipictus. The sequence goes on from NC_091830.1 coordinate 72,932,892, forward strand.
ATGGGAGAGGCGTTTGCCCCACAGTGGGCGTAGCCAGGCTGATGATGATGACGCAAGTGATCATTGTTAGCATTGTGTTCAGTGGGGCTGGTTGGTACATCATGGAGTACAGGACAGCGCTCTGTGCTGTGCTCTTTACTCGCTCGCCCTGTGTTGCGCTGTTCCTGTTTTTATTCTAAAGGGATCATTGTCTGTGTTTATATATTTTTAAATAAGGTTTCCATTGAAACCGTTCAACGGTGTGGAGTAAACAAAAATATCGGGACATCTGAACATTCGAATATTATTCATCAAACAACCATGCAGGCTGACTGATCACTGGTTGTCCAGTTTTAATCTTTGAATAAGTTGGGAATCAAGCAACCGAATAACTGGTATTGCCAAAGGCCTGATTTAATGGTGCTTTTATAGTTTGTCAACTACCATTGGCAATATTGAATTAAGGCGTGTTTGTAAGAAGGCATTATGTTGATAACTTCGATGACAGTCTGCGAAAATGCACTGCCCACAGATAATTTTCGTGCGCGTGATACTGCTAAACCCATTGTTCTTGTATGTTTTTAAAAAAATAGATGCTTTCTTTTATTTCAGATATCAACCCATGCAGCACCTGTACTGTTCAGGTAAAGGCACTTCAAGAAGAAAATCGGGAATTAAAAGATGAAGTGGAACATATGAAGCGGATGGCAGAAAAACACGATTACATTTATGGTAAAAAGCCTTTAAACATATGTTGCCACAACATTATACAGTCAGCAGCTGTCCTAACCTTGGTGCTTGACCACTTGCCATTGCTTTTGAAAAAGTTGAAGACCCTTCAAAATAAGAACGTTAATTTCATGAAACATGTTTTTCAACGGAAAGGTTTTTGCTTCCGTTATTACCATGTGAACTTGGTCACAAAGTGCCAAACTATGTCATAAAAGGCGCTGGAAAGAACACTCTTCCTTTCCTATGAAAGCAAGACAAAATTTTTCAGGTAAATGAAGAGAAGGAAGTTTTACACCATAATGCATTCGTCGATTATCAGCCATTTCTAACATTTTTATAGGCCATTGAAAGGCAGTAAAATGGCCTGTATTTAGGATTTTTTCCAGTAAAAGCTTAAATTTTGCATCAGGCAAATGGTCAGGACCTGTACAATGCTGAAAAAAAAAATGCTTGGACGGAATATGGTACAATAGTGTACACATGTGACGACCACTCAAAAAAGCTGATACGGTGTGCTAATTTAACAATGAATTGAAAAAAAATATGCAAACACTGCCTCTTGTGATAGCTCATTGTGTTGTTATTAAACTGAGAAAGCTTTGTTAGAATAATTTTTTGCTTAAAGGGAGAAAAAAGGATATTGAAGTGCTATTCCACCGATCTCAAAATGTACAATACATCTTCTCACTTCAGGAAGCCTCTTGGCGCCAAAGACGGAATGCATGGATACGAGCGCTCCTGTGCCAATAAATAGAGGTTAGTCTAAACGGATTTTAAGGTAATTGCTTCATTGCTAGGGTGGTTATGAGCCTCTTCAGTCAAGCAGGGCTGCTAGATTACTTGTGTTTACCAGCATGTCACTGTCTGCTAATTTCCTGCTTGGTGCCCTTACACAGCATTGGGCAGTGCATTGATACCGACGTATTTGCTACCCGACTACTTGTGCCAGTCTAGTTAGAATGCAATAAATAAAATAATAATAATAATTGCAGATTCTCGTAAATATCAAACGAGTAAGTTGGTGGGAATGAGCTGCCCAGTATTGTGTAAGGATGATGAGCCGGCCGTTAGTAGACAGCGACATGCTACTAAATACACGTAATCTAGCAGCTCTGCTTGACCGAAGAGGCTCGTAACCACCCCAGTACTGAAGGAATCAACATAAAATCAGTTTGCGTTACCCTTATGGCACAGTAACGCTCGTGTTTAGTACTACAGGCTCAATATATAACAAGAGATCAAAGGACGAGAGAAAAGAAATAAAATGTTCATGCATCCGCTAGCACAAAAACTTGGAAAAGGACAGCAGAAGCACAATGAGATAAACAAAGTGGCGAGTGATCGCTTTTTCATTCTGCGTAACTTGTGCATTTATCCACTTCCAGTTTCATTTCACATGCTGCCATGGCTCAGTGGCTGCATTTTGACTGTGGTGCAATCCAAAAGCACCTGTCTGTTGTGATATACTAAAGAACCATAAGTGATTGCTTTCATAATTTCATAACCAATTTATTTTGCAGAAGCACCCAAATTAGTCAAAACGACCTAAAGCTGCACTTGGCAAGGTTGTAAATCAAGCCAAACAAACAGTTGGACCTTTTGTTGCTTGCCCAAAGGTGCATATATCTATCATATCTTCTGTCTTAGCTAGCTAACATAAATGCATGAAATGGTACTGTCAGAAAAATGAATTTTTCGCACTATCCTATCCTTAAACTTGTTCTCTGCAAGCTCCAAGTCTCTTCAAGTCAAAGGCAGGAACATGCACATTGGTATAGCAATGCATCATCAGAAATTGCTGTTTATTTAAAAAGGTAGTAAGCAGGATGACCTCTCATTGATAGGCTGCATTTTTCATATCAATTTTGGCTGTGAAAGCACACATTAGGGTTGATGCCTGAGGAAACTTGTCACTGTCTTCACTGTAATTATGCATTTATGTTTCTGGCTAGAAACGTCATTTATAGTCCTAATATAATGTGTGCTGTGTAGCATCCATGTCTGAACCTGTTCTTACTATTGCCAAAAAGCACTCGTCCTGTCTCCCTTTCTCATCCGTGTTTTCTTCGATGAATTCATAACAGTGAGCTTGCGTTCAAATCCTTTTAAGCCACTGATAACTTACACCATCACCAGACAGTAACTTTAATGTCATGAGCTTGTACAATTTCACTTGATGGAGGTCACTTTGGTGTTACATGACAAAAAAGTGTCACCTGATATTGAGGGCTATGGTGCTTATCAGAGTAGTATGCACTTGAGCTTTTCCTGTGCCTTTATGCTGTGTGTAGATATCATGAATGGATATGAAAGTGCCAGAAAAACCAAACTTGCCTCCGGTGGGAGCCGAACCCACAACCTCTTCACTACAAATTGCGTTACCGCGGCAACTGTTCCAACTTCTAGATTCTTGGGTATTTTGTTTATGTGTAACCGTGGGTGTGTTAGCCAGTTCTATTCATGCCAATCCATTGGATGTGGACCATCCTTTTGGCCAATGGTGACGCATATGTGAACTTTATGAGCAGGCAGCTGACCAATAAACTCTTGTATGCTATTTGAAGACATCAAACCTGCCTGATTCAAGACCCTCATTATGAAATTAAAGACAAAGGGAACTGAGGGGCCCAATTTTGTTATACACAATCATGTGAAACCAACAGATAATAAGCCAAATAAAGCATAAAGGAAGTTATCTGTATTTTTTTACTTAAGTGTAGAAATGATAAAGCAAAATGATAGTCGATGAAAAACAACTTGCTGCTGTAAGTCATGTCAGTAACTGCTGCAGGTTACCGCATTGTTTCTCTCCTTTAAACTTAGCTATTTGTTCCTAGATGTGTCACCCGCTGTGGTTGCTTAGTGGCTATGGTGTTGGGCTGCTAAGCATGAGGTCGCGGGATTGAATCCCGGCCACAGCGGCTGCATTTCAATAAAGACAAAATGGAAAAGCGCCAGTGTACTTAGATACAGATGCACGTTAAAAACCCCAGGTGGTCCAGATTATTCAGGAGTCCCCCACTACAGTGTGCCTCATAATCAGATCGTGGTTATGGCATGTAAAACAGCATAATTTAATTTTTGTTAGGTATGTCATTGCCAGCAAATTCTGAATCTTACTCTGCAAAAGATTATGGGCTATACAGCCTCCCACATGATATTTTTTTTTCATGTTCCCAGGTGGACATTAAGGCCGGTGTGAGTGTTGAACAAGGCACCCTAGAGAAGCTATGCTGAGCATGCGAAAGTGGCCTTGGCAAATTTGCCAGGGCTCTTTTGTGGAATGTATTCACCCCTGAGGAGCTACGGGACGAACCGCTCCTGGGTGAGAAGAGCAACGTGCACTTAAACCAGCCATTCAAGGAGGCCTTGGACCCTATTCGTATCCGAGCTGTGATTGGTATGTACGTCAGTCCTAGTGGTACAACTCCAAATTCCAGTCTTGGAACATTATTTTAAAAATTCGCATCTCCTCGTGCGTTACTTAGCAAGAGATATGCGCCAGCACAGCAATATTAGCTTTTAGTTTGACTGGTCAAGCTCGGCACCACCAGGTAGCTGGACTGTACAGAGCGATCAGGCCACTCACGGACGTCTAGGCTAAAAGCTCCTTATCACAGCAATAGTAGCATGGAGAGGATTTAGTGTACGCCTCCACCTATCCATCAAAATCTCCAAATCTTGCCTGTGGTTAACAGAAAACCAAACACGCTTGGCATTGCGACAGAATGCTCGCAACACATGCTGCTTCGACAGCTTGCTTGGGATCGACTGCCAGTCAGCTGGCGGAGAAGTTTGAGAGGCTTGGTGCGCTGGCTCAAGACAACTAAAAGGAGATGACAGGATGTCCCATCACGATGCAGAGCCAGTGAAGGCGGAGCTTAGCCTGGCGAATGAGTTGGAGAAAAAGCATGGCTATGGAGGTGGGTAACTTGTAATTGGCTAAAGTTCTCTTAAAGGGCCCCTGAAACAGTTCAGACAAATTTTGTAGACGCGTAGGATACAACTAAAGTTAATCATTCACACCACAATTTGTGTGAAGCCTTGCGTATTAAGAGAGCCACTGACGATTACAAGTTACCCTCCTCCGTAGCCATGCGTTTTCTCCTCAACTCGTTTGCCAAGTGATCAGGGCTAAGCTCCGCCTTCACTGGCTCTCCGTCAGGACGGCACGTCGTGCCGTCTACTTCCAGTTCTCTAGGACCGAGTGCGCGAAGCCTCTCCAACCTCTCCACCAGTTGCTTGGCAGTCGACCCCAAGCGAGAGCTATCGAAGCAGAGTGCATTCTGAGCAGTCTGTTGCAACGCCGAATGTGTCTGGCATTCCGGTAACCACAGCTGAGCGGACTGATTGGTCTGCACGGTCTAGCCACATGTTGGTGCAGAGCTTAACGAGCCAAACAACGAGCTAATATTGCTCTGTCTCGGCGTAAAACAATTTAAGCATTTACAAAAGCATGTTAACGATTACGCTCGTGCAAAATATTTACACCCGCAGCAAGGAAGAATACACTTTGTTACTGTTACTGTTTTTGGTCAAGCTCTCCCAGTTGAAAATGACAACAGAGGTTGTGTTCAGTACTACAGAAATTTCTGTTGTACAACAGGATTTTTCTGTAGTAACTACAGATTCCTGATGGAGCGACAGACTTTTCTGATGTACAACAGACATTTGTTGTTGCTACTACAGAAGTACAGTCTGTCGTATGTCTGTTGTTACAACAGAAAGCTGAAGCTCTACAACAGATTTTTGTAGTACTACAGAAATTTCTGTTGTACAACAGGATTTTTCTGTAGTAAGTACAGATTCCTGATGGAGCGACAGACTTTTCTAATGTACAACAGACATTTGTTGTTGCTACTACAGAAGTACAGTCTGTCGTATGTCTGTTGTTACAACAGAAAGCTGAAGCTCTACAACAGATTTTTGTAGTACTACAGAAAAAATTGTCATCACTACAGGCACCCTGTTGTCCCAACAGAAATGTTCCTGAAGTAACCCGAAAAACTTCTGTAGTGCTACAGAGAGCTGTTGAAATACTACAGAAACCTATTGTGGCAACAGGCCCCCAATTGTCACGACAGAAGTGTTCCTGAAGTAATGCGACCAACTTCTGTTGTACTACAGAAAAATGTTGTTGTACGACAGAAGCCTATCATTGCAACAGGCCCCCAGTTGTCATAACAGAAGTGTTCCTGAAGTAATGGACAAACTTCTGTTGTACTACAGAGAACTGTTCCACAACGGAAACCTATCGCCGCAACATGTACCCAATGATGACAACAGAAGTGCACTGAAATTGTGTGATGCGACAAGCTTCTGTAGTGCCCGGTTGAAAAAGACAAAAGGAATTCCTGTCGCAACTACAGAAATTCTGTTGTACGACAGAAGTTGTTGACATTTCTCAATTGGGAGACATTTCTGACATTACGACAGAAATTCTGATTTCGCAACTGAAGCATTCTGTCGCGACAACAAGAGTTCTGAAGTCGGAACAACAGATTTATATCCTGACAGCGACTCCGACGTTACGACACCAATTCTGACGTCGCAGCATTCGGTCGCGACGGCCAAGAGTTCCGAAGTCGCAGCAGAAGCGCTTTCCGTCGCGGCCCTTTAAAATTGTATGTTAGTTTCGCATCGGTGGTGTACACTGTACTTTTCTCTTGCGCGGTATTCAATCGCGCTTCTCTGAAGCCGGCAATGCTGATGGCACCGACACCGGTAATAAAGTCGACGTGGCGAATAGTTATAATTGTACCGTGACGACGCGGCACCAGCAACGCCCTACCGGTACCTTACCTACCGGCCTCCTCAAAATCGGCCGCTCATCAAAATCATACCACCCGCGGGAATGGTTGCGTATCCGTTTTTTTTTGGTAAGATGTGGCACACAGGCCTGTGGACTTACATGTGCTGTTACACTGACACATTAGGTAATTTCCCAGGAATATTTCACAAGCTTATGCGAAGCGGAAAAGAAGATTTGGGTTGTTCCACAAAGTTGCGTGAAAAGCTGTCTCGCTCGGCTCTCATTAATCTGGTACAGTGCTGCCGTGAGAAGCCAGTATGCTGTCAGAAAGAACTCTCATCCACGAATGTTCATGTAGCTATTTTGCATTGAACACACGAATTATATGCGCGCTCAAAAGTGTAAAGAACGAGAGACAACTGTCGAAACTAGCAGTAATAACCCTAAAAGTCAACGTTGTCTATTTCTGAATTTCTTATTTAATAAGGATATCGTACAACAAAATCGATGTTCTAGCACTGCAAGATGTACCTGTCGATTGTACGAACACTCTTGCTCTTCTAGAGATGCGGCACTTGACGCGGTGGAGTGATAGCGGATCTTGGCTCCCAAAATGCAAATGTAAACATCAGCGCATCGGCTCGTCGTACTGTTCACAAGGCCAAAACGTACACTCGGAAAGCATGTCAGGGGTGGTGCATTGGTAAGATGCCGGGCTCGGAATCGTGAGGTCGCATGTTCGAATCCTAGGCGAGGACGTTTGTTTTTTAAATTTTTTTTACTTTTATGTTTTTCTTTTTTGTACTAACAAATTTACATAACCTTACGGACGTCTCTGACAATTTTTAATTAAATATTGATCAAGAACTACACAACTTTCTACTACAGGACGTCACACTACAGACAACAGAACTACAGACAACAGAACTACAGGCAACAGAACTACAGGCAACAGAACTACAGGCAACAGAACTACAGAAACAACGTCCCAAAATACGACAGACTCTTAAAATTTCCTGTTGTGTTTTTCAACTGGGCTGTGCCATCAGGTGGCTGCGCCGTGCAGTTTGCGCTTCTGCTCATCCTGTGAAACGGCACAGTCAAACGGCCAGGCCCTGTCTCCTTGTGCTTGCATTTACACAAATACCGGACTCGCGAAACACTATTGTGGTTTTTAGTAATCCTCCGGTGTAAAGTGACGGCTGCAAACGTGCAAATCCTGGCGCTGATTCGATATCGACAGTCCGATGCACTGCAGCCACTTCGCTCGTCTGCTGCCTTGCAGAGGGACATGGTGTCGCAGCTTGACATCCAGTTACTACGTTTTCAGCCTTCAACGTAACAAAGGCGAATCGTGTTTCTTGCGAAAGGACTGAGACCGACAATGACTGCGGAGCTCTCGTAAAAATGGAGCACGTTGCAACACAAGCAGACGACACTTGCTGTGCGCCAGAAGTGTAGTGACAAATTTTTCTTGTGCATTCTCTTTCTGTTACTTTCTTTTTATGGAAACAAATTAACTAACATTCCAACTATTAAGAACAACATTGGTTCACCATAAAGTTAAAAAAATTATTGATGAAGCGCGCTGGGTGGCCAGTCGGATAGCTTGCCCTACCAGCATCATTAGGACAGTTTACATCAAATGGTTAGCTGCGGCTGAAAATTCAGCCGAGTGGTGTGCTGTGATCGGCAGCAATGTAAATTTTTGAAATCTTATAATAAATTATGTGCTTTAACCGGAGCACTTACATGTGTCAAATAATGATCAGAAGGACCTATCCTCTAATGGCTCAGTATGTTTGTACAGAATCATCAAAATCATTTCGGGGTCCCTCTAATGTAAGATGCTTTACACAGATTGTTGTGCGAATGTTTTACTGTAGCTCTGCCCCACGTGCCTACAAAATTTGTCCAGACCATTTCGGGAACACATAAGTGTGTCTTAGCAACAAGGCTGTATGTCAACGCTTATTAGCCTTCATAAGCTGTGATACTTTAGTGTTGCTATCATTGCTTCCACTTTTGGGTGAAGCTTCAACTGTTTTTGTCATTGAAATTCATTTTTTCTTATTGCCCGATAATTTGATAAGGTTTACGCACCCTTTTGGGTAAGAGAAATTTGCTGTGAGGATAAATGAATTTATAAAAGGTCAAATTTTCATTCAACGAAATTTTTATACAACGAAGTAAAGTGCTGGTTTTACTGGCTTCGTTATAGAGGATTACCTGTACGTGCAAATGAATTATATAAAATTCCAATGAATAGCTGCTAACACACTGACCTGTTCTTTATGCATGCTAAAGAGCTTGGTGCCAGTACTGAGATGTTTATCTTCATTCTGCCTCTGCTCTTTACAATATTGTGGTGCACACTTGATAACTGCAGACCGTGGCTCAAAGTACACAACGTAGCTAAATTACTCTGTGATGATGTTTTATGACTGACACTAGCAGTGTGGCCTGCACTTAAACATAGCATAAGGCTTCAATTTGTTATTATTTTATTAGACAGCTAGAAAATCCTGTATGCATCGGTAATCTTATGCTGTATTTCTTTTCCAGACTACACATGCTCCAAGTTTCCCTCTGCCAGCCTCTCCTACATAAAGAACATCATCTCCTCAGTACTGGCAATAGAAATGAAAGAGCCTGAAGCTCAATAAATTTGTGGGCTATTGTATAAAAGGAATGATTCACATACTTTTTGTTAATCACGAAGTTGTTTCTTTTCATGACACCACAGGGAAAGAGGCCTTGCAATGGAAAGCTAGAAAATGCACCTTGAAGATGTCCCGAGGCCAAGCCATGCCTCAATGGCGAATATCAACATTAGTTAATTTCATGTTGCATTGCACCTTACAATCCATAAATTTAATATTGCATTCCACTTTACAATCCATAAACTTAATGTTGCATTCCACTTGAAAATCCATAAACTTATTGTTGCATTCCACTTGAAAATCCATAAACTTATTGTTGCATTCCACTTTACAATCCATAAACTTAATGTTGTATTCCACATTACATTTCATGGAAATACAATTGTTCGTCCATGGGAATTCCATGGAAAGTCAAGGCAATAACTGGTAAATGAAATTACAATGGTTTCACGGTGGCCACTTTTCAATGCTGGTCAACAAATCTGCAATAGTGGGACAATGATATTTCAACAAAAATTTTGTTGATTGAGCAATAGGACGGCAATGGAATATCTACTAAAATTCAACACTAATTTTCATAAGGGTTGCTAGCCTAACTTTGGAAGGTGCCAGTGCAAGTTTCCTGCGAAGGTATCCCAGCTGTCTATATGCTTTTGTGCACGTCTGTTTAATGTGAACGTCCCATTTTAATGTGTTTGTGATGGTAAGACCCAAGTATTTAGCTGTGTCGGCTTCTGTTACATGTAATCCCATTACATATACGCAAATTTTAAGGGTACCTTTTTTCGAGTTAAATACATGGATGAAGTTTTTGCTACGTTAATTTCCATTCGCCATTCTTGACACCATCTGGCAATGTTGGTTAAGGAGGAATTAAGTCGTATCTGGTCGTTAATCGTCCGCACTGTGGTGTAGATGACGCAGTCATCTGCAAATAGCCCTACTGTTACATCAGGGTCAACTTGAGAATGAATGTCATTAACAAATATTAGAAAAAGAATCGGACCCAGCACAGAGCCTTGTGGAGCACCGGAGTAGACATCTAATTCTTCAGATTCAGTGTCATTTATTTTAACGTACTGCCTGCGGTTTGAGAGATAGGCGCTTATCCAGTGTACTATGTTAGTGTCAATCCCAATGTTCTTAAGTCTGTCAATTAATTTTGGATGGGGCATCCTGTCAAATGCTTTGGAAAAGTCTATGAATATTGCGTCAACTTGAAGTCTCGAGTTAATCACTGTAGCAAAGTTATGCGTTACTTCGAAGAGTTGAGTTACGGTAGAAAGGCCTTTGCGAAATCCGTGTTGTTTTAGGTAAAGTAGATTGTTATCTTCTAAGTAGGTGGTAATTGCTTTGCTAATAATGTGCTCCATTTTACAACAAGGACTAGTGAGTGAAATTGGCCTGTAAGTGTTTACCAGTAACTTATTACCCCCTTTGTGAATCGGAAGAACCTTGGCATGGAGCCAGTCCATCGGCAGGGTGGCTGTTTGAAGTGATGCTACGAAAATTGCATGCAAGAGAGGAGTTATCTGTTCTGCGTAACGCCGCAGAAAAGCATTTGAAAGATTGCCAGGACCTGGACATTTTTAACGTCAATCTGTAGCAATAAATTAAGTATTCCTTTTTCGGTTGACTACTTCATACATTGATAATGGAGGTTCCATCACAGTTTCACTTTCTGTAAGCGCAGGGGTACGCGTAAAAACGGACTGAAAGTATCTGTTAAATGTGTTGGCGACAGTGTGAGCTCCATCAGTTAAAATTCCATTTACATCGATTTGAGTCAGATGGTTCTCGGGCCTGGAAAGGTAGCGCCAAAACAAGGTTTGTAAAGTAACAAGGTTTGTCAATATTACAATCAAGACCATTGTCACCATTAACAATCAAGACAGAGGTGTTGAATAGCATCAGTGCTTATCAATTGCAATAATGGGAGGCTTTTCCAATCTGTTATAGTGCACGGAAAGAAAGAACACGCAAGGAAGTTAGTTCGGGTGTTATAAGATGCTAAACAATCAGCTTGACGGTGCCGTGTTCGACGCGCTGAAAGCGGTTTAGCATAAGCTTAAGGATGCAGATAGAAACTTACTTTAGGCAAGAAAATAAATTTCAGGCTTTATGTTTTTCTAGATAGTTGTAGAGTCTGAATATCATGTTGACTCATTAAACTAGTGGGAGAGTAACTTAGTCTATACCGGGTGTTCAAAATGAAGCTTTATGGTTTTCGTAAAATGAGGCACTAGGAGGCATGCGAACACCACCTGTGCAAATAAGTCATTTGGCCCAGGGGTCACAAAAATGAGATGACAATTATTGCTGTCGGAAACACAATTTATTAAAATTCAATTATTAGCTTTTTGTTGACTGGAATAAGTGGGTATGTTTGTATTGAAAAGTTAGAGGCAGTAGTGTTTCTACGCAGTATCAGTTGGCAGAATTCTCCATGCGTGTTTGTGCGCCGCAACATATGACTCGGAATTTTATATGTCATTCGCATGGTCATGCATGCAAGAGAGTGATGATAGGCGCAAAGCTCCTCTTTGATGTAAAGCGGTTGTTGCACGCGGCGTTTAGTCTTACAGCGGGGCGGATGCATTGACAAAGATGGTAGCTGCTCGCTTTCGCCTCTCGGCTGGCGAAATCAAGGGCCCTATAACGTAAAACTATTCCAATATGTTTCTATTCCAATCTCCTGATGTGAAATTGGCGTAAGCACCAACGCAAGCACCGGGCGGTCACCCGCAGGGTTGTCTGAACAGACCAATCAAACGCTCTCCTCGTTCATAGGAGGCCACTTTTGTTTGCTTGAAAAACGAATAACATTGCCTACACTGAGCAGCTTGTTGTATCTAATTGGCTGACAAGACGCGAGAACGCTGAAGTGGAGAGGAATTTGACGGGGCCGAGCCACTGCACTGAAAGTCGATAACCGGATAAAGAGGGTGGTGCCGGCGTCTACGATTGGCCGGCTTTCCCTTACTTACCTTGCGGTGGCTGGTCGAAAATCGCGCCGGCATGCAATGGACCCTCAGCAAAGAAGAGTTGGCAGAATGAGGGGGTAAACGTGCCGAAAGTGCTCGAAAACGTTACACGGCCACGCAGGAAGTTTTATTATACGCAAGTACACCCATGCTCTCCGGCAGGTGCGAGTAGCCAGCGTCTGAGCGATCGGCGGCAGCCATCTTTTATTCATTTCGGAATGGGGCAGCCTGCGGCTATTCCGAATAAAATTCAGTTTTGTTCGGCATATTAATGCATCTCTATCGCCTACACGCCACTTTGACGCGGTGAGTTCTTGCGGTTTTGTGACGTCGCGTGACAGCCAGGTGAAGTAGGTGCCGCCTATAAACTTTTTACCAATAGCCGAGTGCTAATAGCGAAAAAGGGGTTGAATCAGAAATGACTGTTTTTTCTTTTATCTGTCAAATCATGCATAATCAGTGTGTACACATCATATCAGTTGGGGAGGTATCGTAGTTTCCGTGACGTCGCGTCACAGACAGGTGTAGCTGGGGTGGTCGAAAAAACCTTTTGACCAATCGTGGAGGGCTGACGGCAGAATTGGAATAGAAAAGTTTGGAATAGTTCTACGTTATAGCGCCCCAAGATACAAGAGCCTGGTGTGCAGTGCAGCTGTTGCTCTTGATATCAATAAAACATACAATACTTCGAAATAAGCAGTCACTTCATTTGCGTAGCCCAGGCTAGGATCATGCCCACGCACTGCCCTTCAGCTTCTCCGTCGCGTCATTACCTGGGCGTGGCCGCTTCCGCCATCGTAGCAGGCTGCGTGGTTTCTTGTTACGACAGTGTTTCCGGGTTCACCAATTTTTAGTTCGCCAGCCGATACGGAAAGGCGGACAGTTATCATCTTTGCCAAAGCCTCCGCCCTGTTGTCAGGCTAAACACCGCACGCAACAACCGCGTCACATCAGGGAGGAGTATTGCTGGGTGCCGAAATACTGGTCTCGAACACGAATTGCCAACCCATAGAGCCTCTGTGCTACACTGACTCCGAGATCATCCTTCATCGTTATTCCCAGCCCCAGTAGTAATACAGGTGGCTTTTCACCCAGTGCAATCTGTGGAGCATGGCGGTCAATGTCGCCTTCAGTGGTCGGTCGAAACGCTGGATTATGCCGTTCTGCGGGTGGTAAGTCGTGGTGTTATGAAGGTGTGTGCTGAGCAGTCCCGCCAGGGCAGAAAAAGCGAGCTTTAGAATTGTCGGCCTCGGTCAGCAGTTATTCGTAAAGGGCAACCGCACCGCGAGACCCACGTAGCAACAAATGTTTCCGCACTGTTTCGGCCATAATGTCTTGTAGAGGCGTCGTCTCAGGCCACCTTGAGGACCGCTGGACACACTTGAGCAGGTACCCGAAACCTTGGCAAGGCGGAAGAGGCCCCTCAAATTTTAATGCACGTTATCCTAACGGTTCTCTGGTGGTCGAAACGGCTGGACCGCTGAATGCGTGTGCCAGGTCACTTTCAGAACTTGACAGGCTTGGCAGCTTCTTGCCCATTTTGGAAAATGTTTGTTCAGACGTGGCCAGACGAAGAGGTGTGTCATAAGCCTCTTTGTCGCTCTCATACAGGGATGGCTAAGCCTGTGCATCGAATTGAATCTGGCCTCCGAAATTCATGGTGCATGAATGGCTGAGGAGCTGCCTGCGATGTGTCACACGTTACCAATGTAGTTGGGTAAGGAAGCAGCCACCTCTGCAAGCTGGAGTGACGAGCCTTTTTCCCCAATTGGCGCAGCTCGGGGCCGTGTAGCTAGGTAGAAGCTAGAGCTTGGAAATTCATAGGGCCAGTAGGCATAGCGCCGATCTGATATAATGCGTCAGCTGCCTGATTTTCGGGTCCAGAGATGTGGCTGATGTTCCTAGGAAATTCGGAGATAAAGGAACGTTTCCCACTCTCTTGTTCTAAATACAAGGAAGTGTTGTCCTTGAAAACGAAAGTTAATGGCTTGGGGTTGGTGAGAATGTAAAAGCTTCACTCTTACAGAAACGGAAATGCTTGACTGCGCAATAGATAGCCAACATATCCCTCCCGAAAGTGCTATAGCGAAACTATGTTGGCTTGAGTCGCTTTGAGAAGAAGCCCAGTGGCATCCAATCTTTGTCATCGTGCTCCTTCAGTACTTCACCTACTGTCGTGGTGAACGCGTCTACCATAAAGCGACTCGAGAGGTCAGGTAACAGACGAATCAGCAAAATGCTGTCGCCAACCGCGTTTTGGCTGCCTGGAAGGAATGTTAGTGCTCTAAGTACCAATGGAATGTAGGCGACTTTTTGGAGTGGCAACGCAGCAAGTCGGCAAGTGGCATAAGAACTTGCGCAACCGATGGTATGAAGCACCCCCATTCCGAAGAAGGTTGGAGAAGGGATGGTTTCGATTTCCCGCACCTAATAATTCCAATGGCTTAGTGCCATGGGGTGAAATGCGATAGCCTAAAAACTCCAGGGCTTATACTCCTAAAATGCTTTACGGAGGTTTGAGTACCAGGCCGTGTTATTTCAGTCACTGAAATAGAAGGCGAAAGTGATTTGTGTGCTCTTCGTCGGAACTGAATGCAACGAGAATGTCGTCTAGGTAGCTGAAAATTAGGGCGTCCACGTGTAACTTCGTTCATGAGCCTTTGAAGAATTTGCGCTGCCTTCTACAAAGCGTAAGGCATGCGGACAAACTGAAATATGCCAAATGGAACAGTGATTACTGTGTTCGGAGTGCCGCTGTGTTCGACAGGAATTTGGTGGTACGCACTGAACAAATCGTCATTGCTGTATATTGTGGTTCCTGCGAGACGGGCGCCAAAGTCATGTATGTGTGGAAGGGGATAATGATCCGGAGTAGTGATGGCATTAAAATCTCGGTAACCACAACAAGGATGACAGTCGCCACTGTCCTGCTTTGGAACCACATGGAGAGAAGAAGACCAACTAGTGAAGGAAGGACGAGTAACGCCGAACTGAAGCATGTGTTAGACCTCACGGCGGGTGACTTCCAACCTCCGCCCAGCGGCGATCCATGGCTAGAATTTCACAGGTGTGCAGGTGCTGGTGATATGATGCGTCACCTTGTGTTTTATGGATAACGCATTGTTTGTGGGTTTCATAAGTTGCAGGTACTCAGCAAATATCTTGTACTTTGAAACCCGCCGAAACCTTCTCATGCCAAATGAGGTGAGCATTGACTGCTGCCCAAGTACTTCGAGGGATGTGACGTTATATTTTAGGCGCGGATCGCGAACACTCACATCAAGGGGCAAATGGCTGGGAAAGTCCACTTCCAGCATGCAAAGCTGACGTCGACGATTACAAACACTTATCTGTGCAAGCGCAGGAGTCCGCTGTCTAATGTTATTGACCGCAGCTCATACGACGCGATCCCAGTGTTGTTACTGCGTGAAGCGTGGGTGTGGACTTGCCGTGCTGGCGATCCACGGCCATGGCGCGAGCGACAGAGCTCGGCTCTGGTGTGAACGAGGATGTAGGTACCGGTGAGGCAGTTGACCATGAAGACTTAGCCGCTTGCGTGAAGGCCAATGTCACATGCCGCTGTTAGGTACTCGCCGGTACGTTTCCTGTCCACGAACCAGGCTGGATGCAGCGACTTGCTTGTTTGCGAAAGCGACGGTGGTGCCAGCACAAATAACGCCGCGGGTCTTTAAGTGCACTGCGAGACTGTGAATACGAATGGAGGCGCCTAATTCAGTCGCCAGTATTGCCCCTCATCATCAGCTTCTCCAGTGCACTGGTAAGGCGGTAGAACAATTTTCCGGGCGCGTGAGACGGTCTTCTTTCGCAGCGACTCTTGCAGCGGCGGTGGATAATTATTCCGCAGAGGAGCATTCGTATATCCGTTCAGCGACTGCAGCTAGACAATCGAGACTCCTCTCCTCGGAACCCGCCAGTACCATGCAGTGGGAAGCGTTGCAAAAACAGCTCGCGCCAAATTGGAAGCTGGCTATCGTCTGCGGAGTTCTCACCTGGAAATTGATGCAACATATGCAGGAGTTGCGGCGCTTGTTGATCACCCAATTAGTCGAAGAGGAGCTGTTGACATCTACTCGGTTGCGATGGCTCGAGGCACTGCAGGACCCTGCGTTTTAGGTCGTCTTATGCTGTTGCCGAAGGCGTATCTGCTGGCAAGTCGTCTATGATATCGGCGATATCGGACGGTAGCGCGGCGGCGACATTCAGGTAGGTACCTTGCTGTCTGTTAGGTGATGCGCCGGAGTTTGAAACGGCCCTCTACTTCTGTAAACTAAACTCGGGGATTCTTTGACTGCGAAGCTGAAGCTCTGTGGCGATGACATGAGTGGTAATCGTGCCCTCATCTTTGTCAGTAGTAGTAGGGGAAGCGTCGTCCATGTCTAGCGTTCGATAAAAAAAAAGGTTACCACTTATTTGAAGGTCGCTTTACTAGTGCCAAGGAATACACGTTTTAACAACTTGAGAAGAGAGAGTCAGATTAATTTATTCGACTGGCTGTGGTGGCACCCTGTCGGGCGAGCAGGGGGCCGTGACACCCACGGCGAAGCACGGTGAGGGGAGCAAGGGGCAATGACCATGGTGGCGAGGCAAACTGGATTTTCGATGAGCGGTGACAACGATGTAACAGAAGGTTGTTACATAGTCTGTAACCTATGATTTACGAAAAGATATTTGACTCCAACAAAACATACGATATCACTGGGTACTTTCTTACTCTAAAACAAACTGAAATAGAAAAATTCTCTGTCCTTTTACCGTAGCAAGTGAATACGCGGGTTGCTATGTATATTTGTATCAGACGTAGTGGCCGCTTCTTTACGTTTTTGTGGTTATTGAGCTATACAAACAACTACTACGCATTGTCTCGAAAATTAACGGCTTTTTTGGGTACGGAGAATCAGACTTAATCATTACTGTGTCTCTGGCACATTCATTATAACTCGTTGCACATGTTATCGAATGACAATACTGCGAAAAATACTGTTGGAAGCATCGACCTAGAAATGGGAATAGTACCATAAAATGTTCATCCATACCGTAGAGCTAATTGTCCTGTTAGAATATAGCCGAGGGCATTGGGCCGGGCTGCTATTTCAGAAGCCTAACTCTTAAGTCTTCAGTGAGGTAGCTGCTGACTATAGCGAGCCTAGAAGAGTCATCCCATCGGATGGAAGCGCTCTTTCGTAGGCTTTTATCCAGTCCTCACCGTGTTCACAGCATCATCCAGCGAATATGTGCAGATGTCACTGGCCACTTTCAATGGTCCAAGTTGAGCGGCGCCGTCGCTGCTGCAACGGTCCGGATAGTAGCACAAGTTTTCTCTTCTTGCAACTTCGTGGCGATGAGGTTGCACAAGCAGTTACCCGAACTGGGCTCCATAGAAGCAATATCTGAGGAGATGGAGGCCAAGCATGATATGCAATACTTATTAAAGGCGATTGTTAAATTTGCACTGTTTGATGGTCCTGCACAAGCAGCATCCAACGAGGGAATTAACGAATATGACTAACGAGTGGTATGAACAGCTGCGGAAGATGAATTTTATATAAGTGTTTCTTTATATACATCATTGTCTCGGCTATGCTTTGCTGAGAAATTGCTATGTGGTGGCACTGCAAAGAAATGTGCATAATGTGAAATTATTGCACGTGGAAAATTCGAATGCAGACGCAGGTCTACCACGGCACACGAAGGCCTAATCCATCTGCCTAATTATATCATTCCTTAGCCCGAGGAATGCCAATAGCTTGGTTCCTTTTCTTTTATAGCGTTTTGTTTGGAGACGTATTGCTTGTAACATATACCGTGCTGCAGAAAAGTAAGGCCTATGTTTAGGGGTATCAGTAAATCAGAGTTTTTGAAACTTTTAAGAGAAAGTACACAAAATTACCTAGAGAACTACAAATAAAGGGAATACTTTTCGTGTTTTCCAAAATAAAACTAAATGTACAATTTATATGGCACCATTCCTTCTTTCTAAATTCTCTCTTTTTTTATCACATAAGAAAAAGATTTCCACAGATTTGGTGAAATGAATATTCGCCATAATGATGCAGACGCTTTACGGAAAAGCCATAAATTTTTAAAATTTATATATGCGCTTTGTTGGGTCCGTGCGCGGATTTTTAGCGTATATGTTGCGTATATGCGCCTATTTTGTACATAGCACTTCTTTCGGCTCTCTGCGGCAAGTATGCGACCAATTTGTTACTTTTCTGCTTTCTAAATGGTATTGCCGTCAGTATGGCGGTTATAGAGAGCAACCAGAACCTTCTTCATAATTTAAAGCTGTGCTCGGTTGGCGTCTGCGTTAGAAGCTAGTTGTCAGGCGCCTTAATCTTACGCCGGAGCTTTCCCATGTGTTGCACAATAGTCATGCTTTGTTGTACAGCAACTTAGAGGCTGCTACATATACAATAAAGACTATTTCAAATAAACGTTGTTCAAGATAGTTTACGCTGCAGCAAACCTACAACAGAAAGCCTGTTGGAAATAGACTACATGATTTTGTGTAAATAATATCTCCAATATTAAATCACATTAAGTTCAGATGCGCTGTTGAAGTACAATTGAATAAAATGAAACCACCGCTGCAAACATTAAAACTGCACTTGATGTAATACAAACACAATATTGAAAACAGCACCCTTTCATGAACAGTACCGATGTTCGCTGCTTCGTTAACGCAACCTTGACATCAGAAGAAAGAACGCAACAGTGATAGAATTTTGCAGACATTCACCCATGCCGTGATTTATATGTCGAATGTGCGAGTCGCCTAAAGAGCAAATATGACGTTGCTTGGTTGTTGAAACGCTAGGAATACGGGGGCTGCGGTTCACGATGCCTCATGAGGAAGGTTCATTTTTCAAGAACGCCCTATTTTGCAGAAAATTTGCAAAGCATATCCAAAAGTTAGCGCGCAGTCTTACTGTTACTAGAGGGTGCATGGCGTTGCTGGTAGCAGCGTTTAGATCATCATGTTTTATAGCTATTCAGACAGCTAACGATCAAATTTATCGATATTTTGAGCTCGGTAAAAAAAGAGGCAAAATTGGCATTCAGATGTCGATTCTCTTTAAAACGCACGAAACTATTTTCGCTGTGTGTTAATTTGGCCAGCACTTGAAAATCTTTTATACATTCACAAGGGCCATTTTCTTTCTAAAACCATAGAGGAGGGACAGAAGTGAACGCAGTTACATAAGTAAAGCGTGGTTCAAATTAGTTGCAAGAAACACGTAAGCGTGAAATTGAGGTTAAACATAGATGCGGAGTAAAGAGCATACGCAATTGGGATTAAAACTGGCTGGACGCAGGAGCTATACACAGGACTAATAGGCAACTGCACACGAGAAGAAATAAGCGCACGCACAACGCGAACCATAGAGGAGAGGAAGTGCATAGATCGCCTACTTTTCAAATTGCAGAAAGCAATGCAGTAGCAATAAAGCACGCAAGCAATTCTTTGCAGCAAAAAATAATCACTGCGCTCTAAAAAACTTTCTCATTGCCGACGTGGGGTTCAGTTTGTCAGTGCGAGAAGGACTTTATCAACCTGGAATTTCACATGAAACGATGCACCTTTTTTTTTGCTCTGTTATTCCTCAAAATTACAAATGGTGCAACTTAAAATGGAGCAGAAAGCAACGTTTTCCGTTCTATAACAATTAGAATGTTTTGTGCGTAAGTGCTATTTTCCCAAAGTAGTCCGAGTGCTTTCCACAGACCGAACAAAGAAAGTGACTTACTCTTACCTTCAACCCGACATTTTTCGGTGCTTCGTGCCTTTTCCTTCATTAGAATTTCTTTTTTCGTGCGGACGAAATACTTGTAGAGAGGACAGTGATGAACATAACAGAAAGATTTGACAAATAAATGTTAGTATACAAGAAATATACAGTGATCGAAGAAAGTAAACTGTCTCCATGTGTAACTTCCTATATTTCGAATTTCAGAAAATCCAGGGGTAGATAAGACTGCGAGATAGCTTACGTTCTACAGCCGAATATGCAGTACTGTCTTATTTGTTATGACCTTTGTATTGCGCTCAAAATAAACTACCCGAGCATTTCACTGCGACAAAAATTATAGCCTCCTACTGAATAGGTTATAAATGCTGAGCATCTCTCAATATGAATTTGCGAACTAGCGTGTCCACCACTTTGGTGTTAACATTTTTCCGTTAGCCTCTATTTATTCTACATTTTCTTGTGGAACAAGAATTTTAATAGCCAAGCAATTTTTTGCCGGAATTTGTTCGAAGCTATTTCATTGTAAGAAAAATGAAAGAAGAATATCTCCGTGCTCTTTGCACCAACACCTACAACTTTATGGTGATGAAACGCACCGTAAAAGTAAAGATAAATTAACCTTTCGACGATCACACGTTGTGTCACGTCAGCGTCAACCCGCTAAGATTGCCATGCTTCCATACTTTGTACATAACACTGAACTATGGTTTAGCGTTATCCAGGCCACCTCGTTCTTAGCAGGGCGAGCCAATAGCCACTAGGCCACAACGGCGGCTGCTGTGACATTTACGCACATTTCTGGCTTCCATTTTTACTTTCCATTTTATTAGGACAAATTTTGGTATTGCTTCTTTTTAATGACCCCATTTATGTAGATGTGAGTGTGTGAATGTATACTCTTCATGTGTTACTATGTGAATGATTTTACTCATATTATTGTGCTCATAATGTGCATGTGTAATGTGTTAGGCTGTAATTGTGCTTTCTTTTGTTGTTTCATATTGCTCTATGTTTGCGCGGGCTATAATATAAAGCCAAGAGAGAAATCAAACACGTATTGGTAAGTATAAAATTTGGCTGCATTATCGGTTATGAATTGTCAAAAATAGTCTTTTAAAATGAAACAACTGCATTAATAATGCATATAATATGACGACAATATGGCGAAAATATGGCGACAAGGAGTTACCACTCCTTGCGACGCCACGCGTCGCAAGGAGTGGTAACTCAGGCGCCGTTTCGGTATTGCGGACTGTAGACGCGAGCTTTTCGGCTTAATGAGCCATTCGGTGGTCTCGCATCGCTATACCACGAAATGCGCAGACTGAGTTGGTAAGGCAATGCGCAATAATGATCTCATTGTCTGGGGAATATAGACGATAATGCACTGTGTGTGAGTACAGGGATTCATTCACGGCACACAACGACTATCTTAGTGCAAAAAAGCGACTGCGAATTTTCGTACAGGGGAATTAATGCTTTGTACTAGTTATGAGGACTAGATTTAAAATCAGACTGATATCTGGTTACTGATTAAATAAGTTTCACGTTTCACTTAACAAATTGTTTCTGTAAAAATACAGATGCCCTGCTTCCGTGACACCCTCTACTTAGTAGGGGCATCCATGACTGTATTTGATGCAAATAAGGTGAGGTGTGTGAAGACAGCACTTGACCGTATTTCCGGGAAAGGATGTATCCGCTACGTGGATTTCCAAAAAGAAACGGAAGGTACTTCAGCTTCACAGGTATGGTAAACGGCAACTTCCATGAGTATTTTCTTCGTAATGCTCGGAATTCCAGGCTTCGAGCACACTATTTGCTTAGAGGCACAAGGTGTCGATGATATAAAACAATTTACGCCTCTTGATAGGTGTGGCAGCATCTGACACACAGCCGTGCTGCGACACATTGTGCGATCTGATTAGAGCACTTACTGTTCTTCATGTGTGAATCGCTTTTCCGCGTATAGTATAAAAGTTTACCCTATACATTGTTATCCATCAACCTCCTTCAATTTACCAATCGGCCATATGCTTAAAAACAGCGATTGTGCAAGGATTACTCAGTATGCTTTGTAAAATCTGCTAAGAACGTTTTATATCACAAGCAACCTAACCGATGCTTGTTTCGTTCGCGGTTATTGTTGGGTCATATAATGGGGTGTCATTTGTCAGAAGATGTAAACGAAAATATGTGAGTGACTCCAATCCTAAATTTCCATACTTATCATTTCGCTACAGGTAGTTTGCAATAATTAACAGCATATTGTCACTAGCCTTCAGAATACTCTTGGGGTTTTAATAAACCGCAGAAGAGCGGGCTCGTGGAAAGCGCGTCCGTCGGGGTTGTCTGTCGAGCAGGGAAGGCGCGCGATCTTTGTTCTTTTGGGCTCGACCCACTTTTGCTCTCGACCCACTACTTTCATGTGGCATTATCCATCCTTCTGAACAAAACCCTCGTCTCGATGTTGCGAAATAGGCGTAAGCAATAAAAAGAAAACTAGATAACGGAAAAAATAACCCAACGCAGACAAAGCGAAAGTACAAAAAAAAAAGAAACGTGCTGCTGGCACAGTCAATAAACAGAGAGGGAGACTCACGGAGATAAATGAAAAGAGAAACAAAGAAGGCGGAATGAGAGAAAAAAATTGTGAACCCGCAGTCTACGGCTTCATGCGCACTACATGAACTATGTCCGAGCTCGGTTGTCATTGTGTCCGGGTCCATCTCTGCGATGTTTTGTGTGAGACCACTTCGTAGTTAACGTCACTGACGTGGCGTTCTACTTCATACGCACCACAATACCGCCTCAGTAACTTTTCACAGAGGTCACGGCGGCGAACAGGGGTCCACACCCAAACTTGGTCTCCGGGGTTGTCGGACACGTCCCTGTGGCTGTTGTTGCAGCATCGTGCGCCCTTCTGCTGCTGCTGTCCGATGTGCAGCCGCGCGAGCTGCCGATATTCCTCGGCAAGCTCAGCTAATTCATCAGCTTCAGTGGCCAAGTGGTCGCCGTCTTGGCACGGTAGTATAACATATAGCATCGTCTGGACTTCGCGACCGTAGAAAAGGTGAAATGATGTGAATCGCGTCGTCTCTTGCACGGTGGTGTTATACACAAATGCCACGTAAGGCAAGATCCGATCCCATGTTTTGTGTAGGCAGCCGATGTACATGGAAATCGTGTCTGTCCTCCCCTTATTCAGTCGCTCGCTAAGTCCATTGGTCTGAGGATTATACGCGGTCGTTCTTCGATGCCTGGTGTTGCTTAATTCAAAAACTTCATGCATAAGGAGGGCAGTGAATGCTGTCCCTCTGTCTGTTATGAAAATGGAGAAACACCGTGGCACTGTACAATGTGGCGCATGAAAAAATGCGCTACATCTGAAGCCGTGGCTACTGGTATCGCCTGCGTCTCAGCATAACGTGTTAAATAATTAGTAAGTATCAGAAAGAGGAAACGGTCCGAGAATGTCCATGCCGACTTGGTCGAAAGGCGTGTGAGGTGTTTCGATTTGCTGAAGGACGCTCGCGGTTTAATGGAAGGTGTGTTTCGGTGCTGGCATTCACGATAGCCTTTAACGTGCTGTTTGACGTTTGCCGAATGCCCGGGCCAATAGTACATCGCGCTTACTCTAGCGAGTATTCATGAGAAGCCTAAATGTCCACATGTGGGTTCGCCATGGCATGCGAAGAAGACGTCATCTCGCATGTCTCTTGGGACAACCAGGAGGTAAGCACGGCTGTTCCAACGGTCATTCTACTTATACAGCACGTTGTGTCGTAGAAAGAAGGACGTGAACGAGTGGGACAGATGGCGCGGTATGGCTGTGCCGCGGCCCTTTAAATGGTCGATGGTCGGTCGAATGTCAGCGTCGTCACGCTGCCGTCTCATCAAGTCCGACAATCTAATGGCGCCCCGGAAGCCGCCATCGTCCTCTATTTCATGATTGACAGGATCAATGGGCGCGCTGGACAGTGTATCAGCGTCTTTGTGCTTACGGCCCAACTTATTAACCATGGTGACGTGAAATTCCTTTAGCCTGAAGCTCTACCGGGCCAGTCGGCCTAAGGGTTGCGCATGGTTGCCGACCAACAGACGGCATGGTGGTCCCTCCTTAGTTTGAAAGGACGACCATAGAGGTAGGAGCGAAACTTGATCATCGCCCACATGACTGCGAGGCACTCTTTCCCCGTAGTCGAGTAATTCACCTCGCCGCGGGGCAGTGAGCGGCTGCCATAGGCTATAACCGTTTCCACTCAATTTTAAAGCGTTTTTGTTCAGACCCAAAGTCCAATTATTCACGCGCTGCGAGGTGTTCTTATTTACACAGACAACATTCTTGTATGGAGCACAATTGGAGGAGAGCAAAACCGAAGGCTTCAAGCTGTTCCTAAGGCGGCCGAAAGAGTAGGGCTCACGCTCTGTGCTATATAGCGTTAGGCAAGGGGAGCAACAGCACAGATTTCGGGAGACATCCTCAATCCCAAAGGAATACAATCTAGCACAAAGCTTCCCCCGACGATTAGTGAATGGACCGCCACCAAAATCAGTAGCTCATATTCAGGGAACCCTTACAGTGCTCAACTGCTCCTCTAAAGTACGTGCAAAGCTTGTCTGAAAGAAACCGGCTTTTGCGAGACCTGATCAATTTCGAACCGCCTTCTAAAGATTTGTCAACCACACCAGTGAACTCAAGAGTGCAACTGAGGTCTGCACTACTGCAACAGGGCTAGCTGTCTTCAATACAAGTAATTAAACGAAAATAACAAGCGATGGCACGAAAAATGGCGGCGCGATAGTGTTGGAACTTTACATCAATATTTGTTGGCGAATAGGAGTATACATTGAGAAGATGTAAGCACTCACCAATTCTTTCGG
This sequence comes from Dermacentor albipictus, assembly GCF_038994185.2. Taxonomy (NCBI): domain Eukaryota; kingdom Metazoa; phylum Arthropoda; class Arachnida; order Ixodida; family Ixodidae; genus Dermacentor; species Dermacentor albipictus. Next base: position 72,957,658 of record NC_091830.1, read on the forward strand.
ATACGAAACGTTTAATGACTAAGCCTATGGGCAGAAATGCATCGTATATTATGATCATATCCTAGACATTTTGGCTAGCGTCCATATAAATGGCTTACATGCTACCTGGCATACAAATTTTGTTCCTCAGGCTCATGAACTGCAAATATTCATTTCTATTTATTCTCGGAAAGAAGTTTAGCTTAGCAGACATGTTATGATGATCATTCTTGGTACCAAAGATGAAAACTGTGCGACAATGAGGGGCCTCGAAAGTCACGTCTTTGGGTTTTATGGTCACTTCATGGCCTCCATTAGTGTAGTAATCGGCTCGTAACGACGATTTGAAAGCGCTCATTACGAGGCTGACCAGAGGAGGTAACGTGTAATGTGGACTACAACACTTTGCTTCCGAACTGGCAAAGATTAATGGGGTCTTGCTGAAGGGAACCAAAATGGTGATAGCAAGCAGCATGTAGCACACGCGAACACGTTTATTCTTATTTACAGACCACATTGCTAGTTTTTACATATTTCCCTTTTTATGTAACCAAGTTGTACCCAGATTTGATTCTATTATCTTAGTGTTTCCACAAGTTCTGCTTTATGAATTGTGGTATAAAAAGAGCTTGTGTATTTACAGTGACTCAAATACTGCTTCTTATAGTGCCCGTTGTTGAGTTTCTCATCATATTGGCAGCGTGTTTTCTTGTTACACGTCGGATACTAGCTACCTTGGCCTTTACAGGTGCGGCTGGCAGCGTACACTGCAAATAAATATAATGATGAATTTAACAATTTACGCTTATTACCATATCTACAATCCTTCAAACCTAGTATATGAACTCCTCTTTGCCAATATTCTTTTCAGGGAAGCCAGCAGCAGCAAAGGTCGCACTGGTACGTAAACCTAAAGAACATGAAATTTAGAGTGAATACGGTGTAGAATGTTGCACAAAGAGAACAAAAATTTAGTTTGCTTTGATGACTCCTTGAAACATGTGTACCAGCGCCATATGTATATGTGAGCTGATCCGTGGCTTAAACGTCGGTATTGTATAAAATAATAGATACATTTGCATGATTTAGCTAACTTGAGGAATACAACACACTATTCGGCATACATTTTACACCCATACCAAGTCAAATAGTGCAATAGGATGTCCTATTTAAACTATGGCTCTTAATTAGACCCGAGAAGCAAATTTCTGAGAAGTTCGAGCATCGAGGAAATAATCAATGTTAAAGAAATGTGCACCTCGGTAGAAAAATGACAAATTGCCACTTATTAATATAGATCAGCAAAGAATTCCAACCTAAGTATCCGTACGAAATTGGTCCCAATACTGTCTGCATAAAGACCGCGAAAAATTAGGAGCGGGCGTAGCAGTAGCACCCTCATTTTCTTCATTCGAAAGCACCCATTAACCCTCTAATAAGAGTCGCAAAGGTCCATCACAAGGCAGGACGTTATGCGGGCATTATTGTGTAACCGAGTTTTTTCGGTATGTCAGAGTGGAGATCGCCGAAAAAAGGGAAGAAAGAATAAATACAACATATATTGATAAATTTCACAGAATTTCGCTAAATCTTGCAAATAAAGATCCACTGAAAGGATGGCCTTATGGAAAATGTGGTTTTTAAGTGGGTTCATCAATAATGACAAGGCCGCAGAGACCTCAAGGAGGACGTAAGACGAGGGCAGCTCTGTGGCTTTTGGTGAGTTGAATAAATTATTTGTGAGCGTTATCTCGTGCTCAGTGAGTGAAGAATCGCTGGTAAATAGATAGCAGAAGCGCGTGACAGGAGGAATTCGTCCGTTTAAAGGATTTTGAGAGATATTTAAACAAAGACAGCTTGCGCCAAGATAGCGCCGAAAGTGCAAGCTCCTCTGCTATAGTTGCGACGAAAAGAATGATTATTGGTTGGATTACTTCAAGCGACAACGATGTATTCTTTCGAATCGTCGGCTGCGGCGGTTTGGACTACCAGCTTGGATTTACGGATGCCACATAGAGCCGATGTCGCTGAGCAAGGATTGCAAAAGCTAAGAATAACCTACGCTAAAGAACAATTTAGAAGAATGAAGCAAGAAATGAGCCTGTCGATGAAGCACGCAATGTGATTATCCATCTGAGCCTACAAACCCGATTTGAATGTGCTGTTGTGTATTCATCCCCCTCCCCCACCCCTTAAGACATGAATGTGTTAAAAAAAACAAAAGAACTGGTCGTGCATTCAATTTCGAACAGGGCTTTTTTGGCACAGCTGCCTTATTCTCTACACATGAAATCATTATTTCCTACGGCAGATTGATGAAGCCGAGTTGAGTGTTGCAGGAACAAATAAACCAGCTAATAAGCCCGTTTTATTGGCACGCCCATGCAGACACATACAGAAAGCGCCATGAGTTGCTCTAATCCTAAACGGGCAACTCAGGGAACGTTCAATCTTCACATGATATACCAAAACTGAACTCAAGATGAACATCTCACCAATATAGATGACTAATCTGGACGAACATCATTTTGATCTCACACGTTTTGAAGCCTCTTTTCTTAGGACCTGGTTAAGTTCTAGAGACATTTTCGTGTCGTGCAATTGTTTCAGTCCGTGTGACGCACCCGAATAAATGGAACAATATTTTATAAGCTGTAGAGATGCCATTTTTTGTTACGACAAGCTTCGACGAACAAATTTGTTGATCAACTTCTTGATCCCGTACCGCATCAAATGCGAAGTAGTGGCGACGATGTGACAGATATGTTCAAACTCATTAGAAACCATATCCTGTGGAAGACTTCCATGTCGGATTGAAATGCCGGACTTGTAGCTTCGTGAGCAACTAAATTCATTCATTTTGGCGTCCCAACGGAACAATAAACAACTGAGGTGCTACTCGAAATTCAACAGTCAACTGCGGACCCATTTGATGAGGTTGCGGGAGAGAAATGAAATACTGAAACTTCTCGTTTCATATATTTGTTAAAAATGAATTTCTAATTCGAACACAATTATTTTCAGGAACTATACCATTTCCTTAGAGCTTATAACCCTGAACTGGGGCTGGCCACACATTCAGATTATAAGTCTTGGTGAGATACAGTAATTATTTCTTGGAAATGCATATAACGGTAATATAAAGCGAACAGCCAATAACGCCAGTACGCAATATGAGAAAACTTGCTGCTTTATTTTAATTCGTCATAATGTAAAGCGAAATGATAGAGGTTGAAGAAAAGTTACTGCGGAGATTCATGGTTCGGCGGCAAGTGGTTCTTGTCTAAATTTTCTTTTCTATTCCCGTTTTATTGCTACAATTTGGTTAATACAAGTAATTTTGGGAGTGCATATTCTGGCTGCGGTATCCGTTGGTTTCATAGTGCACTGACTTACAAAATTCTAGTCCCTTATTCCTCGTCTTCGCGTTCATTTATGTATATATATATATATATATATATATATATATATATATATATATATATAAGGACAGCGACACAATGCAAGTGTCCAAATATCTGGTTTTCTGCACGAACCTGCACGCAGCAGCTCAAAGAGCACTCAGTAGAATAATAACGTTGGGAACGCTTGTCCACTTTCGGAAATGTGATCTGCGGATCAAACGCGCCTGCTTTTTATACATGGCTCAATGAGCATTCAAATGTAATCGTTAGTGCTCCCGTAAGTTCTAGAATGTGCATTGGCATTTCCGTCTCGCACATAATTTTGATTGCAAGAGGCTCGGTGACAACACAGGCAACAGACAGAACAATCAATAACGGCCAATACAGAAAGGCGCGTTTTGCGGAGGGCAAAAAACCTTTAACATTTGTCAGCCGGTGAAGTGCGGTAACCGAGAAAGATGAACTACTCCTCTTTTAAACGTATGCAATTTCGCAGTATTGCAGTACTGAACCTTACAGATATTGCTTGCTGTCATAGCGGTTTTCTATTACGAGATGTGCAAACTGCACAAGTGAACGAAATTGATTCCCAGCAATAGTTTGGTGTTCCAAACTGGCGATGTCTGCAATGACACTATACGGAATGTGTACGTAATTAAATAACCCCGTCACAAGTCTCGGCGACTAGGCCTCTGCTTATAATTTGAATTTTCTTTTTTTTTGCGCCGGTTTAACCGGCAAAGTTCGCCGACTTTTTCCGATGTGGTGGCATTTTATAAAGGACAGGCAACAATTGTCTTGTCTCGTTTGTTTTTATAGTTTAAACCAACGCACTATTAAGGGAGCTTGACTAATAACAGGTAATACCGTTCGTGAACTTCGAAATTCATAAACTGCGCGAATGCAGGGTCTCTGTGCCGGTCCCCTATTTATACTTCTCATTTACATTAATTTAGAAATACTTCTCCTATAGCGGCGATTTTCCAGTCATCCCTACTGAAAGTGGGGAACATGTGTGCTCATAGGAAAAGCTATATGAAATCACTCTTTCAAATCAATGTTTATTTTCCAGTAAAAGAAACAGAAACTGGATGGTCATTTCGGGCTAAAAGCTATAGCTTGACCGGGCCAAAAAGACCTTACTTGGCAACATCACCTTGGCACACGATCAAACACAGTAGTGGACATATACGTATATGTGAGGCAAAAAAACATAATAGTCATGACTGCATTATAAATAACTATGTCATAGTGCACCGTAGTAATGACTGCAAATTGCATATATGCAGGAAAAAAAACGAAAAAGAAACAGAAAATGGAAACGGAATGTTATCACTGAAACAACATATCTTAACTGCACAAAATATTGTCTGAGTTGCTTCCTATTGTAACCTGCAATATCTGCATATTTGTTTAGAATAAACGATGTGTTGGAGGCTAGCGATTCGTGTTTGCAGCAGTATGTATGGAAATGCACACTAATTTATTTGTCAGATTTTGTTGTGTTTATCTTAGGCTGACGGTGTTCTAAGCATGCTGGACGTTCAATGAAGTTCTTTACTAATGTGTCAAAAAATTGCATCACATATGATAAACGGCAGGTGTAAAGGTGATATACTCTTAGAATATTAAACAATTTATATGCATCTCTAGTCGTACACAAAAGTTCCAGGTTTCCGATGTGACGAAAATTTTTTTCTGCAATATCAAAAGTCTGTTCATATTGGCTTCAGTTGTCCTGCACTAGACCAATGCACAGTAGTTCAGGAGTGAATTGAAAAGGGCGTAATGCATCTGTAGTTTGGCGGAGGCTGGCAGACATGCCGCGACAACGGCACAGTACTCCTGTCAAAGAATAGAGTTATCTTGCATAGATAGCTTATAATACCCGGGACACACGGGCACTCTAATGTCCTTTAGGTAAGGGGACATCTTACGGAAAAGCGTTCAAGCTCAGTGACATACGATCAAGGAGTATCTCCCTTTAGGCAAAGTTCCTTTGCGGGAAAGGAGATCGTGCATCTCCTTTTCGAGCGGAAAAGGAGTTACTCTGGCACACAGCGTGCACAACTCGTCAGTAGAAGAAAATTTGCCACACAACTATGGTGCCCCTTAAGTATTTTTTTTTACCTTGCGAAAATGTTTCAATATTTAGCGGTAATGCGATTTGTCGAATAGTGAAGATTTACTCTAGTCAGTCTCAAACGCTCGCATCACATTGCTAGTCCCGCCATTTTGAATTCCAGCAGTGTCATTTCCTGCGTCGTGATCGGTGTGTTAGCATCGTGAAACCATCCATCGTTGCCCACGTAGGCCCACCTTCCGGGGTTGGCGACTCGAGGGAACACTGCCGAAGCAGTCAACATGAAGCATGCTCATGACCAGTTGACGTTTGATGTTTTCCACTTTCGCCTTGGCTGCGTTTATCTCATCTTCAAAAGATCCGAGAGCGACAAGCGTCAGAGCGACCTCAACTCTTGCTTCATCGCTAGCGTTTCACTGAGCCATGTTGTAAATGCGCAGTTCTCTCACGCGATCATATTTGCGCGAATAACACATTGAATAAAACGCATTACGCCTGCATGCATGAAAGAAGGGACAACAAAGATGTGAAAAAGGACGTCAGAAACGTTGCCAACACCAGAATTAACAGCATGCACAGCTATTCTAGTACACTGTAGCACAGCAAAGCACTGACTGTAGATAGTCGCTCCATGGACCAATTTAAATTGCGGCTAAGAGCGCAAAAACGCGAATAAAGTAAAGTAAATTATTATGCGCATAATAAGCCATCAACAATGGAAAAAAAAGGTTTTTTGTTTCTATAGTAGCTAAATGTATTCCAACTACGCATCTTTTTAAAGATGTTTTCTCACTTGCTGTTTTGATAAGCAGCGCTATTTTTCTTGCGGCGTTCATCTCAGGAACCACCTAAGGAAGTTAGTGCGGTGCCGTGAGTCATCGGCGCAAGTCCTTTCTGCAAAGGGTCCTTCAGAGTAACAAAAGAGGTTTACTGGAAAGGATTTTAGTTTTGCCCGTGTGTCAGGGGTATTACATGTGTATCCCAAGTTAAAGTAGATGAAAAATGAACACCCAGAATTTTGTAACTGTCAACAATCCCTATTTCTCGATCCTCAAAAATACTGTTGTGGCTTAATGTTGCATTTTGTTTTTCGCATGAAATATCATAACCTTTGTCTTTGTTGCATTAATCTCCAGTTGATTTTCCTTAGACCATATAATAGCTTCTTTAGTAGATCGTTACATTGTGATGATAACTGGTTTATATCAGATTCTTCCATTAAAATGGTGCTGTCGTCTGCATATATAATAAATGTGGCCCTTCTGTCTGAATCTACGATGTCATTAATATAGATGTTAAAGAAAAGTGGTCCGAGCACACTCCCTTGCAGTACCCCAAATTTATTGCGTAACAGGGTTGAGGTTTCGCCATTCATACATGTGCACTGTAGCCGTTTACTGAGATATAATTGTAATAAATTTAAGGAATAACCACGTGTACCATAAGACTGCAATTTGCCAGGTACTGTAAAATGATCAAGGCAGTGAAAAGCCTTGCTAAAATCCACAAATAGAGTAAGCGTAAACATGTTATTTTCAATGTTTTGTAGGATGTATTCCTTAAATGAAAGTAGAGCTGTATCCGTTGATCTCCCCTTTCTGCAGCCGAATTGTGCGTTTGTTACAACATCATACTTGTCGAGAAATTTTCTCATGCGAGGGAATAACATTTTTCGAGACCCTTAGAAAAAACAGGCAATACAGGTAGTGTCCTATAGTTACTCGGTACATTGTGATCACCACCTTTAAAGATTGCTGATCCGAACGTTATCACTGCATGTACGCGTGTACATTTCTGGCAGAGTAAATTAACCGTGAACAAAACAATGATGCAAAACAGGAACCAAAAGAACATAGCAAACAGCAGCTTTTTTGTTGATTAAATTCTAACTTGTGTGATATCCCTTACATATGCATTGGTTCGCAAGAATTTTACGACTTTATTTTCCGCACCACCTGATCTGTTCCTAGGCAGAGGCCAAACCATAACCGGCAGCTGCGCCTTGTGACGAAGCAGCATTCTTCTCGCAGTTTCCACAATCCCAGTGAGTGGAGAACTTCGGTCGTCAAGCCAACCTGCTTTCCTTGTCGCCGAATCAGCAATGTAGCCCGCCACTACCACATCTCCTGGACGTCCGCCTATTAGAGCAATTTCCTCCCGTTCCTCGCCCATATGCCGATCCCCTACGTTATTCGCCCCACCGTATGTTTACTACTTCCTACGTTCCTGTAGATGACGCTTGTTTGCCGTCACCTCTGCACTATCAGTTCCCTTCATCCCAGTCACACCGCTATTCCTCGCAGACAACTATGGACTCTCGCGGATGGAAAATAAGGCTATGCAGCTCCAGGGGTGGTGCTGCATTATATTTATCTAGCGAAAATTCTACATTGACACTGCGTACGAACCAATACTGGCTTGAAGTTCACCATATTCACCGACGCATCTTCTGGGCAAACTTTGAACGCTCCCTCCGAATATACGTTGCGACAGGTGAGACATAGAAGTGCTGCAAAATAGCGTTGACGCTCCAAATCAGGTGCCTTCAACCACTCCACGTATCACAGAACCATTCTTTCGCATTGGCGTGCATGTACTTGGACCTTTTCATCTATCATCATCTTGCAACGAGTGCGTCTTTCTGGTGACTGATTTCGTGATGTGTTGTGAAATCGCCCGACTGCTTCCAACAAGCTGCGCCGCAGAAGTTGCAATTTTTTCCATATAACGTGTTCTTAAAACATGGAGCTCCATGTTTACTGCTCCTGACCACAGCTGGACATCCGCTTCTAAAGTGATCGCCGACATCTTGCATTCCTGCTCGACCAGGCATATGCTGACTGCGTCTTACCCTGTAAAAACAAATCGCTTCACCGAGCGTCTCATGCAAACCCCGATAAACATGCTTTAAGATTGCGTCTTACGCCTTGCTCTTCACTGTGCCATATTTTCATATATTTGTTCACGCCACTACACTGCAGATTGCATTCCTCTCTTTTATTTATCAGTCGAAAATCTATATTCCGATTGCACATATCTGTTCTGTTTGCCAAAGCGCAGGCCAGAGAATATGCGTGACACCATAACCCAGCAGACCAAGCATGGAAAATTGGCCACGCTCGCCTCCTGAGCTCCGAATAGAATCAACGGTTTATACATTCTACAACATGGAGACGTGGATATATCTCCTGGTTCCCTAGTGCCACTGTGGTCACCGACCAGTCACCTTGGTCTGCCAGGAAAACTCCTGTTTCGACACGCAGGCCTACACCATGTGCTGCTCATTCTGCGACATCAGTTACATACAAAATTTTCCCTGCCACTACCAGTACATGATCTGCGCCGCATTCCACTAATGTTGTGCATGGCCCACGCGTCAAGCCTTGTTACTTCACTGTTAAAATGGATATTTGAACAAACCGGGACTCTACTTCTACCGTCAGGGATAGTGATACATGCTTACTGCGTGTTTCTTATGGACGATGCATGTGGGCGCGCTAGCGAAGCAGAAGACTTCCTTGGGCTCAAGATTTCGGCTAAATTGGCCGACGTTGCAGCGGTTGTAAAAATACGTTTAGTAAATACTCTTCCGTTTATTTATTCGGCCATATGCATAGCAAGATCTTCGCGGTGCCACCGATGTTTTTGAAAAGGTTTTATTGTAGAACAAAGATGACTTCACTTTGTGGAAGATGCTTCATACAACAGAAATTTTAAGTTTTAGCGTTTACCTCCCGAGACAGAAAATTATTTGCCAAGAAATCTTCTGTTGCTTTATTTGCTCTTTATATTATGCAAATAAGTACGTAATAAAATATCAAAATGTTCCTCCAAAAACAAAGCGAGATGCCGTTGGCCAACATTGCTGTTGAGCTGCCCGTTAAAGGCAAATAAATCGACCAATGCTGGTGCTTTGTGTTGCTTATTAAAGAAAGTGTTCTCACAAAAGCAGGTACACCGCCTTTTCCAGTTACCTTAATGATGAAAAGAAATGAAAAGACTCATGGTACTCCTCAAACACACAAGAGCATTTTAAAAATTTGAACGTAGAAGTGCCTTTGTCTACTCCGGCGTTGCTAACAGGCCACAGTGGCTTCTTTGATAAACATCGACTGCAGGGAAATTTAAGGGTTACTTTACTGCAACAAGAAGAGCACCTTTCACAACCTTTTGGGCATATGCATATAGAAAACTGGTTTTCATTCCATGTTCTCGATGCGTTCCCATAGCAATGTTTTCCCTTTCTGTCTGCCTTGTCACCAGTAACTCGATCAACACACAAATGTAGCTCATTTTTCAGTTGTCGACTTGGTGCGAGTTTGCGTAATTGCGTAAGTATGTTTCTGACATGGTGGAGTCAATCCGCCAACAAAAATAGTACACACATATTTCAATGCCTGCTGACAGCTTTGTCTTTTTAGAATATACATTTTTATTACCTGGTTTATCGATAGTTGTTTCAAGGGCATTCTGAGTGGCTCGCTAGAAGTGGAAGTTTTTTTCTGCGCCCGCTGCCTTTTTAGCTGGGAATGATATCATTTTGTTGTCGGCTAAGTAGAAACAACACTTTAAGAGTTACTACAAGTTCACAAGTCGGCCTATTTATGCCATTGAATTTCAGCAGCCTGCTAGATATATAACTCTTATTAGCCCAAAATATTATTTAAAATGTAGTTGTTACATCCTCTATTTCATGGCAAAGCAATATTCATTAAATATATCTGCCCCGGGTTCATCACCGCTACGGAAGGCTTTGCAGGGTCTATGGAGGGTCGGAAGGCTATGTACGCTGCGTGAAAAACATGCCTAAAGCCTTAACTGCCTTAATACTCTTTATTGTCACTGCGCACCACCAACGTCATATCCAACCGCAGTAATTGTTTCATAAGAGGTATCTGAGTTCTTGAGACTCCCAACTCTGCAGAAGAAAAATAAAGTCTTCATTCAGCGAAGGAATCAATTTTTACACTTTCCACAGTGTGACCACCACGTGCGCTTAGAAAATAATGACAAAGCCTCCAGTTTCAGTCACAAGTATGTGCTCGTGCCCACTCATGATTTAATTTTGAAGACTACTGTTAAGCAAATATATAAATAAAGGCAAATATTATAACAGAGAATATAATTTACATTTCCCTTTGTTTTGAATGAGTTTTTGTTAGGGCGACAGTCTTGTTCAGGTGGCAGGTAAACGGTTAAGGCAGCAGATTCTTCAGTGATGCCACAGCAATTTGCCTGGCCCCACTTGTGGGCTGCGGGGGCACTCTTGCGGCTGCTTTCTTCAGTTAGCTCCCCACTTACAAGTTCACGTATCGTGATTCAGCCGCCTCTTACGTATGTGTCATATTGCTTGCTGTACGAGCTAACTCTCTGATGTCGTGTGCTTTCGTAGCGAACTACTGCAGGCTCACTGTAGTGTGGATTGTGAAAGTACTAATATCTAAACAAAATCGCTCTCCACTGTTGAGGCCTAAACAATACACTAAACGAGCTAGCGGCTAAAGTGAACTTCCCAGCCGATATTTTCTTATCGACTTTGAAACTGCACCTATACCACCGCAATCATAAACGCTGTTGTGTCGCTGAAATGCGCAGACGCGGGTTGAATGTTGTGAGCGCATTCTTTAATGTTTGCTGCCTACAGCTGGAAGACATTCTTCCTCAGCACTCTTATTACCTAAAAGTTGGCGATGATTTAATAAAGACTTTTAATGTGCATCAGGACAGCAGTAGCAAAAATTTACTATTGCTGCCCACTGTTTGCAGAAATCCACGGCTCAGTTTTCTATAGTATCTTTTTGTGTCGATTCCAGAAGCCTATGTTGCACTATGCCCACACATTCATTGGTCCCCAGAACATCCTAAATGCCATTAGAGGGGGACAAGTACTTTGATGTGCAAAGCAAGAATACAGGGTTCCAACAGTGTTACCACATGACGCGACATGACTCCAGCGCAAAAGACTACCGTGTCCTAAGAAAACTGCTTTTCCTTCAAACAATCTTTTTTGCCATGAGACGAATTAGGTTAGGAAAATAAATCACAGATATCTTTTCGGAATTAATCCTAATTAATTTCGGAAAGGAATCCTAATGCCATCAATATATTTAACAGAACTATTGGTCGTCTTAAGCTCGATGGATGATGGAAGGACGTTGTGAGCGTCCCCTTTGGAACGGGCTGGTGGATTGCGCCCCCAAGCTCTTGCTATTATACTGCCTAATGTCATAACAAGGTAAACAAGAAAAAGAGAAACAAGCACTATGAACTCCAGCAACCAAACATTCTGATCCGCTATTAGGAACTTTGCTTTTGTAGGTCTTCGCTTTTTGTCGTTTTCCCACTTTTCTTCCACCAATCCTCCAACCGCCTCTTACTAATCCCTGTTGTGGACATGTTTATTTTTCCACTGCTCTCGCTGAACCTAAGGTCTTCAAGAAGGCCAGTGCTGCCTAAATCGACCGCTGGGTAGACATATTCACATTCTAATAAAACGTGCCCCATTGTTTCCTTAGTTTTATCGCATCAAACAGATGCATCTTCTTCCTTCTTATATCTCGCGTTATAGGTGCGTGTTCTAAGGCATCCCGATCTCGCTTGGAAAAGTAATGAGCTCCCCTTTAGCTTACCATGAATTGTTTCTTTCCTGATTTGGTTTTTTCCTCTTAAGTAGTTACTCATGGCAGGTTTCTTTTCTATTGCAGCCACCCGTGAGATTACTTCAGCCTCTCTGACTTTCCGCTTGTCGTTCTTTGTTGTTTTTGTGGAAGAGTGTTAAAGTATTTACCTCAACACTCTCCCAGTCCATTTACTTTCTTCCATATTCCTCAGTCGTTCTTCATAGTCAACTTGACTGCGAGGTTCCCTCACTTCAAAACTAGCCTGCACAGCTTCATTTGTAGCCTTCCCGTGAGCGCCCAATGCGAGGCGTCCAACTGACCTTTGGTTCCCATCGAGTCCTGATTGTACCCCTGATTTAAAGCAAACAACCGCATTTCCTAAAGTAAGTCCTAGAACCATTACACGTTTCCACATACCTCGGAGCACCTCCTACCTATTGTATCTCGATAGCGCTCTGTATTTCATTATGGCTGCATTTCTCTTCACCTTCACTGTTGTTGTTTTTTTCCTGTGTTTCCATATATCTATTGGCTTCGTTTATCCTTATACAATGGTATCTATATTCTGTTACCCGAAGTATCTCCTGGCCCTCTATTGCCACTGTCTGTTCACTGTTTTCACTGAATACCATAACACCTGATTTTTCTAACGCTAAATCTCAAACCTAAATTCTCGCCTTCTTGTCCGCAGATATTAGCCAGACGTTGCAAATCACTTTGCGTGTTCGCTAGCAACACAGTGTCTTCCGCATAAAATAAACCTGGAAGCTGCTGCTGTACTATTCTACCCCCCTGTTTGTGTGAGAAATAAAACCCGATATTACTTCCTTCTAACGCCCTCGCCATCCTCACCATGTACATCATAAACAACCGTGAGGATATAGGGCACTCCTTCCTCAGTCCCTTGTTGATATCAACTTTCTCCTCGCTCCTCATCCCTTCCCATTCAACGCAAGCGGTATTTTAGAGGTAAATCTCTCAAAAGCTGTATACCATCGTCTCCTAAACCTTCCCCGTTTAGAATATTCCACAAAGTATTGCGGTCTACGCTGTGCTAGGCTCCTGTAATGTCTAGAAAGGCCATATATAACGGCCTGCTTTCCACTTTTGATATTTTAATACACTGAGTAAGAACAAATAAATTATCATCTAAAGGCCTGCCTATTCTGAATCAATTTTGAAGTTCTCCCAATATGCCACTATTCTTTGCCATGCTTGCAGCGTTAATTTGAGTGCCTGTATTGCCAGCCTAATATTACCGACGTAATGGTCAACGGTCTATACGAGGAAATTCTATCTTTCTCCCCCTGTCCTTTATAAATTATAATAACTCTACATTTTTCGCCAACTGTCTGGTGTTCGTCTATCTTTTAAAATTTTTTCTACTGCTTTCACCAGAGCTTCCTTACTTTTTGGTCCTAGTTCATTAATCAGCCTAACAGCAACGTTGTCTAGCCCTGTGGCTGTCAGCTTAGGAATTTTCTCTTCGGCTTCCTTCCAGTTGAAAGTTATATGCACCAGCTCCTTTTCCACCTGGGTTTCTTTCATGCTCTTTTTTTCCTCAATTACGACCTCGTCATTGCCTTGGAAAGATTCGGCTGGTATTTTTCGGATGTAAAATATTGCCGCTTCTCCTTCGAGTCTGTTTCTGTCTTAGTCTAGGATATGTTTTTTGTATTGTTGTTGACTTCCTGCCTAATAATCTTATGTGGTTCCAAAATATTTTAGGTGTGGCCTTCTTTTTCTCACGTATTTCTGACAACCAACGTTTACTTTCACCTTTAAGTTTGCTTGCAGCAGTATTTGATCCACAGACTTTTGAAGCGAGAAGCTTTACTACGGTAGTCAACACCGCGGTTCGCGGTAACCGGCGTAGGTATGGAATTGGCTCTGTAAGCGTGTTTGGAGTCGGAATTGGCTCCGTAAGCGTCTTCGCACTTGGCGCAGGTAGCCACTGGCGCGCGCTATGCGTCATCGTTTGACGTTCGCCGCAAGCGCGTGTTTATCGCGGAGGCCGACTACATAACCGCCTGCCTGAGAATAGGCGTGCGCATTCAACATGGAAGGAGAAGAGAGTGATACTACCGATAGAGACAGCTGTGTTTATGGCTGTACAGAAATCGCAAGACAATGTGCCCAACAATGATGAAGAAAGAAGTTTAATAATCCTGCATAACTTATGGCATATATCTTTGATAAGCAATTTGAATAACTACAGAAGGCACACGTATAGCTTAACCATACGCTAACCAAAGCATTTCCATAAGTGAAACCGTAAGCATAACCATAGGGTAAATCATAAAGCATAACCATAAGCTAAACCGTAAGCATATCCATAACCTAAACCATAAGCATATCCATAAGTTGAACCGTAAGCATATCCATAGGCTAAATAATAAAGCATAACCATAAGCTAAACCATAAGCATAACCATCGGCTAAATCATAAAACATAACCATCAGGTAAACCATAAGCATCACCGAACCTTTTCGCTTCGAAATATCCAGGCTTAACCTTAGCTATGGCCCAGCCAATTTTTTGTCCCAGTATATTTCCCATTTACTGGCTAGTTCATTCTGTGGCAACTGTGCCTTCTTTGCCTGCCTGTGCTCTCGGGATGCTTTCTGTCATTCGGCAATCGCTTCCCGTATCTCCTTGTTCCACCAGCTTTACGGTTTCTTATTTTCCTTTCAAAGAACATGTTGTTTCTATTTCCCTGTTTCTGTCGTTCTTACACATAGAAGCTCACTATGTGCCCACTTTTTATTTGGTCATTTGCCATGTTCTTCCACGACTCTAGTGACTATACTTGTTATTTCTTCAGCGTTCAAATTTGGACTAGCCATTTCGCACTCCTTGCTCTTTTTCCGAACTACATATCCCATTTTCAAAATTATGCGCTTATGGTCCCTCCCTATGCTGCTATACCCTTCCTCATCAATGACCATTTCTCTCGAGTTATCATGAATTACTTTTGTCATCAGACAGCAATGAATGGTTGATTGCCGGTTTCCCACTTCCCACGTGATCTGCCCTACTCACTTAGGCCCTGTATTCCGTAGAATGAAGTTGTGGTGCTCACAAAGGTCAAGCATTGATTCCCGTTGTTGTCGGTTTATCCATCTCAATCCTGTATGTGGGCATTCTTGTCCGCTAATAGGATAATTTCAGCACCATTCCCGAAACTCTAATATAAACGCTTATTCATTCCACTAACTCTTTATTCTTTTCTGTGCAATTATTTCCGGTCCACTAATACGTAACGTCCAGCCAAGTTATTTCCCACTCATTGTATCTGATAACCAAAGATGCTCTTGACATTTTGAATTTGCTCTTTTCCATTTGGCTCCCTGATGGATGAGGATTCCGACTCTCCCTCCCTTTATTTCCTACTTAGTTATTTTGCACCCTTCCCAAACATAATTCTCAATCGCCGGCGGCTCTTGCAAGTCTCTAAGGTCAGTTTCTCTAAGCGCATGCACCCCTATTTGTTCTCTATTTAACTGCTCCTCAATCTCTGCCCACTTTTCCTTTCTTGTGGCACCTTGCGTGTTTATGTAGCCTAATGCTTTGCAAGCTCTCTTGCTTTCCTCTCTTTTCTGTTATTAAACGCAAGGCTATACTGACGTTCCCTTAGGGGACCTTATTCATTCATTACAGAACCCAATGTCCGCCCTGGCACTATTGGTACCGCCACTATTTTGTCGCATTTCACCCTTTCCACAATGGCTTCCGAGCACCTATCTAGTTTTTAGTCGCCGGTGATAATCACCATTTCCCTCTTTCCTATCTCTCCCTGGCTCCCTTGTTCCTTTTCCGCGTGATGCCGACTTGACAAGAGGCATTAACCCACGCACTCCTCCCTCTTCCGCGTGGTGGCCTCAAGGTAGGTGCCGCTCTTTTCAGCTAACCCCTCACCACGTTGCACGCATTCCACGTACTTTGCTGGCCCCCTCTCTTCTCACGTCGTGGGACTGCGTTTCATTGTCACGACCATTCTCATTCACAATGGCGGCCCTGTTCAGCTTTTCTTCGGCTGCCTCAAGTCTTTTTTCCACTAGCTTCCGTACATCACGCTCCCTATTTAGCTAATTTTTGTGCTCTTCAACCTGTCACACAAGCTATTCGTAGAAAGCCTCCATTTTCTCCAGCCTAGCATCGACATCACAGTGTATGCCGATTGACTCGGTTCCCTCTCCATTCACATCCGTCCCCTCATCTGCCTTGAGGGACCCCCCGCGCACTGCCTGCTTTCCCGGCTTTCTTGCAATGTATTGCACGGCTTTTTCTAATGCAAATACTATAATACTATAATAATACAGAGCATGTGCTTTCCAGCCAAAACTGATACGCACAGGATCTGAATGCCTGAAGTGTCGCAAATTCTCACCAATGATTTAAAGCCAATCATTGTCGAGACACTTATTGTATGACACGCTTTTGCACGTGTTCAACCACGCGGCCATGCTCTCACTTTCCTGCCAACACACACACACACACACACACCCACAAACACACACACACAGTAAATCCACTACTAGCTATTAGACTTGCCAATTCCAAGCTACAATTTAAAGACTATAAAGACTCAACGTCCCACTCGGTTGCACGTGCTCAAGCGCGTGGCGCGAAAGGGCGCTATGATTAACATGAAAAACGAAATGTACACGAAACACACCCGCATACACGAAAAAATGTGAGATGAAGAAAAACATGAAAACTACCCAATTAGTATTTAAAGGCTAAAGACACATCAGCATACCAAAAAAGAAGCAAGGTCAAACCATGCAGAAACTCTTATGATTTCGTCACCGCCATAGAGCCCTAAAAAGCACCTCAATCCACCCCAAATGCTGAGCAAGCTAAAGCTCTCTCTCACGGCGTCACTGACCACCTGGCCAGCATCATAAAATTTTCGTATCGCTGCGGCTTTTATCATCCGGTATTGCAGCAGGTCTATCAATTCTTGTTCACACACAACCGCATTTAGGAGCTTCGCGTCATAACAACCGAAGACGACTGGTTCTGTAAAACGTATACAAAGCCGATTCTCAATGACGTCTTGCTTAGTACATTGCTCTTCCCACACAAGCTGTGGCTGGTGTCAAGGACGCCCGTTTTGTAATAAAATATCAAAATATTCTAAAGAAAAGGATGTCTCGATATTTTATGCACCTAACTATACACGGCCCCTAGGCTGCATATACAAAATGTTTTAATTGTACATTCAAAATTTCAGGAACAGAGACCATACCTACCGGTGTCGAGCATTATTACGCCATTTTGCACTCAAATAGCGATTGCTTCATTACCGGGCAGTATCCTAGGTTGGGTGGTAAGACAATTCCTTTTATATAACTAAAATTGTGACTTTATTAAAGCGGTGTCCTTCCTTCTCTTGTTGTTATTACCTGCTTTGTTGTGGTCGGGAACCGAGTCTTACACGTTATGTGGAAATGTAACGTACTATCGTTTGTGTTCACTAAAACTGTACACAAATAAATGTAGGCCGGCGACGAAGCCAACCACCTGAAAAAGGTGACGACGCCGAAGCGGCGAATGTTAGTGTTTTTACTATTTTCTGAAAAAACAAACAAGGCAGGAGAAAGGCGAAGTTGGCCTTAATAAAGGAAACGTGCAGACACTGCGTCTCACAATGGCAGATACCTCAACCTACATGTCAGAAAAGTGCAACGGGCAGAAGAGATGACTAGAGTAGAGTATTAGGGTACACCTCAGTGGCAAGCTGAAAGCACAGATGGTATTGGTTAAGGTAAGATTTCGCGAAACGATTCGTACCCCCTGCTTAGCTAACTCGGGCATGAAAGGCTCAGTCTCAGAGTATCTGCAGGCGTAAAGAAAATGTAATATCTGAAAGGAAACATATCATGATCCAAAAATGGAGGAACAAAGAAAATCATTTTCTCAGTGACACCCTTACGCTAAGGAGCACGCACTGCCATGTCATCTCCAAGTGAACAAGAATGATTCTAGTACTTAATTTTTAACATATTACAAAAATTCCTCCACGCCACCTTTGTTGGAAGCCGAATAGTCAGTGCCGATTCACCATTTCTGTGTTTTAAATGTTTCCTTCAATGGAGTGGACGGCTTTTACTTTCAGGACCTTTCGGGATATCCGCGGTCACTAGAACCACTATTCCTTTAGAGGGATAGCCTACTGCGTCGTAAAAATCGTTCCTGAGCACTAGACGCACAAAAGTGAAAATCGCAGAACAATACTGTAAAGGAGCACCTTCTGTTTTTCCATTGCTCTGCTAATCTGACCACGATTCGTCGGAGAAAGTTTTTCAAGCATGTAATTCACCACACCAACATTTACCTTTGAAATATTTAGGCTTTCTTAATTTTTTCACGTTACATATTCGCAAGGGTGAGACTGATATAATGCGTAGAGGTTCAACTGCCAACACGTGTCAATGTACGCAGACAAGCCTAGAGAATTTCGCTGACAATACGTTTTCATTTAAAATGTCTTTTAAAACGTATTCCCGGTAACTGTAACTTCGGATGCTGTTTCAGAAAGGACCAACTGCACTTACTGGGTCACAGAGCGTGACGTTAGAGTAAGAAATGCAGATTGTGACTACATATTCTTGCACTACTGCACTTCACCGCAACTTCTTCTAAACTCAACAACGTTGAAAGAATGCCAGTAGCGCTGTACTGCACCAATAAAATGGTTTTTGTTTTCATCTCCACTTTTGTACTTTTTTCGGGAAACCGTATTTACTAACAGGGTTCTAGAGTGCAACAAAGTACGTTTCGCAGCGACAACCCTACTTAATCATTACAAACAACATTGCGAAATAAAACAATCAAAATGCTACCCCTATACATGAAGCACTCTTCTAAGTTAGGAATGTGCATCCTAGCACTAACCATAAATACAAACTCTAGTCCACGTGAATGTTCTCATTCTGCTATGGCTCAGGGATATTTTTGTCATAAAAATATTCAGTCCCGGACCAATGAAACCTACTCCCCTCTACTTTCCAGTATTTTTCGACTTCTCTGTCCAAAGTTCGATATGCCAAGCATTTGCTTCCGTATCTATACCTACTGTAGAACCTGTATTGCTTAGAGTTTATGCCAATACAACCTATGCTGCAAGCCCTCTTTGGAACTACTTCCGGTATATGGTCCACCATTTTCGAATTTATTAGCTGTTTTGTGCACCAGAATACATATTAAAGAAGATAATCTGTGTCAGTAGCTACAGGCTGATCTAGCCTTCCACAAGTTTTCAACGATTGGTCCGATCAAGTAGATCATGTCAAATTCGGTGGAACGTTAAGCTCTACACAGCACCGACATGAAAGACTGTGGGCGAGTGCGAACTACAGCCGCAAGACAAAGCATGCTGCATTGCAAACATCTCTCTTTCTTTAATTCTATGCGTATTGATTTGAGTTCACTTGCAAATAAAAGAGGAGGCAAAGGTAAACTATGTTATGACGAAGCATGAAGAGTGCTAGACCACCTGCTACAAACGGTACGTGTCGTAACACTTACAGCATACATATCTAATCTCGGCATGCGACACGGTATAGTTCAAGCTTGAAATTTCGCCTCCACACATAACAAAGTTCTAATCAAAGTGAATAATACCAAAAGTGATTAAAATGACATATGCAAGAAGAGAAATGAGCTGCTATTTTGTCATGGTATTTACGTCAGGACGACATTCAAGCTGCGACTACAGATACCTGGGCATCGTGTTTCGAGTCCGCAGCCAATTCTAGAACCATGTATATGTCAATGCTCAACATGTGCGCATGTTGTGTACATATTTCTTGTTGTGGCAAGCTTTTCGCCTCATGTAGTGCATCATTCATTTCTGCAAGAGAGCGGTTCTAACCCGTTTACGTACATGGATCACATGCTTCCCCTAATTTCAATCGCTTCTCGATAATCTGGCTTCTTTCCGAGATACCTACTGGGGGCCCCCTATAGAAGTGTGAACTTCGGTTTCCTAAATATTTTATTTCAATTAACAAGAGTACGAAAAAATATTGAGGAACGTTGCTGAAGTCACACCAAAAAGGGCCTTCTCACCTTTGTCGAGTTAAGTAGTTGCTTTATGTGGCATAATTTCCAAAATATGATGAAAGATAAAGTGTGCAAAATAGAGTGTAGTGTTTAGGACATTTTAGGAAAGTTTGATCATTGAATTCCGATGAATATTACCAGATTTTTATCGAGAAAGAGGCATTAAAAAATATGTGTCCAATTGTACCATAAGGGAATGTTGGGTATCACATGGCGCCGTTCATGTGAGGATGGCAGTCTGCGTTATAATAGCCGTGTGAAACGAGGGAATTTGTGTATTCAATGGCATGGAAATATTTTTTTTTCAAGTAATGGTTGTAAAATAATGCAAGATGGGTCGTAAACGAAGAATTTATTATATAGGGTTCTGCTTAACAATAGCCACTACGAATCTGCATGAGGGCTTGTTGAAGGAGGTGTTGGCAACATCGGCGCAAGAAGTCATGTGGAACACCGAGGGGAGTCAGTACACTCAAAGCCACCAAAATCGAATACTGGGAAGGTGTTCCAGTGAGAATTCTCGCAATTTCAGCTCCCAGCAATAAAGTGTCAACTGAAAGAAGTATGAATATTACACATTCGTACCTCAGCATAAAAAGCAAATATCGCATTTATATAAACTGCATCCGTTGCCGCATCTAAATCGGGCGAACTTGATGTAGGAATTGACCAGTTATGTGAATATGTTACAATGTTTGCAGAAGTCTTGCAAATGTAATATTCAGAAGTTAGTTGCATATTTCAGGGAGGCGGATGATATCTCATTTTTGTCCACTTTAGATAACATACTAGCTGCAGCTTACAAAATTGCGGTATCATCTTTAGTTGCTAAGGTACAGAGCTACATACTTCATCTCTTGTTTCTTGAAATTTCGCAATTCTTAAATCTTTATGTAAATGAAATGGGGCTAGCCTAAATAAAAACACGCTTTTTGAACTTGCTTCAGAACTCATCAACTTCGGTGTAGTAGTTGCTCAGAAGAAAGGATTGCCGATTTCCCATGTGATAGTCCCCGAGCTAAAGTGTCCCCTAAGTTTGATTCAAAATAGTATTGGTGTAAATTTGCTGGGAGGATATGTTTTCAAAACAACTTGGAAGGAAGAAATGCAAAGAACGGGAGGATTTTAATCAGAAGCGCGTCTGGTTGGCTGCAAATCACTGAATGCTTATATCTGGGATTCTATAACGGTTAGATAAAATAATTGAGTATATTCCACTGCCATGTGCACCAAAATATTTCAATGCGCTGCTCTGCAAGGTGTCTTTCAGATGTCCTGTTCTCCTCTAATGACTCCTAATAAAAAGCGGGAATATTATCAAGATACAACTTGACAATATCAAAAAGCACAGCCTTTGTTCGAGCTTACAAATTCCAACAAAAATTCCAGCCAAACTAATTATGTCGAGCAATTGCACAAGGAATCTTAATTACCTGTAATATTACCACACAGGTTGAAAAGTTGCGTGCGCAGGATTTCGCAAAGTGCGCAAGCCTGCACCCATTCTAGCACATTCTAACATATGCATTTATGGCACTTAACATTGATGCTGCGTTGAAGCAGTGGCACCACAGGAGCGAATCGTTTCGCGCGCCCTCCCGGAAGATGTAATATTAGGGATCCTCTTTAACCTACACTTTGTGCGTACTCATGTAGACCAGTGTAGTGCCAGGCAGAGGCTATAAAGTCATACGCTGAACTTGGCCCGCTGCTTCGCAGTCAATCAGACCAGAGTGCATGTCGTCTTCTGCACCAGCAGACGAAAATGGCATCGCACTTACTGACTGCGTATAAGCCTTTCCCTGAAATTAAACGCTAATGCACGAGTTTCTTTTCATCAGCAAAATCTAGACAAACTGCAGCAAAACACATCGCGAATTAGCAGTGAACAAAAACTTCTCAATACGTGTAATACAGCGCGGAATCTGAGACGCTCCGCACCATCCGTGAGTAAGATAATTTTATCTTCTTGGAAGGTTACCTGACCTTCCTTTGTGGTACATGGTCACGCGAGCATTTCGTTATCATCTTTGAAGCGAATATTCCCTATCATCGGTATATCAGTGGCGATTGTATCAGACGAAATGGCACCACGTGCTTGCCACGACAGCTTGCTTGTTTGACGTCCGCTGCCTACACTCATTCAAACCGCAGTATAGCAAGTGTAGCTTTCATGCAACAGTTCAGCTATAAAATATGGCTTGGTCTAGGCAGGAGGAGCTCTGCTTTTTCACCTCAAGAAAAAAAAAAGTGGCGAAATTTAGATAAACAAGACTTGACATCTACAACTCTGTACGTCAGGATCAGGAACCGTACGTGAAAACACGACATCGCAGTTCTCTGAGCTGCGCCTAATATTTTATCCAAAGCGGAAAAAAATGATACATTGCCACAGCCTTGTAGGAGACGCGAAAGCCGGTATAGAAGACGCATAAAAACACTTTATAATAGCAGTCAGCAGGACGTCGCTGTCGTCTGTTTTTTTTCCCACCCGCGCGCTACTTCATGGTCGTTTTTATGGCCTGCAGAGCATACCCACGGCGACCATATAGGATGTGGCATTTGCCCCTCCTCCGGGAAAAAGGAGGCATCGTCCCGATGCGCCAACCTCCTAAGGCAGTGCAAATATGGCGCCATTTTGAGGTCATGAGGAAAGTGTAGTTTCACAGGCAGCACATGCGCAATCATAGGCAGAAGCCGCCGGCGTATGGGGCACTTATGACTGTAAGGAACAACTTCATAATTCACATCGCTAATGCGGCGCAGAACAGTGTACGGCCCGAAGTACCTTCGCAGGCGCTTTTCATAGAGCCCCCGCCGACTAATAGGAGCCCAGACCCGCACCTTGCAACCGACCTTCTACGTGACGGGTCTGTGCCGAAGATTGTAGTGTGTGGCATCGTTGTCCTGATGTTCTTGGATTCGGAAATGAGCAACCTGCCTGGCTTCCTCTGCGCGCTGCGTAAACTCCTCGACACCAGTCTCCTCGTCACCGCACTCATGTGGCTGCATTGTGTCCAACATTGTTGTCACTTCCGGCCGTATACGATGTTGAAAGTTATGATGCGTGTTGTCTTTTCGCGAGCCGTAGTGTACGCAAATGTAACGTAAGGTAAAATCTCGCCTCAGTTCTTGCGATCGACGTCGATGTAGTACATACTCATCATGACTGCCAGAGTCTTATTCAAACGTTCTGTCAGCCTATTGGTTCGGGGATGATAAGCCATGGTCTTTCGGTGGGTGTTGCCACTTAGTGGCGAAAGGATATCCAGAAGCATGGCCATGAACGTAGCGCCTCTGTTATGACCACTGCGGAAGCACCATGCCTTAGGACTACGGCCTCAATAAAAAATTGTGCTTCTTCGGCTGCTGTTCCTCGTTGGATAGCACCTGTTTCGGCATATCGAGTAAGATAATCTGTAACGACGATTATCCATCTACTGCCGACAGTAAACAGTGCAAAGGGACCTGAAAGGCCCAAGCCATTTTTGTTCGAAGCGAGGTAGTGGTACGCGCGATACAGATCTCCTGCTTCACCGCTATGAAAGCATAGCGGCCGAATGTCAGGGGTGTGCCACCCATCGGTATTTCGAAGCGGGTAACCAGCAGGGAATTCGCCCTAAAACCGAGGCACAGCGATCGGCTGTCATCGATACGGCATAGGTGGCGGCGGCGGTGACCGTCGAAAATATGATGTCGGGGCTGGCGGTGGCACTTATGGCTGCGCCGTAGTGGTTGGCGGTGTCAGCAGCATCAAACTGGCGGGATGTGGACGTCAAACAGCTTCCGCATAGGCTAATCGTTGCGGCACCACCTTGCAGTTGGGTGACGAAAAGACCTGTCGAACGTCCTCCCGGACGATATCAGCGACAGAAGCCACCGCTGGTGCCATGGAAGAAATACCGAGCTGCCGGATCTCTTCATGCACAATCTCTCGTATGACTTCATGCCGAGACGTGCCGCAGCTCTCGGGCAGAATTGAAGCATTCGCCGGTGAGTTGTTGCGATCATATTGGCGGTACAGCTGCTCTAGTGCCAGTTCGGTAGCGGTAGCCTCCTTGGCAAATTCGGCTTCGTCGGTTAATGCCTCATCAGTCCGGCAAACAGTTCCACCTTCACTCCGAGCAAGGGATAGCTGAACTTCTTTTCTTCGGTCATATCAGGGTCTGCTCTTAGGGAAAAGGCGCGCCATATCTTCTGCAAACATGGCAAAGCTAACATTATGTTTTTGAATACGGGATTCCAGAAGGCACTGCCCATTGTCTCTTCTGTCGCTACTAGAGTATGTGCCTAGAATGCGGGTGCGGAAGGCCTCTTATTTGGTCAAACTCCTCTCCCGGCTCACAAACCACGTCCGCGCACTCTATTGAAGAGCAAAATAGGCATTAGTCAGCTTTTGGTGGGAGCTGCAGTCATTCTGACTGGCGACACGCTCGAACTGGTCCAGCCAATCTTGGGCATCTGCAAAATCGTCATCATGGATACTTTCTTGGATCTTCCGATTCTGCAGCGTCACCTGCAATGGGGTTGCGATGGCCATGGCGGAAGTAGGTAGATGAGGTAGATGGCAGTTCCTGCAGGGTCCTGTGAAAAGTTGAACTCGGGTGTCAGGCCTAGTAGGCGTTGACTGTGCCGGGGGAGAGGAGTTTCGACGAACGAAGGTGATTCCGCTTTCGATGTATGGCTCCGTGAAGGGGTGCAGAACATGAGGCAATCCAGCCCCGCACGTTCTGCAGTGTCACGGCCTAGTAGGAGACGGGAAAGCCGGCGTAGAGGACATATGCAAGTTGTTGATGTTGTAGCCTGTCACACGTGTGGCTACTACCCATGATGGGGGATTGGCGGGTGGATTAGTCCAAATTAATATGGAGCATAAATTTCCTAATATCTACGGGATTAGCATTGAATAAAGTAGAAATACCTGTTAAAACAAGATCACGAAGGTCATATGGAATGAATACCAGTTATTTTAAAAATACCAAACTACAATTTAGCAAGGCATTCATTCAGATTCTGTAAGGAAGGTTTGGACAGCGCAGCAAGCATCCCTGTGGCAGAATCCCAATGTGGACACCCCGCACGAAAGAATAGTAGATTCTGTCAAGTCCGGGCCAATTCTTCGAATAGATATTTCCAACAATCTTTTTCTTGCCGCTGTAAAGTGGCGACACGATAGAAGGACGTGCTCTATTGCCTTCTCTTCATTACGAAATGAACAGAGGGGGAGGGAACCAAACCCGACCTGTATAAACAGATATTCAGGGAGGGAATTCGGCAGTTTGATTTGTTCAAGTAGGCCTCAAGCATCTTTGTGTAACAGGATTCGCTATGCCAGGGAAAGGCTAGGTGCTTATAATCTGGAGAAGCAGTCAAATGTGAGTTTGATAAGGCTAGTCTATTTGACCGCATCGGAAATCTTGCCGCCATGACCTGTGCTGTCACTGTTAGG
The DNA here is from genome assembly GCF_038994185.2 of Dermacentor albipictus. Lineage (NCBI taxonomy): Eukaryota > Metazoa > Arthropoda > Arachnida > Ixodida > Ixodidae > Dermacentor > Dermacentor albipictus. Next base: position 72,983,266 of record NC_091830.1, read on the forward strand.
ATAGGAAGAACTGGGCCGGATAGCGATGCCATTGCAGTGAATCGGCAATTTCATTAAAAAACAAACCTTTATGCCCAGACACCCAAATCAAGTGAACACATTGCACATGGGCAGGAACTAGTAGTGGAAGAGATTTAGCATGGGTGAGTTTAGCAGCGGTAAGGCAAAAGCATACAGAATGGGAGTCGGGAAGAATACCATCTATTGTAATCATTAGGTCTAATTTACGTAAAGCTAGGATTACTGCTAAAAACACGGATTACTGATTCAAGATAAAGACCACTCGAGTGGAGGATAAAATATTCCTATGCCAGCTTTTCCTCGCACTGTGAGGCATCTGTTGCAATGATAATGTTTGTTTCTAGGGTGCTTAGGTGGTCTTGCAACACGACGTTTTAGATGTCATAAGGGACCAGTTTCGTGTGGTTTGGGCAAGTGTCATTGAACCTAATCTCTGGGTAATCTGAATGCATAATATTAGGAATCACTTCGCGAAGTTGCATATTTAGTGGTTCAACTAATGTTCGCACAAATATATTCTGTGGGCTATCAAACCTGGGGCAATGAAAAGGAAAAAAAATATTCTGGCTCGGAGATGAAAATTATTTGAAGACGGCTTAATGGTGATTCATATAGCCTTAAGAAAGCAGGTGAAATCGGCATAAAATGGGTGCGGTCCTTGCTTCCAAGTATAATAGGGCACCTGCAACGTATTTTGGAAGGCCTAAGCACAGACGTAGCGCCTCTCGGTTCTAACAAAACTAGCGGCCGAAGCTTGTATGATGGAACACCTGAGAATAAAACACATCCAAATTCTAACACGGGACGAACCTACATTTTATATACGATCAATAGGGATTTTCTTCGCATACCTGTTCTTCGATTGCTCAACTTGCGCACAGTGTCCATTGTACGAACTTCTTCTGTTGCAATATATTCAATATGCGGCTGGCAGATAACATTTCCTTTGTAAATAACTCCAAGGTACTTGAGTGACTCTACTTCTGGGATATCTTCGAGATGATAGCTAAGCGATATGTATACTGGGTCATTAACGGGAAAACAAGGATAGCACACTTATTAGCATTCTGGTTTAAGTGTAAGCTATCCAGCCAGCATTCCAATTCTCTTAGATACGACTGCAAAATTTCATAAAGATAGTTTTGTCCCTGGCCATACCAAAAAAGGCAATGTCATCAGCATAAACGCAGGTACGGACACCTGGGCGAACGGGGATTCTGGTCAGTAAAATAATAAATAATACTAGTGAACGTACCGATCCCTCAGGCACACCTGTTGTTTGCTTATGTTTACTAGAAGCATAGACGCTTCAAAAACAATAGAATTCCCTGTCTTTTAAAAATTCATGCTCCCATGCTACAATATAGCTTGGAAAGCAATGGCTCTGTAACCAATTTGTTAAAATTGCATGTTCAGTGCTGCCATAGGTTTTACATATATGTAAGGTAACTAAAGCCGCATATTGTTCTCTCTGTCCGGCGATATTAATGCGACTTTCAAGGTCTGCATGCGCGTGCCATATTCAATAGCCAGATCAAAATCCAATTCGGCAAGGACTCAACAATTCATTTTCGTCAATAAAGTCTATTATATGTCCGAAAAGCACTCTTTCAATAAGTTTTACTATGTTTGGTGTCAACGCTATTGGTCTGATGTTGTCGATAGTATTCCTTGCCCCTTGCTTTTTAAGTACCGGAATTATTTTGAACTTCCGCTCTTGTGGAATCCGTGCATTACTAACAGAGCAGTTTAGGAACTTCAGGAGCTCACTTGGAGCTTCTTGTAATAAAATCTTTAACATTGCATTTGTTAATCTGTCCGGGCCAGGCGCTGTAGTTGGCAGCCGTAAAGTGCCTTCTGCTACTTCCGAATAGCATATCTCTTTCTGCAGAAGAAAGAACAGACGTTTGAAGGCGCGCTGCGAAACGGCTCTGCAATCCTTTAGCCAATAGTTCTAAGGACTCCTACATTTCCTCTGAGGTATAGATGGTTGAGTCTACATTAACGCTCATAGGGAGTTGGTTTCTAAAACGAAGGTAATTAAATATATCACGTGTGTTTTTGGATCTAGATAGGTAATCGAAACGGTTTTTATCATACTGATCTTTTGCGTGTTTAGTAGTGCGTTTGAAGGTTGCCGAAATATACTGATATTGTTTCCAATTTCGTGGGCTATTATTATGTAGTTTTTTTTCCAAGCAGCTTCCTTGATCGCTAAACTCATCTGCATTCACTGTTCCACCAAGGACTAGATGAGGAACGCTTGGCTGAGCTCCGAATTCAGACATTTTTGGGACATCTGTAACGATGAACAAATATTAAGCCAATTTCTTCGTGATTACTATTAGTTAGTGACGCAATGGTGAAGCGCAAGCAGTCCTTAATTTTTTTGCAATTCCCAAATAGTCTGCCTTGTCATTCAACTGATCTTAAAGGGCATGCAATTTCACAGTGTACCGAGAGACCATCACTGTATGTACAGAAATCAAACGTAGTCCAAGATGTCACGGCGACACTTTTGCTAGAAAACGTCAAATCTAACACTGAGTGAGATTGCACGTGGCCAAATGTAGGGCATCTGATATTAAGTCATGAAACATTTTTACCTATGGTCCAGTCCCACAGACGTGTCACACATGCGTCTGTTCTGTAACCCCATGAGACGTGATGCGAGTTGAAGTTACCAGTAAGGATGACTTAATTTTTGCAGCTGGCAAGCTCACTATCCAATTGTTATGTACTTTGTACGCCCGTAAGGGAATGAGCATTTATAATCGGAAATGAACGGTAGCCTGGCATGATAAGGTGCACTGCCAAAATTTCACATTCCGGGGACATTAACTTGAAAGCCATTTTCGCCTAATGACACAATTTAGATGACAACAACATCATGAAACCACCTCCTAGTGCAAGACCCTCTAATTGAAGAGGTCGAAAATCATTGAAATGAACATTTTTCTCAAGAGTAAGCGAGGTTTCCTATAAGAATATGACGTCAGGATTAACATGAGTTGTCAAGCAATTTAAGACTGTTGAAGCAGAAAACAAGAAACGACAGTTCCGCTGCAGCACTTTTAAAAAAGCTATAGTGATGATCTAACTAATATTATTACTTTTGCGACTACCGTCACAATGAACCTTCTTGGATGCCAGTGAGAAATAGGATTACCCTTTTTTTTTGGTATATGGACAAGACGCAGTTACTGGAGATCCAGTTCGCTTTTGCGGCCTGGTATCATGGCCTGTTTCCAAGTCAAGCTGCGAGTCTGACTGACACGAAGAACAAGGATCGGATCCAACAAATGTTGGGTCCTATGTGGTACTCGGTGCTAGGACTGAACTGGCTACCTATTCTGTAGCACAAGCAATCGATTTGGTGATTGGTGTTGCAGCTGTTTGCAAGAGCTGTGTCATCTGCGCTGTAAACACTTGGGAAATACATTCGGTAATACTTGTGAGAATATGTTGCATAGCCTTTGCCATTGCTTTTTCTACTGCTGATTCAATGTGTTTAGACACGTTATCTTCATGGAAAGTAAACTGCATCGCAATGACGCCAGCGTATCCAAAGGCTCTTTCCTTAACGACTATAATAGCTTCTCGCCGCGTACATCGTCACCTGTCAATTATCTGGAGTATCTGTATTTCGTTAGGTCTAGCCGATCAGTTCCCATAGTCAGCCACATGGTTTCCTCCACATAGGCAGCCCGTTTCGACTTCAGCTGTCCGCTCATTGGGGGAATGGTCTTTACCACAGGCACGACAGCGTCGATTAGATTTGCAGCCTCCTGCACTATGGCTAAAACGCCAACAGTTTCGACACTAAAGTGGGCGGGAAGCGAGCTGTTCCACTCTAAAAATAAGTGGCCACACCTTTAGTTCAGATGGGCAGGACATCTCAGCAAACGTAGCAATAACCGATTAAGAGGCAACATTTTTCACCATTTACGAGTCGGTTAGATCGGTATACAGCTATGACGCCAGCATCAGACAGTTTCTGCAGAGTCTCAATTGGGCTAAATGGGGAGTCTACGCCCCGAACGCCACTTTAGTGCACGCTAGATTAGGAGGAACAAACGCGCGCACCAGGATAGATGACACCAGATTCGACCTGCAACACAGGTCGAATCTGATGACCTACAAACTATCCCACCACTTTCCAATTGTCGAACATCGCTTATCATCTGGAAATGACGCGTCATAGCTTGGAGCTCGGCCTCAACAGCCTGTGGGTAGTTCCGCCGCATGAATCCACCGATCGAGGGCACCTTCATGACAGGGATGCTGCTAACACTGCTGTGGAAGAAAGATTGCAAAGGCAAATCAAGGAGAATGGGAGGCTGACCAAGGGCTGGGCCCTTGCGCAGGAGAGTTTTTAGACATCAGCACTGCTTCAGTAGCGAGATAAGTCCTACAAAAATAAGATAAGTAAGGTAACTAGGTCAAATCCTGCCAAAACTCAGCCAAACCACCAAACAAGATCCAGCTTGGGCACACCGGGGCGGAGAAACGAACGCGGCCATAAAAAGGCTTTATAATAGCAGTCGACGGGACGTCGTTGTCGTTTCGGTATTCCCACCCGCGCGCCACTTCGGCGTCGTTTTCATGGCCTGGCACGTACCCGCGGCGAGCATGTAGGATGTGGCAATCACACGCGCAACTCTCAAATATACCACTAACTTCTCAATATCACATTTGCAAAACCTTTTGAAAAGTTGTAACAAATTCAGCTAAGTTGCAATTTCGTACACGAAATTTGTCCGATTTAGGTGCTGTTACGGATGCAGTTTATATAAACGCGACATTTGCTGTTTTATACTGAGGGCCAGAGTTGCTATCTTCTTACTTATATTTTTTTTTCAGATTTACCTATTTCCGGCAATGTTTTAAAAGATGTCATGGCCTTAATTAAAATTCTGTTTGGTGCAATCACTGTATTTTAGGTCGGTTCCTAAATGCAATTATTCTCACTAAAATCGGTTGAGCGGTTTTCTAATAAAAACATTCTTGTGTTCACATTATTTGAGCAGCCATCCTTGGAGATATGCCCAAGCAAAAACTTCCTCTGTAACAATGGATCACGCCAATATCTTATAGGAAAACGGTGAAACAGAACCATGACGTGCACCTAACCCAGTGGCCACAGTGGTGAACAAATGAAAAAAAAAATCCCCAAAGGTTACGATATTCCCTAATGCTAGTTTTTAGCAAAGCAATTTATGTTTTTTGAATTCGCGATATATTCAAGAAATTATTTTATTTCTGAACGAGAGGGTGCTCTCGGCGGCAGGGCTGAGCTTATGCTCGGCCAGCTCGTTTAGCTGCTTTAGCAAGCGAAACACTTCCACCGGTTTCGCCACTCATTTTTTTTTTCAGAAATAACTGAGTGACAGACACTATTTTGTATTGTGATTATATTGCGACCTGTTAGTGACAGTGAAGAACACCACAGTGCCGAAACTGTGACTTATATTTTTAACTATTTATTGGGCGGGAATGTACCCAGCAGAACAAGTAACACTCAAGCACAATGGCAGTGGCTAGTAGAGTCGGCGATTGTCGGAAGTCTGTTCTGTGGGTCACGTGCCATCGGCTTTTATACATCACTCTTCACAAGTTCCATCGTGATCGCTGGTGATCTCAGCATGTGGTGAGACTAAGCGATGACTTAATACTTCATTTCTTGCCGTCAGAGCGTGCGGCAAGTAATAGGCGTGAATTTGGATCGAAGTGGGCGTATGCGAGATAGCTTACTGAGAGCTTACTGAGAGCTTACTTAATACTATGTTCATTAAAGAAGTGACCGTAAACAAAAAGCAGTCCTATGTTTCTACACCACCTGTGCAGTTTTGAAATGTCCTGGGGCCGCTTCCGAACAGCGATAGAAAGGATACTGGAGCAGAAAAGGGCAGGGGTGCTGCCTTAAAAATGTATGTTATCTAAAAACCTCACGAATCGCAGCAAGCGCTGCCGCTGCGGCATTTCACAGTTTGTGCTTGCTTTCCTACGCGACAAAAATACAGTTGCTGGGCCATGGACGTCTCGTGCTGGGCTGTGATTGTATAAACATAGCTTGAAGAGAGCACTTGAAATTGGGGCCTAAACAGAGTGTTGGTCAAGTATGCAGAAGGAGCGCTTAAACTCGTGCCAACAGAATGGTTCCAAAGTGTGCACTGAGAATCGGGTACATTCAAGCCTGTACGGAGCCTCGCGACGAATAGGAGTGTCTTCGCTACGCAACGAAACGCCGTGAAGAACGCGAATGTATGTACACAATTTATAAATATAACAAATGATTGAATTGGGTACAGTCACAAATTCATTAAAGGTTTACCACTTCGGCCATCATGTGATGTGCCATGTAAGGCACTGTTAATGCTGTACTCTCAGAAATTACGAACATTGACGCGAAACATCGCCTCAAACAAACAACTCAGCCTGTGTGTTCTGTCGACTGCGTAGTCAAACAGCAGTGGTACACGCATGGTAAAGTTTAAGATCAACTCGCCACTCTCGCATTGGACTAAACGCTAATGAAATTACACACTATCCACCAACACCAATGCTAGTTATGGTTACTCAAAGCAAAAAAGCATACAAAGCTTCCCATACATCAATTGCCACAGAGCATGGGGTCTTCATATTTTTCTAGTATGATTGATTGTCCTCGTACACCTACTCACGGTTCGATTAGGCTCCATACCCGCCGTGGTTGCTGAGTGGCTATGGTGTAGGGCTGCTGAGCACGAGGTCGCGAGATTGAATCCCGGCCACGGCGGCCGCATTTCGATGGGGGCGAAATGCGAAAACACCCGTGTGCTTAGATTTAGGTGCACGTTAAAGAACCCCAGGTAGTCGAAATTTCCGGAGTCCTCCAGTACGGCGTGCCTCATAATCAGAAAGTGGTTTTGGCACGTAAAACCCCATATTTTTTTAAGCTCCATATTGTCATGCCTCCGGTACTAAATATTTAATTTATATTTAATTTATATGTTTAAATTCATCGACGTTGCCGACGCTGGGAGGCGGCTCTCAAAAGTTCCGAGTTGGCAGACCAGCTCTGGGCCGTCCTGCAAGCCGAAGATGCCGCCCGAGTCCATCGACTTCGAGCCGCCACCTGATGGCCCCTACAACCAAACCTGCGGGGCCATTATTTAATAAAGTTTCTTCTTCTTGTTCTAATTGTTTAGTTATGTCTCCGAAAATGCATAAGAAATATTCAACATAACACACGACGAAAAAGATGTACAAAAGAGAAATCATAAAGAAAATACATTAGAAACACAGCTTTGGATGCCAATTCGTTCCAACTTTCACGAGCCATATACATCCACCTTGGATCGCGTTTTTACTGGTTGCAGTGATACTCGATGTCTAGCCGTGACTGTCACAGAAAGGCATCATCTGTTTACATCACAGTGTCACAGTACTATCCCAGAAGAACAACGTGGATGAAGAAGGCACTTTTGATCGGGCGCGTGCTCTCCACCATACGAATAAGCGATTGATTGCATTGTAAATGCATTGTAAATACATTTTCATGTTGTTTCTGCCTCCACATAACATCTCGGTGAATGTGGTGACAGTCTAACGCAAGACTTAGCTCCACAGCGGCTGCCAAGTCGCCACGCTCGGCATGTCTACCGGCGGCGAACCTGCGTAAGTGGAGTCACCCATACCAGCCGTCATCCTTAACCCTCCTCCTCACCATGGGACCTTTCCGGCACTAATGGCGATGGCCTTCATGTCTGCATTCGGCTCTATGGAGGCGTTAGCTCACAATACAGGTGGGACTAGACCTTGATGATTGCGAACATCATATTTTGTTCAAACAGAACAGCGAAGACCTGGTTCGATACTAACGAGGAGGGTCACAAGCGGGAGCGTTTGCATGACAAAACTTCGCGAGTTATTTGGCCAACGTGCAGGCTGCCAGCGTGCCGCTAATAACTTGCCTCGCATGTGCAGTCGTCTACCGAGTCATACCTAATGTACATTAAGAAATTGCTGGACTTTTTGCCGCAAGGTTGACGCCTATATGACAGAAGCCGAGACGGTTACGCAGGTACTGGAAGGGATCGCAGAGGATATGCATAATCTGATGGTGTTTAAACACTGTGCGACAGTCAACAAGATTTTTACTCCATGCGGATGATTCGAGAAGGCTAAAAGCCGACGTATCGCCCACTACTCCGTCCACTTTCCGCATATGGAGCGACATCAGCGTTTGAGGACGTCCCAATGGCTTATCAGCCTTCACCATCTGAGAATATTACGCGAGTGGGTCGACGTGAAATCGAAGCCAAATCGCCCGCACAATTAAAGGGGCCCTGAACCACTCTTTTGGGCTTGGGGAAATAACATATTCCGCCGGCAGCACGCGTTGCTGTGAGCATCTCAGTCCAGTTTTGCTTGCGTACGCGCTAAGTGGAGCGCGCAAGTGGATTGCGAAGTCACCTTTCTCTCACACGCTCTCTTCTTCAACAGAAAGCCCTGTCTTCGCTCTCTTCTGGTAGCTTTCATTCGTCACCAGAAGCTTTATTTCGGCATTCCCTTAGGCACCTGCTATTTGCCGATAGGTCACATCAAGCTGCAGTAGGCTACATGGCGCAGATACCGTGGTCGCTAAGGAGTGCCGCCACGAGTCCACTGGTTAAGCGCACTGAGGCTCGCTGAAGGCAACCGCGTTTTGCTTATCTTTAGCGCGGCGTAGGAACCACAGTCTGAAGTCGTGGCGTCTACGTTAGCATCCAAAATTTAATTTCAGCTGCGCGCCACGGTGACATTTAGAAGGCGGATCGTTTTTGGCGCGCCCCACTGCGCCGAGCCTTTGCAGTGCAAGGCATTGAAAAATGAACGGCAGCACTGCAGCACGGCAACGCCGTGTTTGATTGCCAGTAACTTCGCTTCTGCTGAACACATTGACGTACTTTCTGAAGTTCTCAAAACATTTTTAAAGTAGCCTATTCTGACTTCAAATGCCCTTCTCCACTTCGATAAAATGTGGTCCAGGTCCCCTTTATTACGAGGAGAGCCCAGTGATACCCCAAACGATCATATTACTTATGCAATCCGTTGTTTGGCAAGAACTGGCAAACGCGGGCCTCAAAACTATATGCTCTGTAAACCGCTCTTACGTTTACACTTCGGCCATTTTCAATCCCCTCCAACTGCGATGTACTACTCCGAATTATCGAGATCTGAATGTACGGAAGACGCAGAACAAGCCAATTCGTTTCCAATGCAGATGTGTTGGACACATTTCAAGGTATTGCCGAAGTCCTTGGTCCTCGCATTCTCGAACAAGCTTTTCTAGCCCGCTTTCCACAGCGAACTCCACACCAGGTAGCAACCGAAGCTGAACCAAAAACATCTGCCCAGATCACTCTTAACGCCGCCCACTACAGCCGATCACACTCACAATGATGTCTACCTTCTCGTTCACATACACGACGCTGTTTGCTAACCCCGTCTTACTTGTGGCATTTTCCTGCGGGAAACTGACGGCTGCAGCTGCTGAAGGAGACACTGTTATTACAATTTGTGCTTAAATTTTTTGTTGACGCTCTCTACCAATGCGAACCTGATCGACTATGAACTGGGTGGCCTGCCAATCAACCCGTTCAACACCAGTGCCGATATTTCTGTTATGAGCTATCAACCCCGTCAGCAGTTGAAGAAAGTCATGTCACCTACCCCATCACATATTGTATGTGTGGTTCCGACTGTTCCGTTGGTACTGTACAGCTTGACCTACCGAGTGTAACTGATCAACCCAAACCAATAAAGCATAGCCTCTGTGCTGCTGAGCAGCTCCACTTTCCGTCCATGCTGAGACTTGTGACTAGTATTGGTGTTACGCTCCTCCGCCAGTACAGGACGGTGACTATGGGCTCACTCCCATCACTGCCATTCGTTGTCAGGGTTAAGAATTCTAAAGATATGAGGATCACTGGCAGTTGTGAGGATCTCCAACGCATTCATTTCTCGACAAGGCCGCCGCGGTGCATGTACATGTTGCAGTACCGGTTAGAAAGGAAGAAAAGCAGGAGAGCGCCATATAAAGCCACAAATCCGAGAAGAGGTGAGTGGAGATAGAGTGGCTCAGCAAAAATAGCGGAAGTATTCCAGCACTAGGGCAGTAAAATCCCGCACGAAATTTCTTGCCAATACGGAGAATCAGTATTCCCGGAGTTGAATCATTATTCGGGTTTTATATGCCGTTACCACGATCTCATTATAAAAATACTACTTCGACTAACCTTTTCTTCGTGTGTGGTACTTTGCACGTAAATATAATAAACGAGCTTTTTCGCTTTTCCACCACATTGAAATGCTGCCACCAAAATGGAGACCCAACCCCTGACCTTGTGCTCAGCAACGAAATGCCATAGCCACTACGCTACTGCGAGGAGTCATTGCTGCCATATATCTCAGTACATGCGCAGGGAATTTGCTCTATGCACGAGTCTCACAAGAAAACACAGTAAACAAGAAACTGTAGGACTACTCAAGTGAAACATATTCACAATTACATTGCTGGTCCTTTTCAAATCAGAATTTCATTGCGCTACCTCTTGCAGCCCAATTCTTGTCCTATATCCCATTAGTGGGTACGAGCTATATAGGAGGTGCGTCCTCATCATCATCCGAATAATTATGTCTTTTTTATGTACACAGTGTTATATTACGTGCTCTCGATTTCCTACACATGACGGAACACCAGTTACTTCATGGTTTCTTTCATGAATACCATAATAAGCAGCAGAATGAACATCATCAGCGTGAACCTTTCTTTTGCGTAAACTCGTGGTGTAGCTCACTTTGTAAGCTTATTTGCCCTAATTAAGGGCAAATAAGTTGTTCACATCTAAATTAAAGACCGCTCGCCTATTTCTTCATTCTCTTGCAGGAAACGTTTATTTCTTCCTGAGTACACTGCAAACCATTACATTAGTGGCAACGAGTTTTACCTAAACCATATTTACCTAAACCAGTTTTACCTATCACCCACAGTGGGTATATGCCAATAATTGAGGCTTCCTCAGTGCCATCAACAACCGACAACAACGCAGCAATCCTGCACAAGCAAATGTGAGTATTGCATAGAAAGATGCTTTTCTTTAACCGCCTTGTTTATTCACTATTATGAGATTTATTGCAGAGTAAGCGTCACGTTCACCGAACAGCTGCATTCTCGTTCAGTGCATGGGACGATTGCTTCATGACTCTTGTAAAACGCAGTGTAGGAGGTTTTTTTCGCGCGGCGAGACGGGTTTTGATGAAGTTTTAATGATCAAGGAAAGGAAGGTTATATCCCCACCTAAGGGGTTCATGAATGACCAATTGAAAACCTACATAAACCTTGGCAACCGGCGTGCTCTTGTATATCACAGGTGAAAATGTGCTTTAGTAATGCCAAGCTAATAATATCATTGCATCGACAACACCTATCACAGGTTTTTATCAAATATTCTACCTGCCTCAGCGATCTGAGTTTTGCCGTTTTTCCAGAGTTTTACGAGGAAATGTGTGGCTGTGATAATTCTAGGCCGGTAAGATTAAGAGTTCATGAGAGTGGCTTGTTGGGCTAGTTTGTACATGGTTATACTAAGAGAACACCACCAAACTTGAAAGTAGAAAAAAAGTAGAGAAGCAGACATCAACAAATCGACAGGAAGGTGGCTGGACTAACAACTGAACTTCATTCGTGAAAACGATGTCCCCAAATCCGCACTGAACATGCGTATGGCACAGCAAAACAAAAACTAGGTTAACTCCTTATCTGTACACGTATACACTGATCAAGAAATGAAATCTCTTTCTTGGTAAGGAAGACAGATGGCGCGTCCACACACTTCTCAGGGCCAAGTCTATAGATGCGATAGGCTTCAATCAACTCTTTTTCTTGGTGAGTCTTAGCTTTCCTGAAGATTGAAACGTCACTGAAGATGGGGGGCGCTCTAAGGTAAAACTATTCCAAACTTTTCTATTCCATTTCTGCTACCAGCCCTCCGCGATCGGTCAAATACGTTTTTGGACTACCCCCACTTCACCTGTCTGTCACGCGACGTCACGAAAACCGCGATACGTCCCCATCTGGATATGACGTGTACGAACTGATTATGCATGATTTGACCCCCAAAAAAAGAAAACTAGTTAGTTCAGATTCGACGCCTTTTCGCCATTAGCCCCCGCTATTGGTCAAACGTTTTCGGGCTGCCCCACTTTATCTGCCTGCCACACGACGCAACAAAACCGCGAAAGCTCACCGGGTCAAAGTCACGTGCACGCATTAAAGATGCAATAATATGCCGAACAAAACTAAATTTTTTTTCTGAATAGCCGCAGACTGCTCCGTTCCGAAGGGAATAAAAGACGGCTGCCGACGATCGCTCAAGCGCTGTCTACTCGCATCTGCTGGAGAGCATGGGTTTATTTGCACAGAATAAGACTTCTTGAGAAGCCACGTAACGTTTTCGGGCACTTTCTGCACGTTTACGACCTCATTCGGCCAACTCTTCTTTGCTGAGGATCCGTTTTAGCGTCATTCGTAAGCTTCCGTTGCATGCCGCTGCCATTTTTGACCAGCTACTGCAAGCCAAGTAAGGGAAAGCGGACCAATCGCCGACGCCAGCACCGCCCTCTTCATCCGGTTATCGATTTTCAGTACACTGGCTCAGCCCCATCGAATCCCTCTCCACTTGAGCTTTCGCCTCGCCTCTTGTCAGCCAATTAGATACGACAAGCCGCTCAGTGTAGGTAATGTTATTCGTTTTTCAAGCAAACAAATGTGACCTCCTATGAACGAGGAGAGCGTTTGACTGGTGTGTTCAGACAACCCTGCGGGTGTCAGCCCTTTGCTTGCGTCGGTGGTTACGGAAATTTGACGTCAGAAGATTGGAATAAAAGATATTGGAATAGTTTTACGTTATAGGGCCCGGGATCACAACAGCACTCTTTACAATGCAACAGAAGATTACCGCCTGTGCCTGTCGGTATTAGGTTCGCATGCGCACGCATCCGATCATTCACACAGCGACCGGTCTGTCATATGTAATCTCTATCCCATCTCAAAGGAATAGCGTACTCTACGCATGTGCCACACTTGCGGTGCTTACGGTGCGGTAAGACTGCTCGCGTAAATAGTTAGACACCTACAGATTCATCTCAACCGAATGCAACAGAATGTTGGCATTGCGCACAATAACAAATACAATATTAGAGCTGCGAGAGGCGCCGTGTCTTTAGGTAACTTGCCCAGCAACAACGTGACAGAAATCGACGTAGGTAGTGAACGGATTCGAAAATGAAATAGCGTGTCAGTGGCGCTTATCTCAACACCCTATCAAAAAACGCCACCTGCTTCCATGTTGCGCGGGTGCCAAGGTTGCGATAATTACGAGTTCTTTTCGTTCTCATCCTTAAAATCTTTTTTTTTTCTGCTCTTGGCACATGTGATAATCCGAGCAGCAGTGACGCCATAAAATTGGAAACGGAATAGAACACGCTCCGCGTCGACTCCTGGCGTGAACGTGCAAAAAACGAGAAGACCACGATGAAGCCCATGACAGCGCTAGCTAGCGCTACTGTTGGTCTGCACCCGACATGGAGAAGGCAGAGATATCGACGTCAATGGTGGACCATTTCATATTACTTTGGGTACTGCCATACTGGGCCGCCCGCAGTGCCAAAGTACTACAGGCTGTAGCACCCAAGACGGTTTCGTTTAGAGACATTTTTCTTGAGGTAATAATATCACTTTGGGCCCTCAATTTCCCAATTGCGATGTTTCCTCTATAATATCCAATTAGGCATTTATTTAAGATATCCTTATAAACAATATGCAATATTTTACACAATACCGAGCTCCTAGTGGTCACAAAGACGCATAACCTGATAGAATATGGGGGAATGCCCTCACAAAATTCACCTTTTCCTAAGTTTCTGCGTGGCTTAAACAGGACACTGTACTTGTGACATGAAATGACACAATAACAACAATGGAAGAGGAGCAAGAAAAGAAGAGAGGAGTGGCAGGAAGGCCCAGAAGCCGTAGGTTTGGTTTGCTTCACTGCACAGGGAAAGGGGTTTAAGGGAAGAAAAGACAGGATGGGGAGGGAACAAAGTATTATCAATGTAAGTACGTGCCCCTATAAGTGCTCGCCTATAATCGGTCATTGAGGCCAGTCAATTTTATGAAACGTAGCAGTGCCCGCGCCGCTTTGCAAGCATGTCATGCCTGGGGCCAGAATTTCAGGCTCCTGGCCACCGAAAATGGTGTGCTAGCTAATCGGTTTAACCCCCTCCGAAGAACGTCACGTTCGATCTCATAGTGATTACGAAAACAAAACACATGCCTGATCGTCTCTTCACATTAGCACGAGTAACAAATCGTTGTGTCGGACATTCCAATAAGGAATTAGTAGGCTTTCCTAAAAGACACCCTTAAAAAGATGCGGCGCAGTAAAGTGGCATCATGGTGGGAGAAGTTTGATGGAATATGCGGCTTCTATGTAGGATCCGGTCGGTGGAAATGGCAGTTGTAGAAATTCAGGGCGTTTCACAAAGTTTCCGTCTATGTTTGAGCAAGTAAACGAACAGCCTTCGCACTGTCTGTCGTTTGATAAGAATATAGGAAGTGTCAGATTAGTTTTAAGGACCGACCGGGTGGCATCATCCGTAAGGTCGTTTCCGACGATGTCACAGTGCCCCGGAAGCTATTGGAAGATGATGCCATGTACGTTTATGAGGGCTTGACAGAGAACCTCTTTTGTCTCAAGCACCAGTTCATGGGTCTTGCGTCGTAAGGCTGACTGCAACTCTGAAGGGCTGCCTTGCCGTCGCAAATAACGACCCAATTTCAAGGTTTGGCTGGTGCAATGTAGAGCGGCACGTAGAGCGGCAGGTTCTGCTGCCGCAGAGGTCGTTAGGAGGGACACATTGAACGTAATTGCGACTTGTATATGCCGGGATGATGACAGTGCCTCTGGAGCTGGTGGCTGAGACAGATCCATTGGTGTAAATGTGCGTTATTTTTTCATATGCCTCGTTCAGTACTGACAGTGTGAACTGGCGTGAAGCCGCTGTTTATTGACGGGTCTGCGTAATTTCCGGCATCATGAGACATACCAGGGGTTGTCGTAGTCAACAGAAGGGTAACGGTGGTCTTGGTGCTGGTGTAAAGCCCAACGGAACGTAGCGTTCATGTGTCGCAACAAGTTTGGAAAATGTAGCTTGAGGTCTTTGTGCAGGCAAAGAAACTACATAGTGACTGGGTACTCGACACAGATGTCGAATGTGTGGTCTAAGGTTTTCAATTGTTATATATGTTGGAACCAAATAGTCTCTAGCAATCGTGCTTGTTGCGTGAGTCGAGGAGGATCATGGTAGTCCAAGACATATCCGTAAATCCTGGCCTTGCAAACTTTCTAGGGTACGAATGGTTGTTTTACATGTGTTCGCCAAAACTGGCAAGCGGTATCGTGAAAAGCCCAGAAACAGTGCTCTGTACATCTGCAGCATGGACAGTACCGAGGCTCCCAGGTTTTCCCGCAGAGACACCTCATTATTTGAGCAATCGAAATTAGTCTTTGCTTCAGGTAGGTGCAGTGGGGGCATCGTGTAAGGTTCCTGTCAAGAATCATGCTGAACAGCTGCGAGACCTTTGGTACTTGATACCCTGGCCATTGGGAAAAACATGGTATGGTGCCATGGGTTTGTGCGTAAACGCTATTAACGCGCATTTTTCTATGGGCAGCGTATATTGATAGGTGAATTGTCTTCGGCAATATTTCAGCAGGGCCAACCACAGTTATGTTAACGAGAATAGGGCTCAATACCCCGCCCTGCGGGACGCCACCGTTACAGCAACAACAAACTGGCAACAAGACCGTTAGCTATGACTAGGCGACAGTGCTTTTATTCAACACCGCCTAACTGATACAAAACTAATACAAACGATAAAAAAAAACTGATGAACGGAACACTGTATACGTACTGGCGACACACAAAGCACGGTGCCACATGAGCGCAAGGCACGAGCGCACCAACAAGCAACGTTCCGCTAAGGCGAGTAGTTTAGCGACCACTTAGAGAGTGAAATTTTTTTTCTCGCACACTCGTGCAATTATTACGTAGGCTGTTGATAAAGCTGCAGCTGATAATTCTGCGGTACTACACATCAGGTACGTCGGGTAAATGAGCTCAGGCTGCTGTTTACCGGAGCATTCTTGATCATTTACGCCCAATCAAACCGTTAAAAGGAGGGGCGTCTCCGCACATATTTGACAACCCCCCCTCCCCTTTCGTGGCTCTAGTATATCATGCTATAATGTATACCACTCACTTTTGTGCAGGACATTTGCCAACCTTCTTAAAGTACGTCCCTAGTTCAGGTCGACATGAAAAATATTTCACAATTGGCAGCTTCCCTCGTGTAAACAAAGGCATTTTCAGCGAATCGTGATGCCTGTTTGTGATACTTAGCTGTGCATCTTGAAACGTTTTACGTGACAATTTCTTAAAGCTTCGACACTCGGTCATTCTTTCCATATTTTATGCTTTCAACCAAATATTGCTTCTTGTATTGGACAGAATTATTATTTTACTGTGAAAAGAAACAACATTGGTTCAAATGTCTCCGTCAGTTCAATAAACTGAGTATTTCGGCTATTCACATGCGTTATTATTATAGGTAAACAATAGACCGTCCCGAGCTAAATCTTCCATTCATTTTATCGATGAACCGTTCGTGGCAGCTCAGGACATCGCGATGCTCAGCGCGAAACCACGAGTTCCATCCTTGCTCACGTGGTGCAAGCACCGAGAAGGTCCGATAGAAAATTTCTGATAAACGGGGTGCCAGGGATCCGTATAAAAACGAACCTGTCAAAATTATCTGTATTTCAACCTCTACGGCTACCTCGATATAATATCGTTATTTTGGCACCTAAAACCTCATCATTATAAAATAATTTTTGATATTGCAATGTTTCCGCACTCGCATTCCCAAGTGCACAGTAGCTGCTGCGTTTCACTATTTCCAAGCCATTCCTTGTAGCATTTTGCATGGACATCTCACTTCTGCCGTATTGCATAAGGTGCCCTAGTCCCTAAATGTCTGTCTTTCAAGCAAGTTTCTTGTACTTCCCCCTGCAGCTAATTCTGTGACTTAAGTATATCCTTATACATACTGACTTATATGTAAATAGTTATCTATTCTTGCGCGCGTTTTGCTTAAGCAGAAATACTTAGCGGATTATGGGACAAGCGCAATATCTCGAAAGGATGATCGATTCATTCTAAGTGAAATACGCTGGACCTGCACGTCAAAAGAATGTTTTGTTAATGACGCCGCAAAAGTTACAGAGTGCGGTCGTAGCAGTTTGCCCAAGTGAATGAAAGTTTCTGTAATCAAGCTGTAATGAAGTCCTTTCTTTCGTGTTAGTTTCAATACTTCACATGTGGAACATTTTGTTTCATTTCATGCAACCCAGTTAAAAACACAACAGGAAATTTCCGTCTGTCGTATTTTCGGACGTTCTCTTTCTGACGTTCTGTTGTCTGACGTCTGTTGTTTGTAGTGTGACGTCTTGTATTCGGACGTTCTGCAGTTCTTGATCCATATCGAATATAAAATTGGCAGAGACCTATTTTATCCTATGTATATTTGTTAAAGCAAACAAGTTAAAAGAAAACTCGCCGCCTGGGATTCGAACTTGCAACCTCAGAATCGTAAACCCGGTATCTTACTTGCATACGTCGATCGTGATACTACTCGTACATTTTGGTCGTGTCAAATGTAAGAATCTCGGTTAGCATTGATGCTTACATTTGTATGTTGACAATGCGCTTTCACTCCGCCGCCTCAACTGGCGCCTTTCTAGAAGAGTAAAAGTGTCGTTAACATCGACAAGTACATCGTGGACTGCTTGAACATTGATTTTGCTTGACGATATGCATATTAAATGAGAAATGCAGGAATAGATAACGGTGACCAAGAACACTGTTAGGGTTGTTACTGCTAATTTCGACAGTTGTCTCTCGCTTTTTACAGTTTTGAGCACGTATATAATTCGTGTTTTCAGTGCGAAATAGACATATAAACTACCGTGGACGAGTGCTTATTTACACAGCATTCTTGTTTCTCACGGCAGTGCTGCGCCTGAACAATGACACTCGAGCGGGACAGCTTTTCATGCAACTTTCTGCAGCAACCATTTTTTTTATTATTCGCTTCTCAAAGCCTTATGTAATAGTTCTAGCAAATTAACTGATGTGTCTGCGTAACGGCACGTGCAAGTCCACAGGCCTGTCTGCCACATCTTACCGGATAAAACCAAATGGATACGCAGCCATTCCAGCAGATGGCATGATTTGGATCAGCAAATAAGGATTTTGAGGAGGCCGGTAGGGCGTTGCTGGTGCTTCATCGTCATGGGACAATTATGACCATTGGCCACATCGTCTTCAATACCGGTGTCGCTGCTGTCAGCATTGCCGGCTTCGGAGAAGCACAATTGCATGCATGCGCAAGGGAAAAGTACGGTGTACACCACCGATGCGAAGCTGACATAAAATTTTAAAGCGTCGCGACTGAATGCGTCTTTGTCGTGGCGTCAGAACTTATGTCGTTGCTAGAGAGTGGGACACATTTCTAACGCCTCGACAGAGAGTTCCTGTTGCGATGTCAGAATCGCTATCGAGGTAGAAAGTTGTTGAGACTTCATGAGCTCATGTTTTTGCGACAGAACGTTTCTGTTTCGACTTCAGATTCTTGGTGGTCCCGACAGACTGTTTCTATTGCGAGGTGGGCATTTCTGTTGTAACTTCAGAAACGTCTGTCGCAACTACAAAAACGTTAGCAACTTCTGTCGCCCAACAGAAATTTCTGTAGTCGCGACAGTAACATCTGCTGCCTTTTTCAGCTGGGAATTAGGCGCATGTAGTTGAAATTAGTGAATAAATTCCGCAGCAACATTTTCTTGCTCTAATAATTTTAAGGAGCAATTTCTTTCTTTGCGGCATGTTTTTAATTAGGGTAATGTGGTTCTTGTATACGGGTTTCCTTAACAGTCTCGAAAATCAATGCATATATTTAAATTTGAACATTCGCGTATCACATTTTTATGTTATCGCTAGATGGATATGAATAAAAAGTTTAAATCATTAGATGGCGTGAAGATGCGTTCCATTTTGCGGTCAGTAGACGTGTTTTCTTGTGTGCTATTCATAATTTTATCGCCTTGTCACGTGCTGCAAAAACACATGGGTTTTGCTGCAGCATCGCACGAAGAAATCATTTTCCATATAACTTGGTACGTCATCTAGAATACCCTAGTTTGGAAAGTATTAAGTTTGGGTTTTCTAAAAAATTACTAAAATATTCAGGCAGGTGCTAAGCTTCCTTAGATCTGTCTTTGCTATTTGCTCTTTTGTTTTTCACAATTCATTTTCCTTTTTTACGACAACCGCTGAGTTCAGATATTAGTTTCCTGCATGTTCACTATACCAAAAGCTGCCTTTCCATTTTTTTTCGTTTTTTTCTTTCTCTACTCTTTTTCTTCCTCTTTACATGAATCTCGTGCGTCCAAACTATTTATTCTCCAGAATCGTAAAGAAAACTGCGTTTTCAACATTGTCTAGGGGTCCTGAATGAATAGAGAACAACTTGCGAAACTTCATGATCAAGTAACCAACTACCCGGCAACAACATCGCATACAATCACGATGGTCAATAACGTTAAGTGGCCAAGTAAAATTTGTCGAAAGGAAAACTGTCTGTCATGAACACGTAATCACGTGATTAGAATAGCCGCACAATCAAGGTTATCAACAATAAATAAACAATGAAAGTGGTAGTGCTTGCAAAGTGCGAAATGCAATATCAACTTTCTACTGACGTTCTGTTCCTGCCTTCTTTTAGCCTTCGCGCATTAGAAGCTGTAAGCCAAAAAAACGCAGGCCGAATAAAGCGATTGCCTAAAGGAACGACAGTACACCACTGCGACGTATACGATGCTCTCAATGCCGGAAGTTAGAGCCTATCTTCAATTTTATTTTGTTAACTTCTAATAAAAAAATTTCACCAATCCAGGCAGCTCAGCGCTGCCTGTTTAGACGGTTAATGATAAAAGGCCGAAGTGAAGCAGTAGACAAGCGATTGATTATTTTTGTATTTGTTTTCAGAGCCTGTGGACAACTGGCACAAAGATGGGTATTCACGATGAACGCGGTACAGCAATGCTATTGTCAGGTGGCTGCCTCGTAAGTGTGCCACATTTACAAGCATTCTTGCTTCGAGTAGGGAAACTGTAGGCACACAAAGCGGCGAAACACTTACCGAAGGGAGAAGCTTAGTCGTTAGTGCAGCGCAACCCAGCCCTTAATAAAATACTTTGTTTAAACATACCACACAATTTTCTGAAATACTTTGTGGGGTTGATATCTCTCTTGTAAGTGCCTGTGTCGAAAACTACTCGTCGCCTTTCTGCTCTAATTTTGCTTAAATCGATGTTTTCCGGGGCACTTCAGCGTAGCTGCGTTGCACATTCTTGTATTGTTCGATGGCTTCACTTGCTCGAAATTTCAAATCAGGTGCTACGCGAGACTAAGTACAACGGCGACACTAATCACATCGACTCGAGGACATTTCGCGGTAGAAAGTTCCATATGGCCTATGAACGGCGAACGCCAAACACTGAGGCGCCATCAAATCAAAGGCGCTTTAAGGTAATTAAAGTGTCTTCTTCTAGGCCTGGCAGCATTAAACAGATGCACAACGTGAATTACTGCGACAGGAGAGAGCCAATGCTTTGTCCTGAAGGAGAGACACAACTAAACGACAGATAATTTTACGACTTATGACATGCTGTAGCGACAAAGAGCAAGTAACAAGGCATGATTCAGATTGAAGCTGGGCCGGTATTTTGTAGCGATGCCTTTTCCGATTCTATGCCTTTTCAGGCTTTTCACGCTTGGCCAGTGGTCAGAGCGACGGTCTGCCCACATTATCAACGCGATCAGGCGGCCGTGTGTGGTGGATGATAAGAAGAGCATAGAATAAGGCATAAGGCATCGCTACAAAATAGCGGCCCTGGTAGCCTTTGCTCTGCAATGCTGTTACTCCAAGCGTACTGCCCGCAGAAAGCACGATGCTAAATCCAGACAGGAGCGCATCGAAGGCGCAAATGTCTTCGTAGCCTTAAGTGCATGCGAATTTTGGCGCGGGTATATAAGACCCTACGCAATGAGCGTTTTGTACTCTATACTCTAGAAGAATTTCTAGTTTCATTGAATAAAAATTTTGTAGACAAATGTTGCTATAACCTAGCAACGCTTCCTTAAATATTCTCATATCGTTCTCAATCTTCCTAAAATTTCATACAAACATTCTGTCGACTATTCGCCAATATTGATTAAAAAATTTATTTACAAACTTTCTTTACACGATAAATGTACATGCTTCAAACATTCAAGGGATGAGTTATTACCCCTCCTAATACTTCATAGAAACCTTGTATGCACATTCTACCAACTTATTCCTCAAGCTAGAAAGATCCTAGTAAATTTTTTTTCAACTGTCTGTCGCTCACCCTAGGGACATCCTTGCAACTTACTTGTGCGTTTAAGAAAGATAATGGTGGCGTTTGTCGCTGTCTCCAGAATTTTTTTAAGTATTATGGTACGGTTCTGGTGTAACCTTGAACATGAGCGAGATGCAAATGCATGTGTTAGCAAACCCCAACAATCTTTTGAAACACTGATATTTGTTTTGCTACCTTTTCATGCATGTTTTAATGCTTTTCATGCAAGCCACAAGTAAGCAGCGAAGCTAACGTATTCTTAATGCCCCCGTGGTAAAATTGGATGCTTTGCTGTGAGCCTAAGCGAGAAGAAAATGCAAAAATAGTTAGAATAGACTGCTGTATTGCGTCAGTGTACCTGGACGAGAAAGGAAGTAGCAGTGATGTAAAAAAAATTAGCATCAAATGGCCTACAGTAAAATCAAAGATTCCAACTTGCGACCTTGCTACGCATGCTTAGAATGGCATTCGCACATCTTGGGCCGAACGCCTCTTTTTGGGCGAGGTCCCTGTCGGTGGTGGAACACCTCCTAAAGAACGAATGATGCAATACTCCTGTACAGAATATGCACCTGTTACAGGTAGGAACCATATAATTGTGTGGAGAAGCCATAAATCAGTTGCAGGAAGGATACTGAAATTTTTAAACAGCTCCAGCTTAACAGACAATAATTGTAATGACATCATTTAGGTAGTATACAACTATACAGACAACCTTGAAAGGATCGCGAAACCGTCCTTGTCATAATTTCCTTGTATTTGGCAACACTAAGCTTATCGGTACTAAACGCAGCTGTCTCGACTGCTCAGCTGTAGAATATCCCTAATGATAAAGGGTGAGGGGGGACAGACATCCACCCGTTCGTATCAGCTGCTACAAAGGGAACCCATACGGGTTCCTCGAAAGAAAAGCCTCGCAGTTGAAGGTACCGGAAACTTTCCGGGACCACCGCCCGGAAAGGCTGTGGTCCCGCGTTCGAGTCCCGGACCAGGACGAATTTTTCTTCAACTGCGAGGCTTTCTTTCGAGTAACTCGTATGGCTTCCCATTGTAGCAATTACTACGAACGGATAGATGTCCGGTTTTTCCTTTATTAATTACTTCTCTCCACCTTGCGGGTTTCCGCAGAACTATTACGTCAATCCATAATAATAACGTCTTACAAAGAGTATTCTACACTCTGTTTGACAGATAATAGATATGTGCCCGTCCTGTTGCTTCTGTTCTTCGTCCATGTTGAATTTGCACCGAAAGTGTTCCTTTATGAAGACATTGAAAGTGGATTCGCTGCACAAATCGGGAACACCCATTCTTCCGCCAACTATATGCTCATTTATCTTGTAGTTGCTAATAAGTGCAAGAGCATGATTACAAGGGAAGTATGCAGCTTCGCATGGTAAGCAGCACGACGAAAAAAGAGATTCGGAACATCAACATCAGAAGCAGCTTAGGTGCGTGGCAAACATGCTTTTTTCCCTCTAGGCGGAAATTAGGCTTGAGCATATTATTTAAACAAGCGGGTGCCCAGGCGGAGGTGTTATCTCTGTTGTAATTTTTTTTCATATGTGTGTAAGGTGTGTTTGCAATACTCATTGTGCACAAAATCAAATCCATAAGAACCCGGCAAGAAGCTAAACAAATGAGACAGCAGTCCGAGTGACTAAACCATGCTAAGTTAACGCGACTATCCCAGCAACAAATCACATCAAAAATTTTACAGACATGAATTCTGAGGTCTGAGACATAACTTGTGTATACGGCGCTATCTACATCGGTGAGATGAGCGACTTGAAACAATGGCAAAGGCAACCCTTATGAAAATGGTTATGCCCTTTATGTTTACTGTATGTTTCCCGCAGTTCACATGAGGAAATATCCTTTATGTTTCCTCCATGTTGAAATTTCGCTACTGCTTTTACGTTTCCTTCATGTGTCCTCCCTTTATATATCCCTTATGTTACCGTACTTTATGTTTCCTCCATGTTGAAATTTGGCCACTGCTTTTATGTTTCCTTCGTGTGTCCTACCTTTATGCATCCTTTATGTGGCCGCAGTGAATAAATCCTGTATTTTACGTAGATATGCATATATGAAGAGTTCCGTGTGCACATTTTATTTTTATAAACATTTCCTGAGTTAAAAAGTCTTGCATTGGTTTTTACTGTAAGGTTACTGTTCCCGACATGATGCAGCGCACGGATTGGAACTCTGCTATGGCACAGAAATTCATGCCAATTTGTTCTAAAATTACAAAGTAATTAGACTTCATAGATTATTTCAGTATAACACTTGGAGTGCCCCTGTACGTTCGTCACTGCAGTGCTGCTGTTCTAGTTATGTCTTTGTTACTAATATAAAATGTAATGTTTGGATAGAAAGATCAGGTTGGATCAGTGCTCGCACGTTTAAAAGAAAGTTTTGACTATACTTTGCAAAGGTTCGTCTGAAACTACGAACAGTTAATTGGACTATCTGGATGCTACTGCAATTTGCCACGTCTGCTCACAGCGGACCTCTGGAATGTGGTGCTTGGGACCTGGAAAACAAAACAAAAGCCAATCTTTTTCACTTATTCAAAAATATTCATATAAGGAAGAACAGCCTGGCCTGTATGCACACAGCTAAGAAACGTGGAGCAGTCAAAAACAGCTCATAAAAACATCAGGGCAATACAGAAGCTTTTAACTAATTGTTGTTTGAAACAGACTGAGCTGCCAGTCCACTCAGGTATTAAACTGCTCACAAATTCTTTTAATCATTTCTGCAGCAGCTGCTAAGTAGTACATGACCTTTAGGAGTAGGCAACTGGCCAACAAATCTTTGTGCGCCTGCTTGTACAGATGTCTCGTACTTATATCTGAAGTGGTTACACGGTTATATGGTAAAACTCAGGCGGGAATAAAACCAGCAGCAAACATCAGACTACCTGGGAAATTATCACCAAAACCTAAATATCTAGTAAATCAAACGAACAATCGATTACGAAGGGTCTAAAACCTAGGCCGCGATTTTGTAGCGATCCCTTTTCCGATGCTACTCCTTTTCCTCATTGATCTGAGCGACAGACCGCTATCGTTGTTAACTAGAACAGCCAGCCATGAAAGGTGGGTTATAAGAGTAGCAAACATCGAGCGGAAAGCATCGCAAGAAAGTCGCATCCCTTATTAGGCAGTGCTACAAGCCACTGTCGTTAACAATCGCAGGCACTGACATCCTGTTCTTCGGATAAAAATATTAATGAAAACGAGCGTCTGATTGACATGCCTCAATTAAAAAGAAATTTCGCTGTTTTAATGTCGGTCTATATTTGCCCTACAATATAAAAGACAAATACGCAAGGACGTCGAACACAAACAATGCAGACAAGCTCTCGCGAAGCTGGACTTCAAACTGAACACTGTCAATAAAGTAATCTTCACACAAGCTAATATCTGTTCAAGTGTCAAACATCGCAGTCGCGTGCCAACTCGCGATGCCCGTGACACATCGAAATGCATGACACACGTAACTTGCGGAAATTCATGTCAGCGGAAGAATTTCTTGCCGTGAAACTACCGAGAAAACAGTAACTTTCAGCGTTTACGTAAATATTTGCCCATTAAGTCCCAACGATCAGCGGTGGTAGCACATCACTCCATAAAGCAAGTAAGCGGTAAGAAATAATACATTTCACGGAAACTCCCCTCGTGAAACGCTTTGCTAAATGTGCACAGCAACATGGTCAACATACGCTCAGAACGTGTTCTGTTATCGTTCCACAAAGCTTACTACATGAACCAAAAGCTGCGAGAATGCGCGCAAGCGTCAGACCTGCTTACCTTCAATGTGGTCAACAAACGGCTCCTTCGTCTCGGAGGCACCACGCGACGACGCTCTTTCTGGCGCGAACACTGTCGAATTGCCGATGAACACCAGCGCACGAAAGCACAACTTTCAACAAATTCTTCCACGCACCATAATTCGAAGCCACAGTGCCAGGTATTCCTAAAAAGCGAACAATTATTCTACCCTGGTCGTCATTGATGGCCCTATCAACTTTTGACCGAAACATCTCGCTAAGGATGGGTGCTACTTTGGAACCAATACAGAAGCCCGGACTTCTGAATGAAAAGCTGTCCCCGCAAGGAAACGTAGGTGGATGACAAATACATAGACAAAAATTCCAAAAAGGCTTCCACAGAGATATCACACGGCACAATAAACTTCTGCTCGCCATTAAATTTCGTAATCCACCTCTTTAGAGCAATCACAAGTTCGGGTTGGGCTATTCCATAAAACAAATCCTCAACATCTATGCTGAACGCATTCCATCCGATTGGGTTCGCATCCTCTAGATACCACACCACTGCAGTGGAAATGGGTATCAAGAATGGATCTACAACTTCCAGTTTAGAGAGGTGCTCCTGAAGGAAACCAGAAAGAACCAACATATTGCCAAGTTCCCCTCTCGGATACGGTTGAGGGAAAATGTAGCTCCTGTTTATGGGTTTTTACAGAGAAAAAAAAAGCCATTCCGACCCTGTAGCACTTTTTTTTACACTTGTAAGAAGGAATCTAAGGTTTATGTCCTCTAGGAGTGCTAAAGCATGGTTTCTAACACGGTTCCACCAGCTAGCCCAACTTGCCGACCTACTGCAATATGTGTCTAGCTATTTTCAGTTGACAAAATAATTTGCCTCTGAAGGACAAGATGCTCTCGACGGCGGCGCTGACGCTCTGCTCAGGCAGCTCGTTTATCAGTGGCGGCACACGAAGCATTTCCACCCTTTGCATCGCTCATTGCACAGAAAGAAAGCGCAAACGCGGGAATGTCTGGATAGCGTAGAACGGGTTCTCTAGCTGCGGCGGCAGCACCACAGGCGAAGAGGCGTATGTGCAGTCAGTCTAAAGCCCACGCCAGCGCTTTGTTTTAGCCGTGTTGATTGCAGTGTATGCAGTATATAAATAATTTGGACATGAATGTGTGCACCCGTGTCGATAGGTTCAACATGTGTTACAAGCTGTAGTGCTAGTAATGTCCACCGCTTTGAATAATCCAGCTAAAGGACAAGAACTATGCTGTCTGCAATCGCCGATTTTTTTTTTATTACGGAAAACTCATCGTCAGTTCGTATGTGTCGTCCTTGTTTACAAACTTCAGCTATACCTGTATTGAATAACGCCATCTGCCTCATACAGGACGATGGTGTAGACGTAGCATGGCTACCTTAAGTCTACTAAGCTTCGAATGCGCGAGAATAATGCCAGTCGCTGACATAAATATTTTTTAACAATAAGGGCTTCGATATTTTAGTGTTGCATTGGACTCGCAAATGCGCGAGCATGCAATTTTAGGTTTTGTTCGAACGCCAACTGGTCCCAGAGTGAGCCGATTTTCCAATGAACTGGGGCAACTCACAGA
The DNA here is from genome assembly GCF_038994185.2 of Dermacentor albipictus. Taxonomy (NCBI): domain Eukaryota; kingdom Metazoa; phylum Arthropoda; class Arachnida; order Ixodida; family Ixodidae; genus Dermacentor; species Dermacentor albipictus. The sequence continues at coordinate 73,010,275 of NC_091830.1, forward strand.
CGCCAATTCAATTTGTCGCTAATTGTCGCCGACGCCAATTCTCTTCCTGAAGCGAATGCTAATGCGGTAGAAAAAGTTCCCAAAACATAAACCCTTCGCGACTGATGATGCACCTCGGTTGTTTGCATACTCATGAGAAATTTAATAATAATAATAATAATATTAGGGATTTTACGTGCCAAAACCACTTTCTGATTATGAGGCACGCCGTAGTGGAGGACTCCGGAAATTTTGACCACCTGGGGTTCTTTAACGTGCGCCTAAATCTAAGCACACGGGTGTTTTCGCATTTCGCCCCCATCGAAATGCGGCCGCCGTGGCCGCCATGAGACATTTGGGCAAATTGCAGTTACTACGGCACCAAAACGCTACGTACTGGTTTCCCAACCACATTGTATAAGCTGACATATCATAATATTAACTAAAAACTAGCTGAATCATCTACAATTCGTTCTGCAGCATGCAACAACTACACATTCAAGCAGTGCCGTGCCAGTTCACACAAGTTAGAGAGGGAGAAAATCTCGCCGCGCAACTTTACATCCTCGAAGGACGCAAATCTCCATACAACGCAAAATTTTCACCACCATAGCCGCGGTAGCGCCCATTCTTCGCGTCTGTGTAATAAAACATGTACTCATTGGCATTTGCACGTGGCCCAATTAATTCTCTACCGTCTTTGCGGGGACCTTATTTCGCAGACTAGCAACCTGAAATTATCGCTTCAGTGCGAGTGCTCCTTACATATATCAGAACGTTCTAAAATCTGAACCCTTGTTTCAACCGCGGTCAGTTTTGTCGGCGACCCCTGCAATCAGCAATTGTGGGCGATACGAAAGTGCAATACTTTTCAAAGACACGTGGGGACCAGCTACTAATCCGAAATCTGTGCATGAGTCATGCAGTAACAGCCGCAGCATCTGGCCACCAGGTAAGATTTCGGCGATCTATGAGTGTGGCCAACACTATCCTTGCGTTGAGTGTTTTATTTTTTATGCTGACCACAGTTTCGCCCGATAAGCAGTAAGTTTCGTAACTCGCATTGTGCCACTCTGGTCGTTCACCGTCACTACAAGATGACATCTACTGGCAGCTCATACATTATTCGTAAATGCACAAAAACCATATTATTATAGTGTGTGATACTGGATAGTTATTGTCCACGAAATTTGCATTGTTTGGGCTATCCATTCCTGGTCGAGGGGTATATGTTCTCGTACGGGACCAATCCTTCATGGCCCGTCTGTAGTGCTGTGGCAGTATGGGCACGGAATCCTTAACTACGTTTGTTTATCGTAGTTATTTGTTCCTCCAGCTCTCCTCACTACTCTTCTCACGACACACATCATTATATACGACCTTGTTACGATACGATCGATCTATCTTTAGTTACAGTCTGGAAGTGTTGGACGGCCAGATTTGTGCATGGCATTTTGGCATATTTTGTAAACGGTGTATTGCATCAACCTAAACACTGCATGGCAGTTTGCCTTAGATGCTTCAACAGGAAATGAGAACAAACCATCCAGCTTGAACTGTGTGTTTCATGCTGAACTTAACGCGCACTACAAGCAAGCAGGCCAAAGTTAAGTGCATTCAATGAGAGAAAAAAATACATATTTGAATTTTCATCTTGCACTTGAACCATACAGCAATTAGGCAAAACTCAGAGATGGCAAAATGAACCATATCTAAAAAAATGACACTCTCTGAGGGATGCGGCCGGACCTCGAAGCCCAAGTTTTTGTTTACGGCAAGCACCGAGAATAATTCCAGGAGCTTTGGAAATACTTTCCGGCCGCGTTGTGCCATTACTTTTTCTATCGTTCTTTTTTTCTGTTTCGCTTCAGTTTTTTTTTTTTTCAGTCGGCTACTACTACATATAGTGTGAGCGAACGCATTGCAAGCACGTGGGGACGCCCTCGCTTAGCCATTGGGTGCCTCAGCGTTCATAGAAAAACGACCGGTTCAACTGGTCGGTAGCAGGCGAAACAATGGTGACCCCGGGCATTTCATGACGTCACGCAGGCCTACACGAAATGGAGGCCGCTGTGGTTCGGATGAAATTTAGAGGCAACATTTAAAATATAAAGTTCAAGTTACGACATCCACTGAGATCAATTTCCCGCCTGTATAAATATACAGGTGTTTTACTGTCACATGCAAAAGTAAAGCGATAATATTTGCACAACCGTGTCGTGGTACCTTTAAACTTAAACATTACCTGAACTTTGCTTGTTGCTTGGAAAGAAAAAAAAAGAAACACACACAGACATTACATTTCGTGGTACCGTATCGAAATAACGACTCCATTAGTTTCCGCTACGTTTGGCAAAACTTCTGGAAATTGATACAGCGTATGCCGAGACACAACGGTGTACCGCACCGATACCGCACACCTGTCGCAATTTCTTACGCAACAGTACCTGATCTGCATAATATAAACGCGTAGGATCAGCAATGGCTTTACGTCTACACGATCCGGGTGCAATTGACGGGGCACCAAGATATGGCAACTACGAAGCTGCTTGTGATGATAAAGTGTTTGCACCCATATAGGAGGATGCAAGCCCTTCAAAAACGTGGCGCATTTTTCAGCGTAGTTTAAGAATTACTAAGTGAAGCTGGGGTGCAATGAGAGCGATGCAAACGTGCACTTTCCTTGTCATGCTGTTAGTGTGGCTTTTTGAGTATTCAACAATTTCAAATAACCAATCGGATGCATTTTTATTCGATATGGTGCGCGAATCAAACAGGCAATATTCGCTACATTTAACATTTACCCAATGAGGAGGAGGAACGAACGTTTATTGTGAGAAACAGCTAGAAAGCGTTCTTTCTTCTCCCTAGGTGTGGCCGTCTCTCTTAATCCAGAAAGCAGCTGGCTAATGCCGCAGCCCGGGCCCGGTCCACCAGACTTCACTGATCTTGCAGGCTATGCCTCCCACGTTTCTTCGATCGCTTGTAGCGGTTCTGAGTCATCTTGTTCGTTTTAACGCGATAGCGTTAAGGAGCTCGTGTCGCAGAAAAGCCGGTGTCGTCGGCGTCGGTGTCGGCGTCTGCGGCGTTGACCGTGAGCGATAAATCACGGCAGGCGCTTCATAAATAAAAAGCAACTTCCAAGATTGGCCCGGTGGGAATCGAACCAGGGTCTCCGGAGTGTGAGACGGAGACGCTACCACTCGGCCACGAGTTCGATGCTTCCAAGCGGTGCAAACGCGCCTCTAGTGAATGCGGTGTTGCCTTCGAAACGAGCCGTGGAAAGTTATACTGCGGTGTGTATTGGTAATTATGAACATGTAACGTACAGAAGTCACAATTACACGAGTTGCGAAGTGCGTTTCCGCTGCATTTCTTCTGCGCTTTCCGCACACGCAGAGCCATCTTGCGGCAAACACAGAAGACCCCCTCCTCTCAATGTACGGCGCTGCCCCGACAGGAGGCGCACCGCGCGCGCATTGGGACCGCTGCCAGGCGCGTCGCGGGACTCCCTCTCCCCTGACGACGCTTCGCCGTGCTCCCGGTCCTTTCTTTAGATCACTATCTATCTCTCTGCCCGTGCCGATCGCGACGTTTGGCTGGCGTAGATCGTTTCCCCTCCGAGACACCGAGTTCTTTGGTTCGTTCCGTTCGCTCAGGCGCACGTTTCGTTGCCGCGCCGAACGCTGCGTTGCTCGACGCTCACCGCGTGATAGGTGGGCGCTAAGTCCGATGCGGCCCGCATCGTAAGTGATCGCTATGCCGTAGCGCATTTTCTTATACCCCTTGGTGGGTCGACGGGAACGCAGTCGCGTCCCACTGTTGAAGGCGAAGCTTAAGCGTCCTCCAATTTTTTCTCGCGGTGTTGGCACACCGACACCATGTCTTGGAGGGTGTCTGGTGCATCACAATAGACGTCAGGCTCTGGAGTTTTGCAAGAGGCGTAGCGCCACCTGTCGGTGCGAAGAGGCAGTAATTGAGTAGTGCGAAGCCCACCTCCCTCGCTAAGTTCCCCATGCGGCTAGCGACTGCGAAATAACGATTTAACTAGACTTTGGTCCACATTGTGAGTGTTTTGCGCATTTAACACCCACACAGAGAGCTATGAATTTCTCCGCTAGTCGGACGCGCTGCCGAACTGCCATAAAGCGCTTACTGGCTCACTCTTCAGACTGATGGCGGAAACGACGGCAACCGCGATAGCTCCGCGCGCTACGAAGAAACGCCGCAATCGACGTTACTGTTGTGTTGTAAATTGCCATGAACGTGGAGGACGGAATAACAGCGTTGAGTTTCACCGATTTCCATCGCAATAGTATGAAGGGGAAAATTGAGAGCGCTCGAGAGGAGCCGTTCAATGTATTGGGCAATCGAATTACTTGCATTCCCCACAACACAGAGGCTCGCATGAGAAAGCGCGATAATGTTATTCTGCTGTAATTGTGTTGCGTAGCCCTGACGGAGGACCGTGGCAACCAAGCGAAAACTCAAGAATCTGCAGCCGCCACTTCGTTGGCAACAGAAAAAACAACGTTGCGAACCATCCTGCGTATGTGCCATCGATATTTTCTGTCCGCCTCCGCTTGACTCAACAAGTGGAACGGAGAGATTTGGCTGGCCAGCTTAACCAAACATTTTGGTTCACTTATGAGTTCAAAATCCTGTTCTAGAGCATCGTTGTATCGCGAGCTCATTTCTAGTTTCGGTATTTTATATGTCCTGCAGCCGATACAACAAGCACGTTTCTCAACCTGCTGAGTCTGCACCACTGGGATTTTCAAATGTGAGCAATAAAGTTGCTGTAGAAGCATTGGATAAGCAATTGCGAATTAACGCACGTGTGTAAAAAAATGTCGCGTTTATTTACATTTACTTGTGCGCGTGTGTTGCTCGAACCGCCTGAGAAAAGTTCGAAGGTACTGAGCGACGCTGTAGCTCCTGCGAGACAGAAAGATGCGGCGCGCAGGCATCGTAGGAATTTTACTTTCGTTATGTTCGCACGCTGTTTGCTGCCTTGGAAAACGTTTTCTGTTTGCTGCCCTGAAATAGGCTAGGGAAAGATTGGCTCTCTAAATAATTGCGAGAAAAAGGACATTATGAGAAAATGCATAAAGATATAGGAGATACTTGAGTCTTGTGTTTAGGACACATTCAATATGAACCAATTTGAAATGCTTAGATTTTTATGCTGATATGCCTATAAAGAAACGTGATGCTCTCTGTACTTGCGAGTTCCAGCACGCCGAAACAACACCTTACACTTCTTTTATATTATACGCGTACTTCACTCTGCTGAGCTTCCTTTCCGAAGCGTGGATGGGCGGAAGAAGCTTTCCAGGTCCTTCATTTTTAGGAAACCGTGCCTTAACACAACCGAAAGAGGAGGGTCATTGTGGCCTATGCACCTTCGCTTGCAGAGAGCTCTTCTTGCACTACACAGTTCGCGCCAAGGCTGCGCGAACTGTGTAGGGGCTCTGGTTACAAGTTCTCCGCAGCGCAGCCTGGGCAGAGTCTGAGGTCTATATCGGCATAGGTATGGTAATTTGGTGGGGTGCATCCGGTGCATGATAATTACATGGACATACGTATTCCTTTGTAGTCTGCGGACGGCGGTGGCTTCTTCCTTGCTTAATTTTGGATGTGGTAGATGATATTGCCTTCTTTCCAGCCGGTAACGTTGCAATATTACGGCGTAGCTGATGGGAATGTCCTCCACACTCATCGCTTTCCGGAGACCGTGCGGCAGGAAATCGCGGCTCTTATGCTCCCGGGTGACAGCAGGTGCTGCTTCGTTTCCTGCCAGGTGTTCATCGCCTGGATTCTATGCGACGTAGGTTTCGGGTAGTTCTTGGCATCTTGTTATTTCTTTTTAAATATTCGCTGCTGCGGCAGAAATTCGGCTTTATCATAAGCTTGTACATGCCGTGTCCGAATCAGCCAAGATGATTGCTGTGTCTTTGGATGTGGCGCTGCCGAGGATAATGGCCACGTTCTCCACCGTTTCTGGATTTTTGGCTAGTATGGTGGCAGCAACTAGCTCACTCCCTTTGTTGTTGGTCACGGTAATTGATATTCTCTTCTACATGGGCATTTTGCTGCGTCTGTACTTATCAAGTTGGGGTTCCTTGAGTATTTCTTGCTGAGCGCTCTAACTTTTGCTTGTATTCTGTTTTTGTGGTATGATGCATGCACATTGCGAGGTATTGCAGCGACTGAGATAGAGTTACGAAAAAGTGGGGGCAATTGGGCTTTCGCGTCTGAGTCTGCTATGAAGTTTTAGCTGCATGCGAGTTTGCGAAGCAGTGCTCTACCTGTTTGAGTCAGCTTGAGGCGTTGCAGCTGGCTGGCTCTGTGTGCTTCACTCATTTCTTCCCAGGTGTTATGGGTGCCACGTTTGAGGGGTGTCGTGGTTGAGGTCGCACTGAGAACTCCTAGTGCGCTCTTGATTGCTTGTCTGATGACGATGTTGAGTTTTTCAATTTCAGCTTTTTTGAGGTGAGGAGTAGATATGGGGTGTCAAATGTGATAATGGTTTCTGAATAATTAGCACCCAAGACCGAGCATGTGAAATAAGGAAATCTTAAACAGCCTGCCGTTCATGTTTCGTACTTATATTCTTAGGTTACACAGATATAAGAGTAAGGCCCAGCATTTACACTTCTGTGACGCTGTGTTGGTTGCGTTTACTGAGTGTGACACAGATGCTCGTAGGTCACCAGTCCAATATCGCATGTTTAGGGGCTTCGTGTGTATATTGCATTTTATCGTGCATGTTTCTCTTTACCATTATATCTACTCTACAATAGTACTAAAGTAGGTCTTGAAGTGTAACCTTGCTAAGGACTTTCTCTTCCTTTAGTGCCCGAGTTTTGTGCAAGAGATGGCGGCATAGTAACACACCTAATACGCAACAGTCACTGATTAAATAGGAATATACTTGAGTGCGTAGTATTCCATTCATTTCTTGTTGTTTGAAATTTATCAGTCATAAATAAAATTTTTTAAACTTCAACCCTGTACTATAGCTGCCTTTATATGCTATAAATACTCTGAAATTATTCGATTCGTATGCATTTACCTTTTGATGTCATCACTAGGTTCAATATTTCAATCGAAATATTGAATCAATATCGAATCAGAAATATTTCAATTGGTTTCAAGAAATACTGTTTGCGAACTGCTAGCCAACAGTATGATGTATAGGAATCAATTGACTAAACCAGTATTCTCTTACAGCTCGTTAGTCTGCTTACCATGGCAAAGGCAGCCCTGAGGCCCATGCCGTCGGAATTGGGCAAGTATTTTATGGCGTTATTCGCGAATGGTTAGCGTTCCACTCTGCACTAATGAAATGTCGGAATGGCGCCATGACTACAACATGACTTCTGTACCGCACCATTGCCGTTTCACCCGCTCTTTATACAACGTTCTCATGCAAGTAAACTTCTAGTAAATACAACTTAGAGCATGCATAGCTCCCAAAAACATTCCATTTCGAACTTTCTTGAGAGCTATGAACGAAAAAGTCATGCTGATGTGTTACGCCATATCGAGAGCACAAATCAGAATAAAAATATTCATTGACCCTTACGAAATGGGGATTTGCATGTGAACGCAAAACAAACTACTAAGGATACCACAGGAAGACATAACGGAGTGCCTATTTGAACATAATGAACAGCATGTGCGTCGAAGAGCCTCCATTTTTACACTGTGCGTACGAAGCAGCAGTAATATCAGGACTGTTAATTTCTTTACAAAATTCAAGTAACTTCAAGCAAATGTTTTAAGAAAAAATCCAGAGCATTTAAATTACGCCGATACATTTGTAGCGCAGTTATTACAGTGCTCGTAAATATATATTGATAATAAATAGTACTCACGAAGGCCACGATTGAGCCAACAGCCCGGCGTCTAGCTTGAGCCAGGCAGCCGCGTTGGTTGATTCGTCCTCAAGATGCAAGGACGACATGTATCGGCCTCAGTAAGCCACTTGATGTATCGGAAAGGCCTTTCTGCATTTCAGTGAGCTAAACACGTAGACAGTGTTCATTGTAGGCATCGTTGAAGGGCACTGGTAAACATGCGTTCTAAAGAGTGACAGTGTCATTTTGTACACATCTAACGAGAATAAATTCAAACTTATGAAATTTCAAGTTCATAAAAAAAGATCCTCGTGATCCGGCCAGATGAATGGGGGCGAAGTGGAAGACCAGTGCACTTTTTCTAGCCTGCCCTAAGCACACACCATTCACGGGCTACACACGTACTTTATCATTCATCGTTTGCCTTTATGCTCAGGAAACGAGCAGACGTAAGCCAACCTCTAGCACTGACAAACACCGCATGTTTTATTTACTGAGTTTTTGCGCAATTTCGCTTATGCCGCTCTGACTTGCTTAGGTAACGGTGAATAAGCTTGCTCGAGCCATGTACTCTCTGGTTAACTTATTTGTTGTATTTACACTTACTGCCTCCCTGTTTGGGCTGAAGTACAAGGGGACAGATTCAAAAGAGACACACGCAAACAGATTACTTATTTTGCACGAGTAAATGAAACCGCGCAATGGATCATATTATTCCTAAGTCAAAGTGAAAATGAATGTTCTCCAAAGAAGCTTGGGGGAGAACAATGTCATGTGGGTGAGATTCGTAGACATACTTGCCGTGCTATATCATTTGAAAGTTCCCACAATGAGATTGACCCGGAGTGAATTATTGGCTCCTTGCACGCCACATAAGTAGGCTACGACTACGATCACAACTTTCAGCCTACATTTTTAATATTTCTTGCTGCCACAGCTTTTAAGATGCTTAAAACATTACTGCAAAACAGTGTATTATTTCTTAAAGTTCACTCAAAATTTGTAAAACTGCAGAACGTGCCCAAATTTCTAACCTATACACAAATTTTCAAAGCGTTGTCAGCTATTCCAATGGTGTTTCATCACATAGCAAAAGAATGTTCTACATACTACGTCAAAGAAACCGTGGACTTTGGATTGAGTCTGATCTTTGGAGACATGCAGATAATGAATTCATGGCTGTAGAAATTTTGAAACTTGCCTAATGTGAGCAGTTGCTTCATCTGTACTAGCTTGGGCAAACCGACTAAAGTCCTGTATTATCAACGCTGCAGATAACCGTCTGATATAATTCTGGAAAGCTGGTGCAATCACAAATATTTCCTGTACGTTGGCATTCTTTACAGGACTATTCAGAATCAATCTAAATGGAAAAAAAGCATAATCTCAGAGTGGTATAGCTCCAGTTGTGAATCGGTCACCGAGAAGTGATAATTTTTACGACATTGCGACAGCGTTAGACGACTTTGTCGTAGAGATCTGTGTGACAATGCGCACAGGTATTAAAGTGTAGTTTCCAAGGCGACAACAAGAGATCATTTATGGGCGTTTAGGTAAAGGTAACAGTATGGGTGTAAATAGCGGCAAAGTGGAAAATTAACCATACTGCACCATACACTGCAGTATCTCCGGGATCTGCTGATCTGGCCTTTTCATCAGAGAAAAAAGACCACTTGCCAAGTAATGATGATGCTAATAACGTGAACATGAAAATACGTGCGTGGGAAGCGCAAACGATTTAGGCGAAAATAAGTAAAACAAATTAATGGTAGAGAAATAATGCACCAGACATAACAATTGAACCAATCAAAAAATGCAAGTTATGCTGCATTGCATCAACTTTAGTGCCCCAATTCCAGTACACATACGGTGCATGTCGACCTCGTCTGCTTTCACGCCGACATTGACTGACACGGCTTTCTTTTTTCACCATTTAACAACTGCTACCATGCTTTCATTGGGCTACAACACACACTTTGTATCGGAACTCTCATCAAGGTTCTCGCCTATCGTAAAGCGAAATGATCATTGTTTAATCTTTTTACCTGCAATAAGCGAACATAGTGGCTGACTACTCAAGAGGAAGCGTTTGCGCATGTGTCATGGTGCCGAGTATGTTGGCCGCATTTCGCACCGCTTTCTATTTCTTGGAACATATTCTGAAGCAGCGTAGTGTCGGCCTTCCACGGTATCCCGCTTGTCCGAACTCGGCCAAGAAAACTTAAGAGTAGGTTGAAGGTAAATTTGAGTGATGTATTTTATGTCTTGTCGTGGTAGTTTACCGTGTGTACGTATTCTCTTCCCCACCACAAAACTAACGTAAACGAGAATGTAAAGCTATATTCAGGACTACTGCGCCTTTCGCGCGCTTTGCGTACGTAGCTTTCCTGCATTTCGACGGTAGATATTTTGCGAATATACTGGTGTAAATTCAGGAACGCACGTCGGCAACAGCGATTACGCTCGGGTGTACGGGTTGGGCACTGTGATGTCTGGTTCAGACCAGACGTATGACACTGGACCACGCAAGCGCAGTATGTACATACCTTTTATTTGTCACAGTAAAGCCACTTATATAGGAAATCATATTGAATGACGATGACGATATGTAAACTGATAGAAACGAAACTGAAACAATAAAGAAGGATACAACATCGCCTCGCGCTTGAAAATACAGCACAGTAATTTGGAACAATCAAGATAACTCGAACACTTATTGTTCAGGTAAAGAAAACCCAAATCTTTCGACAGGTCGGCGTACCCTAGTGCTGCGACGTAAACGTTGCTCCTCCGAAGCCTCTAAAGGAGTGACCAATTCTTCATTAGCTTGAGCCCTTATTTCCGGCGATCACAAAATTTCACCCTGTTCAGCGTCTGCGCGGCTTTCAGCCCCAGCGGCGCCCGAGTAGTCATGACGAGGCAATTCCCATGCCCATTGTTCTGTTGTCTGCGATTGGTTGCACGGAACCCTAACTAGTTTAGACGCGTTCCAGCAACGACCGTCCCTCATCAAAAAGCTACTTTTGCCTTTTCTGCCGACAATCTTGAAAGGTCCCATATAGGTTACCGACGCTTTCCCAACGCCTGCTGGCTTGCGTACACGAACGAAGTCCGCTACACAAAAGGCTGGTTTTTTGGCACCTCGCCTCCTGTCCGTGTACTGTTTTGCATACGCGTGCTTCGCCTTAACCCTAGCAGGAACATTTTTATTCGAACCGGCATGGACACCCTCTCTTGTCGGCAAACCCACTGTATTCAGTCTTATTCTCGGCTGGCGCCCGTGAAGCAACTTGGCTGGCGACACACCCATTGTCTCATTCGCCGTCGACCTATATATGCCGCGATAGTCAACCACAGCAGCCTGGAGGAGCCGTTGTTGCAATCAGGAAACCTGCATAAAACCTTTCAGCACGTGATTAAAGCGTTCAATCGCGCTGTTTCTTTTTGGATAGTACAGAGAAGAACAACGATGTGCAATATCCCTGTCTCCCAAGAATGTTTCAAACATTTGCGATCTAAACAGAGGCCCATTATCTGTGACAATTTCCTCTGGATATCATTCTCGGTGGAACACAGTCTGCAAAAAATCGATTACACTCTGTGACGTCACTGTAGACAAAAAAGCAACCTCAGGCCACTGGGAATGATAATCGATCAGCGATATCACGTACCTACATTTTGAAGGGGCCCATTCAATCGGTCCCACTATGTTAATTGCCAACTTCTGCCATGATAGCGCTGTAAACGTCACCGCCTGCAATGGGGCAAACAGCGGTTTAGCGGACTCGTCCGCGGCCTGGCAGATTTGACAAAAAAGGATTGTTCCTTCTACCTGTTTATTCAAACGCGGCCATCAGTAAATATCGCGTAATTTCTGCTTCGTCCTCACAATTCCTGGGAGACCTTCGTGCACAAAACCAACAAGGAGCGAGGTTGATTCACTCGGTACAACTACCTGCTCGCCGCGCATGAAAATGCCATCAACGAAAGAAAGCTCTTCTCGCACGTTAAAGTGCGGCATTATTTCTGCAGGCAAAGCTTTTCTAGGAACCCAACCATGTACCACGTGTACAACAACCTGTTGCAGTATGCTGTCTGCAGCAGTGGCCACCTGCAGCCGTTCCTTTGTTAGGCACTCTGATACAACGGCGTTATACAAGGCGTCGGTATTGTCCATGGGCATAGCGAGAGGCTCACGCGATAGGGACGACACGTCGCGGTTGTACTGCCTTGTTCGTTGCTGCAGTGCCTTTTCCATTGATATGGCTTCCGCGAGAAACTTTGCGACGGTCTTTGGTGGGTTGCGTATTAGGCCACCGAAGAACTCTTGCTTACCACCACGCATCAGGTTCCTGACCTTCTTTTCTTCCGGCATGGATGGATCCGCGCGTCAGAAAAGTTGGCACATATTATCGACTAAATTGCGACGCTTTCGTTCGGCCGCTGTACTCTCGCCTGAATTACAGATTCAGCTCGCTCCTTGCGATCGAGGCTGGCGTATGTGCTGATTAGCTGGCGTCGGAATTCGTCCCATGTCGATAAGGCCGCCTCACGGTTCTCAAACAGTGTCCGCGCGTAGTCCTCGAGGGCAAAGTAGGCGTTGCGTAGCTTGCGCTCTGGAGTCCAGTCTTTAAATTCTGTGGCACGCTGAAAGTGATCGAGCCAGTCCTCAACATCTTCGAAAGTGTCCCCATGGAAGGATGTGGGGATTCGCGGCTGGTTAAGGATGACCTCGGTCGATGCGGTTAAGGAAGAAGACGGAACTGATGTACTCATCTTTCTAACTCGATTGGGTAGAGGCTCGTGCTCAGGTGGCAGTCCCTGAAGTCGACGGCTTGTCCGTACGTGAACAGTAGTCAGCTCGACCAGACTTCGTACTGGACTTGTAGACGGCGTTCGATCTACTGTACTGTACTGTTTGGCTGTAGGTTTGTATTGTAGATAAGAGATACTGACTCCTGCAATATCTGTCTTCTGTATCCTACCTTTTTCAGTACAAAACTTGATAACAGGAACGCGACATAAAGCACACTTTTCTGCATGTTATTGTCCTGCCAAATGCACTAGCCACGCGCAAAGGTGCGCTGACTCAGGCACTATAGCAGAATAAGGTATAATTTTAGGGCACACGGATGCTCTGCCAGCATTTATTCAATACATGGGCAACCACACAAAGATTGCCATGAGAAGAGGAAATAGGGCGAAAGAGAGAGCTGTTAGAACAAAGCTGTCAACAGCAGCATACACAACTCGTGCTCCATTCCTCTAGCATCTGCCGAGAAATTCACGCGATCGTCGAGCGCAGGGAGGTGGGGCAAGCGGGGTCGCCGTTGCCACGACACTAAACGTAATTCGTATTTTTTTTTGCGAAGCATGGAATACGAAGCAGCAGGAGAGAAACTGCCGCTCCTGACGCAATCGCCGTTTACCTGTGGAGCAGCTAGGGTGCGGCCCTGGAAATTTTCACTCCTCGCATATAAAACTCAGAGCTCACTTGCAATGCAATCAGTTTCCCCACATAACATATGAAATAGTTAAAGCAGGCGTAATTCAGGTGTAGAAGACGGGCGTCGAAAAATAACATGTCAGCTGAGCTTTACTTAGCGTGGCGATACACGGTCTAAATGGAACTATCGACCTATAAGTATCGTTCAGGTTTTTTTTTGTTAAATAATTGAGCAATTTGTATCGAACGGCTACCAAATTAGCTTGTCGAGTGCCACGTACTGTCATAGCGCAATTTGGTTTTATAGAACAGTTTTCTACTGAAGTAACCTTAACAGCTTCATCTGACAATCCTAAATATTCTGTTGAAGCGGACCATTTTTCTTTTTTTTTACATTTAAAGACGTGATTCTACTTTTTGGCCGTAAGAACTGTTTGCCAAATTAAAAATAATTGGAATGACGGGTGCACGCTTAGGAATGAAGCCTAACCAAACTACTTCATGCGAAGAAATGTGTGTTTATTTGTGATTCTCCCCATTTAAAAACTCATACTAGTATGCCACGACCTACTGAACTAGGACTACCTTTATTGTTATTTCAAATTTGTGACTTACTTCGATGTTTAACATCTCTTAGCTCTACACCATATGGTGACGATACTTACATTTTATATTCTAGTAAAGACCAAAATATATTTCGTAATCCAAAGTGAGTGCTGATGGAGAGAATATATAGAACCAGATCTGAAGGAACGTAATTAGGAAGAAGGCGAACAATATGGCGCACTTGGGAGTGGTTAAACGTAGGGATTGCAAAAACCGTACAACTTTTGTAGATCTCGCTACGTCTCGAACACGCTCATTTTATACGGTGATAACGTGGCACCACCTCCTCTTCATTGGCTGCACCGTCACGTGCCCAGTTATGCACTCACTTAGCCACGTATTTAGTCAGCCAGATGGCTGCGACGCAACATGGGCAATGACGCACGCAGCAGGCACAGCTTTGGTCAGCCAGAACAATGACGTCACAGCCTCGTTTGGGGAAACATGCTCTATTGCATCCCCAAGCACCGGGCTGGATTCCCACCATGACCCAAATGTACCAAATTTTTTCTAAAGCCATTAATTTACTTTGTTTACAGTAACCTCCCTGAGAAATTCGGCGTCAACACGAGCATTTTTGGCGTGTTTTTATTATTTGCGCCATTGGTCGTTTTACTGCCATATTTTAGTCACGCCGACCAGGACGGAATTTGGCTTAATTGGGCATACAACGCTTACCCTTGAAAAATTTCCTATACGTATCCGCCCTCTCCTGACTAGTGGTATTATTGCATCTGACCCCGCTAAAGTTCTAGAAGTCCAACTCCCGAAACATTTCGTATGTTATCTACGTGATTACTGAGTAGTAACACAGCAGTCTATGGGTTTCGGGCACGCAGTAATGTTGGCTTATACTTTATATGAGCAATACTCTTATCTGTTTGCTATAATTTTAACAGTCATTACAATTATTGTATTTATTCCTTGGGTAATACTTACGCCTCACGCTTACACTAACTGTGACAGATTGAAAACTAAGCACCTCAAGTTATTACGATCAGAAGTCCGACGGATATTACTCTCCACACTTCGACGTGCTCGCCACATTTGTGAGGAAGATTCACAAGTACTCACTACGTATTCGAGCGCACAATTTCATCCATAGAACACTTCCTGTTAAAGCAATTGAGGACACCCACCTGCCCCCATTCCTGGTACGCGCGATTTTCCTCCAACATTAAACCATTTGCCCTCAATGACGAAGACAAGCGATGACAAGTTTTATACAAAGCTTTCTATGACTTTCGGCAGTCGTTACCAATTTACCTTAAGGAGCATAGGACTATATAAATACTGAAGCACAGCCTCAGCACTTTCTTTCAACTTGTACATTTTTGTATGGCTTACGTAGCATTGAAACGTTGTTGCTTCTTACTGTTTTGTCATTGACGCTACATTCGATCAATGATTGAGCTACATGTTCTGGGAGGTCTCCCAATCAGTTGCTTCAGTCTTTGAGTATTGACCTTCTCCTACATTTATAATCCAGATGCATCATATGCTATGTGTAATGAAACGATACTAATTGATATTTCCGGTATTTTCTAATGACTTAAAGCGTTCAAAACAGCAAGCCTTCCTTTATTTTGCCTGCTTCTTTCAAAAATCATTTAGTTTTGACAGTATACGAATTTTCTTCGTCGTCTAGGGAGCATTGAAGGTGGCGTTCTTGTGAAGGCAGATGTCTAATTGCGTTCCTGTGTAAGCATGCGCCCGTCGCGAGGATAATTATCCTTCCTTACTTAATATCAATATCTATATTACTGCCATTGTTAGGAACAAAAAAGGCAGTAAACAGTGAACTAAAAGGACATCAGCCCATCTTTCCCGTTGTTCGACTATGGTTTCATAAGTTCAAGTACACCTGATTTGTGCGTGTATTGTAAAGCAAAGGCAAGATGCCGATTGAAATTATTCTCGAAGTTACGTACCATTTATTCGAGACCACAGGCCGTGGACTCCTCGAGCGTAAGGGTGTAAAATCCGTGGAGAGTGGCCTGTCTATGGCTGCGACTATACATTATTTAATTTTTTAAAGGTTGTTTTCACCCTTGACCAGAACGTGGTCAGGCTCTTCTGGCGAAAATTACATTGCGAAGTTACCTCAACAACGGCCACCCAGAGCGTTGCCGTAATTTTTTTTTTTTAGAAATGATGCAAGCGATGCTCCATATGGCCGCTTTACCGTCCGTGGTTTTGTGAGCGCAAGCTCCTCTCTTTCTAGCAAATCGTGCCACAGATTTACGGGCCTTTACACATGCGTGACAACGCGGGCAGCACAATGGCGCCACCGGGATGCCACCAGATGCCTTACACAGCGAGTTAAAGGTTTTAAGGATGCCATGAATTATGGCGTGCTTGAGTGCACTCACAACGGCGGTTAGATTGTACACCATTTGAGGAGTCCTAGCGTAACGTTAAACCAGGCTGTCCCTGCCATTGCTTCACACTTCCCTCGAAATTCCTAAGTTTGTTTGCTGCAATACCGCAGTGATGCATCATTGCAAATATGTCACCCTTCGTGTCCTGCCTGAAGTCTCGAGTGTAAGACACATAAACCGCAACTTCAACAAGTCTCACTCAGGAATAATGGCACCGGAATAGTAGTAAAGAAAACATTTTGCCGTGACAAGTACACAATAAATGCTTGTTATGGCTTAATATAGCATCTTTTCAAAGCGTGAATGCTTCCTCTACCCTCCGAGGGATCTGGAAACAGAGACAAAACAAGCGATATATAAACATCAGTGTATGTTGGACATATTTCATCATGCTGTCTCAAAAGGGGCACATGTATGTATGTTTTGCCACGTTAAAGCCAAGAAGCAGTTTGTTTCGCTAAGCTACGTCTTGTACAGGCATGGTAGATGCACTATCGGCCAGCACTTAAACTCACGCCTGTACCAGAAAGAAAAGGTTGCTGTCCGTATTCAGCAGTATGCTTAGAAGTGCCACAACATCGATTTTCACTTGCGATTGCTATTTTAACTTCGAAAAAAGGTCCTAAACGAACCGCCGACCCGGGACGGTGTATGGGCTGTTACTGTCGATTTCGATAGCCGTTTCTTGTTCTTCACGCAAAGGATATGCAACGTTTCCTTAGTTCAGTGATGCCTTTCAGTCAACACGCCTGTGTAGTCACATATCTTCGTCAGAGAAGCGCAGGCTAGTGCTGGGAGCCTTCGGCGATGGCACATATAAATGTGTTTATGACGCGTCACATCAGCTGTCATCGCTTCTTGTGCTGGCACTGTATACATGAAAAAATTGTTTATTTAAGAAAACCGATGCCAAAGTTTAAATATAGAGTGATTTTTCCTTGTTATATTTCTTGATTCCTGAGCCTAGACGCAACGATAGCGTGAGGACGAACTCGGCGGATACGCTAGGCCTAAGCTTCGGTGGGGACCGATCTCGGCGCGGGCAGCTGGCGAAAGCTACAATGTGCGTATTTGAGCCTCAGAACCTTTTTTAGTACAATAGGGAAAGTGGAAGCGCACGAATCACTTCAGCTTTGTTATCGGTGCGATAATATCAGTCAGCGATAGGCTTCGAACTCGGGGTCCGTTCGCGCGCGTCCGAACGACTTCTGTATTTCATGTCCACTCCACAACACTGCGACAACGGCGACAACTCCCAGTGATACGTTACGTGCGAACTACTAAAAAAAACGCGTCGTCGTCTGCGTTTACGTGGTTTACTTCAAGAATTGAGCTATCCGCCCAGTCAAAAGAGAAAATAAAAATACACGAAAGTGATTTTCAGTTTCAAATGTGCATGAATAAACAGGGCAGCTCACTCACCTTTATTCTAAGCTGTCACACGAAAGAGGGTTTTATAACACCAAGATATAGCGTTATTTAGGACAAGAGGCTAGTATCCAGTGATCAAATTGTATAAAGTATTTAATATTCAGCAGCGCTCGTCCATGCGTACTGAAACCAGCGCGGCACAAATACAACCAGCGCAGTTTCTAGTGCCAACCAGCGAACTGCAGCGAGAACCAGTGCCTGTACAGCGCAAACTAGTGCGCCCCAGCGTCATGGCAGTGGAACCAGCGTCTTTTCCAGTGTGACCCAGCTCTTATCCAGCGTTTTCACTGGTGTCCCAGCGAGTCCCAGCGAGTCCCAGCGAGGGCCAGCGTAACCAGTGCGACCCAGCGCTAAAAAGCGCGCTGGTTTTACACTGGAAGACAATGGGAGACGCTGGTTTTTGCAATAGGGATGTGAATCCAGAGCCACTCTGGAGCATATATTATGGTAATGCCGAGGGATATGTAACAATAAAGAGAACGCGACCTCTAGCAGCAGCCTTCGCACGCGTTGGCAAGCCGCGCTACTCAGCCCCACCCTCGAGGATCAGCTATGGGCCATCAAGGGGGCTGAGGATGCCGCCAGGACCCACGAACTCCTGGCCGTCAATTTTGGCCCTCCCGACCAACTCGCAGGGCACGCAATAAAGTTATTTCCTCCTCCTATCTAAACTACTTAATAGCTCACGTTTCAATTAATAGATTCTAGGTTGCCCAAATATATCGATAGTACTAGGTCTGCCCATAATTACAACTTTCCATTATCTAATGCAACATGAATTATGGGAAAATGACTACCTCCTTATCAGGGATTCAACCATGGAATGACTTACCCCATGCTCTAAAATCATCATCATGCTTGCATGTATTCAAATATGAGCATAAAGATTTCATTTTGTATAACTAGTTCTCCTGATTAACTTACATTGTATATAAAATGTACATTTCATTTATTAAATAAGTTATAACAATATAGATTGGTAATGTGCCATTTTTTTCATGTGTGACTTGTATAAAAATCGAATGTATTCCTTTTCACTACTTCGTTCTCTCTTTATTTACTTATATATTGCATAATATTACACTGCTGTATTAACTAATCATTTTGTACCAATCTCCTTAATAGAGGGTCCCGCTGCAGTCGTTTGACTACGAGAACCTCTCCTGTATACTATTAATAACCAACTACCCGCCGTGGCTGCTCCGTGGCTATGGTGTTTGGCTGCTGAGCACGGGTTCGCGGGATCGAATCCCGGCCATGGCGGTTGCATTTCGATGGGGGCGAAATGCGAACACACACGTGTACTTAAATTTAGCTGCACGTGGAAGTACCCCAGGTGGTCAAACTTTTCGGAGTCCTCCACTACGGGCGTGCCTCTTAATCAGAAAGTGATTTTCGCACGCACAACCCCATAATTTATTTTTTACTTAAAAACCATGTATCTTGAAAGAAGGATAAACTGAAACTGAAATGGATTTGCCTATTTTTTCTATACGTATATCGCCTGGGAAAAGAGTATTTGGTTGCATATATTGACATATTCACGACTAGAAATAAAATTTACAGGTTATATAGTTGGCGCTAAGGTTAAAGGCTGGTTTTACGTAAATATAATATTTTTTTTTAAATTCTAGAATGCAATTTTATCTGAGGCAGAACAATCTAAAAGTCAGCTACGATGTTTCTAAAGCCATGAATAACCTGCTTCTCGCCCTTTAATGGTTTGGCGATTGTTGAAGATTTAGCTCTTCTAAGTTGGCTCAAGTTATGGCTGCTACCCATGAAGGTCTGTCATGCATCTTGTTCGGCAAGCGAAAGTATTGCTTCTCAGAAAATGCATTGTCTTTTTTGGTCCACAGATGCCAATCTTCGTACTGTAATAAGTGTGGCTGGCTTTTCATACAATGGAGCAAATTCTCTTCTTGCGATTGGTTGGTTATGGGGAGCCAATTGTGTAAGTACCGACTTCGTCATTAATACACACGCGGTGTGAATGATCCCAGCTGATTTTATTTCGCTTCATTTATTACTACCTTGAAGCCACTGAAGCAATAAAGAGGAGAGTGATGTAGTTCAAAAGAGCAGTACAAAGAGACAATTTCTTCATATAAAAAGACAGCTAATATTCAGCGAGAAGAAACGATGGGTAGCGTGGTGGCAATTGATTCGGAAAAGTGATCGTACTTCTTCGAATTCCGTATTATGTATAAGTGCAGCCTTTGTAAACATGTCTTGAATTGGACTTTGAGAAAAGAGACGTATGTCGGTAATAAAATCATATATGGTCATGTGGGTTTAAATGAGAACAATACAACTTTCATAGAAAATGCCACCAAACCATACAAATTTATGATACAGGGTGCAGTACAGTTGCGCGCAAAAAACGAAAACAATGACGCGTTCGCCGTGCGGGGGCTACCACGAAGTATCGAGCCCTAGTGGTGCGGGGCGCGTGGTGCGTGCTCGTCCTCGATGCTGCTCGACTTTCAAGGCCAGCCACTCTTCTCTGGAGGCCCGCTTCAGAGAATCGCGCACCCACCACTACGCTGATCTCGGACGCCAAAGGCCGGTGTTACTGCTAGGCAACCGGTCCACTAAGCCAGGCGTGGAGGCCTCTTGCCCCAGTCACTGCGTCGACTAGCCTTGCTGCCGGAGGCGACAGCAGCAGCTAGAGCTACTGCGAGCCTACCGCGGCTGCGTTGGCCACCGCGACCGTCATCACAGTCGCTGCTTCGACTGCAAGTTCCGCCATGCCATGGGGACGCCCATGGTGACTTCGTCCAAACGCCGGCCGATCTTCCGGACAGGCATCGGCCTCAACGCGTCAACAAACTCCGCACAAACGAACGCATGGCGAATAACTACATATATTCGACGACAGACATTCCAGTAGCAGCCGCAGGACGGCCTGTATTAGTTATAATACCTTCACTTATATGTCTCGCGCCAAGCGTGTGTTCATCATAGTCATCATCAGCCTGGTTACGCCCACTGCAGGGCAAAGGCCTCTCCCATACTTCTCCAACAACCCCGGTCATGTACTAATTGTGGCCATGCCGTGCCTGCAAACTTCTTTATCTCATCCGCCCACCTAACTTTCTGCCGCCCCCTGCTGCGCTTCCCTTCCCTTGGGATCCAGTCCGTAACCCTTAATGACCATCGGTTATCTTCCCTCCTCATTACATGTCCTGCCCATGTCCATTTCTTTTTCTTGATTTCAACTAAGATGTCATTAACTCGCGTTTGTTCCCTCACCCAATCTGCTCTTTTCTTATCCCTTAAAGTTACACCTATCATTCTTCTTTCCATAGCTCGTTGCGTCGTCCTCAATTTAAGTAGAACCATTTTCGTATGCATCAAGGTTTCTGCCCCATACGTGAGTACTGGTAAGACACAGCTGTTATACACTTTTCTCTTGACGGATAATGGCAACCTGCTGTTCGTGGTTTGAGAATGCCTGCCACACGCACCCAAGCCCATTCTTCTGATTATTTCAGTCTCATGATCCGTATCCGTGGTCACCAACTTCCCTAAGTAGATGTATTCCCTTACCACTTTCAGTGCCTCGCTACCTATTGTAAATTGCTGTTCTCTTCCGAGACTGTTAAGCATTACTTTAGTTTTCTGCAGATTAATTTTTAGACCCACTCTTCTGCTTCGCCTCTCCAGGTCAGTGAGCATGCATTGCAATTGGTCCTCTGAGTTACTAAGCAAGGCAATATCATCAGCGAATCGCAAGTTAAGCGTGTGTTATGTGCTGTTAATATGGATTGTGTGTTCTGTACGCACCCGTCTGCCGATTGCGTAACTTGGTGCGTGGTCCTGGGTCCAAACCTGTCTCATTCCATCACAATCTGGTAAACGTGCCAGGATAACGCTCCTAAAATTATAGAAAGACATTATCCTCTCTTGAATATACGCGCGCAGAAAACTAAATAATGAATACAGAAAGACTAGGTACCATTGGGTCACCGCTTGGATTGTCAGGTGCGGAATCGCGTACGTGGATTCTCAAGGAACAAGCAAAATAAAGACCCGAACTTGCTGCAGAGTGGGAGGCGTGTAGGGTAGCACACGAAAGAACTGAACAACTTCTTCCCCAATAGAAACATTGATTGGATGCCTCTTCCAAGTGGCGTTCCTTAGGTTTTCAAGACCCAAAAATTGTTTCCATTAGTTGAAGAACGACGCAATGATTTGCATGGATACTTGCAAAGGTTGGGCCGAGTGGCAACAGGACAAGAATGGCCACAACAGAAGTGGGCCTTAGCTGCGAGCATGTCCTTGAGTGGTGAAGCATTAACATTAATTTCCCAAACGACTGCTGTCATATCTCTAGACTATGAGAAAGTTGACAAAGCTTTGTTGCAAAGATTTCGTCTCACTGCGCAATGTTACGAGGAGAAATTGCCTAAGGCGCGGGCGGAAGATGAAGAAACCGAGAGTCAGTTAGCTGCTAGGCTTTCAGGCTACTTCGACCACTGGAGTATCATGGCTAACTTGTCCAGCACGTTGGACACCCTTCGAAGCCATGGTCGCCAGATGGTTTATCCGGTGTTGCCATCCAAAGCTTGCAGTATTCCTGAAAGAATGAGAATAAACGTCAGTTCAAGAGTTAGTTGACACTACTGATCAGCTCTTTGAAGCCCAGAATCTATCTAATCTCGGGAAGCTTCCAGCGGGCGGAGAAGGTTTCAGTAAAAATACCATCGATCCTCCAAGCATATCCCCACCAAGCTGTATGCTATCCAAGCGTCTGGGGCATCAAGCTCATGAATGCCGATATCACGCTTAATAAGTGACGAAGTAAAAGGTCTGTTGAAAGATAGGACCAGGCAGGATGCCGTAAAGGCTATTCAACAGTAGACCCTATTCCCACTATCAATCAGCTGATAGAGAAATGTGCGGAATATAACGAACCATTATATATAGCTTTCATTGATTACGAAAAAGAGTTTGATTCATTCGGAACCTCAGCAGTCATGCAGGCATTACAGAATCAGGGTGTAGACGAGCCGTGTGTAAAAATACTGAAAGATATCTATGGCGACTCCACAGCCACCATATTCGTACATAAACAAAAAAAAATCCCAATAAAGAAAGGCGTCACGCAGGGAGTTACGATCTCTCTACTGCTATTCACAGCATGTTTACGGAAGGTATTCAGAGACCTGGATTGGGAAGAATTGCTGATAAGAGGTAATGGAGGATGCCTCAGTAACTTGCGATTCGCTGATGATATTGCCTTGCTTAGTAACTCAGGGGACCAATTGCAATGCATGCTCACTGACCTAGCCAGGCAAAGCCGAAGGGTGGGTCTTAAAGTTAACATGCAGAAAACTAAAGTAATCTTCATCAGTCTAGGCAGAGAACAACAGTTTACGATAGGTAGCGAAGCACTGAAAATGGTACGGGAATGCCTCTGCTTAGGGCAGGTAGGGTAACAGCGGATCTGGATCTTGAGACTGAAATAATCAAAAGATGAAGAATGGGCTGGGGTGCCTTTCGCAGGCATTCTCAGATCATGAACAGCATGTTGCCATTATCCATCGAGAGAAAAGTGCACAACAGCTGTGTTTTACCAGTACACACCTACGGGGCAGAAACCTTGAGGCTTACGAAAAAGGTTCTACTTAAATTGAGGACGACGCAACGAACTATGGAAAGGAGAATGATGGGTGTAACGTTAAGGGATAAAAAGAGTGCAGATTGGGTGAGGGAACAAACTCGAGTTGATGACATCTTAGTTGAAATCAAGAAAAAGAAACGGGCATGGGCAGAGCATGTAATGCGGAGGGAAGATAACTGATTGTCATTAAGGGTTACGGACTGAATTCCAAGAGGAGGAAGCGTAGCAGGGGGTGGAAGAAAGGTAGGTGGGCGGATGAGATTAAGATGTTTGCACGGACAAGATGGCCACAATTAGCACATGACCTGGGTATTTGGCGGAGTATCGGAGAGGCCATTGCTCTCCATTGGGTGTAGCCAGGCTGCTGATGATACAAAATGCTAGAATTGAAAACATCATTAGCATGCCTGATTAACTCGAGCAGCATAGGTTATAATTCGTAACCACGTACTTTCAAAGGCGATGCCAATAAATCATCGAGCAGTGATACCAATATTGCGGTATCATCGGCCGCCAAGCGATACTCGGTGTCATCGGGCTCCATGTGTTTGATAAACGAAACTGCGGCGCTAGTGTGCGGGAGCTGCCGGCAGGCCGGTTCAGCCAGGATGGAGCTCATCGTTAGTAAATGAATTTGCGTAATCTTCATCACTTTGCCCCGCAGGGGCGTCTGCGTCAGCAGGCGTTTGGTGTGTTGCGACACCACGTACCCGAGCACACGAGGGTTGGACCCTCCAGCGTTTAACCGTGCGTGGCTTAGCCGTGTCCGGGGAAAAGGGGATCCCGGGGGTTGAGCCGATGCTGGGTGTTCGGACCTTTAAGGCCCCCCGGCGGAGGCAACACACCCCTTTGGCCTCGGCTTCACGTAGACGGCACCCCCGGACTGACCCACCCGGGGGAAATCGGTAGTTGCCTTTTCCTGTCTCTCTCTCCCTCCAGCCTTCGTCTTTCTCTCACTTTTTCATCTTTCCTGTCTTCTCCTAGCTTCCGTTTGCTTCCAATATTTCCAGGCAGCAAGGGTTAACCTTGTGTGAATAACCAACCTAGGTTATCTCATATTTGGTTATAGTAATAACGTACAGCTGGCGTTTGCAGGACCTGTTTTTACAGTCCCTATAACGTCCCCTTGTTGGGCTCCATGGTGGGTGGCTGGCGTTATTGCCGAAAACTAAGTTCCCCTATGCCAAATTCCTTCCCACCCCTCCTTGATCGCCCACAGAAAAGAGGGCGCACCGAAGATGTTTTCAAGTTCTTTGGTCGTGAAAGACCCAAGTTCCCACGATTTCATGTTATTCACTCGGAAAAGTCAGACACACAAGTACGCACAATCTCCCCATTTCTAGTTTCAAAGTCCTTAACTGAGGCTCTTGGTCAAGGTTACAAGGCAACAAGGATGGCAAGTGGAGATCTCCTCTTGGAGCTCCAGAATCTGAAACAATTTGAGAAGTTATCCAGTCTCGTGTCATATGGGGACGTTCAAGTGACAGTGACTCCGCACCGCACTATGAACACGTCACGCGGCGTTGTCTCAGATGATGACCTGCTTCAGCTGACGGAGGCAGAGCTCCTAGAGGGCTTCGATGAGCAAAATGTGGTTAATGTGAAAAGAATAAAGATGAGGCGCGATGGTAAAGAAATTGCAACCAAACACCTAATTCTCACTTTCAATTCAAGTGTCCTGCCCGAATCGATCGAGGCCGGGTACATAAAGCTCCGTGTCAGGCCTTACGTGCCTAATCCACTCCGATGTTTCAAATGCCAGCGCTTCGGCCACAGCTCGCAGAGCTGCCGAGGCCGCCAAACTTGTGCTAAATGCAGTGCCAAAGAACACACCACTGAAACCTGTGAGAACGCTCTCCGCTGTGTAAACTGCCATGGGGAGCACGCCGCGTACTCGCGGTCGTGCCCATCCTGGAAGAAGGAAAAGGAAATTGTTACAATCAAAGTCAAGGAAAATATCACTTTCAAAGAGGCACGCAGGCGGGTTTCATACCTGCCCAAGAAAAGCTTTGCCGAAGTGGCTCGTCAGGGGGCAGCATCACAACGGCCTCCGGCGGCTGTCCGACCCACACGCAGTGAGTCGGCAGTTACGCCGTCTGCCCCTGCGGCGGATGCAGCTAGCGCTGCTCCGTCAACCGTGGAGAAGGGACCATCGATCCCGAAGGTGGGCGCAGCCAAGGCTGCCTCAACCTCCCAGGTCCCTTCCAGCGCTGGCAACGGCCGGCGCAGCCAAATCCCCCAGGGAGCCCCAACGACCTCCGGGCTGGTGGGCGCAGCGGTCTTGCCCTCCAAGGCCGGACTCTCCCTGATAACCTCTCGCTCGCAAGAGCACGTGTCCGGCGCCTCACAAGAGGCAATGGACACAACAACTATCCCCACGGCGCGCCAAGCGCCTAAGGAGCGGCGAGGCTCCCTCGAACGCTCCAGAAAGAGCAAAACTCCCGTTACAGGGCCTCGAAAGGGCTCTGTAATTGAATCACTGTAATTTCCATAATCACCACTTCTGTTTCTGTACACACAGCACCTATTACCTCCTAATATGGATACACAAATAATTCAATGGAACGTCAGAGGTCTTCTCAGAAACCTTGATGATTTGCATGAACTTATACAAAAACACAATCCAAAAGTGCTGTGTTTACAGGAAACACATTTAAAAAACAAACACACAAACTTTCTTCGACAGTATCTAATCCTTCGCAAAGATCGCGATGATGCCGTCGCATCATCGGGCGGTGTTGCCATAGTCACTCATAGAAGTATAGCGTGCCAACATTTACAGCTACAAACGCCCTTGAAGCAGTGGCGGTTCGAGCTGTCCTACTAAACAAACTCATCACCATTTGCTCGCTTTACATACCCCCGCATTACCAACTAAACAAACATGAATTTCAGTCCTTGATAGATCAATTGCCAGAACCCTATGTTGTTCTTGGCGATCTCAATGCGCACAGCAGCCTGTGGGGAGACTCTCGCATCGATGCGCGAGGTCGCCTCGTTGAACAGTTCCTTTTTTCATCCGGTGCGTGTCTGCTGAATAAGAAGACACCCACATATTATTCTCTCGCAAACAGAACATTTTCTTCAATTGACCTCAGCCTAGTTTCCCCTTGTATACTGTCTGAACTTGAATGGGAAGTCACCAAGGATCCTTACGGAAGCGACCACTTCCCCATACTGCTAAAAACACATAAAGAAAAAGAATCTCTACCACAGGCTCCTAGGTGGAAGATCGATACAGCCGACTGGGAGAAGTTCCGAAACTTAACTAATATCTCATGGAATTACATGTCTTGTTTAGGAATTGATGCTGCTGTGCAGTATCTCACAGCCTTCATTATAGACATGGCATCTAAATGCATATCAGAAGCACATGGCTTGGCATGTAAACGGCGGGTGCCGTGGTGGAACGAAGACTGCAGGATCGCTCGTAAGAAACAAAACAAAGCGTGGGGGTTGCTACGCGCTTCTCCCACTGCAGAGAATCTAGTCAACTTTAAGCAAGTAAAATCCCAAGGCAGGAGAACCCGCCGACTGGCCAGAAGAGAAAGCTGGCAGAAGTATTTATCGAGCATTAACTCGTTTACAGACGAGGCCAAAGTCTGGAACAGGGTAAATAGAATTAGAGGGCGACAAACGTATTCCCTCCCTCTGGTAAATACACAAGGCGATACACTGCAAGATCAAGCAGACTCACTTGCGGAACACTTTCAGAGCGTGTCAAGTTCAAACAATTATTCGCAATCTTTTCTCATATATAAAGAAATAGAAGAACGTAAGCCTTTAACAAGAAAAAGTCGAGATAATGAGCCTTACAACCGTCCTTTCAGTATTGCCGAATTGAGAGCTGCCTTGAGCGCATGCAAGAGCTCCGCACCAGGATCTGATAAGATCATGTACGAAATGCTGAAAAACCTGCACAATGACACGCAAGTGACACTACTTACGCTTTTCAACACTATCTGGGACGCAGGGTACCTTCCGACCGCATGGAAAGAAGCCATTGTTATCCCTGTTCTAAAACAAGGCAAAGATCCTTCATCAGTGGCAAGCTACCGCCTGATAGCCCTCACAAGTTGCATGTGTAAGGTATTTGAAAAAATGATAAATCGGCGTTTGATCCATTTCCTTGAAGAGAACAGAATGCTTGATCCCTATCAGTGTGGCTTCCGAGAAGGGCGCTCCACAACCGACCATCTTGTACGTATAGAAAGAAATATCCGGGACGCATTCATACATAAACAGTTCTTCCTCTCGATATTTCTCGATATGGAAAAGGCGTATGACACAACGTGGCGATACGGCATCTTGCGAGACTTATCCGAAATGGGCATTCATGATAATATGCTCAGCGTAATAAAAAGCTACTTGTCCAATCGTACCTTCCGGGTGAAAGTCGGCAATGTGCTGTCACGTCCTTTTACACAAGAAACTGGTGTACCCCAGGGAGGCGTGCTCAGTTGCACGCTTTTTATTGTTAAGATGACAACGCTTCGTGCTTCCTTACCCCCGGCCATTTTGTATTCCGTCTATGTGGATGACATTCAAATAGGCTTCAAATCCTGTAACCTCGCAGTATGCGAGAGACAGGTACAGCATGGTTTGAACAAGGTGTCAGGGTGGGCAGAGAAAAATGGTTTTAAAATCAATCCTCAAAAGAGTTCTTGTGTGCTGTTTACAAGAAAGAGAGGCCTGGTCACGGATCCTTGCTTGGAAATGTGTGGACATCAGATACCTGTAAACAAAGAGCACAAATTTCTAGGTGTTATACTCGACAATAAACTTACTTTCCTCCCACACATTAAACATCTTAAAGAAAAGTGTCTGAAAACAATGAATTTAATGAAACTTCTATCCCAGACTACATGGGGTATTGATAGGAAGTGTTTAATGAACCTATACAAGAGCCTAATTCAGTCTCGATTGGATTATGGAGCCGTTGTGTATAACTCTGCCGCCCCGAGCGCGCTAAAGATGCTAGACCCAGTTCACCATCTAGGAATCCGACTGGCCACTGGCGCATTCAGAACGAGTCCCATACAAAGTCTATATGTAGAGTCAAATGAATGGTCTCTCCACCTACAGAGATCATACATCAGCTTTACTTATTTCCTTAAAATACGCTCTAATCCTGAACATCCATGTTTTGATACCGTTACCGATATGACGTGCGCTACACTTTTCAGCAATCGTCCCTCCATAAGACAGCCTTTCTCGCTGCGTGTGAAGCAGCTTAGCGATCAAATGCATGTCCCACTCCTCGAGCTCCCCCTAATGCATCCAGCCAAGCTGCTACCTCCTTGGGAGTGGCAGCTCACACAATGCGACATATCTTTCATGCAAGTTACAAAACACGCTTCAGACATTGAAATCCAAATGCATTTCCGGGAACTCCAGCACAAACACTCCTGCACGGAGTTCTACACAGACGCATCGAAGTCACACGACGGGGTGTCCTATGCAGCCGTCGGTCCATCCTTCTCGGAATCCGCTGTACTGCATCCGGAAACTAGTATCTTCACGGCTGAGGCCTACGCAATATTGTCGACCGTGAAGCATATTAGGAAATCAAAACTCAAAAAATCAGTCATATATACTGACTCCCTAAGTGTTGTGAAGGCTTTGATATCGTTCTGTAGGCACAAAAATCCTGTCATAATCGAACTCTATTCCGTCTTATGCAAAGCATATGTATCTAAACAGCATGTGATTATATGCTGGGTGCCAGGTCATAGGGCCATCGAAGGTAATGTTCTGGCGGACCAGATGGCCACGTCAGTTGCATGGCTTTCTGCTAATCCCACCACTGCAGCTCCTGTCACAGATCTGAAGCCCTTTTTACGGAGGAAACTACGCAACCACTGGCAACGCCTGTGGGACGCGGAAACAAATAATAAGCTCCACGTGATAAAGCCACAGTTAGGATTCTGGCCTTCCGTAACAAAATCACGCCGAACAGATGTCCTATTCTGTCGTCTCAGAATAGGACACACATTTGGCACGCATAACTATTTACTCACTGAAAATGATCCTCCAAGTTGCGGTAGATGCGGGGAGAGGCTGACCGTCCTCCACGTCCTCCTGGAGTGTCGGGAAGCCGAATATGAAAGAAAGAAACATTTTCCCTTGGCATACCGGCAGCGCATCCCCCTTCATCCTGTTATGTTACTCGGCCCAGAACCTTTATTTGACACCAAGGCAGTCCTAAGTTTTCTGAAAGATGTTGTCTTGCATGTATTTAGCCCCACATGTTCATAGCGGGTCCTCTCCTCAGAGGATGCCGCTGCGATAGCTCTTTAGTATAGCACATGCCTCTAGGCCCTTGTGTTTCAAGGGCTCTGGCGAGGCAGCAGTGCTCCAAGTAATTTTACCATCTTATATATCTTTACTTTGCATCATTCTTCTACGATGGATCTTAATGTTCAGAGTATTGGTCATTTGTCATCGCCATTATTTTATAACAAGTTAGTTTTACGCTCTTTACAGCGAATATTTTTAGGCCACTTTACAGCCAAGTCACATCTTCCATAATACATTGTCAACATTACCACCTGTCATGGCGCTCTTTGGCCAAACCTGGCCCTTGCGCCACAAAAAACCACACATCATCATTCATCACTTTGTAAATGAATTTGTGTAATCTTCGACTTACATGGCTTCAAGGCTTAATAGGCTTATTCATTTCAGCAAAGTAATATGTGTTAGGTAATTTAATAAAAAATAATAAAATTGGCTTAGGGCTGGATTACCAGACAGAACCTAATGGAAGGAAGCCTCATACTGCAAGCATAGCGCTAGGGGTGCATGAACAAACGGCACCAGTGCAATCAGAAGCAATGATGCGTGTTCGCAGTGTTATTGCCTACTGCGTTTAGAAATTATAAGTATATTGCTTTGAAATTTAGACCAAAATAGAAAGATAATGCATAACAAATGACGCCACAAGAACGTCTAAAGCCACAGGCACGAATATCAGACAAATCTATGTACCAACCATCCCTCCGTGATGGCTGACCGATGTCAGCGCCGGACATCCCTCGAGTAATTATTGTAGAAAACTCTTTGCTGGGTGGGCCTTCGTATTTCTTGATGCCGCAGTATTTGCCTTCGTATACCGCTTGTCAGTCCTTGTAAGACCGTAATATGGGCAGCGGCTGGATGATCGTCGGCAGCACTTGACTACCCAAGGTGGCTCCCAGAAGTGCGGAAAAATACAGGGGATACTACATTGCAGGCTGTACTTTGCTGCTTTGCAACGGGCGTACATCACTGTCATTGTTGCCTTGGCAACAAGGATACCTTACGCGAACGTAATTGCCCAGGCTCAGAATGGCTCGTGGAGCACATATTCGCTATAGCGTGGTCCTCCTACAGGTTTGCAATGGTCGTGCTTGGGCTGTCGGGTTTCATGACTTAGTGTAAGCTTTGAGCGATCCTGTGCTTCTCACCTTAACATTCCAAGCTTCCAAATCTAAACTACTACAATATGCAGCGTTGGGACCCTTAAATACCATGCGCAATCTTAACCTCAATGTAATTCAATTTCACAAGGCTTGCTTTACTTACGCACTTGTTTTTGCGCTGCTAGCGTTAGTACAAAGAAATATCAATCTTAACCTGCCGAACCATTCACCGATCGAGAAAACGCCTGCATGAATAGTTTTTGCCACCAGTTACATTTTCTTGAACATGGCCATAATTCAAACTAGATGTGCCCATGAGTTACAGCGAAATACTTGAGTTCCTTCCGTTCTAAAATGAGCATGAAGCGGCATTATCACTCAGCCTGCATCGCCTTCCTACCTGAGGCCAACACGTTGAAAACTAGCTGTTTTGTATTATTGTGTATTGTGTAGTTTGTTAGCTTTATATGTATGCTATGCTATTTCTTATATTTTTGTAGTTTGTAACCACCACTCCTCTCTTTTATGCTTCGGGCCGAGAATAATTAAATTATGGGAAAAGCTAGAACTTATTTTCGAAGTTTAGTTTCTTGTACCCGTTTCACGCTTCTGTGGCTCAAAATCTAACACGCTACCGCAGTTCTGTCTTTTAGGAAACTTCTCCGGCTTTCTGGCACAAAATGTAAAAATGAACACCTGTTGCTGCTGAATGTTTTATTTCTAAAGGCTACTAATATATTTATTTGTATGTATCGACAAGGGTCGAAGAGTGGTCTAAGTAGATTTTCAGGGTATTTACACCACCTTCACTGGCATAGAAGATCGATGTGTTCGCCCTAAGCGCGACGTCGGCGAGGATCGTCGTCTTCTTTACTGTCCTCAGCTTCGTCTCTGGGTGTGCTCGGTAATATGATCCTAGGTGGTGAAGGCGCCGTGACGTTGCTCTCTAGATTGTCCGAGTTTTATCGGTTGGGGCAGCTGACGTCCACGACATCGGTGGAGCATCGACAATGGCGCAATATGAAGGCATGGTTTGACATGTGATGTTGGTCCCTTGGCGGAAGACACGGAATGAGCTACAGTAAGGCGAAATTACTTTTTCACAATGACCGACTCCCGTGACCATGTCCAAAGAAGGACCATATTACCGGGGTTGAAGTGGGCATCGTGGTGCTGGGCGATAGAGAGAGAAGCGTCCTTGCTTTTCCTGTGAAGCGCTAAGCCGCGGGGGGCAATCTGGCGCTACTATACAGCTCTGTAGATGGCAGCATCGGTGGAACATAGTCGACTCGGCGTACAATCAGGAGGGTAAGTGGCATGCGGTAGGGCGAGTTCGACAACACCCGTTGAGCAGTCAATAGCGACCGAATATGTGGGAGAAAATCAATGCCTAAGATGATTTCGTGCCGGCACTGCTCCAAGACATAAAAAAAAAACTGTAGTATGGCGTCCGGCTGCAGTGAAATTGGACACACCTCCCAGTTACAGCTGGAGTTCCCCTGTAGGCTACGCGGAATACAGCTAGCGCGAAGGGGCGAGGACTTTCTTTAGGCGCGTTCGGAGGTCAGAGTTCATAACCGATATATCTGCTCCTGCGTCAATCAGTGCTCTTACAGGTGTACCGTCCACGTCCAAGTTGACGAGGTTGTGATCGCCAGACAGTGTAAGCAGAGGAATTTGGGGTCGGTATGGCAGGCTCACCTATCAGAGCAGCGCCAATTAGCTTGCCAAGCCGCAGCGGGAGTAAGAAAGAGACGGAGAGCGACGGGGCAGAGACGAGCGGGAAAGACGTGTGCGTGGCGAACGGAAACGCTGTGATCGTGGCGGCAGATTTCTTGGAGAGGTTTCTTGTTCGATGTGTGTCGGCCGGCGGGTACTGTGAGGTGGGCGCTGAGGTATTTCGGAATCTACGCCAAGCCTGCGAGTTCCATGAACTGCGACAATGACGGGAAATACATCCAACGCGTCAACAGCAGAAGTCTCTGGGCTGGTCATCATGTATATATATATATATATATATATATATATATACGCAGTGAAGTAGACGCGCGTATGAAGCGGTTTATTGACGTTTCGGCCGGGGTCCGGCCTTCATCAGAATTCGGCCTTTGGTATATATATATATATATATATATATATATATATATATATTGTAGCGAAGAGAGACGGCTAGTGGGTTCAGCGCTACTGGCTCTAAACAGTAGTGGGTCGAGCGCTCCTGCTCAGCAACGGCTCTCGTGCATGGAAGCTCAGACTGCCCTGCCCGTCGACGTTGCGCTGCTCCGAGCTCTGCCTAATAAACACCTTTAGAATTGGTGGAGTGTGCGGGGTACCCTCAGACGATCATCCTGGAACTCCGGTCTCGTACCCTACCATCTACCATGCCCCAAGACCCCTCCCAGCAAACGCCTCCTCCTGCACCAACTGCGTGTCCCGGGGTGCCTCGTCATCGCGACCCTCCTATCTACACTGGGGCGGACGACACTGACGTGGACGAATGGCTCACGGCGTACGACAGGGTAGGCGACCATAACAAGTGGGACGAAGCGGCCAAACTGAGTCATGTTCTGTTCTACCTCGCTGGAGTTGCCAGCCTGTGGTATAACAACCATCAAGCAGAGTTCCAGACATGGTCGGAATTTAAGACTTCCCTCGCCGATGTATTTGGTCGCCCTGCTGTTCGCAAGCTACGTGCCGAGCAACGTTTGCGAGAACGAGCTCAACAGCCAGGCGAAACGTTCACCAGCTATATCGAAGATGTCCTGGACCTATGCAGGAAAGTCGATTCGACCATGGCGAAGTCTGATCGAATCCGAAACATACTGAAGGGCATAGAGGACGACGCCTTTAACATGTTCCTGGCCAAAAGTCCACGCTCTGTGGCTGAAATTGTCACACTGTGTCAGAGCTACGAAGAACTCCGCAGGCAGCGGTCACTGACCCGTCGATCTCTACCGCGTGACGAACACCTCGCTGGTTTGGCTGCCATGCCCAACCAGGCAGCGTTGCTCGCAGAAATGAAGTCGTTCGTCCGCGAGGAAGTTGCCCGGCAACTCTCGTTGATGGATTTTGCACCGCCGCAGTCGGTACACGCGCCTACGCCAAGTTTTGCGCCTCCACTTCGCCGTGTCATAGCGCAAGAACTGCACGAGGTCTTGCCTGAGCACCAACAGCGTGTTCCTGCGGCTCCGCCTCACAGCTACGCCGAAGTCATGGCCAGGCCCCAACAGATCCCGACAGCTGTGCCACTCAGCTACGCGGAAGTCGTCACCCAACCTCAACAACTCCCGCAGCGGGGACCTCTCACGTACGCCGAAGTCCTCGCTATGCCCCGACAACAGCCTGCTATGCAATCGATTCACCAGCCGCCACGTCCAACGCGTCCTTCCACATGGATGGGACCTGCCGCAACGACTCGGTGGCGTACAGCGGACAATCGACCGATATGTTTTGCGTGCGGCTACGCAGGCCACGTCGCACGCTACTGTAGTCGCGTGCAGTCGCCTAGCGCAACACCATATGGGCCAAGTTCAATGGTGGGTTCTCCGCGCCCTTATTACGACGACGAACCTCGGGCTGCGTCACCACCATTCCGCCGGTCCGCCAACATCCGCCG
The DNA here is from genome assembly GCF_038994185.2 of Dermacentor albipictus. Taxonomy (NCBI): domain Eukaryota; kingdom Metazoa; phylum Arthropoda; class Arachnida; order Ixodida; family Ixodidae; genus Dermacentor; species Dermacentor albipictus. The sequence continues at coordinate 73,044,631 of NC_091830.1, forward strand.
CTCAACTTCTCCACGCCAACGCTCCCCATCACCGATGCGGCCTCGGCCCGAAGCTCGGGATGAGGAAAACTAATCGTCGCAGTCCATGAGGCAAGGACTGCGACCCCATCGAAACGCGGAAGTCCTCAACGTAGCCCGACCAATGTGATAGACGTGTTAGTTGACGGTGTGCGCACATATGCCCTCGTGGATACCGGAGCCGCTGTATCAGTTATGGACGCAAAGCTTTGTCGCTTCCTTCGAAAGGTTACGACGCCCATTGCTGGACTCGCCCTCCGAACAGCAGGCGCACAGCGTATTCACCCGATTGCGGCGTGCACCGCTCGTGTTCTCATCGAGGACGTTGTATACGCCGTCGAATTTATTGTGATTTCCTCGTGCTCCCACGAAGTTATTCTGGGGTGGGACTTTCTCGCCCGCCACGATGCCGTCATTCGTTGCGCACGGGCCGAACTAGAACTGTCGCCGATCGCAGATATGACGCTTGCCGATAATGCCCCTTTTGCGAACAAACTACTCGTCAGGCACGACACAAACGTTCCTGCCAACTCGTCAGTGATTGTGTCAATGCAGTGCAGCAGCCTCTCTGACGCCATCGCACTACTTTCTCCGTCGGGCCACTTTTATACCCGAAAAGGTCTACTGCTGCCTTTTGCGACTGTGAACGTCAAACAGGGCTCCACAGCTATTTTTGTCTGTAACCCCTTCTCATACTCTGTGATGCTGCTTCAAGGCGAATGTCTTGGCCACGTGGAAGTGATTGACGCCGTACAAATTACGGACGTTCCCGAAGACACGTCATGCGCCAGTTACAACACGCTCGGTTCTCTCTCGACGTCGGACCCTTTGCCCACAGGTGTGTTCGATTCATCTATTGCCGATGGCCTCACCCCACCTCAGCGTTCGCAGCTTCTGCGCATCTTAGAAGAATTTCGTTCTTCTTTTGATGTCGGGCAACCTTCCCTTGGCCGGGCGTCTGCTGTCAAGCACCATATTGACACTGGCTCCCAACCGCCATTACGGCAACGACCATACCGCGTCTCTGCGACGGAACGTCGTGTGATTAATGAGCAAGTGGACGATATGCTTCGCCGCGAAGTGATCCGACCCTCGAACAGTCCATGGGCATCTCCTGTCGTCCTTGTTACGAAAAAAGACGGCTCGGTACGGTTCTGTGTAGACTATCGGCGCCTGAACAAGATCACTCGCAAAGATGTATACCCGCTGCCGCGAATCGATGACGCCATCGATAGCCTACACGGAGCAGAATTCTTTTCATCTCTAGATTTACGCTCCGGCTATTGGCAAGTACCCATGGCTGACGTCGATAGGCCGAAGACAGCCTTTGTCACACCCGACGGCTTATACGAATTTAACGTCATGCCGTTTGGACTTTGTAATGCGCCAGCAACCTTTGAACGCATGATGGACACAGTTCTCCGCGGTTTGAAGTGGCACACGTGCTTATGTTATCTTGACGACGTTGTTGTTTTTGCCTCTGACTTCACTACGCACCTTCAACGCCTACGGCGTGTTTTGACGTGCTTAGCAAACGCTGGCCTCCAACTGAACCTACAGAAGTGCCGATTTGCAGCGCGGCAGCTCACGATACTAGGTTACGTCGTCTCGAAGGATGGAATCCTCCCCGATCCAGACAAACTTCGTGCCGTAGCTGAATTTCCTAAACCGACGTCCGTCAAAGAACTGCGCAGTTTTGTAGGTTTGTGTTCCTACTTCACGCGCTTCATTCGCAATTTCGCCGCCGTCATATCGCCCCTGACGAAGCTCCTTGGCAGCAACGGACCTCTCCATTCGTGGTCGTCCGAGTGCGACGAGGCGTTCACTAAGCTCCGTCGTTTGCTGACGTCTCCTCCCATTTTGCGCCACTACGACCCAACGGCACCTATTGAGGTACACACAGATGCCAGCGGTGTTGGCCTCGGCGCTGTCCTAGCGCAGCGCAAAGACGGGTTTCCCGAATATGTTGTGGCATATGCAAGCCGTATGCTTACTAAAGCCGAGACCAATTACACCGTCACGGAAAAAGAATGCCTGGCGATCATCTGGGCGCTTACCAAGTTCCGGCCCTATTTGTATGGTCTACAATTTGATGTCGTCACGGACCACCATGCACTATGCTGGCTGTCGTCATTGAAGGATCCCTCCGGCCGTCTCGCCCGCTGGGCGCTTCGCTTACAGGATTACGATATCCGCGTACTGTACCTGAACGGACGCCAGCACGCTGATGCTGACGCCCTCTCACGTTCTCCCTTGCCAGTCGACAATCCCTGCTGCGCAATATCCCAGCTTGACGTTTCTTCCGTCGACATTGGGACCATCGCTTCTGAGCAGCGCAAGGACCCCTGGATTGCCTCCATCATAGACTGCCTTGCTGATCCGTCATCGCAGCCAACCACTCGTGCATTGCGCCGTCAAGCTCGCCATTTCGCCATTCGAGACGACCTGCTTCACCGACGCAATTACACCTCTGACGGCCGCCAGTGGCTATTAGTTGTACCTCGAAGCCTGCGTTCTGAAATCTGCGCATCGTTCCACTCTGATCCACAGTGTGCTCACTCGGGACTTTTCAAAACCTACCAGCGCCTCCGACGACGCTACTACTGGCGGGGAATGTACAACTACATTCAAAAGTTCGTTCGCTCATGCCCCGACTGCCAGCGCCGAAAATCTTCACCCCACCACTCGCCAGCTGGTCTGCAGCCTCTACCCTGCCCTATCCGGCCGTTCGGGCGCGTTGGCATCGATTTGTATGGGCCACTTCCCCTGACGTCGTCTGGTAACCGCTGGGCCATTGTGGCAGTAGATCACCTTACACGATACGCCGAAACCGCCGCTCTCCCAGCAGCTACAGCGCGCGATGTTGCATCATTCCTGCTACGCCGATTCATCCTGCGGCATGGTCCACCTCAAGAACTGCTCAGCGATCGCGGACGCGTCTTCCTCTCGGAAGTCGTTGAAGCGATTCTCAAAGAGTGCCACGTTGTTCATCGTACGACTACAGCGTACCACCCTCAAACGAATGGCCTCACAGAACGCTTCAACCGTACGCTCGGCGACATGCTTTCAATGTACGTTGCCTCCGATCACACGAACTGGGACGCCGTTCTGCCATTCGTCACCTACGCGTATAATACCGCTACGCAGAGCACCACTGGATTTTCACCCTATTTCTTGCTGTATGGTAGACACCCTTCGCACACCATTGACACCATTCTGCCGTACCGGCCGGATGCATCCGAGTGCGTGCCTATTTCTGTCACGGTCAGACATGCAGAAGAGTGCCGCGACCTCGCCCGGGCCTTTACTTCCGCTGATCAAGAGCGCCAGAGGAGCACTCGCGGTGACGCCACTGCCACGGTCACCTTCGATCCGGGAGCGCTCGCGTGGCTCTCAGTTCCTCTAACTGCCCCTGGCCTCTCATCAAAACTGGTCCCTAAGTATGACGGCCCTTATCGGGTTCTCGAACGCGCATCTCCTGTGAATTATGTCATCGAACCAGTTGAGCCATCTTCAGACATGCGCCGCCGTGGACGCGACATTGTCCATGTCGACCGTTTAAAGCCTTACTACGACCCGCTCATCGTGACGAGCTGTTAGGTAGCCGGACGGCTCCCTTCTCGCTCCCGGGGGGGTGATTGTAGCGAAGAGAGACGGCTAGTGGGTTCAGCGCTACTGGCTCTAAACAGTAGTGGGTCGAGCGCTCCTGCTCAGCAACGGCTCTCGTGCTTGGAAGCTCTGACTGCCCTGCCCGTCGACGTTGCGCTGCTCCGAGCTCTGCCTAATAAACACCTTTAGAATATATATATATATATATATATATATATATATATATATATATATATATATATATATAGTGAAAGTAAACCTAGCAGACCACTGACAACTACAGGGACAAAAGTTTCTCAAGCAGAAAATAATGCTTCACTTCGGTCTTACGCACCAACTCTACATAAGAGCATTGCACTAACGACCATGAATCACGCAGGTGCTCTTCTCTTTTTGTTGCAGAGTAACCGCAGCTGCCTAGAAAAAGTTCTACTTGTGACCAAAATACGGATCGGCATTGCGGGCATTTTTATGGGCTTTATCTTTTACGTGGTGAGTAACATTTTTTGACCTTACAATGCTTTACTAACGCACCAGCAGGACGAGTTGCGATGCGAGCATTAAGCAGGCGAAATCTTGACTCCTTATATAACACTTCGTGCCATAGTGATTCCCCATGGAATAACTGCATATAAGTGACTGATAAAATAGAGAAAATACCTCTTTCTTCAGAAAACTGATTTATTAGCACAAAATGTGGCTTTTTTCATCATCATCAGCCTGGCTACGCCCGCTGCAGGGCAAAGGCCCCTCCCATACTTCGCCAACTTCCCCGGTCAGGAACTTATTGTGGCCATGTTCTCCCTGCAAACTTCTTAATCTCATCCACCCACCTAACTTTCTTCCGCCCTCTGCTACGCTTGCCTTCCCTTGGAATCCAGTCTGTAACCATTAATGACCATCGATTGTCTTCACTCCTCATTACATGTCCTGCCCATGTCCATTTCTTTTTCTTGATTTCAACTAAGATGTCATTAACTCGCGTTTGTTCCTTCACCCAATCTGCGCTTTTCTTATTCCTTAACATTACACCCAGCATTCTTCTTTCCATAGCTCGTTGCGTCGTCCTCAATCTAAGTAGAGCCCTTTTCGTAAGTCTCCAGGTTTCTTACCCTACGTGAGTGCTGGTAAGACACAGCTGCTATGCACGTTTCTCTTGAGGGATAATGACAACCTGCTGTTCATGATCAGAGAATGTCTGCCAAACGCACCCCAGCCCATTCTTAATCTTTTGATTATTTCAGTCTCATGATCCGAATCCGCGGTCACTCTACCTGCCCTAAGCAGACTTATTCCCTCACCCCTCCCAGTGCCTCGCTACCTATCGTAAACTGTTGCTTTCCGAGACTGTTGAGGATTACTTTAGTTTTCTGCAGATTAATCTAAGACCCTTCCTTCTGCTTTGCCTCTCCAGGTCAGTGATCATGCATTGCAATTTTTCCCCTGAGTTACTAAGCAAGGCTATATCATCAGCGAATCGCAAATTACTGAGGTATTCTCCATTAACTCTTATCCCCAATTCTTCCCAATCCAGGTCTCTGAATACCTCCTGTAAACACGCTGTGAATAGCATTGGATGGAGCGCATCTCCCTGCCAGACACCTTTCTTCATTAGAATTTTGTTGCTTTCTTTATGGAGGACTACGTGGCTGTGGAGCCACTATATATCTTTCAGTATTCTACATGCGGCTCGTCTACACCCTGATTCCGTAATGCCTGCATGACTGCTCAGGTTTTGACTGAATCAAACGCTTTCAAACGCAGGGCAAAGGCGTCTCCCATACTTCTCGAACAACCCCGGTCATGTACTAATTGTGGCCATGCCGTGCCTGCAAACTTCTTAATCTCATCCCCCCACCTGACTTTCTGCCGCCCCCTGCTACGCTTCCCTTCCCTTGGGATCCAGTCCGTAACCCTTAATGACCATCGGTTATCTTTCCTCCTCATTACATGTCCTGCCCATGCCCATTTCTTTTTCTTGATTTCAACTAAGATGTCATTACCCAGCGTTTGTTCCCTCACCCAATCTGCTCTTTTCTTATCCCTTAACGTTACACCTATGATCCTTCTTTCCATAGTTCGTTGCGTCGTCCTCAATTTGTGTCGAACCCTTCTCGTAAGCCTCCAGGTTTCTGCCGCGTATGTGAGTACTGGTAAGACACAGCTATTATATACTTTTCTCTTGAGGGATAATGGCAACCTGCTGTTCATGATCTGAGAATGCCTGCCAAATGCCCCCAGCCCATTCTTATTCTTCTGATTATTTCCGTCTCATGATCCGGATCCGCCGTTACTACCTGCCCCAAGTAGGTGTATTCCCCCACGACTTCCCGTGCCTCGCTGCCCATTGTAATTTGCTGTTCTCTTCCGAGACAGTTAAGCATTACTTTAGTTTTCTGCAGATTAATTTTTAGACCCACTCTTCTGCTTTGCCTCTCCAGGTCAGTGAGCATGCATTGCAATTGGTCCCCTGAGTTACTAAGCAAGGCAATATCATCAGTGAATCGCAAGTAACTAAGGCATTCTCCATTAACTTTTATCCCCAATTCTTCCCAATCCAGGTGTCTGAATACCTCCTGTAAACACGGTGTGAATGGCATTGGAGATATCCTATCTCCCTGCCTGACGCCTTTCTTTATTGGTATTTTGTTGCTTGCTTTATGGAGGACTACCGTGGCTGCGGAGCCGCTACAGATATCTTTCAGTATTTTTACATACGGCTCGTCTACACCCTGATTCCGTAATGCCTCCATGACTGCTGATGTTTCGACAGAATCAAATTCTTTCTCGTAATCAACCAAAGCTATATATAAGGGTTGGTTATATTCCGCACATTTGTCTATCACCTGAGTGATAGTGTGAATATGATCTATTGTTGAGTAGCCTTTACGGAACCCTGCCTGGTCCTTTGCTTTACAGAAGTCTAAGGTGCTCCTGCATGTATTTGCGATTACCTTAGTAAATAGTTTGTAGGCAATGGACAGCAAGCTGATCGGTCTATAATTTTTCAAGTCTTCGGCGTACCTTTTCTTATGGATTAGGGTTATTTTAGCGTTCTTCCAAGATTCCTGTACGCTCTAGGTCATGAGGCATGACGTATACATGGTGGCCAGTTTCTCTAGAACAATCTGCCCACCATCCTTCAACAAATCTGATTTACCTGATCCTCCACAACTGCCTTCCCCCTTTGCCTAGCTCCCTAGGTTTTCTTTACTTCTTCCGCTGTTAATTGCGGGTTTTGAAATTCCTCTAGACTATTCTCTCTTCCATTATCGTCGTGGGGACCACTGGTACTGTATAAATCTCTATAGAACTCCTCAGCCACTTGAGCTATCCCATCCATATCAGTAATTATATTGCCGGCTTCGTCTCTTAACGGATACATCTGATTCTTGCGTATTCCTAGTTTCTTCTTCACTGGTTTTAGGCTTCCTCCGTTCCTGAGAGTATGTTCAGTTCTATCCATATTATAATTTTTATGTCAACTGTCTTACGTTTCTTGATTAACTTGGAACGTCCTGCTAGGTATATTCTAGCTGTAGGGTTAGAGGCTTTCATACATTGGCGTTTCTTCTTCAGATCTTTCGTCTCCTGGGATGTTTTACTGCTGTCCAGTCTAACGGAGTTACCACCGACTTCTAATGGCTTATTTATGGCTTATTTGAACATAGCGTGCAGATCTCTTCTGGTTAGCCTTGGTGGCCTCCATATCATACATCGGAATCCTAACATGGGAAAGTTCTATCTGGCTGAATTTATATGCCTGAGGCACCGGCTTAAACTCTGAAAGTCGCGGATCTGCCTAGTCGAAGTGCTTACGGTGTAAGATACCATCATGGTCTTTGGCGTTGTACGTCATCGCGCCTTGGCTTTAAAGCCGTGTGGCGAGTGTCCGAAGGCCCGCAATTGGTTTCTGTATCTAAATCAGACCATTTCCCTTAAACGACTTCAATGCATCATGGACATTGCATGAATTAGCAACAAGTGCCGAAGGAGCTTGATCGTTACCTTGCAGTGAACTACACAAACCCAAGGCAACACGAAAAGAGCAGCAGTCGTCCTCTGTCCTTTTGTGTTATGTTGGCATAGTTTCTCGCTCTGATCTAAATTGCACTTTTCTAGCGATGCGCATCGATCATCCTTCAAAAATTACATGGTGGGAGTTTTTCCACATGCTAAGGGAGTTCCTGCTAGTTGTCGAGCATTCTAGACACACTCGTTTGCATCTATAAATTCTCCTTTTGAGGTTTTTATTGTCAGTGCAGTCATATTACGCCGCTCGTCCAACAAGGGATGGCAAACAGCCATTTGAATGTGAATCATATTTTCCTACATGAATCTCTAGAATCTTGGACAGGTGAACCGTGGAGTCTTGTCGGACAATTCAAAGGTGTCGAATATTGACGGTGGTCCCAACTTTAGCTTGTGAAAAACATTACCAATCATCGTACTGCGTATGTTAACTGATGCTTTCTAAGTCCATATCGGGGATTTTGTTTTCCCAAACATAGACTGGAGCAACTTACCATATTTTTCAATAGTAGGTTCCCAGAGGCAAGCAATTCTTTTGGCATTTGTTCGAACTTTAGTCTGATACAATTAGTTTCGGATCCAATGCGCGTCAAACAAAATCCGCAACGATTCTAGACCTAATCCTGAATAATAACCCTTGTAGACTCCCACTTATTACACACCTTCGAGGAATTAGTGACCATAATATTATTCAAGCTATTTGCTCTTTTCCTGTAACACGAAATAAGGCACACAAGAAAACTATAAGGGTTTACTAAAACGGTGACTATGACGCAATCAACCACGAACTTGACGCATTATTCCCCACGTTTGAAAAGCGTATCGCAATCATGAATACTTAATAAATGGTCGATGTTGAAGAGTAAGTTAAAAGATTTGGCTAAAACACATATTCCAAAGATAACGTTCGCACCAGTAATCATCAACCATGGTTTACTAACGCCTTAAAAACTAAAACATAAAAATAAACGCTGTTACCGAGTGGCTAAACATAACGAAAACTCTCATCGATGGGAAAGGTATTAAAAAGCTGAAAACAAATATCTGATTGCTATTCGCAGCGCAAACCGTTTGTTCTATAGCCCGAAACTTTCAAATTCACTGCGCATGTAATGAAACCTCTCAGTTCGCACTATCATGCTTACCAACGATTCACACCAGGTGATTAGCGATACTGAATGCGCTTACATCTTAACGCCGTATTTGCAACAGCATTCACGAAAGAAATCGAAACAATTTTTTTCTTTACCTTTGTTCAGTATTGAAGGTCACATGCCATGCATCACATTTTATGCTGACGGAATTTCATCCATATTCCAGAAGGCTAAGCTATCATCTTCATTTGGAATTGAATAAATTTACTCCAAACTTCTAATGAACACAACACGCATGGCTGCATTATATTTGTCCTTATTGTTCTCATAGTTACCCTCTTCAGGAAACATGCCGGATGATTGGAAAGTGGGAAACGCGTTCCAGTCTACAAAACAGGCAACAGGAATTCTCCATTAAATTATCGCCCCATCTCACTAACAAGCGTGCCATGCGAAATCATGGAACATGTCATCTACTCACAAATCCTTGACTTCTTGGACGGCAATCACTTTTTCGCCCTTCACAACATGGTTTTCGCAAAGGTTTATCTTGCAAAACTCAACCACCTCTTTTCATTCGTGACTTGACACTAACTTTCACACCAATGTACAAATTGAGGCAATCTTTTTGAATTTTGCAAGAGCATTTAATAAGGTATTCCGCCGATGCTTGCTGCCAAAGCTACCACTGTTGAATTTTAATCCTAACATTCTAATCTGGATAAAGGGATTCTTGTCTATTCGCACGCAAATGGTTTTAGTCAATAACATATCGAGTCCCCTCCCAGTACCCTCTGGCGTACCCCAATGACCTGTTCTGGGTCCTCTGTTATTTTTAATATATATTAATGACACACCTAAGTGTGTCTCCATAATATACGCATGTTTGCAGACGACTGCGTCATTTAGCGCTCTATCAATAACTCCTCTGACCATACTGCTCTCCAAAATTATCTTAATATTGTCTTAGAATGGTGCAGCAATTCGCTGAGGATCCTTATTGCCAACAAATATAAATTCGTGCCCTTCTCCCACCACTGCAACCCTTTCTTCTCCCCATATAGAAATAATACCACGCCATTATAATCAGCACAATCCTATAAGTGCGTAGGTGTAACCCTTTCTCACGATTTGTATTGGCACGCACATGTCACTAGCATTATGCCCGCAGCTAACAAAACCTTATGCATTCTAACAGAATCTACGGAACGTTCCACCAGATGTAAAATTACTAGCATATAAGTCACTTGTCATGTCAAACCTAGATTAGGCGTGAGCCATCTGGAACTCGCATCAAACATATCTCGTCGACGCATTAGAATCACTTTAAAATCGTGCTGTGTAAGTCATTCGTACCTCATACTCATACGACGTCAGCGTTTCATCTCTGAAATCACAATCCGGCTCGTCAATGCATTTATGTCGACGTTGCATTTCCGGTCCCTTTCCCTGTACCACAAGTTCTTCTTTTCGCTCCTTAATCAAGAGCCTTACATCACCGCAGCAGCACGCATATCTCATCGCACCAGCCATCCACTTCAAGTTGCGCGCCAATGTGCCCGGAAAACCACCTTTACTGCATCCCTTTTCTTCCGAACCGCCACAGACTGGAATGCCCTTCCCCCCAACATCGCTACTACTACTTGTCCGTCTTTGTTTGTAGAATTTGTAACCGACCATTTTGGTAAAAGATTATTCCTCACGATGTTTTTGTTATTTTATAAAAACCCATTCTTGATGCAATGCGCTGCGGGATAGCTTTAATGTAGTAACTGAACAGCACTACAATTGCGAAGATGTGACCATCCACTATTCCAGTGAAATGAATTTACTGTACTGACTACAGATGCTAAATTTCTGGCTGCGTGACAGCCATCTGTCTTGCCAGTATCGCAATGGTCTTGAGGCAAGCAACATAATTTGTTACTTTACACTCAATGTCTTAATGGCCAAGCCGGCGCACTAAAAAGACAGAAAAGCGTAGATGACTTAGTATTGATTCAATTATCTGTAGAATATCTTGGAGACAGCGTAAGATGTACACCTGGCTGTTGTGGACAATATCAGCCGCCGACCCAAATACGCAAGTGCTCAATCTTAACCATTTCATGTCTCGGTGCATAGAATGCCTTGAACGTCTCGTTCACTTTGCCCTAGCGGTAGTGTATACCTCGCAATAGCTTATCGTCTAGAGGTCAATATCTACTCGCTTCGGAGTGACAATCTCCTCCACCAAAATAAGCCCATTGTAAATAGCCAACCCTGTGGCCTTGGTTGCTCTGATCTTCATTTCTTTATTGCCCCTGCAATATCCCTGGGGATAAAATTTGTACCCGAGACCCCACCATAATTGTGGTCTATTTTAACATTTTCCTGCCCTCGACAATGCCGAAGTAGTAGGTTTAAACTCGTTCAGTCTCTGCGTTTGAGCCCTGTGTCAGGGTACTTCCATGTAGTCGAATACTTGGCGCGTAGCAGTAAGCCACCTAATCGACATTCATCGAGCCTTCGTTCGCTGTCATCCGTTTGAGCCTCATGCATTGTTCTTGCGCGATCATGTAGACGCTTTCAACATCAAATACAAAGAGCCAAGACCAACGTCATGGCTATACGGAGCTTTCTGATGACTTACCGTGATCACTTTGATATCTCATGCATTCTCGTTCTAACGCTGGAGCACTGAAATTTTTCCATCTTGTTACTTTCTTTCAGGTGTTTGCTTCCCGACTCGTTATAACTGATTTTACGTAGCCATTCTTTAAAAGCCTTCTTTTCCATTGTGCGGGCATTTTTCTTCGCCAATAGGTCCGCGTTTTCTTCTCTTCTAATTAAATATGTTCCCGACTACTTAAGCTTGGCTTCCGCACTTTGCTGACCCGAAACAAATGAATTCGATGCTATTCTAGGGGGCTTCACTCCCGACGCTCGCAAGCATACGCTTGTAGACTGTCTGACACTTCTTTGCTATCAGTTGCAAGAGCAATACCCATTTTCTCTTTGTTTGCTTCATGTACCAGACACGACTCATTTTGTTTCTCTTGTTTTCCATTCCTTTTTGCTTCTTCATGACATGGAGTACTTGATAAATTTGCAAGACAAACTAGCTCCCCAGTGACCATCAAAGACCACCATAAACAGTTTAATTCATTTAACGCACTTCGAGATCACCGAAAATTGGCATGTCTTCTTGCGCACTCATTATAATTATTCACATTTGATCGCACCACATTCATCGCTATCAAAACAGCGTCCTTTCGTATTCCACGCGCTTAAGTCACCTGATCTGGCGAACCCGTTGTGATTTGTGCAGAGGTGCTGCTTCTTTCGCCTGCAGTAATGTTTTCCGAGATTTGAAATCTATTCATGCACATTGAGTGACCCGTTGAAATGGCTGCTTGGCTGTGCACTTGTGTTTTTCATTCGAACTTCTATCCCAGCTTTTGCGTAAGAAATCGCCTTCTCGAAGTTGTTAGATTCTGCTGCAGCATGTTCTAATGAGTCGAAATTTACCTGTTGGAAATCAGCTTCTCTACGTTGACAAGAGCCGGCTTTTAGCCGGTAACAATGCGTGCGTACGCCTAGATGCCCATACATACGCCAGCGGGTGATAAGATCAACTGATCAATCAACCAGCAGTCTCTGCTGTTAATCTTCTGCGAGAGCTTCGTGGAAACTCAACAGCTTTCTTTTCGATTCTTGTCGCAGTCACATCGACGGTAACACAAGTGTGAAATGATGTGCAGCGTCATTCTTTGTCGTCATCAATGTCTTCGTGAGGCGTGATACATCGCAGAGCAAAAAGCATAATACTAATACTGAACTTTCAACGGTCACTCTCGAATATTTTCGTTTGGAGCTGGAATCTTTGAAGCCGTCATCGCTACTCTGGTACGACAGGTCCAGCTTCAATGCCCTAGTGACTTCAAGGGCTCAATCTACAAGACGGCTGTCATACCTCAGTCTTGAGGATGGATGTCACGGATAAACCTCATCGTCCAGGCTTTGCGAACCTCGAAGTTATCGTCAAATTGAGATTCTAGTGGTCGGGCGAACGTACCATTGTCTCTCTTAACCAGAGGACTGGGATGACAGGATCTCTCTCGTCAAGCTCTGGAGACACCGCAACCTTGCAGCACTCGGACCATGAAACTACAAGGCAGAGTGTCAAATGAGTCAAATCAACGATCGTCCCGCCTCACGAAACTCCACACAGTGGCCACCGCCGCGTCGATCCGTGGCCTCGCAGTCTCGGCAAATCGCCTGCCGCAGTCTCAATACCCGAGCTCCACCACCAAACGTAAATAACCAAGCCCGACATCAATGCTTCCGTCTTCTTTCCTTTCATTGATCCCATTCTAACCTCTGTATTGATGATATCAGTGTCCCAAGCCAAGCAGTCATCGTCTTCTATATAAAACCCTCTTCATCTATGACTTCAATTTGCAATGAGCAAAATGCACGCTTTACATTGACCAGTGATGGTTGAGGCCGCGTAAATGAGGGCAGCTGGCTGAACACGTTGGATGGTGCTTTCTATTGCGTGTCTCTGTCATAGAGGCCCTAGCTCTAGTTACTAGTAGCATGATTAAACCACTGAGTCTGAGTAGCCACCATAGAAAATTCACTTTTCAACACTGGAAATTCTGACCAAGAGATTGTGGTAAAAGGGTGAACCGGCTACCGAAAACAGTAGTATTAAGCATGGACACACCAAATAACGCGGCAAGTATTCCCCGCCAGAGCTGACGTTGGTCTGGAAAGGTGACCATGAAGCCGAAAGTTAGCAGAAGCAATCTCCCTTTGATGGCAATCAGCATTCTGACGCAGCCATGCGCCCATGGAACCAGTCTGCAGGGTTCCAGTGATATTTGTGAGCTTTATCATCGTTCATCTTTACCACGGCAAATCAGCAGCCGTGTTCGCCGGCCGCAGCGAGAGCAAGGCCAAAAAAAAACCCACCAAAATCGCCCTATGATACGAGACCGAAGAAGACGTATGGAACAGGCGAGCACCGCAAAGACCGAAAATTTGGCCCAAATGGCGTTTTGATCGAGAGCTGCCTGCTGTTTTACTGCCACCAGGCATGCAAGTAATAGGCCCGCGTGAACGCCACGTCGCCGTCTTCGAAGCATCCCATCATTTATTGGCATGGATCGCTACTATTTAAGCATGAACGGATAGCGCCATGTGTAAAACCACCGAGCTAAAGCTGTTCAAGTCTAAGCAGTAGTGTTTGATATCGACAAACATTAACGCTACCTGCGTGCCTACTGCCGAGGTATCGTACACTGGATTGTAAAGGAGAGCCCTCCGGTCGCACCTCTCCAAAGGCTCAGTGCCTGACTGTGAAATCGTTGCCGCCTGCATAATGGCGAAAACTAACACTATGCTCGTTCCCTTAACCGTCAATTAGTACACTGCACGTTATACGGCGTGTCCGAACTATCATGCACCATGATTTAAATATATGCAAATGGCACTTAGCGGGAGAAAACCAAGGTAATATTGCTGGCCGTCGCTTGTAGTACACAGATAATTTTTTTGTATTTCGCCTAAATGCGTAATTAGTCTTAAATCTTCACCTTCTCACATATCATGAGATGAAAATTGTAGAGCATCAGGCTTTCTGTTGCTCACTACGTGCTACATAAAAGTGTCTTCCAAGCGTGAAAGAAGCCCGCGAATACACGCAAATCATTACACGCAACGGGCCTCGGGCGGACAATCGCGCGGCAATTTTTCGTGTCTTCGCGGGCTTCTTTCACGCTCGGAAAAACAATGTTATGCAGCACGCATTGAGCAGTATGGGAGTTTTTCATGTAGCTCTACAGTTTTCTCATTGACACTTTTCTTCAAGTTAAAGTGCTTGAGCAGCAGGTAAACAGTACTAATCATGCAAGTAGGCGAACTGCAATAAACAGTTAATCTGAGTATCCCTGAGTGATAGCCAACAACATTACCTTGTCGTTGTCCAGCTATGTGGCATTTGCATACTTTTGAATCTTGCTGCATGATAGTTGAGGCACCGTGTATATGGTACTTCATATTGCTACAAAAATAGCCGCCCCAGCAAGGTTTGATTGTGATAGCGTATATATGGACATCCCAGGCGCACTTATGCTTTTGGCGTCGTCGTCGTCGCCGTGATGTCCCGTATAAGTTCCAAGGGCGATAACTTGGTCGCCGTTGGTCGTATGCTCTATGCGCTAGTGCCAGCGTGCGAGTGCGAGTCGACAATAGCGGTTCCTCCTCGCTGGCTCATTTTCGCCCTAAAGCCCGGAATGCGTGGACCGTTTTTGAGGTGATTTTCGAGCGCCGATTTGACGCCCGGCGTCGAGAAAAACGCCCGCCGCCGCCGATCAGGACCGGCTAGATTTTCACGCGGCGCGCACGCGTCCGACGCTGCCGGAAGTGCCTGTCGGAGTCACTTCCGTCTGTTTTCGGCGGGAGCGGCCAGCCGTCTCAGTCACATAGGGTTGCCATACGAAACATTTCCGGCCAACTATCTCCACTGAACATCCACAAAAATATCGATATAATACTAGACATACCTGGTAATGTGTATAGACATATTAGTGGGGTATTTATTGCATAATTTATTAATTCTAACACAAGCAAACAACATATGAGCATTGCTCGTTCATTTAGTGGTAGCCAAAACAGTTTTGCCTTGTCTGGCCACACTGCGGCGGCGTTCGCCGTACGCCTCATGTAGCATGGCCGGCGTCCCGCCAGCGCGTTTTTTTCTTTTTTTTTTTGGCGCGCGATAATCGCAGGAGTAAAACGCCCCATGTAGCCCCCGCTTAAGGAGGAAAGTGGAGAGGAAGCGTGCCGTTTTCCTTCGCAAAAAGGGCACCGGGTGAAAGGGAGGGAGGAGGGCGTCCACTCCGACGGCTGCTACGTATGGTGCAGCCGTCGGAGTGGACGGACGCGTGGATGGTGAGCCGCGCGGGCCTTTCTTGAAAGCGATCTTTCTCGCGCAAGGCACTGAGGCGGGGAGGGAAATGAGGGTGTCCGCTCCGGCGTCTGCTGCGTTAGGGGCAGAAAGCTATCTTGAAAGCGACCTCCCTTGTCTGCTGCATTTTCGCCGGTAGGGTTCGCATTGGAGCGAGAGGAAGCGCGAAGGCCAATTCCGTCGCAGCTGCGGCCGCGCTTCATCACTACTGTGCTTCTTCAGTGAGTTTGCGCAGCCATAAGACCACTGTCTTTACTTCGGACAACTGTCTACTAATTTTCTCTGGCAATCAATGGTTCCTCTTTCGCATCAAACTGCGAGTGTTCTTTACGACTGCTCATTTATTTGGAAAACCGCTGCACTGTGAACACGTTATTCTAGGAGGAATACAGAAGCAATGAAAATCATTTCAACCATGTGGGCATAGAACAACATGTATAAACAATAAATACCAACATTGTAAGACTACCACGTGGGAATAATGCCTTGAAATAACTGAAAGTCTGCTACATTCTGCCATTCTTGAATCCTACTCGGGGGCTCATTTTACAGCCAAATAGTGTGACAATAAAAGTCTTGAAAGCATCCGCAGGACACTGTTTCTCGCTTAAAGCCATCATTTCCCGGTGAGCTTCTTCCGTGCACAGAAGGCGTTACGTAGTTGATAACAAGCAAGAAATTGCATTTTTACATTGGCAATCATACCAGCCCAATCGAAGTGCTCTTTTAAGGCTCGAAATATGCTATGCGTCCAATTTCACCCTACCTTCTTCACAATTCACTGTAACCTTCTTTTAATGCGGCTGTCTTCATTGTCGGAAGAATTGCGAGGAAAATGATACCTCAGCCTGTTTTATGACTACTCATCTCGTTTCAGATCTGGCAAACGGGACGTACGAATCTCTTGCATATATTCCCTATTTTTTGGGGAGTCAAGGTAAGCGAGCTGGTTCTTGGTATTGCGCTAGGCAACTACTTAAGCAAGCTCGTTGCGCACTTTGTAAGGCAGCTGTTATGCGCATTGAAGATAAAAAAATTCCACATGCCCGATGATATCGGCTCTTCTCAGAGCGCTAATAGCCACTCGCACTGAGTGTTTGATATGGTCGGGAACGTAATGGCTAAACAGGAAAGGATACTGAAAAAATGAAAACACTGCTTTTATAGTAGAGTGCTGAACTTAGATTTGGTTTTATTTGGGCAAGTTGTTGTCCTCTGCAAAACGAGCGATGAACGCGTAACAGCAGTTACACATTTTTACGGAATAATAAGCAATGGCCATGCCTGTCTAAAAATTAATGCTTTTTTTTGTCAGGAGCAGGTACGACATGCTCCCCTAGATTTTTGACGTAGAAAGCTTCCAGAATAAGCTTATCTGTTGAGTATTCGTTTTCGCAATAGATAATGTGTTTCGTAACAGGGAACAAAGACCATAGTGCTTACAGTGCAATGACAGGTTGCCGCATTGAAAACAGTCTGTTATGCTCGCGCATTCTACCATTGACAGAACGACCTGGATGTCCAACATGCACATTCCCATCCAGTAATAGAATGTTGTGTACAGCACACATCCTTGATTTTGTATGCTTGTTCACATGCGTCTTTTGACATTTCCTTATCTATCCCGCATACAAGTGGCACTCAATTACAAACGCTATGATCATGCGGTGCAGGGCCATTTGTGATAATTACGTAGAAATGCGTGTCTGATTGGCGTTACACATGCGTCATTTGGTCTGTTGGGGGACAAAATTTGACGTAAATAAACGTATTTTTATGTCCAACGCCGTTCCTTTAATTTAGTGTTTGCCTTCCACTATGTCAATATGTTCTACGAGTTTTGCAGTATGCTCACTGGCAACCCCATGCTGCGAACTGTATTACAACTCGTCCAGCAGGCTACCCTCACCAGCACTCACGGCTCTGCATTTATTGCGTTGAGATCGCAATTACCAAATATCTTACGTATACCACGTAATAGTACGTTAAATTTAATTAAGTTTTTCTCTATATATGCAAAAAGTGATAATATGATTTCGTTACAAAGGGAAATCTCACAACCTAATCCAAGAGGAGGTAAGTCCTTACGCAAACATTTTGAGAAATCAAATGTCGCGGTTTCAAATACGGATGTCGCGGCAAGAGCGATTGCGCATATACATTTTATGATTCCTTTCAAAGGTGTGTGATTATTTTTATCTCTCGGAACGCGTGCATTAACACTACTGCATGCGAGGACCCAAGCTGCCGCAAGAAACCCAATGTTGGGAACTGAATACTAAGTAGATGTCTACAAACCATATTTAGAAATACCTGGCCAAATATTTTGATGGCATCTTGAACTTTTTATCAGATTGCAGACCCATGATAGGTGATGTAGATATTTAGTACTAGGAAGTCTTTTTTATAATTGTACGCAAGCTGAAATACATATCTTTATGTTTGACGCAAACTAGAGAAAACTTTTCTGCTGCGTTTCTTAATGCCTCCCTGCGTACATATACTAATAGCGGCGACATTTATCGCATCATCACTTATACAGTAAGCAAAACAAGTCCCGCAAATGAACAATATTTAATGTTTTGTAAGCTGATCTTAACAGCACGAACAGAGAACTTGATGTCTCTGTGTTTCCCTCACTATTGACGTAAACCGATATCTTTTTATAACAGATTCGCTTTTCAAGAAAAGTTGTTTATCATATAAAAGATTTATTTCTCCACATAGTTTACTCGAGAGGTAGATGTTAATAAATACGAAAAAAAAACGATTATTAGCGGTAACATCAGTTACGGGTGGAATGCTTGGTAATTGCAAAAAAAAATCAATAATATAAGGTAGAAGCAAAAGAAAAAGGGTCGTATTCACAAATATGCTTACACTAGAATTGTCTTTACGAGATCATTTGAGCAAATCCGTTTCCTGGCCATGACATTAGCGAAGGCCGCTGACCAATGGAAACTGCCACTTACAAGTAAAATGCGTTGCAGGTTCTGCTACAGTTTTATCATTACAAGTCAAACCTTCACAATCAAAATCCCAAAGCTTTTTAGATGAGCACTGAAGCATCCATCGAAATTAAGGAAAAGACACAGTCCGGTGGTAGCATACGCTGCTACAAACATCTCAGCCAAACTTTGGAGCCTTGCGAGGCACGAAAATCTCTCAAACGGAGAGCAAAGTAACGTTTGTCTCAATTGCTTTTTCTTTCTTCTGGAGCCCTCTTCTATCTCTTTTCAGGATGCTTTATTTCGTAATATAGCAGATTCCTATACGCGGCTGCTATTAGACAATCATCTTCATCGTCATCATCATCAGCCTGGATACGCCCGCTGCCGGGCAAAGGCCTCTCCCTTGCTTCTCCAACTACCCCAGTCATGTGCTAATTGTGGCCACGTTGTTCCTGCAACCTTCTTAAACTCATCCGCCCACCTAACTTTCTGCCACCCCCTTCTACGCTTCCCTTTTCTTAGGATCTATTCCGTAACCCTTCATGACCATCAGTTATCTACCCTCCACATAACATGTCCTGCCCATGCCCATTTCTT
The DNA here is from genome assembly GCF_038994185.2 of Dermacentor albipictus. Lineage (NCBI taxonomy): Eukaryota > Metazoa > Arthropoda > Arachnida > Ixodida > Ixodidae > Dermacentor > Dermacentor albipictus. The sequence continues at coordinate 73,063,887 of NC_091830.1, forward strand.
TGCCTTGATTTCAACTAAAATGTCACTAACGCGCGTTTGTTCCCTCCCCAATCTGCTCTCTTCTTGTCCCCTTAACGTCACACCAATCATTCTTCTTTCTATAGCTCGTTGCGTCCTCCTCAATTTAAGTAGAACCCTTTTCGTAAGCCTCCATATTTCTGCACCGTACGTGAGTACTGGTAAGGGACAGCTGTTATACACTTTTCCTTTGAGGGATAATGGCAAACTGCTGTTCATGATCTGAGAATGCCTGCCAAACGTACCCCAGTGCATTCTTATTCTTCCGATTATTTCAGAATCAAGATCTGATTCCTGGGTCACTACCTGCCGTAAGTAGATCTGTTCCGTTAGCACTTCCAGTGCCTCGCTACCTATCGTAAACTGATGTTCTCTTCCGAGGCTGTTAACCCTTACTTAAGTTTTATGCAGATTAATCTTTAGACCCACCCTTCTGCTTTGCCTCTCCAGGTCAGTTCGCATGCATTGCAATTGGGCCCCTGAGTTACTGAGCAAGGCAATATCATCAGCGAATCGCAAGTTACTAAGGTATTCCCAATTAAGTGATATCCCAAATTCTTCCCAGTCCAGGTCTCTGAATAACCGCTGTAAACCTCAATAAAGGAGGGTGTTTGGATGAGTCCGCTTCCTCCTATTTTTACTACGTAATTTATTCATACAGTTGTTCAAACAGGCGTGTGCGAACATCTGCTTTCAAATTCTTATAATATTTACGTTCCGGTAGAAACCGCCTATCTTCTAGACGCTCAATAGCGGCCGCGCGCGACCACGCCGCTGGTCAGTGTCGTGGTAATCTGGTCTCGGTTATTTTGTCTACTTTTGGAAAGCCTACTCGCCTCGGATCACGCGAAACCTTAGGACAAGCCACAAGCGCCATTGTCAGCACGCCCTCACGTTTAGCCGCTCTTGGTTAGACGCCTTGGCAGACTTCGCTTCGGAATGAGCTTCAATCGACAAAACCGGTCAGTCGCAAGTAGCACGGCCAGGCAAGAGCATGTATGCGCGATATCGCAATCTAGCCCAGTAGTGCACAAAGCAAACAGCTGCAGTTGCATGTAGATGCTGTCTGCAGTGCATGGCTTCCCAGATTTGCGCGCGGCGGCTGTGCTGCTCCTGCCGTATCAATCGCGCGGGGAGAGCGTAACTTCAGAGATGGGCGTGGCCGGCTGCTCCTCCGCGCAGCAGCGCTAGCAGCCAATGGCTATTGAATTAAGTGGTGTAAATTCACTAATGACTGACTGAAGCAATGATGCCCGGACTCTCCATCCTTTTCACGATTTATGTTAAGGCCACGGAAAGATAACTGCAAACAGTCAATCAGTATTTGACTTATCGTACACGCGTAATGGACAAATGGCGCTACAGAAGGATCCCGCACTGATGTATGCGCACCACATAGTGCTATTAGCGGGCAGTGCAAGGCATTTACACAAAATGGCAAATAAATGTGGCAGCGTAACAAGAAATTGAGACCTTAAATTCGACACATAAAAATCGGGAATTATGATCTCTATTTAAGACGCTAGTAGCTGCGTGGTTTCAATTCAACAGCAAGTCATTTCAATGGTGAAGCCATATGAATACGTTCGCGTATACATAAACGAAGGAAAGACTTACTCAAGCACCCACCTAGATTACTAACCAAGTCGACTGCCACCATAATGAAACATAGGGCCTTTTGGGCCACAATAAATATTGTAACGCGTGTTAAACTATTTACACGGTGTATTTGCAAGGCGTATATATAAGCAGCAGCCGAAAATTGTGGAGATATTGAGGAACGACAACGAGAAGGGCAGGAGCATCGGGATGAAAAGTGCGTCGGTACAATATCCCGTCGTTAAGAACGAACCACGGTAACGATGGATCAGTAGGAGCAGACTGCATTCGGTCAATGAGGGTCCTCAAAGTGGCATCATGGCGTTGCTCGCTGACCATGTCCAAAAGCTCGGAAATGGAAAGAACACTTGGGAAATCGTCCATGTTAGCGTTGGTGGGCATGGTTACAGGGTAGCAGGACAAGCAGTCGGCTTCCTTGTGTAGGCGACCAGACCTATGCAACGCCGACTAGGAATACTCTTGTACGCGAAAGCCCTTCGTCCTAGCCTCATTGTGGGATCTTTTAGGGACGAAAGCCAACAGAGAGCATGGTCGTTCGTTGAAGTAGAACACGACATTGGCCAGCATTATGGTCGGATCCCACCTGCTCACCTTCCTGACGCACTCATGCATCTTCACCCACCCTTCTGCGTCAACACTATCGAGACCGGTGAACTTGTCGGGGTCCTGCGGCAGAGGTAGACTAAGGTACGGACACACTAGCGGCAAAACGCGCGCGGCGCGCCACCGGCGGCGCGCCGCGTGCCGCGAAACCTGCCGCGGAACCGGTTTGGTCTGCCGCGCAGAGGATGGGTCCAGGACCCATTTTCGGCGGCTTGCCGCGTGCCGCGAACCAATGAGAGACTTCGGGGCTTTCTCCTAAGCGCCACCTCTTGGCTACTGCCGAAGTTACTTGCAGCGGTGGCGGCGGAACCACGATCGACGACCGAGCGCTCCGAGCCAGCCGCGACTGCTTTATGTGCATCCACGTGCTCGTGTGCATCCACGGTGAAAAATGAATTTGAACCGGCAGAATATGATGGAGCAATTTCTAGAGACTGTTCGCTTGTTCCCCTTTCTATATGATAAAACCCATCCGGATTATAAAGACAAGGACGCCAAAATGAACCGGTGGGTGATCATCGGCAAAACATTCGATCTGACTGGTGAGTTGTTTTCATTCTTTATCTGAGCTTCCGCTGAATGTTCACGTCGGCAGGAATGTGTGGGGGTGAGCACACTTGTTTAGAGTGCTCTAGCGGTGTGCTGCGGAGCAAAACATTCGCTTGCCCCTCGACGTCTCGGTAGCGCCAGCAGGGGTGCACCCAAAACCTTCGTCTGCGTGCCTTTTGCGCGCGCCGCCGTCGCAACAGCGGAGAACACACAATGACCAAAACGCTCATCGTCGTCAGAACATCGTCGTCTGCATCTGCCATTGCAGGAATCAACGCGATCAGCGCGGTAGATGACGACGGACGAGGAGCTGGCCTGCTCCTAGCAAGGAAAAAGCGCGCGACAACGGCGATGTCGCGCCTATGCTCGCGCAGTTCGAGACAAGGCGAGATCAGCGCTGTCACGTGACTCGGCGGCGGCCGCCGCGCACACAACCGATGTGGCCTCACTGCCGCGCGGCGTTTTTGCCGCCGGCGGCATGCCGCGCGCGTTTTGACGCTAGTGTGTCCGTACCTTAACGTGCTGTTTATACGTAGTTGGCGTTGCAGCTGCAGATGCGGTGCCTTTCACTGGAAGCATGGTCCCAGGCTGGGTGAAACGTCCGCTGCGGAGCTCCGTGGAGAAGGCGCGTACCCCGCACCTCCACCAAAATGTCACGTGTATAAAACTATTTCCACGGTGTATTTACTAGGCGTATATAAACAGCAGCCGAGAATCCAGAGAGACTGTTGCCACTTCGTCGTCTTCACCGTCGACGACCTTATTCTCTTTTTCCACCGTAACAATGTGAGGTGGGTGCGTGGAATCTGAAAAGGAGTCATGGTGCCATCGCTGACGTTCGCAAAGTCCATTCTGTGCCTAAAATTGGATATGTTGTCGGAGTTCGAAGTTAACGAAATATTGGGTTTGCGAGCTAAGGTGAAAACCACAAAAGGGACTTCGCAAAGGGAACATGGGTGGGGCCTCGTTTGAAGTGAGGGAAGCGCAGAGCAAAATTAATTTCGAACACTGAGGAACACATGTGAAAATGAATGGGTGGCTAAAGTGCAGAAGTTTCTGTACCTAGCAATTGTGGGCACAGTAATAAGTATGAGGTCGAGAAAGTTGGCAACCAAGTACAGGGTAATTGAAAGTGTAGAGAGACAATCGCGAGTGATCATAAAGAAAGTGAGCTAGACAGAGACAGGGAATTAGGCGCAAGCGAATGGAAACCAAAAGGACGACGGAGATTTACAATAATGGCAAAATAGTTATTAGAAGGGAGAACCTGTACGATACAACGAATGCTAGTGCCTTGCTTTTTGAAGCTCGAGCTGATATCGTAATGGTAAATAGATATCGGAGGAAATACACGTAATTTGATGAGGCATGTGTATGCTCCAGAAAAAATTCGGAGGCCCCTGAGCGCATACTAATTGAATGCAAGGAAATTCGCTCAGCGAGACATGTATGCAACGTACACCTTCCGAAAGCGCTTAGATTTAGAGTGGATGGAAGTATCAACCGTTCAGCGGTCGACATAAGGAGGAGATGTTTGGCGAACTGGTGCAAAACAAGCAGAGAACACACTGACCCAACCAGATCCGTTGAAGGTACAGGCAGCGGTTCAAGGCAGAGAAGACGAAAGATATATGTACAAGAATGTTTGTGGGAAAAACATTGGTAACTTACCTGAGTAACTAAATCAGGCTGGGTAACGATATGACCCCACCCAATTTCAAATGGGATACTACTAAATGATGATGATTATGAAATATTCATGCATCGGGGAGCCTGTCGGGCGCTCTGGTATTCCCACCGCGGTTTCGATAAGGCCAGCGACGAATGTTTTTCCGCTGTTTTATGATATTTTACGGCTGAAGGTGTAGAAGGGGCAAAATGTATACCTGCTGGAGCCTATTTTGTCAAATGCGTTCAATTCTTTTTTCAGCGGTCATACACTCGATACATTCAAGGCAGTAGGCAGAGGTGGAAAGCCTCTGCAATGGATCGTCATATGCTGGGAACGCACTGTGTTTTGGAATTTGCGGGTAATTTAGGCATGCTTCTCATTTTGTGTGAGAGTTTCAAAGCTTGCTCGCTAAACCATCCCGTTTGAAAGCAGTATCGCCAGCTGCTATCTGCGCTTGCTTTCGTCACTGCATCTCAACGTTGTGATATTGCGTGAATGTGGACGTAGCACGACCCGCCAAAACAAACCTGCTGTATACGCCTATGTACTTAGATTTAGCTGAAAGTTACAAAACCTTCCATAGCCGAAATTATTTCAGAGCTCCACTACGACATTCTTCATAATCATGTTATTTCTTTGTGTGTCCGTACGCCAGGAATATTGTGTTCTTATTGCGATTATGTGGACACTCCAGGTAGTGACATCAGCATTTCTTATCATATGCGCTGAATTCCAGTGTCGCATCTGACCAGGCCAACGGCAGATACTCTCAGTTTACACAGCACGTACGCAATTACCTAAAAAGAAGCTCGAATGCCTGCTGACGCTAACTGAAACGACCAAAGAAGGCACTCGGCATCGAACAAGCTCGCTTCTTGTGACGTCGCTGGCGCCACCGCGTCTGGCGACACCTGAACCTCCTAAGCTTCGTGAACAGGGTCAGGGGTCGTCAGTCCTTGTGGCGCTGGCGGTGAAGGCGGAAGCTATGCCTGCGTTGCACTCAATGGTTGGCGCTTACTTGAGAGGTTTCTCATGTTTCTTTTCCCCACTCCTTCCGTGTTGTACCGTAGGTGCGATATGTGGCACTTTTAGGAGCAAATGACGAAGCACTGAGCAGCGAATGGGGTGCTAGTGGTAGTACGTCTAATGTGAGCGTTATCGCCGCAGCTACGGGTCCGGACTGGAGTTACTAGGGTTGTGCGAATATTCGTAACTCTTTAATACCGAATCAAATAGTGCCCGACTTTACTCGGCCTTCGCATTAACTTATCACTGTTTGTAAATGAGAAGATTTTTCTAATACTTTTGAATACTTGAATGCGCCAACTGCACACAAATAAACAGATAATTGAACAAGGAAGGGTGAATTTCCACCCCCACTCGCATAGGCCGAAAGTTTTCCGTCTCCGGGTGGGGGATGGGGGTGAGGCAGGGGCTTGACCTGCTTTCCGCACTTCACCAATGTATATATATATATATATATATATATATATATATATATATATATATATATATATATATATATATATATATATATATATATATATATATATATATATATGTATATATATATATTTGCACTGTAAAGACAAAAAGCTCTTGGCCTGGGACGCTCGCAAGTGAGCGCGAAGAGAAGACGACGAGGCGGAGAAATAGAAGGGCTTGACCAGGGAACGGGTGTTGTGCGTAACTCGTCTCTTACAATGGCGCAGTCGACAAATCACCCAAGCGTTTAATTTATCCCCGAGCCACCAAGGTATGCCACTGATGCTTCCTTAGATTGAGGTGCACGTTAAAGAACCCCAGGTGGTCCAAATTTCCGCAGTCCCCCACTACGGCGTGCCTCATAATCAGAATTTTTTTAATCAATGCTTCTTGCGTGGTAGAACTGGTTGCAGTGACTACAACGACCACACTCTCAGTGGTCACCGCCTCTGGTTCCTCAGGCAGCTGGACAGGCAGCCTGGCGCAGATGAGGTGTTACCATTTGCAGCCAGCTTTCTTGGAAATGCCGGTGCTTTGCAGCTTCAAAAACGAGTCATCCTGTGGGTTGACGATATAAACGCCTTGGTTAATCACTATGCTTGGCCAGACCACAAAAGATGGTTCATTGCAGAAAAATGACTTTGCGGTGCCGCCAAGATATGCGACAACTGCAAAGGCGTCCATCAGTGTTACTGGCCTGAATGGAGTGCAGCTCTGTTAGCTGCTTTCGTCCCGCTTCCTCATGGCTGCGCGGCCCCGGCATAGCCGAGCATCAGCTGCGGCTCGTCTTCGTCGAAGATCGCGGCCGAGAACCAACAGTTTAGCAACTGCGGCAGCACGTCGAGCCCTGAAACACCACTGCATTAGTCACTGGCCTTCGGTTCGTGCACCACATCGGCTTCCTCTGCCATCTACAGGGAACCCGGCAGCAAGGTCTTGAAGACAGCAAATGGAGCTCGTCAGCAGTAGCGTTGGTTGTAGAGGCATACGGTGACGACACGGGTGATCTGCAGTGCTGCGACCCTTGGGACACGGGCCCAGCCACAGTGCCTACGCGGCCGCTGCCGTTCCGACGGAACGCGCTACGAGAACCCCAGTCCGGCACACGCCACCCCTGTTGCAGGGGAGTGCCGTCCACCGTCGAGGTAGCCAGCCAGTGGCAAATCTACGAGACGGCGTGCTACTTGTGTGGCAAGTAGCGAGATCCGGACCAGCGCTTGGACACAATGTCCTAGAGCCCTATAGTTCTGCTTCCCAGGCGGCAGCAGCAGACGTGTGCCAGCGCCTCCGCCCGGTGCCGTCGTCGTTCTCGTCTTCGGCAGTGTAAATTTTACCAGGTCGCAAGGGAGGCGTCACAAGACAGTCTTCACTGCAGAAGGCCTGTTTCCCGAAGCCACTACCGAACTAGGGAAGCAGTAGCAGCATTTCCGTATCTTCGAGTGTTCAGCAGCAAACAGCACCAACACAGTGGTTGCAGCAGCAGTGGCGTTGGCAGTCCTGCAGTTGCTATTGTTGCTACCAAGGGCATGGTTTGGTGTCCAAGCAAGCGTCAGCACTGACAAGGCAATTTATCAGAACAATCCATTACCATGGTCCTCAATTTCGAAAAAACCTCTACTGCACCTCTCGGCGCTGTCGCCTTAAGCGCAGCATCCACGCAAACATCAAGGTGCTTCCTCCAGAATCAGTGTGGCGCCCAAGGCATGGTGGCCTCCGCAATGAATGGGAGCCGATGGCCCTGGTACCCGTACAGTTAAATAGGTTCCGGCCAACATTCTCAGGCAACTTCTCGTCATCCACTTTTTCCGACCACAATCCCTGCAGGGCTGCAGTAAGGATCACTTTTCGTTCACCTCTGGAAGCTACACATGCGCAATAATGCTCGCATGTGTGTGTATGCGCGCGAACGTTTATCTGGCGATAAAGGGGAAGTCGCATAGATGCGTGATAGGTCCTAATTTTCTCTCGACACAGACATTCGTAGTATGGTGCGGGCTTCATGGACAAACTTTAGAGCGGAAATCTAACTGACCAGCCAGTGCAATCGGCGAACATCTGTTCGAAGCCACGAAGCAAGAGGAGGAAGGCGCCTGCAGGTGAAGAGAATCGCTCACCAGGGAAAGTGCGAAGAAACGCACTAGAGATGGTGGCAAAGGAGCGCTACCTAGAGGAAAGTCTAGGTGGCATTGAGAGGAAGGGGCAAGAAGAATCTAGGTCAGGGGTCGCGGAAAGTAAAGATAGGCCAAGGCGCGCTGGAACGGCAGCTTCGGGGACCAGACACCGGAGAGGAGACGTCCGAAAGTTGACAGGCGTCAGCTTGACATTCTTAGCCCCGATCGCTTTGTCGTCGCTGTGTTCCACGGCACAGGTTCAGCCACACCCTGCCATAACCGGCTGCTTGCCAGTGTCATGGAGCCAGTCACGTGGGCACTTCTGCGGCGCAAGGCCTGAATGGCCCAGGCCATGTACTGTGCCACGCGGGTCTCGGAATGTAAGGACCCCAACCGCGTCGCTCACAACGCGAGGTCGATGCCCACGCCGCGTCGCAACCACGCAGGCCAACGCCACACGCCACGCCGGGCCGAATTCCGGCACGACTGGCGAAGGTCAGAACGTTTAATTTCTCTAGACTTCAGGTTACTTGTTTAGCCGAACAGAGGAGCAATTTATAGCTGAGGGCTACATCGTTTTCATGGTTATAGCTAAAATGGCGCGAGTGCCATTTGTGCATAGTTTATAAGGCCTGTACGGGTGCGTTACTGTTCGCTTTTCTTGATGACAATTTTTCTTGGGATAAATGCTTTTACGCATTCGACTTTGTTTCTGTCCATTTCTAAAATGCCGAAATTCGAGGCATCCAGTAAATATAAAAAAAACTAAACAACAACGTGGATCATGGCGGCCTGTATAAAAACTTAAGAAAGGCAACAAAGTAATCACTTTGGACTAATCAGTCACCACTACTTTTCAAATGTGATGCTTACAACGTCTATCGGCCTATGCATTGCTGTAATAAACTGAGTGCAATATTTTTCATATCGGGAAAAAAAAACATTCACCCAGTTTCAATCACTGGGGCGGATTTAGTGGCTAAGCTCCATCTCTTCGTTTCGATCATTTAGTGTTTCGTTATACTACAAATGGAGCATTTCTTGATTATCTGCTTCCGACATTTATTGCGTGCTGAATTACTTTGTAACACTTGAAATTTTTCGCGCCTCTCATTATAGCCCTCTCGCATGGGAAATGACGACTGGGTAAGTGAGAGACATTTGTGCTCAAGAATGACACAACCAATATTACAGTTTACTTGACGTGGCGAAGTCTTAGTAGTTACTTGACCTTTTTTCCACAAACAATAAATGGTCCCACTTGAAAGAAAAAGGTTACCATGATTATTGTTCATCAGGTAGGACTAATATTTTCCTGGCAGTATCTTCAAAGCAGCGCTGTTGAAGCAGTTATCGAGAGGAATTGCTCCAGTCAGCTAGTACGTAGCTCTAATAGCAGAGTTAAGGAAATATATGAACTTCAAGAAATCGCATATGAGTTCCAGGTACCTACAGTATATCTTAAAAGCAATTGCTTGGTGAGAAAATAGACGGAATTCCAACGATAAGTGTGAATGTCATCGCAAATCCCGGGCGGCATGATAGTGCAAGACGTGTAGTTCGTTTGCTCTTCGATTTGTTATTGTGTGGTTGTGCTGGTGTTGTGTCAGCTGAGTCAACCACCGAAAATAGGGCTGGTTCCAACAAGACGGGGCAAGTGCGCACCTGGCCTGGGCACTACTCAATTGTTTCGAATTTTTTTGCCAGTGGCATAATCTCCCGTTTGACCTTGACTGGTAGTTCACCAGGTTATTTTATTTAGAGGGTTGTTTACTTCCGAAATACGATTGTACTTCCTGTGATTTCAATAACTCATAAAATTCCTGGATCTCCCGTGAGGCCTTTCTAAATGTTTTGGCGTTGTCGGAATATAGGGTCTTACAAATTCCTCGTCGTGCCACAAATCGTTCAAATGCTAGCAGGAATTTCTCGTTAATAAGACTGGCGACAAGCTCTAGATGAACCGCTCTGACGATTGCACATGTGAAGATGAGTATATAACACTTCTTCGTTGGTCCTCTATTATCTTTGTGTTGAAGCGGTCCGGCAAAATCGATACCACTGACTTCGAAAGGTGGAGAGGGTTGAACACGTTCAGCTGTCAGACGCGCGAATGACTCCTAGTATGGCTTGCAGGAATATCGTCGGCAGACAGTGCATTAGTGAATGACTTTCTTTACAACCTGGCTGGCTCTCAATATCCAAAAGCTTTCTCTCAGTTCAGTCAAAAGGAAACTGAGTCGAGCGTGTAAAAGTCGTTGGTGTTCTTTCTTGACCAACAGCTTTGTGAATGTGTTTGATGGAGGAAGCAGAATGTGGTGCTTGGAACTTTCTCGGAGGTTGCTGAACTGAAGACAACCTCCCAAGCGAAGAAGCCTTAATTCGTCGTGATATCATCTGAACCGGTGGAGTGCAATGTCCATTCTGCTGACATCAGGCCCTTTATCTTGTGTTCGACGTATCCAATAAATTTCAGCCTCTTGTACTTAAGTTGCGTCTAAAGGTCCCTTCTTACAGGTGTCTGTGTACATGCACTTTCTAGCAAATCGCTGTATCCACGCAGTTATACGCATCAGTCGGTTATAAGAGCTGTAGTCGTTGATGTTTACAATGGTAAGCACTGGTCGAGCAGCTGCTTTCAAACGCGTAATTTCCTCTTATAGGCCGACTTTATCCTTAATTGCTGCTGTTGTGCAGGTAGTTTCTTCTATTTCGACTGTATCCTCGGTATAGCAGGGCACGTTGATTGTCGCCTTAGTGTAGAGAAAGTTTGGTCCTTTCCACCAAACTGAACTTTGTAAGAGTTGCTCCGCAGTGGATCCTCTTGACAGTAAATCGCCTGGATGTTGATCACTCGGAAAATGTCTCCACGTGTTCAAATCAGTTGGGTAGAGTATTTCTGTGACTCGATTTGCTACGAACTGTTCCCACCGTTTCGCTAAACCGCGTAGTCCATGAATCACGATCGTAGAATCTGTCCACATAACTGTTTCAACGCCCTCTAGATTTAGAGCACGTTTCACTGTTGCAGCTAGTCGAGATGCAGCTAGGGCTCCCATGAGTTCTAATCGTGGCACAGTTACCTTTTGTATAGGTGCGACTCTCGACTTGGCTAGTAGTAGCTGAAGTGTTGTGACTCCCTCGAAGTCTCGTATCTGAAGGTAAAGCACGTCACCGTACGCAACGGGGCTAGCGTCACTGAAAGCCTGTATTGTAACCTGCACATTCTTGCCCAGGAGGGTTTAACAAAATATGTCTTAACTTCTAGCTGATTAACAGTTCTGAGGCCTGTCGTCCACGCTGTCCACTCTATAAGAATAGAATCAGGAAGTGGCGCATCCCAGGTGTATTTCTCTAGCCGCTGTCTTTGTACAAAGAACTTGACTGCCAGTACGAACGGAGCTAAGAATCCAAAGGGATCGTACATGAGTGAGGCGAAGCTTAAGATCTGTCTCTTCGTAACCCTTTGTTCGCTCAATGATTCAAGCATCTTCGTTAGTGATGACTTTAAGATGTCTTTGACGGTATCCCAATTGAGACCACGAATCTTCTTTTTCTTTTTCTACATCGAACTGTACCTTTAGGTCTCTACTATTTTAAAAGTTTCGTAAGTGTCCATCATTTGTCGTCCACAATGCTAGATGCATTCCTGCCTCTTTCAAGATACTGAAACAATCACTAATGACTTGCTGCGCTTCTTCTTTGTTCTTTGCCCCGATAACCAAGTCATCTACGTAGAAATCATCTTTCAATAGTTTGGCAGTAGAAGTGTATTTGCCTTCTACCAGTTGGAAGTGGTGTCGCAGAGTTGCAGCAAGGAGAAATGGACTGCAGCCGGTACAAAAGGAACCCTTGTCATGCGCAATCCTTCAGTATTGGAAAACCCTTCTTCAAACCAGAAGTAACGAAACGCGTCTTGGTCTTGTTCAGCCAGCGATATTTGAAGAAACGCTTTTTTCGATGTCGGCGGAAATTCCAATCTTGAACATGCGAAACTTCAGCAATAAGTCGAGGATGTTGGGGTTCAAATTCGGCCCTGTCCACAAGACGTCGTTAAGTCAAGGCGACTCCGAAGCATCAGAAGAGGTGTCGAATGCCACCCGTACTTTAGTCGTAGTTCTGTCGCGTCGCACTACTGCTCAGTGTGGCATACAGTATGTGATATGTTCACTCATACTGTTGATTGTGACCTTCTTAGCGAAGTGTTTGTTATAGTAGCTCCTCATGGCAGTGTCTAATTCCTTGTGAAACTGTGGTTCTCGATGTAGCGTTCTACATGCAAAGGCTCAAGCCTCTTTAACGTGACATCCCGGTTATTGTTAAGCTGAGTACAATTGCTGCGCCACGACAGTTCAACTTGATAGCGACCATTGTTTCTAACAGTTGTATCCACGAAGTTATTCAGGACGTATTCGTCATCTTTCGAAAGTCTGTCTTCGTTAGTCATTCCCAGATGTCAGTCATGAACTACATGACGATCGTGCCTTTCTGTTATCTACTGAAAAATATACTTTTCGTTAAAAGTTAGAAATTTTCATACACAGATTAGATGCCATTTCACTACTCGGACTTACGTGTATAAAAAAAGGCTTCGCTCAATGCTAAGTGAATGTTCAATACGCCGGTTTCTTACACCTTGTGTTATTACTCACCAGATTGTAAAGTAAGCTCGTAGGAGTTTTCACTCTGAAACCAGAGCGTGATTGTTTCATGTACAGAGCATTTAGATGCCATAAAGCACAGGGATTATATTGGTGATGTCAAATACAGTCAGTGTAGTTTCCTTTCAAAAATAATTTCTTGACTGTGGTAGTGGCGCTGTGAGCGAAATGAAAAATGAGGTGCAGTAATTTTGGAAAAAATCTGGCATGTGGTGAGTATTACAGATCGCCGCTCTTAAAAAGAGTGTAGAGAAATGCACGGTGTTTTTGCGCTCCTGCTCGGAAGAAAGCGTGTTACTATTTAAAAACCGTCTCGTTAAGTTATGAACTCTTCTTGGACGAGTGCTTAAATTCGATTAGGTTAGAAAAAGTGGCTCTAGGGGCATCAGCCAATGTTGCCGTTTTCATTTCCGTTACGAAACCCGATAGCTCTTTTTTTTTTCAGAACAGAGGAGCAAGTGGAACTTTTATAACTTTCACTAGAGCACTAGATCCGATTAAAACCAATGGAAACAATTGTCAAATAGCGTACTGAGTAAGCCCTGTATCAACGAGTGCACGATCCCTATCATATTAACGGACAGCGTTAAGGACCTCGTATCGCAGAAACGCCGGTGTCGTTGGCATTGGCCGCGAGCGAAAGATGGCGGAATGCAATTCATAAATAAAAACAACTTGGAAAATGGGCTGGGTGGAAATCGCACCAGGGTCTCCGGAGTGTGAGACAGAGACGTTACCACTCAGCCATGAGTTCGACGCTTCAAAGCGGGACTAAAGCGCCTATATTGAATGGGGTGTTGCCTTAAAAACGTGCCGTAGAAAGTTACACTGCGGTGTATATCGGTAATTATGAGCATGTACACTACAGAAGTCGCTGTTAAACGCATAGCGAAGTACGTTTCCGCTACATTTCTTCTGCGCTTGGCGCGCACGCAGAGCCATCTTGCAGCAAACACAGAAGACCCCCTCCTAGCAATGTACCGCGCCGCCCCGACAGGTGGCGCGCCACTCGCCCGTGCGACGCGGCTCCTTTTTCCGCCCACAGCGCGATTCCTAGGTGCAGCGTCCGATGCGGGACGCCTCTGACGTGATCGCTGCGCCGTAGCGCGTCAGGCGGGAAAGCGTCCCCTGCGATGAGTGCTGTGCTGCTGGCGAGGAGTCATGCGTCTGCGTGGTGCTCCGAAGCGAGATATAGGACGATCCCTTCGAGGCGTCAGCCCCATGATTGCGTCCGCTGGATGGCGCGTCGCCGCCCGGCTGTCCGTGCCAATCACCACGTTTGGCTCGCGTAGATCGTTTCTCCCTCCGAGACACCGAGTCCTTTGCTTCGTTCCGCTTGCTCAGGCGCACTTTTCGTCTTTGTCTAACTCGAGAGCATGCCAAGCGAATGAGTGGGCAGTGCGAACGGGGTGCGATAACGCTATCGCGTTACACTCTTGAAGGCGAAGCTTAAGCATCCTCCAATTTTTTTTAGAATTTAATGTCATCACTGTGATACAGGTGATCGGTGCCAGGCTGGCTTGTTTATTAGTTCAGGCAGTTTTTTTAACCACTCACAGAAAGTGCTTTTCCCCTTCTTTGGGCGATTTTCCGCATAAGGCGGATATTACATTTATTTATTTATGTATTTATTTATTTATTTATGGGTACCTGAAATACCTCATTTAGGGTTTTACATGCAGGGTGGGCATATTTAGATTGTATTTTAAATTAATGGCTTGAACGTTGAATGACGGAAATGATGTACCGCTTCAGCAGGTAGGTGATTCCAGTCTTTCGCTGTTTGAACGTAGAAAGAGATGAGTGGAGGTGCGAGCTGGAGGGGGATAAAGAGCCTTTGATTGGCTATGATGGTAAGAACTGCGTTGCGCAGGCGTGATGTCGGTCTGATGAAATAGTGAGTGATAAAATTTGTAAAAGAGACACAGTCTTGCTGTTTTGCGGCGCTGCTCGAAGGTCGGAAGGTTCAAAGATGACTTAAGTTTAGTAACGCTAGTGTGGCAAGAGTACTCAGAATGAATGAACCTTGCTACACCATTCTGTATGGATTCTAATACTGTTGCCAGGTTAGATTGGTGAGGGTTCCACACTGAGCATGCGTATTCCAACTTGGGTTGAACGACTGTTATGTATGCGAGTAGTTTTACTGCGGCGGAACAAGACGTATATTATAACGCAGGTAGCATAGTACACGATTGGCATTATTTCTAATGCGAGGACCAACTGAGGTTATTGACAAGTTAATGCCTAGGTACTTATAAGAAGTCACAGCACACATTTCCGAACCGGTGATGATGTAATCAGCTGAAATAAATGATTGGCGACGATAGAAAGTAAGTAGCGACGTTTTTGACGTTGAGGGACAATAGCCAATTATTACACGAAGTTTCAATGACCTTAATGTCGGACTGGAGAGTGCGAGAATCAGCGTCATTAGTAATAGGACGATAGATTACACAATCACCAGCAAATAAAGGTATTTTGGAAGAACAACCTATAGGGAAGTCGTTAATGTATATTAAGAAGAGTAGTGGCCCCATGGCTGTGCCTTGTGGCACGCCGGAGATAACGGGTGATAAATTAGACGAGCATTGGGTAGGTTGACAATGATCATTTTTAGCACGATGACAATGATTGGCATTTGTGGCACGATGACAATGATCTTTTTTAGCACTGGAATTATCTTACCTATTTTCCAGTCTTGGGGCGCCACTCCAGATGTTAATGACTGCTGAAAGGTGTGGCATAAAAGTACACTAGAGATGTGCGCAGTGTTCTGAAGCATCTTGGAATTGATTCCATCGATGCCGGCTGAAGATGTTAATTTCAGGGATTCAGTCAGCTTGGTGATACCGTGTGCTTCGATTGTTATGTCTGGCATCGTTGGGTTGTTGAGCTAACGACAGTCTGGGAGGTCAGTGTTAAGGAAGAGAAGACAGAGTTTAGTACTTCTGCAATAAGTCGCGAAGTCCAGCTGGTTATTTCAAAATGTCGAATAAATTGCTTAGTAATTATTCGCTTTAGTACAGATATTGCGTTTGCGAAATTAAAAACGAGACACGGTACAAAGGTGCCAAACCAGAACTTAACACCAGCACAACTTTCACGGTTTCCGGCCTTACATTATTTGACTAAATACAGTGGCGCAGCAGTTATTTGCCAAAGCATGCCTAAAATAATTTTTAAAGGTAACGCGAAGGCAATGTTGAGGACAAATTTGCTGCAAGCTACACAAGCGTTCACATTCTTTTTTATATGGACATGATTTTATTACTACTGCACTTCAATTTTGTGTTTGTAAAATGTCCTGAGCTGAAGCATTGCAGAAGTTCATTAGTGAACTTGCTCAATTGGTGACCCTGACATTGCGAGTGATGGTGCGTGTAACCTTCACTATAATTCACGTACAGTCCACTTTAAGCAATTAATTTGCGCAATGTAATCCATGCCATTGAAATGTTGTTATAAATAAATAAATACACTTACTGTCACCTTTAGGCCGCAAAATTAGTTATTTATGAATATTTTACTGCCGCGTTGAAAGAATTACCGCTGGTAGTACTGTTTTTGTGCTCCTACTTAGTAGCTCCATTTTTTAGCATTATTTACATTAACTGTGACCTAAACCTCACATCTTTCTTCACAACGCACGGCTTCTCTTGTCAGAGACTGCACTCCGAAGCTATATTGGTAAGTGCCCCTTCCTGATGTTTTGACGCCGTACTTCATGCACAAAAGCGCACGGCAAAAGCGCACGGCAAATCCGAGAGTTGCTCATGCCTAAATATTTACCATCTCATTGCTTTTCCTACATACAATAGAAATGTGAGCGCTACTTTCAGAGGCAAGCTGTGTAGTCATGTGTCTGGTTTTTCTTTATTTTATTACAGCCAGAGTTGTATATGACTAACCTTCCGTAGTTTTCTTTGGCGTCCGGCAACTGAAACGGGCTTGGCGTTTACTAACAAACCCATACCGGTGCACTGCGGCGTCGCAGATGTCAAAACGCGGAACAGGTTAGAACACTCGCCGTGAACAATAGCGTGACGTCTAGGTTATCGCAGTATAGAAGCATGAGAAGTATCGGTGGTAAAAACAGCTGCGTTATTGATGAGGCGGGTACATATAGTTCGTACACCCGAAGAACAAAATGCGTATGAGGAGCGCCGGAGGGAACAACAAGGAAAAGGGAAACATCGCTGGTGCGAAACGACCACCGACGAAGAACGTTCCCGCGATGCTGATTGAAAACCTCAATTGCGAGCCCGAGCATTTCCGAACGACCAAAGACGCCAGACTCGCAACGCAAGAAAATGACAACCATTCCACTCTGGGAAGATGGAATGGCAGCGAAAGCACTTTGCTTTTCGTTCGAAAGCTTTGACTGTCGTAAGCTTTTGCTGCCATTCCATCTTCACGGAGTCAAATTACTGCCGATTTCTTTTACTATATCCTTCTATATACACCGCCACCACAGAATGTAGTATTGGGCACTGGTTTTTTAACATTAAGGATTCGAGGTCCGAATATCCTGTGTTGAGGAAAAGCCTTGCTTGCACCAACATCTGGCAAACTGCAGAGCACCTTTGCGAAGAACAAAGCGGTTAAGTAGTGTAATTTGGACGACTAACTTCTATTTCTTGTGGGTACAGCACTTAACTGAACTTGACAACATTCGTAACATGCATTGTTTTCGTCATAATATTCGCTGTCGAAACAGCGACTCCAAATTCCCAGGAACGTTGCTGAAATCCAGTACAGCGAGAAATAAAGGATACAATAATGTACTGGAAATCTTTAACAAATTTCCGCTGAATTCTTCAAACTTTCACCAGGGAAGATTGTTGCTTATTGGGGCATTTGCAATATAGTCTACAACTTTTAATAGAACTCACCGTCTCGCCCAAACGGCGAAGCGTCGATTCCGATAGCAAATTACAGACAGCTATGTACGAAGTAGGGATAGTCGTTTTGTCCGCCGTATGAACGTTTGACCATTCACTTACTGACTCAATTAACAAGCCGGCATCACGCACTCAGTAGTAATCATCAGCATATCTCATTCGATAACCACGCACATTCGATCTCCAAACACTCAAGTGAGAAAGCGCGAAGCAGCAGAGAGCAAATTGACTTTCGTGCTGCCACTAGCTTCAACGCGATCTAAGCGGTTAGGCCTTGGGTGGAACCAGACTCTGTACTCATTGTACATCGCTTTCAAGGTAGGACCTGCCGGCGTCCATACGCAGCCGCCGCCGGAGTAGAACGCCACTCCCTCCCTCCTTTCCTCAACTACATCACGCGCCGCAAAATGCGACGCGCTTCCTTTCTGCTTTCCTGCGTTGGCCGCGAGATCGAGCCACAATTCGCACTTCAGAGGCTTTATTCGCAATTTTGCCTTGGTTATATCACCTCTGACATAACCCTAAGTTGCGCCAACGAGCTATCCTCCTGGTCTCCTGCATGCAACACCGTGTTCGTGATCGTATGCCATCTCCTGACGTCTCCGCCTATACTGCGACACTACGACCCCACCATCCCAACTGAAGAGCATACCGATGTCTGTGGTATTGACCTTGGCACTGAGCTTGCGCAGCGCAAGCATGGCTACTCCGAGTACGTCGTTGCTTACGCCAGTCATGCGCTGACTAAAGGGGAACGCAGTTACAGCGTCACAGAAAAAGAATGCCTGGCCATAGTTTGGACAATCGGGAAGTCTCGCAATTATTTATTCGGCAAGCCTTTCAATCTGGTTACGCCCTTTGTGATTACGCATGGCGCCCTTTGTTGGTTATCCTGTATAAAACACCCGTCCGACGCTTTGCCCGCAGGGCTGTGCGCATTCAAGAATACGATGTACACGTCATCTATCGTTCAAGTCGCAAGCACACTGACGCTGACGCTCTGTCGCGCTCTCGGCTGCCAGCCGATACGGCCTCCCTCTCCACCACTGAAGCGCTATCCTCGGTCTGGATCGACACCTTCGCATCAGAACAGCGCAAGGATCCTTGGGTGGCCTCTCTTTTGGATCTTTTTCTGGCTCGCCTGCATCTCCCATCTCCCGCTCCCTGCGTCACCAGGCTTCCCATTTTAACGCGATAGCGTTAAGGAGCTCGTGTCGCAGAAAAGCCGGTGTCGTCGGCGTCGGCGTCCGCGGCGTTGACCGTGAGCGATAAATCACGGCAGGCACTTCATAAATAAAAAGCAACTTCCAAGATGTGCTGGGTGGGAATCGAAGCAGGGTCTCCGGAGTGTGAGACGGAGACGCTACCACTCAGCCACGAGTTCGATGCTTCCAAGCGGTACAAACGCACCTCTAGTGAATGCGGTGTTGCCTTCGAAACGATCCGTGGAAAGTTTTACTGCGGTGTATATCGGTAATTATGAACATGTAACTTACAGAAGTCGCAATTACACGAGTAGCGAAGTGCGTTTCCGCTGCATTTCTTCTGCGCTTTCCGCACACGCAGAGCCATCTTGCGGCAAACACAGAAGACCCCCTCCTCTCCATGTACGGCGCTGCCCCGACAGATGGCGCGCCACGCGCGCATTGGAGCTGCGAGGACCGGTGCGAGGCGGTTCGCGGCCCCGACTCCCTCTCCCCACACAACGCTTCGCCTTGCTCCCTCTGCAAAATCAAGCGCCCTTCCTTTCTTTAGATCGCTATCTGTCTATCTCTCTGCCCGTGCCGGTCAGGACGTTTGGCTGGCGTGCATCATTTCCCCCTCCGAGACACCGAGTTCTTCGGTTCGTTCCGCTTGCTCAGGCGCACGTTCGTTGCTGCGCCGAACGCCGCGTTGCTCGACCATATGGCTCGGCGCTCACCGCGTCCTATGCGGGGCGCCTCGTAAGTGATGCCTGCCCTGTAGCCCACTGTCTTACACCCCTTGGCGGGTCGACGGGAACGCTGTCGCGTTCCACTCTTGAAGGCGAAGCTTAAGCGTCCTCCAATTTTTGTTGTCCGGGATAACCTCTTGTATCGACGCAACTACAAGCCCCATGGACGCAAGTAGCTCCTGGTTATCCTTTGGACTTTGCGTTCCGACATTTTCGCGTCTTTCCATACTGACCCACAATGTGCACACGCAGGCGTTTTGTAGACGTATGAGCGCCTGCGGCGGCGTTACTACTGGCGAAAAATTTTTACGTTTGTCCAAAAGTTTATCCGCTCATGCCCGCAATTCCAACGCAGCAAATCTCCTCCTCATCTGGCCCAAGGTTTATTACAGCAGCTTCCGTGCCCTGTTCGTGCCTTCCACCATGTGGGAATTGACCTGTACGGACCGTTACCACTACCACCCACTGGCAAACGATGGATTATTGTCGAAGTTGATCACCTTATACCTGTGTCACACGGGTACATTTGGAAGGCCTTCCAGTCAACGGCCTTTGAAACGCCACAACTCTATCGACTCAAAGGAGTTGTCGCGCTGCTACACGGCACTTTTGAAAGGCCGTTGAGTGGTTCAGGCGTTTCTCGCAACATTGTGTGGCGCTGCGGATCTTTATTTTCGTTTTCATGCCACGAAAGGTTAAACAGCATTAAAACCATTTAAAAGCACTATAATTTCTTCCATGTTTGTTTATACATTTAAAAAATTTGTTTATACATTGCCATACATATATGTTTAGTTTTTAAGTTGTTGAGTAGCGAAACTGCGGCAACATTTGCGCCGCTCAATGCGGCTGCCGCTTCGGTGTGTGCTTGCACATGTGAAGTGGCAAAAAACACTTTATTGAATAATCAATAACACTCATATATAGTATTTTTAGAGCATTTGGTCTGACTTATTCTTTCTAACCGTGAGTACGAGCACACTGTGAACGAGAGGGCATGTTCGCACTGTTTCCGTTTCCGTTGCTCAAAGGCCATCGAGATTTCGATAGAGTTGTAAGGTGCTCCGTTGACTCGGTAGACTATTGACTCGGCGGCCTTCGAAACCGCCCGTGTAGCAGCTCGAACTTGACCTTTGAGTCAACTGACTATCGGTTGGAAGGCCTTCCAAACGCCCGTGTGACACGGGTATTACACGCTATGCTGAAACCGTTGCTGTACGTGCAACGACCGCCAGTGACGTTGCATCCTTCTGCTCCATCGTTTCATTCTTCGTCATGGCCCACCTCGAGAGCTGCTGAGTGATAGAGGCCGTGTGTTTCTGTCGCAGGTGGTTGAAGCTCTGCTTGCTCAATGCCGCATAGTTCACCGGACCACCACGGCGTACCGTCCTCAAACTAACGCGCTTACGTAGCGTTTCAATTGCACCCTCGGTGATATGATCGCAATGTACATTTCATTAGAGCATACAAACAGGGACTTCATCCTATAAATTGTCACGTATGCATATAATAGGGCTACACAATGCACTACAGAATTTTCTTCATACTTTCGTCTCTGCGGTCGCGATCCTTCTCATACCATCGATACGGTTTTGCCTTATACACCAGACACGTCAGATTGTGCTCCTGTTTCCGCCGTCGCCCGATACATGGAGGAATGCCGTCAATTAGCCCGAAAGTTCACCTCCGCCGACCGACAACGACACAAAGCCAATCGTGATGGCGACGCTGCGAATCCGAACATCGCTCCCGGCACACTTGTGTTGTTGTCCGTGCCTTCTACCACGCCTGGACCTTCGAGAACCCTTCTCTCACACTATGATGGACCATACGGCATTGTCGAACGCACCTCCCCGGTCAACTTTGTCATAGAGCCACTTACACCGACATCCGATAAGCGCCGCCGTGGGCGGGATGTTGTTCACGTTCACCGCCTAAAACAGTCCTATGACCCGCTCGTCTCCACGTCGTAAGTGGCCAGGATGGCTCCGTTTTTGCACCGGGGGCAATTGTAATGAAAAAGAACACAAGGACAAGGCCAGTCAGATCGTCTGTTCCATCCCTGCAGTGCAGCCAGTGGGCCAGCCGGATAGCCAGTGCTCAGCACGAGTGTGAGCCGTTCGGGCAACCAGGTGGTCCTGCTCTGCGTCACCTGCCTTCTCAGTTACGAACAGACGCTACCATCTGAACTGTACAATACGCCTCCGTATACCCGTAATAATAATCTATTTTCCCTTTCGCGGTTGCCCTCATTGGACGCATTATTTTTCGAAACCGTGGTGATAAAAAATCTTTGGAACAGTGATTTTCTTTTTCCTTTGGTTCCTATCAGACCACTGAGGCACCATAATACGTTCACTACCCCGGGGTATTATACCCTTTTTCGTCGTTATGCCAAACAATATTATGTTCCTAACGTTTTTAATTCTTTACCCACAGAACTGTACTCAGTCTCATCAAAACAGACATGGGAACTGTTCCTCAAAACCAATTATTCTTCTGTTTAGGTGTCATTAGAGCCCGTGCTATATTTTCGATTAGCTTAGTTTGGTCTGGATTGGTGCGTATCCTTGTTTGTTTCACTTTGTAACTTTTGTAGCTTGCTTTTCTCGTAGCTCACGTTCTCTATCTTTTGGTACTTTGCTTTGGTATTGTAGCCTCCTCTTGCGTTATAGTTTTCTTTTTGTAGCTTGCTTCAGTTTATAGCTTGCTAACCTTGCTTTTTTTAATACTTGCAGCTCTGACTGCCGGGTACAGCCCGAGAAGCCTTCACGGCTTGGGCTGACTGGCTTTTGAATTTATATTTCCATGAAAAAAATTATAAAAGGTATTATTATTAATATTATTACTATTATATTATTATTAACAGGTAGGACAAAGAGGATGGCACTACTAACATGGGCAGATCAACACCAACACTTCTTGGCAGCAGCGGCAGTGCTCGCGCATCTGCTCACGCATTCCTTTCCACTTCTACAGGCCATCTTGTTAAGCAAGTTCTTCTCAGAAGACCACCCGATTTCGCCTGGCTCGACTGCACGTGCCATCAAGGAAGCTATCTTGTCAAGCAGCATCTTCACAGAAGACCACCAGGCGGTGCTCGGTTCTCCCGGCATCGCTACATAAAGGCCACCTTCGTCTGCTGTCGACCATTCTTGGCAGCAGCGGCAGTGCTCGCGCATCTGCTCACGCATTCCTTTCCACTTCTACAGGTTGGTTACGACAGCATCTGTCATTTTTGTTATTCTCCTGTTACTGTCGCTGCTGCCAAGAACTGTTTTTATGCTACTTGTATCTTTGCATTAGGTATTTCAGTGTTTCTTTAGTGTTGTTAAACATGCCTACCTGTGCTGAGCTTGCTAAGAGAATCGATGAACTCGAAACAAGACTTCTTAATCAATCGGATCATATGACTGATCGCATTGTTGAGAAGATTTTCGTTCACATGAAGACATCTGGCGTTGACGTGCTAGAGCTAAAGAAGCACGTGGACAGCCTTGAGTCCAGTCTTAAGTTTCTGAACGATCTAGTTGACAAGCTGCATGGTGAAAAGGCCTCACTCGTGGCAGAAAACAAAGCCCTCAAAATGGAAAACTGTTCACTCTCCCGCAGGGTCTCCGAGCTTGACCAGTACTCTCGCATTAACAACATCGAGATCAGGGGTATCCCTTGTACACAGGGCGAGGACTCTGTTGCAGTTTTGGAGACAGTGGGCAGGAAAATTGGTTGTCCCGTGACTTCTGCTGATATCGATGTTGTTCATCGAGTTGCTACTAAAGATAAGGGTAAGAAAAACTTAATTGCAAGATTCTGTTCTCGAACGAAAAAGAATGAGTTTATCGGCAAGGCACGAAAGGCAAGGCTCTGCCTGAATGACATCGGCAAATGTGACAACAACTCCCCCATATTTGTTAATGACCACTTGTCCCCACAAAATAAGGCACTCTTTTCCAAAGCACTAGTGCTAAAGAAAGCCAATAACTGGAAGCACCTGTGGACGGATAATTGTCAGATTAAGGCAAGAAAGACAAACGAAAGCCGCGTTTGTCGCATTACTGACGAGTCCGACCTTTCTGTTTTCAACTAACTACCTGTATTCTGACTCTTAATATCATTACCATCCACCATGGATTCTTACCTGTCAGCATCTGCGCTGAATAAATTCATGTCACGCGACTACCATTCAGTTATTCACTTCAATGCTAGAAGTCTCCGCAAGCATTTTGATGATTTTGAGAACCTGTTTTCGACACTTAACAATACCTTTTCAATAATATGTGTGTCTGAAACCTGGCTTAGTAATGATGACAAGGACCTATTCTGCTTTAACTCATACACTTCTGAGTATTCTCACAGAGAAATTAGTAATCACGGTGGTTCAGCTATATTTGTCTCATCTAACATTCCATATAAATGATGGCCAGATTTGGAGTTGAATATTACTAACTGTGAATCTGTGTTTGTTGAATTTGATTCCCCCGTCTTCAGTATAGGCAACAAGAACTTAGTGTTTGGCTGCATTTATCGCTCACCTTCTTCTTTAGTTACTCACTTCTGTAGTGCGCTTGATCTAACCATGGAAAAAATATCACACGCTAATTGTAATGCAATAATCATGGGCGATATCAACATTAACCTCTTAGATACCAATTCATCTAATTCTTCTAGTTATTCTAGCATCTTCCACAGTTTTGGATATGAATGTTTAATTTCTCTCCCTACTCGTTGTCCTAATGTTGCTGATGGTACCTTAATTGATCATGCATTATCGAACTTAACAGATCCACCTGAGGCTGGAATTGTTACCATCGATATTACAGATCACTATCCTATCGTTCTACGCCTGCGCAATCACTCAGCCTCATCTAACACGTCATTCTACAGAGTTGTACTTGACAAAGAGATGTTCCTTGCAAGCGTAACTGAAACTGACTGGTCAGAAGTTATGTCATCTAATGAACCTCAAAAATCTTTTTCGCAGTTTCTAATCACACTTTCATCACATTTCAACTCCCACTCTCATAAAATAAAACGCAGAAAAAAGGTATCATTGCCACAAAATCCATGGCTTACAGAAAGCCTTCTGAAAGCTATGCGGTCTCGTGAAAATTTATATAAAAAAACAAAGAAGCAACCTTTCAATACTAAACTACTTGCCCGTTACAAAAAATTTTCTTACTCTCTTTCTGCAAAGCTTAGAAGTGCGAAGAGTAATTATAACGAACAAAAAATTATAGAATGTGGTAATAACACTAGGAAAAAGTGGGAAATAGTCAACACCTTTTTAAACCATAACTCTCAGAAAGTCATTTCGAGAATCATTCACAATGATATGGAATACATTAATCCACTTGATATTGCAAATGCATTTTGTGATGCTTTCTTCAATAACACTTCTGATTCTGACTCATGCTGCAACATGTCCTTTAAGCGCTTACCTCACTCATTTTTCCTTTTTCCAACAACACCTGATGAAGTAATTTTAGTAATTAAAACCCTTAAAGCCACTAGTGCTGGCCTTGATAATATTAATGCTTACCACATTAAGATGATTGCGGAACATATCGCTAACGTCCTCTCAGCTATCATTACCCTGATTTTTAAAACCGGTGTTTTTCCACGTGAACTGAAACGCGGTCGTGTCATTCCCGTTTTCAAAAAAGGTTGTCGCACGCTTACACGGAATTACAGACCCATTTGCGTCCTTCCATTTTTTAAAAAAGTTATTGAAAAACTTATCGAAAAACGTTTAACAAAATATTTAGACAAATTTAGTATTCTTTCCCCTTTTCAGTTCGGCTTTCGGTCAGGCTTTTCAACTAATCTGGCACTTATATCTCTTACTGATTATCTCAAAAAAGCAATTGATGAAGGTAAATTTGCAGCCTCTATATTGGTTGACCTATCCAAGGCCTTCGACTCAATTAATCACACAATTCTTTGTGCTAAGCTTGAAGCCATCGGAATAACTGGTCCGCCTCTACTTCTAATCCGCAGTTACTTACAAGATAGAAAACAAGTCGTTAATATTTCTGGGTACTACTCTAAAGAAGCTACTACTAACATCGGTGTACCACAGGGGTCCATATTAGGTCCTCTACTTTTCCTAATTTATATTAACGATCTGCCCAGTTGCCTCTCCTCATCGAAGTGTATTCTTTACGCAGATGATACCACTATATTTAGCTCTAACAATTGTATATCAACGCTAACACGTGAGCTCAATGAAGATCTCGTGAAAATTTCCACATGGTGTGAACTTAACAAGCTACAGATTAACCATAATAAGATCAATTTCGTCATTTTTGCCTATCATCAGCGATCGCCTGAGCTCCTTCAGTGTATTTCAATCAACAATCACCTAATCAATGCAGTTGATCATTGCACCTATTTAGGTGTGGAATTTGACCGCCATCTCAAATTTCACCTTCACATTGCTAATGTTAAAAAGAAAATGGCATACGGGATACGCGTTTTAATCAAAGCACGACCATATTTATCATTCTCTACTCTCATGTCGCTTTATTATGCTTTTGTTCATTCTCATATTAACTATAACATTGAATCATGGGGAAACACTTATAACAGTCACCTAACTTCGTTGCAAGTCATTCAGAATCGAGCTATTCGGCTAATAACATTTTCACCTCGTAGCATTAGCGCAACTCGGCTGTTACATGCACATAATATTTTGAATGTGACTGACCTTGTTAAATATAACTTGGCCATATTTATTTTTAGGGCATTAAACAGTGATATTCCAGTAACAATCATACCGAAGACATCCCTTTCTAATACTAATAATACTAGATTTGCTGAAGATATTAACTTCATTTTACCCTTAGTTCGCACCAACTATGGTAAGCAATCACTACACTTTTCAGCTCTATCTCTGTGGAATTCATTACCATTTCCTTTAAAATTGTTCAAAGCTCGCAGATTTCGTACAGAACTTAAGCATTTTCTTTTAGCTTCCTCTGACTTTCCCATTTGAGTATAGTATGAGTTGTATTATTAATTTTCTCTTTGTCTCATGATTTCCTTCCCGCATATATATGTATATATATGTTTTACTTTCTTTCTTTTGGCTATTTTTGTAGTTTCACCTTTAGTTGACTAAGTCGGAGCCTTGTTTTTTTGTTTAATACATACATATGCTGCTTTTTTGTTCATTTATGCCTTGTCTCTTAAAACCTTTATTCGTAAATTTGTCATGTTGCCATTGTTCTATGTATTACTAATTCTAGTCATCATGCACAGGAGGTCCCATTTCAGTTTCTAACTACGGGACCTCCTTCTGTATATACATATGTTGTAATTATCCTCATTTTGTCATGAATAAAAACTGATTCTGGTTCTGATTGGGCAATTTGCAGCGATGCTTTTACAAGATTTGCAGCACAGTTCTTGTGCAACGCAGCTGAATGCCGGTGCATGCTGTGCGGCGGCGTGATCAGTATCAAACGTAGAGCAATACCGTCAGTTATCGTAAGTTATCGCTGGCATACGAGCAAAGATTTACGACGTAATGTTCTAAGCGCAGCTGACTCTAAATTTAGCTCGTAAAGAGTGTCTTTAACCATTACGCTTAGCACTGACCTTCTTTTCTCTGTGTCTCTCTTGCGCGGTACGACACGGACAGCGACAGAGCGTCGACTTCCTGCCGGTAAGTGCTGGTTATTGTGACACACTTTAAGAGTTGCATGCCACATGTTGTAAGTACGGTTATCGAGCTTAAAGTTTCTGCAAATGCGCCGCGGTAACCCAGTGGCTATGACATTGTGCTGTTGAACGCCAGATCGTAGAGTCCATTCTGGCCAACGCTACCACTCTCCGATGGGGACGGAATGCCGAAACACTTGTGTACCGTGTAGTGGGATGGAAGGCAAAGAACCCTTGGTGGTAGAAAATTATTCTGAGTCTCCGCACCTCCAAATCAGATCAGTTTCGGTACGTAAAAGCATTAATTCATTTACCAAGCGCATTTTCACCTTTTTATTCCTCCGCCACCTCTGCTTTTTCATTAAAAAAACAAATTAGGGCCATGAAAGTAATTTCTAAATATTGGATTTGAGGCTCAACGTTTGGGCTGATTTTATAACCTTTCGCTTACTATTTTTCCGTTGTATCAAGTTCTTGGAGAGAAAGCAGTGATGGTTGTTAACAGTTAGAGAATTGAGAAGGGGTGGCGTAATGGGGTATTCACATGTAAATCAATTCCGAACCCCAGCCCGATATGGCAGAACAACGGCGAACTGCGCCGACGGCAGATCTGCTTTGTCCTTGTGCGCGGCGGAATTCAGTGGCACTGGGCCAGGTAGTGTTCTTCCGCGGATTTCGGTCCGTCTTGCGAGTATCCCAAAAGGGATGCTCACGCAGAAGTGCAGGGAGTTTAGGCAATTTACATTACACTTGGAACGACATTTATTTAGCGCAGTCGATGCAGTAACTTCGCCTAAACATTTTACATTTGACACGGCGTACAGGTTCAGTGGCTGGGCTTTCTACTGAGCACAAAGACATGGGGTTCACTCCTGATCATCGCGACCGCATCATGACCAGGACGGAATGCAAGATTATTCGTGTGTCACATTTTGGCTGCATGTTCTCGAACCCCCGTGACCAGAGTTATTCATGAAACAAACACGCTCTGGAACATTAGTGGTCAAAGCGTTGCGCTGCAAGACTTGATGCCGCTAGCTCAATCGCGGCCGTAGTAGGCGCTATTTGATACTGGCAGCACGCCAATAAGAAAAAAATAAACACCTAACAGAACCCATTTCACAATGACTGTCGACTTGGTTGAGATTAGCAATGAAACAAGGCTTGTTATAGCCCTGTTACATGGGTGACCTTAACCGTGGTTAACGTAACCACGGTTATCACCAAACGCGGGCAGGGCAGTTACACGACATGTGCAACGGTAGTTAAGCCGCTAACCACGGTTGATCACCAACGGAACTTAGCAACTTCAGTGTAGTGTAATGGTGGTTTCGGAAACGTTCAAGATGGCGGAGGTACCTCTCCCGAGTGAAGCGCGGGCGCTACCCAAATATCTTCCAAAATGCGCATCATTTGGCCTAATGCGACAACGGAGGCGCTGATAAGCATCGAATATAATCTGGCCATCCTGCGCTCAAGTAGTGGAAGCGCGCGCCTCTAACTGTGATGAGCGTTAGGCTCGACGCCACTGTTTCCGGCTTCGAAGGACCATGCTCGTGCAAAGCATTAATCGCGAACAAGATAACCCGTGTAACTCCGGCGCACTACGGTTGGCGTTAACCAAGGATGAACGAGATAACCACAGTTGACCTGCCCGTCTAACTAGGGTCTTACACACCGTATTGTCACCCCCGAAATGTGTCATGAATGAGGTGTGCACTGAAGCCGTGCTGCTGTCTCACGCTTCTCACTAGACATACCTCAATATTTCGCATTACCACACGTAAGCAGTCTGAAGTCCTTTTTCCGAAGTTTTTCATTGCACAGTTGAAATCATATGAACCGGACGCTCTCTTCCTACTGAATTAGTTACATGAGCTTTTGACCTCCCTTGCAGGTTGGCTTCACTTATACGAAGTATTTCTGAATGGTCAGAGCACAAAAAATTTGCCTGAATACTGACGCAGGCCCCCCGTGGGCAGCAAATTTTACGGGACGCCATTTTGAAGGTGTTTGGACTAACAAAAGAACTCAAAGAACATTTTGGCGTGTTATCTGACAAACGTACATGGTCTGTTTGTCAGACCATGTACCATGACCATGACCACGACCATTACCATGACAAACAGGCCACGTACTTATGAAGCATGGCCTAGTTGACGTCTCCGCTAGCATGCACCTCGTATATCTGCCTGTGTGCACCCCATCTAACAAGTCGTTTGCAGCAATTTCATAGGTACGATACGTACACAGGCAATATCCTTGCGCGGCAGTGAACAGTTCCGGCCGTAACTGTCTGAATATTGCCGAGGAGATACAGCTCATTTTTTGCGGTATTGAAGACGTGACTCATTGTAACTATAGATAACCTGTTATGTACAGTTACAATGAATCACGTGCACAATCACGTTACAATGACCTATGCGCAAGTGTGTGGTCCACCATGAATTCAGCAGCCGCTGAGCAAACGACGCGGTGCGAATGAACAAATTACGTGGGCCACTAAGTCTTTCTATTGGCTTAGGAGTTAAGCAGTTTGCACAGTACTGCAAATAACTTACGAGATGCAATATATTTCTTCATATCCACCTATCCGTGCCTCGTTATCACGCCAACTTGGAACACTGGGAAGTACATGGTCTATGCGCTGAACATGGGGCTAGTGCGCTGAGTGAACCGGGTTAAACACGAACCACCACACCGTCTTCGGTCACCGGATTTCTGACACGCACAATCTGTCGCTTGTCACTAACATATTTTAAGTCAACTTGTGGTAGTTGCCACTGCTTATGTGGCACTCTTCAGTGAACCTCCTTGATGCCAGCTTCAATCACTATTTATGCGCCGCTATGTATGTGGAACTCTTGTCTGTACACCTCTGACAAAAATTTTGCTCACGGGGCATGTGCATCTGTGCGTGGGCCGCTCTTCAATGAATCTCTTTGCTGCCAGCTTGGGTCACCGGATATGATGTGCCACTGGGTATGGGTCGCTCTTCATTAACCCCCTAAGGTGCTAAATCGGGTCACGGGGCTTGTGCATCTGCGCATGTGCGCTCTTCAATGAAACCCTTTGACGCTAAGTTCGGTGACTGGGTATGTGCCACTGCGTACGTGCCACTAGGTATGGACCCTTCTTCATTAACACTCTTTGAGCCTAACTGGGTCACAGGGTATGTTCGACTGAGTAGGTGCCGCTGTTCAATAAACACGTTTGACGATAACCTGTGTCACTGGGTATGTGTTACTGGTTATGTGCCACTCTTCATTAGCTACTCCCTAATTCCCAGTGGCACATAATGGTATATGCCACTGGGTATGGTCGCTCTTCATTAACCATACTGCATCGTGTGAGAGGGTAATCGGAACCCGGAACTACCACCATTCAGCTGACATCGAAGAAAGAAAAAGAAAACCTTCCTTCGCGCATTACTGTAATATGTTACTAGCTGCGCCATGTGTGCTTATCTTAATTTTTTGGAGGCAAGAGATGCTCCGCGGCATAAGCTTCGCTTTCGTTAGTCCATGTCAACCTCTACTGAGTCGGTTTAAGTTCACCCATGCTACCTCACTCTGATTTGTTACCCACTTTCACTTATAAAGTACCATTTACTTAACCTTTACTTTCATTGACCTGGGTGCTTTCGTGTTTGAAGGAAATGCGTTCGGATTCAGTCCAGGTATCTGTTGATTATGTCAAGCCCTAGTGTCAAGCGTGCACCCTTTTGAACAAATGCGTCTAGGTTTCATACTGTGCCTCACTACGAAAACTCACTAAATAAGCCACTTTTACGTAATTTTTCTTTCGCTTTGACCCCATAAAAAGCAAATCAAAGTAAAAAAAATAAATATTCACCTACCCGGAAATTTTCGCTCCACCTTTGAGAGCAGTTTCTTCATCTTTATTGTCAGGAAGCATTCACATGCCAGTGTACACTTATCAACACTTCATTTTCCCAGTATTCTCAAGTAAGGTACTTTGTCCTTGCACATGGTATATAGGATTAGTCTTTTTGAGGTAACCACGTTCTACAATTTGTGTAGGAAATGTTTTCTACTTCCTAGTAATGCAGCTGATGTGGCAGAATTGCACACTAACAGGATATCTTTCGTAGATACGAGGGTGCACTGAAAGGTTCCTGGCTTTGTACAGACAAAGTGGAGTAAAAGTTTTGAAAGTACACATTTATTCTACCTATTCCCCCTGAGGAGGATGCACTTGATACATTGTTATTTAGGCGTTCCTTATGCATTTGCACAAAAATATTGTGATAGGTCGTCAAACAAGGTCTCAACAGCATGTTTGACATCAACAATTCCGTCATAATGGCAGCTTTTCAGGTGCTTCTTCAAGTTAGGAAACAGATGATAGCCAGCAGGTGCCGGGGCAGGTGAACACAGGGATGGGAGACCTGGGCTCTTTAGTTTGTACCCTTGCATGTGTCCGAAGGGGCTTTGTCCTCCATAAAAAAATTCATTTGGTCAACTACCTACGGTGTTTCGTCTTTACTGCTTCCATCAACTGCTCCACGAGGCTGGCGTAGTACTCTCCGGTTATACGAAAATGCTGATGCAGGTAGCCCGACAAAAGAACATCGCATTTGTCCCAGAAGATAGACGACATGACCTTTTCGCCTTTTTTTTTGGATGCGGAACTTTTCAATCGCAGCACTGTGACGCCATTCCTTCAACTCTTGCTTGGTTTATGGGTCATAAATGTGGAGACTCGTTTCATCCTCAGTCACTAACTTATCTAAAAATTTCTTCGTATTATCGAAATTGGCCAAAATAGCTCTGGATGCCTCAACTCGTGCCTCTTTCTGTTCACTGTTCAAACATTTTGGCACCCACTTCACTGAAAGCTTGCGCTTCAGTAAAATAATGGTAGTAATGAAACCAACACGTTGACGGCAGATGTATAGTAACTGGGCTATCTTTCTGGCGGATATTCGCCTATCCTCAAGAATCGGATTATGGAAAGCATCGCTTCATGCCAGATCTGTTGAGGTTGTAGCGCGCCTACTGCGGCGTCCATCTGCAATGGTAAAATGCCTGGTCTTGAAATAAAAAACCCAGGTTGTTACTATGTTGTAAGAAGGATATTTCTTCCCTAATATTTCTGACATTTAAATGTGAATGTCCTTTGAAGATTTTCCCAGAAGGAAAAAGAAGTTCATGATGCCCCGTGACTCCGAAGGCCGGAAACGAGCTTCTGCCTCTGCCATCTCAGGTTCTATATGAAATTAACATAGTTCTAGAAATCACCCACATCTCATGTTCTCGCCATTGCTTAACAAGATTTCAGGCTTTTATATGGTGCCAAGTTTATTTTTTTATTCTACATGCATGTTGCCAAAGCCAGAAGCTTTCTAGCACCCCCTCGTGCGTGCCCATGGAAACATAGCCCACTATATACCATTTTTAATGACGTCCGACATTGAAATCACGCTTTAAGAGACGAAAAGAGAGGGGCTTAATTGGAACCACGTGTCAAAAGTGGTGTAACGGAAGTGCGTGATGGCTGTTAGTCCAAATTGTCACTGTTCACAAATCAGTTGATTTGCGGGCTTGTATGTACATCCTTTCCAGAGCTTTGTGAACTTTATGAGGATGCTACGTTCGCAAACACCATATCATCTATCTGCACAAAACAGCCCGGATTCTTCAAGAGGCACTGTAGAAAAATACTCGCTCAAGCCAGAGTGGCAGGCTGGTTGTCCAGGAGTCTATAATAGCTTTCTGCAAGTTTTCCTAGTTTCAATTCCAAAAGAATAAGCGCCGAATGCTACACTGCTGCTCCTCATTTTCAGCCACCCGCAAGAAACTGGAGCTGTTCACGTTATCTTCCTGTAACCTCCCTCTATGCTGCTCTCTCTAAATCAGTCAATGCTGAGATCACATCAAAAATGACATGATTCACAACGGAAGGGTCCACTTTGATTTTTAATTTACATCATTTTCTTATTTACAATGGCCTTCTTCACGCTAGGAATGATCAAATGGTTACTACTGAAGTGTAACCTTTCAATTTATCTTAAGTGGAAGCCCACAATGAAAAGTCACTTTTTTGCCTAAGGTTTCTTTTTTTGTTTTTTTTTACATTTGATGTGTGCCTAAAGGTTGAGGAACGCGTTACCAAGGAATTACCTTCTTATTTCCATTAGCTTGGGAGTTAAAGTGAGGTTTTCAACCCACACCCTTGCTTTGCGAAAGCGAAAGCACGTTGCAATGGTTCCGAAAAACGCTACTCTTTCATTCATTTAAGTATCATTCAAAACACTCTTTCTTTTTCATTTTTGCTATCTCTAAGAGTAACCGGCATTTTTGTACCAATTATACACTTGCTTTTCTTCTAAAATGTCTTCAAGCGGCCGCGAGGCTTCTATGTTCAAAATGTCTTGTTTCTGACATTTTGGAGAGGGTCTGAAGCATTTTTCAATGTTTTCCTCAAAGCAAGATTTTTCTCCACCTCATGTTGAGCAAGCGTTGATAACTTTGTTGTAAAGGACTATATTAAAAGTAAAATTCGCACACTCATTCACATAGAGATGCTTGCAAGGAATTAAAAGAAAAACACATGCCATATATTCTTTTTTTATTTGCGGCGCATTTTGCAAATAAATTTGGTCCAAGTGGGCAGTATTTCTTCCGTGTCCTGAGTTCTTGAGCCATTACTTCCTTAACAATAATCGCATTACATTTATCTTGGCTCACTTTGTATGTCCCACACATGCTACATAAATGCCGAAGTTTTACTCAATTCAGTAATTCATTACCTAGTTATCATTGCTGGCGCAATTAGCACTCTAAGCTGATTTTATGAATAAAATATCGTGCCCGAAATCAAACCATTCTTTTGGTCTTATTCAATATTTTGGTAAAGTAAATGAGACAGGCTTATTCAGAAACATATTCAATCCTTGTTTCTGATAGAAAAAGTTTGTGTGTGTGGCCCGCAACCTTATTACTTTCTCTTAGTTTAGATTGACGCGAATTTAGTAAAGCGTTCATGGGGTGGCGGATGTGTTCAGAAATCTGTTCTCAATTCAAAGGGCCTACGGTTAAGCAGTGTATAGGACACTAAATTTAGCATGTTGAAATCATTGCCTATATTTTTCGCAATCGCACTGACCATACCTTCCTTTCTCTCGCACGCGGCGCCTTGGCCAACAACAGGGCCCGAACTTCCTGGCGGTAAGCAAAGTTATTATTACAAGCATTAAGTATTATGTACAACATTGCGTATCAGGTGCTATGACAGGTGTTCACAATAAAACGGCAACATGCGATCAGTGGCGTTCTAACAATGAATGTCTATGGAGCCAACGTTTCCGCGGTGACTTTGTTATAGCAACAACTCTTCACTTGAACCTTCATCAGGTAAACTTTCAGGTTCTTTAGGTATTTCTCTATTCTCGACGAAAGAAAAACTAAAGGAAAATAAAATAGGAAGGCTGCTTTTCTTCATTGCATCTATAGCTGAAGTTTTTTACAAGGTCCAAATTTTGACAAGTCGCATTGGGCAAATAGTACAATTCTAATCTTTGATCTAAGTTACTCAATGAAGCGGCTATTACTTCTACGAGAAATCAAAGCGCCTAAATAAGTAAATAACGTAATTTCCCTAAGTAACTTTTTGTTTCTGTGTTTGACGACATCTTTTCATCTACGAAATGCAGCTAGTGAAAGCGCGCCAGTATCCACATGGAACGAATTCCCGAAATGGTACAGTACTGAGAATTCATTCCAAGTGGATACGCCTTGCGAACAATTGGTACATTTAAACATGTGTGGCAAAGTAAATAAATAAAATGTTAATTATCATAATTATAATAATTTAGCGATAAAGCATTTTCATTTCTCTTAGAGTAATAGCCACCTCATTGAGTAATATAGATCAAGGGTTAGAATGATGCCATCTGCCAGAGGTAACTTCAAAAATAAAAAAAGAGCAATTGAGCGTATTGCCTTTAGTTTTACTAAATATATTTTAGCATTAGTTGAAAGTTTCGCCTCATGTCGATCCCAAAAAATGCATTGGATCTGCATCATAATTTTTTAAATATTCCTGGCCATCTTGGGCACCTATGAGTTCCCAAATTTTCTGCATTTCAACAGAACGTTGAACAAATTGCTTCGCCGCAATAGATAAAGAAATGCTACCATAAATTCAAGTACACCTTTCAAAAATTATATAAAGGCATGGTAAGATAAGACACATGGTAAGCGCATGAAAAGATGGACCCGAATACTTAATACATGTAGAGATGCTATCTCACATCGCTGATTTGGCGGCCTTCCCTCACCAAAAAAAGATGTTGACAGTCACAGAAGTATCCGTAGATGATTTCAAGAGGAGAGCATGAATATGTGTCCGAGTTGTCATCTTAAGTGAAAGCTCCACCTCAAAGCTCCACTCCGCCTTGCTCTAATTTGAACCGAGCTTAACCCATCGTAATCCACCTTAATCAACGACCAGCCCATCCTAATCAACCTTATTCCAGCTTAATCTACTGGAATCAACCTTATTCCACTTTCTGCCACCTCAATGCAATTTCAGGAGTTGGCCAGGTCGTTTTTTTTTGTGTTGGCCACGACGCCGTCGCTATTCACCGCGTGTTTTTGCAGTGTGAGCAGCAGCACATCCTGCACGGGAGGTTCACGTCGTCACATGGTCACGTGGGTTTCGCTACCATCAGATGATAGCACCGGAAGGAAATGGGACGCCAGATTTTTCGTTTTATTGGGCATATAGGGCTTTCGCATTAAACATACATAGACCAACACTTCAATGAGACCACGCATGGCCATGCTTCTTGCAGTGTTGATGCTCTCTAGGAGAAACATATGTCTAACATAGCAGATATCACCAGGCAGTAAGTACGGACGCTGACACAGTCTGACGCCGGCCTCTCCCCCCCTCCCCCCCACTAGATAAGTCTGTCAAGTCCGTATGTGTATTGAGGCGTACTTTTATTGTCTCTGTCTTAGTTTTAAAAGTGACCTAATATTTCACAATGTTTAGGTTCTGAAATTTGAAAGGTAAGGGGTTTTATTCCATGTTATTCACGGAGAAACCACATGTAAGAGCTTGGAGATATTGTCAATGTTTAACATTTTCTGCCCGAACAATGTAGTGTACAATTGACAGTCTAGCAGATTTTAGAAAGCAATAAAATATTTGAGTCTCAACGGTTTTGGGTATTAGCTCAATCCAGGCATAAAAGTTTGCAAGTACAATTCATTCAGAGATACCCCACCATATTTTAGCTTGATGCTTTCCTCGCACTTTCTTACTTTGGTCAATTAGGGTAGTTTGAAGCGGCTCTGATTATTACGCTCGAAGATTGATCTTGTAGCGACCGTCCGTCACTTCCGCCATGTGTCTCATTGCCCCTTGCTCCGAAAATATAGTTTGCCTCCTCGTGGTGGTCTTTGCCCCCTGCTCGATCCGACGAGCCTGCCCGACAATGGTGGCACCGCTGCAGCTCGGCAAACCTGCTTTTACTTTAGAGTAAAGGCACTCGCGTCTCCGTTCTCAAGTTGTCCGATCGTCTATGCGTTGCTTCCGCTAAGCCGACCTCCCAACAAATGGAGGCCCCGAAGTGATTCGAACACGCAACCTTCTGATACCCGCGCCCGTGGAAATGCGATGTGTTGTCGGCTTTTACTCTTTTGGAAATGTTTTGAGATTCCATCTTTATATAGTTACAGCACATGCACTGCACCGTATGTTTGCGGCGTTTTTCACTTGCTATTTTTAGGTATTTCTATTCGTATAGATGTTTGATACTGTGCCACTGGCCTGTCCAAAGTGCACAGGCTGCTACTGTGGCAGTTCTAATGCATGCCTAGCCTAGGAACTAATCATCACGTTACTTATGTTCAATCCATCACTTGTTTACCCAGGGAGAGGGGTGCCTTATACACTCTATGTGCTTCATTTATTATATTCACTGTTTCTACTAGTTGTAGCGCGAAAGGCATGTTGATTTATACTTATACTTGAGGGATCGCATTAATGTCCTCCTGGTTTCTTTTCTCATGATTCAATTTTTGCTCGTAGTTGCTCTTCTGATCCTTCTCATCCTTCTGATCCTTCGTTATAAACTGTGGGAGGGGGTGGTGAGTGTTTTTACCAGATAACATTGCCTGGTTCGACCCATTTGTAGTTTATTTTGAAATATTGCACCTGTCCAACCCTTGTCTTCCTTGAGAATCACGAGGAATTTAAAAGAAATTTTTCACTTCGTGCAACCGTCTCGAATTTCTCCTCACTGACTAAGCTGCGCAGTTTCTATTGCACGTTAGTCATTCAAGACACCTGGTTTACTAGCCTATGACGCGAGTCGAATAAAATGTGCGAGTCTTTCATTGCTAGCGCTCGTTCTTATTCAGGTAGTACTTTAACTGATTCGGCTAATAACGGAGATTTTCTTTGATTTTTCCACAATGGGCAATGCTTTTTGCAGTATTTCTGAGTCTGCTGCAGCTTCGCCCTTCATTCCAAAAAAGAATGGTGTCTGGAATCCTGTCTCGGAAGCTGCAAGTACACGGATGTGTAATTTTAAAGGAGTATACTTATACCAAGATTTGTGGCTGTGATCATCGCAGACATCCAGGGTATCTATGTCCAGACTATACATATAAAACGCATTAAGAGATCGTCATATACGTCAAATCTTTGGAGAGCTTAGGGTGGCCGTTTATGCCTTTTGAGGCACATACGATGTCGTTGACAGCCTGGAACAAGCACTGTCACGTTTGTAAGCATAATTGCTATCCTTTAAAATTGGAGGTTCCATCTCATATAATTTCTGAAACAAATCAGTCACTGTATTTACAAGCAGGGGCAAGGCTGCTTTAAGTGCGTGCACTGAAGCAGTATCAAAAAATACCGCAGATACACTCCATCTGCACAGAAGAATCAAAATATTCCAAATCTACTACTTCTTCTGGTAGTAGCATAGTACATCTACGCTACCCCCGGTAGAGTGCATTTACTGAAGTAGAAGCGTCATACATATGGCATGCAATAACTCCACCGGCAGAGTAGACTAGAACTTTTTGACGCCTTTAGATTTTAAAGTGTACGACGCAGACTGTACGTCAAGTTGCATCACGCCGAGAGACCCGAAATTTCTTTGACATATTAGATATACTTTGCCTGGCCATATTTTGACCCTTTGTGTACTGTAGAAGGGAGGAAGCTTCCAAGGTTGTTCTTACTGTGAATGCCAACGCGCAACACAACCGAAAGTGCGGAATCCATACGGCCCCAGGAATTTTCTCTGGCACTGCTTGATACGCAATGATGCGATGGGGGAGCACGCAGCTGCTTTTCCCCAGCTCTACGTGGGGCAGGAGGCGCGCAGGATCTCGTGGCGGTTGTTCTTTACAGAAAACATCAGGGCGACGACTAAGTTCACGTGTAGTGTTGGCGTGAATGCAATATTGCAATAAAAAAAAACAACCTGTTCTAATTCTAGCCTAATTTAGCAAATTCTATTACGCCTTGGTGTTATTAGAACTTCGCACAAAAATCGTTGTATGCTAGGCCTGCAAAATTTTATTTTACGAATACTATTTACTACGGCATTTTAAACGGTGCTCCGAATGACAAACAACCAACCTTGTTAACACGAGGAGCCATCTCAAACTCGTACTTAGAATTGAGATAGCCACTGTGTCTACACACACGCCCACACACACGCCCCCACACACAGACACACACACACACACACACACACACACACACACACACATATATATATATATATATATATATATATACATACATAATATATATACATACATACATATATAGTGCGGCCCACTGTTTAATGAAAGACTGAAATTTTCTCCCCTCACTTTGCTGGCATCCTAGCTGCAAGTGGTGGCCGACTGTGGGAATGAAAAAGCAAAGTACGCCACCCACTACGTATCTCCACTTATCTCCTGCAAATCTAGGTGATTGTATTGTTACCCTAGAGAAAGATCCGGACGCGGCTGGGCACAAGCAATCCTATAACAGTGGCCACTCTGTACCTTTATATGAACAAAACGTCAATAAACTTCCGGTTCTTCTTATAAATAATCAAGGTTATAATTTCAGGGTCTGCTGTCCTTGCCGAAATTTATGTCATTGTTATCTATTACCATCTCCTCCAGGAAGACTGTGAATTACCGCAAGCTGGGCGAGTTGGTGACTGAACATACTCCTAAGAGTGGGCGCGCAACCCAGACGAAAGAAGAAGGTGCACGGATATGAGCGCTAACTGTGAATAAATATACAAAGATTGGGATCATGTGATCACGTGATGCGTACATGTGGTGAAAGGGTGTCAGCCTACCTTGCCATTCAAAAACTCAGTTTCTTTATCGTGCAGAGAGATAGAATTCCGGCTGACGCATGCGCCAGAGTTGATATGTGTGAAGTAGGCTTCCCAAATCTCGCGGTAGAATTGATTTTCTAATTTACACGGTATTTCGGTTTTTCCTAACAAAGGTTTGCATGGGCAATTTCGACAATACGCGGCCTTAGGGAGCGCAAAGGAGCGATTAGGAATGCAACAGGCTCGAATATGGCAACGTATTATCTAAATTGCCCACGGAAACCTTTGTTGGAAAAACCCGAAACAAATTATAAAAATGGCAATCCAATGGACTGCGAGATTTTGGAAGCCTACTTCATGCCTACATCAAAATATTCCAAATCTACTACTTCTTCTGGTAGTAGCATAGTACATCTACGCTACCCCCGGTAGAGTGCATTTACTGAAGGAGAAGCGTCATACATATGGCATGCAATAACTCCACCGGCAGAGTAGACTAGAACTTTTTGACGCCTTTAGATTTTAAAGTGTACGACGCAGACTGTACGTCAAGTTGCATCACGCCGAGAGACCCGAAATTTCTTTGACATATTAGATATACTTTGCCTGGCCATATTTTGACCCTTTGTGTACTGTAGAAGGGAGGAAGCTTCCAAGGTTGTTCTTACTGTGAATGCCAACGCGCAACACAACCGAAAGTGCGGAATCCATACGGCCCCAGGAATTTTCTCTGGCACTGCTTGATACGCAATGATGCGATGGGGGAGCACGCAGCTGCTTTTCCCCAGCGCTACGTGGGGCAGGAGGCGCGCAGGATCTCGTGGCGGTTGTTCTTTACAGAAAACATCAGGGCGACGACTAAGTTCACGTGTAGTGTTGGCGTGAATGCAATATTGCAATAAAAAAAACAACCTGTTCTAATTCTAGCCTAATTTAGCAAATTCTATTACGCCTTGGTGTTATTAGAACTTCGCACAAAAGTCGTTGTATGCTAGGCCTGCAAAATTTTATTTTACGAATACTATTTACTACGGCATTTTAAACGGTGCTCCGAATGACAAACAACCAACCTTGTTAACACGAGGAGCCATCTCAAACTCGTACTTAGAATTGAGATAGCCACTGTGTCTACACACACGCCCACACACACGCCCCCACACACAGACACACACACAAACACACACACACACACACACACATATATATATATATATATATATATATATATATATATATATATATATATATGTATATATATATATATATATATATATATATATATATATATACATAATATATATACATACATACATATATAGTGCGGCCCACTGTTTAATGAAAGACTGAAATTTTCTCCCCTCACTTTGCTGGCATCCTAGCTGCAAGTGGTGGCCGACTGTGGGAATGAAAAAGCAAAGTACGCCACCCACTACGTATCTCCACTTATCTCCTGCAAATCTAGGTGATTGTATTGTTACCCTAGAGAAAGATCCGGACGCGGCTGGGCACAAGCAATCCTATAACAGTGGCCACTCTGTACCTTTATATGAACAAAACGTCAATAAACTTCCGGTTCTTCTTATAAATAATCAAGGTTATAATTTCAGGGTCTGCTGTCCTTGCCGAAATTTATGTCATTGTTATCTATTACCATCTCCTCCAGGAAGACTGTGAATTACCGCAAGCTGGGCGAGTTGGTGACTGAACATACTCCTAAGAGTGGGCGCGCAACCCAGACGAAAGAAGAAGGTGCACGGATATGAGCGCTAACTGTGAATAAATATACAAAGATTGGGATCATGTGATCACGTGATGCGTACATGTGGTGAAAGGGTGTCAGCCTACCTTGCCATTCAAAAACTCAGTTTCTTTATCGTGCAGAGAGATAGAATTCCGGCTGACGCATGCGCCAGAGTTGATATGTGTGAAGTAGGCTTCCCAAATCTCGCGGTAGAATTGATTTTCTAATTTACACGGTATTTCGGTTTTTCCTAACAAAGGTTTGCATGGGCAATTTCGACAATACGCGGCCTTAGGGAGCGCAAAGGAGCGATTAGGAATGCAACAGGCTCGAATATGGCAACGTATTATCTAAATTGCCCACGGAAACCTTTGTTGGAAAAACCCGAAACAAATTATAAAAATGGCAATCCAATGGACTGCGAGATTTTGGAAGCCTACTTCATGCATGTGAACTCAGGCACAGGCGTCGATTAAGCTTCTATCTCTGTGAATAATAGAGAAATTGAGTTTTTGCATGGCAAGATAGGCTGACACCCTTTCCCCACTTGTACGTGTCATTTCACCACATGATCCCATTCTCTCTCTATGTATTCACTTGTTTGACGAAAAGCACTTTTTAGTCTGTGGTCGTATCGTGTACTTTCTTTTGTCCTTCGCCCGGCTTGTCTTGCCCACCCCTAGGGATGTGTAAAAATTGGGAAGTTGCACCCTTCTAGCGGTATGCTAATGCATGCAGTCTTCACTAATGTTAGACAGAAACGGATGAAGTTAGAAGCACTAGTGACAAGTATAGCAGCTTATGATAGCCTGTCGAGGTAGTCTGTTCAAATAGATTTTTTGTAATCTTTTCTAGATGGCTCTGACCAATCCAGCCAGCAAGAATAAAGAGAAAGATCCCGACAAGAGGAACGACGACCTTGATGAAAAAACTAAAAGGAGCATTCAAAGGGTAGGTTAACTTTGTATGCTTTCGGCTAAAGCATTCTGTCACAAGCATTCTGAGGATGAGTGTGGATGCTAATGTCATTAGCATTGCAGCATTGTGGCCAGATACCGTATTGACACTGCCGAAACACATCATCTATTATACATCTGTTCAGAAGCCCCGACTTTCCATGCTCTTCGAGTTCCTGTTGATGCTTGTGGCGGAGAAGAGTTTGTCAATGTAACTTTGTTGAAGTTGCTCAGATTCTCGAACCTTAGGCGCGGTAGAATGTGACAGCCTGTAATGCTGGTTGCAATAACGTAATCAGTCATCTTCGTCCGTGAGCTCCAAAGTGCTATTCTTGGAGAGCCAGTGGCTCTCCAAGAATTTAGCTTGCTTCAAAAAATATTCTCCACTTTAGTTATCAAGAATATTATGGATTGCTATACTGAAATCCCCATGATTAAACAATCTGCAAAATATAGTAACCAGTTAGTTACATTTGACTCATCTTTAACCAAGTGCGTGTGAAGTAAGCGGTGAATGAAATACACTAGGCAAAAAAAGAATTGTGCGCGAAAGTAAAGATTCCGGAAAGATTAAAAAGGAGAATTCAAATGGAAAGTTCCTGAACATGCTTTTTTACTTTTTCTTATGATTTGCATATCAATTTGCATGAAATGTTAAAACAATGACAACAGCTTCTCCAGGAGACAGTAAAAGTTCAATTTTTCCTGTTGCCTAAGGTTTACCCTCGGATTTCTTGCAAGCTTCTTACTTCGTGCAGAAGTTTTCCGCTGCACTGTGACGGCGACAATTAGTTTCAGATATGCACGTTCTATGGATTATATTCAACTTCTCTCGGATGAGGGTGATCAAGACAAATTCGAGTACGACGACTCACACATGTAGAAGCTGTCCAAAGTCATTGTGATGGTTGTTTAACCAAAGTATTGCTATACATGTGGTAATCTCTATAATATTCTGTGAATAGTGTGCGAAGGAATTGTTTGGAACCACAACAAGCAGAGCTTCCGGCTGGGTGCCTAGGTCAATTTTGGCTTTGCGCTGAATCTATTAGCCTATTATTCTTACCTATTGCCTTAGGTACTCTGTATAAAAGTTGCAGTTGCGCATTTGACGGAAAGCCAAGGCTATGTAGTCGCTACGGTCCCGTACCACCACTACACCACCTTCGTCCGTACCGTTCCTGAAGGCCACCCTTCCCTTTCGCTACTGTTCCGTTCACTACTGCGAACGGGATGATGTCG
Organism: Dermacentor albipictus; assembly: GCF_038994185.2. NCBI lineage: Eukaryota > Metazoa > Arthropoda > Arachnida > Ixodida > Ixodidae > Dermacentor > Dermacentor albipictus. The sequence continues at coordinate 73,107,378 of NC_091830.1, forward strand.
GTCGTAGTCCTTTTAATGCGTTTCTAAACCACGCAAATATACATGTCCAAGTATATTTGCGGCACTGGCCACCATGCCTCCATGATATATCGGAAAGTCGGAGGTAGCTATTCACTACTCCCTTCCACAGTTTCGACTGTGGAAGGGAGTTATTCCAAATACTTGGAATAGCTGAAATATATTCATCCTTCCCGACGCCGGACAAAACTTTAGGCCTCTCGAAAGGATATTTAGTTGTGCACTAGACAATGGACTACTTGACAAATTTATGACATATGAGGTATTGTCCATTGTCTCGTAATTGTTTTCTCTGGTTGCTTCAGGACAATAGGCTGGTGCGTATTCAATATTATGATTTTAGGATCGTTGCTCGTGGCCGTTGGGACATTGTCACGCTCGTGCTTCTTTCTTTCGCGTTCTTGGATGTTGTCGTTTTTCTTTTTATCGTACTTTACCAATTCCAGCGCTTCTGATTGTGTCTGTTTTGATTGACGCAACAGCAGCTGCTACTCAACCAGCCGACTAAGCACAAGTGAGACATCAGATTGTATATTATACCACTGCTGCCTTTCGTTTTCATCAAATGTATGCATTGCTGGCTTCACACCCAACTGAAAGTTCTTCGATGCCACGCCGATGCTAAATATGTATCGAGATTAGAGGCATGTATCTCAAATGGCACGCGCTTTTCAATCGTTTTTCGCAATGTCATGAAGTCGCGGGACCAAAAGATGACTGAGCGGGCCGTACCTGAAGGGTTAAGCAGTCAGTCTCTCGATGATGGCGTTGTGCAGCCGACATCAGCGCTCTAGATGAAGCGATCTCCACGGTGTCTGCTCCACTCTCGACAACGGTCACCCATAGTTGTCCAACAGCTCGGGGCACGTCGATCGCGTCGGTCAGGGCTGTCCCAGAGGGGAGCCTGGAGGCAGCACCGACAGAGCGGGAGAACGCCGTCGCATGGACTTGGCGTAGCCATTCCCGGCGTCATCACGCCAAAACGCGTGGGCCTCTCCACCGCCCCGCAGGAGCACACACCTGGGGTGACTGGCAATGATATCCCCCCCCCCCGTAACTGGTGTATACACAATCAGATGCAGGTATTCTGTCTGGGGTAGCCACTGGAATTCACAGTCAAGAAACATGGCGTTTCTTGTCCGCCGACAGTAGTTTCGCAGTAAGGCATTGAATTGACATGTCTCTTTCTGGATGCAATCGATGGACCGTCTTTTGCAACGCTCTCAGCGGCGGTCTGAAGTCCTCGGCAACACCAAGGGGCGAGCAACTTCTTGATTTCCGGGCGCAGCTTCCAAATGGCAGCCATCATGTTTTTGTACTGCTGGGAGACATTGTTGCCAGACTTATGTGTTCTTCTTACTCTGAATGCCGTCGCAAAACACAGCCGAAACTGCAGAATTCATACCAGCCCAGGAATTTTCTATGGCACAGTTTGCTTCGCAGTGCTGCAATGGGGCAGCTGGCAGTTTCTTTTTCGCTGCGTCAATTGGCAGGAGGCCCGCAGGATCTCAAGGCCGTTGTTCTTTACAAAATAGTCGAGGCGATGGCTAAATTCACCCTGAGTGTTGCCGCCAATACAATTTTGTAATAAAAAGAACAACTTGTTCCAGTTATCCCATAAAGTTACAAACTGTACTACGCCTGAGCTTTATTAGTACTTAGCCTAAAATATTGTGGTATGCTTCGCCTGCAAATATAATGTAATTTTACTAATATAAATTTCTAACAACATTTGTAAATAGAGCGTGGAATGGCAAATAACCATCCTTGTTAACACGTGGAGCCCACTCACAACTCGTACATGGATTTTGAAATTGCCACTGCATGTATATGTATTGTTACGGTGCATTTGGAAAGGACCATGCATGCAAGAGGGAGACGGAACGGAAGTGTTTGTCTCCGCACTGGAGCTGCGACCAGTGTACCAGACTGCGCGCTTACCACTAAGTTTTTCCGGCGTAAATGGTTATACATAAGTTTGTACGTCGGGCTTTCTCTTCGTAACATTTGGTGGAGGTGCGGAGTAGCGACTCAGCAGAGAGCTTTGCAGTGACCGCGGATTCAGTTCTTGACCTATGTCGTAGGAGATGGTTCCTGGTTCGACAGCGCCCACGTCGACTGTGTCTACTCTCGCACTCACGTTCTCGCGTGATCTCGGAGCATACTCCGGCACTGATGGCGCCGACACCGACGACTTACTTGAGATGTAAGAGCAGGTCAGCAATCACATTAAATGGGATCCCGCAAACATGCTGGCGAACATAATCTTTTACTTGGTGGGAACAGCACAAATTTGGTTTCAAAATCAGGAAACAGAACTCCGTGACTGGGGTCCTGCAAGCAAACTCTCCGAGATGTTTAACGGAAACCGTTGGGCCGGTAGGTCATTGCCATAAAAGGTGACATCACTTGCATACAAAACGAGCTCGCACATTGCCGCAAGGCCGACGCTGAAATTCCGGAGTCTGAAAAAGTCGGACATGTGTTTAAAGGTATCGCCAATGTAGCCTTACGTTTACTCATTTCTAAGAACTGTACTTCAATTAATTACGTTATCGCGGAGAACAAGAGTTTTGTGCAGGTGAAAAGCCGTCGTACCTACCAATCATTTGCGTTGCTTCACCATACGGCTGCACCATCATCCTGTGAAGACCGGCAAGACGGTCCTGCGCGGCAGCCTTCAGAGCAGTTGACGAAGATTGTGCACCGTGAGCTAGAAGTCATAGGCCCTGTGGCTCTGTAGCCATCTGTCGATGATGTATGTCAACGATATGTATGGTTCCCCTTGTTCAGGCCATTGTGCGCCTAGACCTCGCCAACGACGGCTTGCAGCCAGATTGCACCATGACCAGTTCCCGGGAAACCGAACGTCCTTCGAGGTCCCTCGAGGTTCTCGCAACATGGCGGAGAGGCGAACACGGGATGACCGACATATTTGCTTCACTTGTCGCGTATCCAAGCCTCGTTGGTCAAGTCGCCCGATAGTGTCGCAACCGCTGATCGTCGGTGCCATTCTCAAACAGCCCTCTCCCAGACGGCGTTTTGCGTCATATCCAGCCGCCAGCCGAGCCGAACATGCACCCCAATGACGCTGCGACCGCATGGCGTCGTTCATAGCCATCGCCGCGCAGTCACTAGTCCAGTTCGCTGCAGTCATCGCGCTTCATCCAAGTCACCCCAGCGCCGTTGTCCGTCGCCGTCATTCCGGCCTGGGTGTATACCTTTGGAAAACTAAAATATGTAGTTCTAGCAGGTGATGCTGCATTGTCGATGTCTCGGCCAAAGCCTCTCATCCTTCCGATCAGTCCGTGTACACGTTCACGGTGTATTTGTCCCAGCGCTTTTTGATGCCGGAGCCATGTCTCGGTAATGAGCAACCGTCTTCGTTGCCGCCTAAGGGGAGTCCTTACACCTGGCGCATCTGGTGCTATCCGGATTGCTGTCGGAGCAACGTCCATTATCATTGGCATATGCACTGCCTGAACAACTGTTGCCAGTTTAAACACTTCCGTTCTATTTACCGTTCTGGAACGTTGCCCCCATGACTTTATTTTCAGCCTAGACTGGCACTGGTTGACTGCAGTGCGGGCCTCCTGCAACTCGAGCTGCCTAATCACTGCTGTCCTCTAAACTAAGGCGATCCTCGTTTATGTTCTGCAGACTTCGTACAGTTTCTACCTCAAGCCACCATGTCCATACTTTGACGGGCTTCCCATCTATTCCTGACGCTGACTATGTGCTGACTCATTCTCTCCGTGTTCTCCTGCTACCCACAGTTGCCATGCCTCGTGTCATTGTGACTATTACCAACAACAGCGTATTCCTTGCTATTTTAAACTTTCGTTCATGTAGGCAAGTTCTCCCGGAAGGCCTGTCGCTCGGCAATGCTTCATCGATCGACGATACTGCCCACTCCGTATGGGATGTTCCGTCCTCGTCTAAAGCCACCTGCTGCCCGACCAGATGCGCAGTGTCCGATCCCGGCATGTCTTCAAAGGTGATCGCTCATGACCGGCGTCCCGAACAGGCTGCAGATCTCTATCGTGTCTTCTTGTCTTATAGCAATATCTTTAACTTTGAGGATTTGCCACTGCGACAGACTTCCGTTGTGACCCACAAAACTAACATCGGTGATGCTAGTCCTAGCTGTCGATGTCCCTACCGCATGTCTTACACAGAACACCAAGATATCCAAACTCAAGTACACAAGATGCCAACCGAAAGTGTAACTGAGCCCTCTTTGACTCCTTGGGCATCACCGATTGTCTTGGTCAAGAAGAAGGGTGACAGCTGGCGATTTTCTGGCGATGATCACTGAACAAGATCACAAAAAGGGACGTGTACCCTCTGATTGATGACGCTCTCGACTTCCTTCACGGATCCAAATCCTTCTCTTCAATCGACCTCCGATCCGGTTATTTGCAGAATATGGTTGATGAACTGGAACGTGAGAAGACAGCTTTCGTTACACGAGACGACCTTTATAATTTCAAGATTATTCCTTTCGGATTTTTTAGCGTCTCAGGAACTTTCGAAAGAGTGATGCACTCTGTCTTTCAGTGCTATAAGTGGACCACGTGCCTATGTTATCTGGATGATTTCATCGCATATTCCCCTGTTTGACAGCCACCTCAATTGTTTGGCCGATATTCTTGAAGTTTTTAGGAAGACTGGTATGTAGCCAGTCTTCCTAGACTGGTATGTAGACTGGTATGTAGACTGGTATGTAGACTGGTATGTAGACTGGTATGTAGACTGGTATGTAGAGTGGTATGTAGGTAGCCGAGAAGTAAAACTTCATGGCTACCTTGTGAGTGCTACCGGTATAGATCCTGATCCTGATAAGATTCACGCCGTCAAGAAGTTTCGTGTACCCTGCTCAGCAAAAGATGTGCGTAGCTTGGTGGGTTTATGCTCGAATTTTCATCGGTTTGTTAAATGTTCTGCCGTTATTGCACGGGAATTGAATCGCCTTCTCAGCAAGGACATACCAAGCGGATGAGGGTGTTGAGGGCGCCGGCCTGTTCGAAGAAGGCCAACGACGCCTCCGATACTACGCCACCTTGATGGATATGCACCAACTCAAGTTCGCACAGACGCCAGTGGCCATGGCATAGTGCTGTCCTTGCCCAATAGCAAAATGGAGTCGAGCGCGTTATACCCTAGGCCAATCGCCTCTTGTCCCCTTCAGAGCGCAATTTTTCTATGACCGAGCACGGGTGCCTCGCCCTAGTATGGGCAGCGGCTAAATTTCACCCTTACTTGTTTCGCCGCATCTTTGCTGTCGTCACGGACACCCATGCTCACTGCTGACGATCGTCACTGAAAGACCCAACTGGTCGCCGTGGTCGCTTGGCACCCAGACTTCAGGAGTATTCATTCGTTGTGATGTACGTGTCCGGCCACTTACATCCAGACCCTAAATCCTTGTCTCGTCATCTCGTCAAGTCTCCTGACAATGACGAACAGGATGCCGACGCTTCCATTCTGGCCATTTCTAACTTTCGCGACATCGTTACTGAGCAGCGAAAGGACGACTCGCTCCGGTCCGTCACTGAGCCAATCAAATCGGAGAACAATCAAATCGCTCAATCAGAATGTTTGAGCTCCATGACGACATTCTTTATCAACAAAGTATCAGATTTGATGGACCAGATGTACTGCTAGCTGTACCTCGTGATCTCCGTGCTACTGCTGTGCTGAGATTCACGATGCACCCAGTGCCGGAAACCTTGGCACTTCCCGCACTTACGACAGAGTTCGACGTTGCTTCTTCAGGCAAGGTGTTCACCACTTTCTGCAAGGTTACGTTGCGGCTTGCGACCCCGCCAGCGTCGAAAGGGGCCATTAGCGCAACTTGCTGGCCACGTTCATTCAATCAATGTCCCCACAAAGTCTTTCTATCGGGTCGACACGAACCTTTTTGGTCCCTTTCCCATGCTAATTAAAGCGAACAAATAAATAGCCGTTGCAAGAGACCATGCGACCCACTATACTATTACACGTGCCGTGCCCACGAGCTGTGCTACTGATGTAGCAAACTTTTTACTTGTATGTGATTTTTAAGCATGGCGGCAAGGCAGCTGCAGACAGATCATGGCCGCTGCTTCCTATCCCAAGTTGTCGAAGACTTCGTTCCTGCTGCACCGAATATAGGCTCACAAATACATATCGCCCACAAGCATACCGAGTGACTGAACGTCTAAATTGCACCCTTACAGAGATGTTGTCTATGTACGTTTCAGCAGGCCATCGTTTTTGGGACAGCGCTTTGCCCCACGTGACATTTGCACACAATTATTCACGTCAGGATACCACCGGTTTCTCGCCTTTCTGCCATTTGTTTGCTCCCCATCCCACTCTGCCTTTCCACACCCAGCTGCCATCGGTACCGCGACACATCACAGAATACGTTCATCACGCCGTTGGTTGAACTCGTATGGTTCGCCAGATTGCCTATGATCGACTTACAGCGGCTCTGGCGCCACAAAAAACTGGCTACGAAAGTTGCCACCGGAACTTTGACTTCTCTACCAGAAATCTTCTTTTTTGGACTCCAATTCGCGACGTCGGCCTCTCCGAAAAATTGCTGTCACGCTATACCGGGCCGTACCCGGCATTACGACGATTAAGTGACATAAACTATGAAATCGCCCGTATTGAAGACAAGCCATCGTCATCCCAGCTTCGAACTGACGTCGTCTATGTGTCCCGCTTCAAGCCATGACGTTAATCTAGTTGCTATCATTCTAACAAGCGCCGGCAGGGTGGTCGACCCGCTGGGGGTTATGTTACGCGGAATTTGGACAAGACCGTGTGCACAAGAGGGAGACGAAGACGAAGTGCTAGACTGACTACTGGAGCTGTGAAATTCGTACCAGCCTCTGCGTTTACCAAGAACGTTTGCCTATGTAAATAAGTAATCTAACCTTGGCGGCCTGTTCGTAACGATATATATATATATATATATATATATATATATGGTGTTCAGAAGTATGGTTTCACGCACATATTTCTCTTTAACAGTCGACAGCACCGTACACATACGTAGGCACGCTCACAAATGGACATAATATATATATATATATATATATATATATATATATATATATATATATATATATATATATATATATATATATATATATATATATATGTGTGTGTGTGTGTGTGTGTGTGTGTGTGCGCGCTCGCAATGCTGTCCACTTTTCAAGAAAACATTGAAATTTCAGTTGTCACTTTGCTCGCGCCTTAGCTTCAAGTGGTGGCAGAACTGTCAGCCCGCTTCAGGCATGCCAAAACGCGGCAGCGTAACCAACCTCTAATTATATGATGCAAATCTAGGAGATCGTATCGTTGGGATCGAGGAAAATTTTGACATGCCTGCGCACGCGTGATCCCTTTAATGGTGGACCATCCATTCTGGCCTATATATGAACATAACATCAATAAACTTCCAGTTCTTCTTATAAATGATCCATCTTATAATTTCAGGGTCTGGTCTCCTTACTCCAAACATCATTGTTCTTTACCGCCATTTCCTCCCGAAAGACTGAAGTTGCACCCGTCTAGTCGTACGCTGACGGATGCAGTCTTCACTCATGTCAGACAAAAACGGATAAAGTTAGAAGCACTAGTGACTAGTGTAGCAGTTTATGATAGCCTGTCGAGATAGTCTGTTAAAATCGTTTTTGTAATTTTTTTCTAGTCGGCGCTAAAAGCTGCGGCCGACAAGGTGAAAGATGAAGATCCTAAAAAGAAGAAGGACAAGCTTGATCTTGACAAGGTACGTTCCCTTTGTATGCCCTCTTATAACACATTCTGTAACAAGCCTTCCCAGAATTATTGTGGATGTTAATGCGATTAGCATTGACACAAGGTAGCCAGACACCATATTGGCACTGGGGAAACGTATTATCTATGAGACATATTTTCACACGCCCGTCTTTTCTTCCTCGTCGAGATCCTACTGCTGCTTCTGGTGGTGAACAGTTGTAAATATATTTTTGTTGAAGTTGCTCAGATTCTTGAAACTTACTTTTACGACGCGGTGCAATGTGACAGCCTGTAATGCTGATTGCAATAACGTAGGCAGTCATCTCCGTCTTTGAGGCCCCACTTCTGTTTTCGGAGGGAAGCAGTGGTGCTCCAAGATTTTAGCTTACTTCGAAAAATTAATCTCGACTTTAGTTATCCTGACGATTAGAGATTGCTATATTGAAATGTGAATGATCAAAGTACCTGCAAAGGATAGTAACCGATTACTTGCATTTGATTCTCTTTAACCAAGCGCGTAAAATATTGAGCGGTGATTGCGATACATTAGGAAAAGAAAAATTGCGCGCAAGAAGTAAAAATACCGGAAGAATAACAATAGAGAATTCATATTGAATGTTCCTGAACATACTTTTTACTAGCTGAAATGATTTGTATATCAATTAGCGTGAATTGTGGAAAAAACAAAATGCAACCTCTTTTCCAGTAGACAGTAAACGTAAAGTTTTAATATTGTCTAAGCCTTACCATCGCATGCCTTTCACCCGTATTACATCGAAGGGAAGTCTTCCGCTGCACTGTGACGGCTACAATTAGTTTCAGATAGGCATGTTGAATGGAATATATTCAGCTTCTTTAAGGTAATGGTGATCAAGACAAAAGCCAGCAGGATGGCTCACACCAGTAGAAGTTATCCAAAGTCATTGTTGTGGTGGTTGAAACCCAGTAAATCTTTACAGGTCGTCATTTCCACAACAGTAAACGAATAGTGTGCGAAGAAATTGTTTGGAACCTCAACAAGCAAAGCTTGCTGCTGAGTGACTCAGTCAATTTTGGGTTTACTCCGAACCCAAAAACATCAAAGGTTCTTGCTCGGTTACCTCACGTATGAAAGAAGCATACGCTACGTCTGGACTCTTCTAAATAATTGAGATTGAGCTGATGCGGTGTCCGCGAAGGCTCGATTGTATTTAAAGCAGGCAGTATTATTATCTAAAACAAAGTTTGTGCTGTTGAAATCGGCTGTAAGGCGTCCACCCAAAAATGTAGTCTATAGACCCACCCTGTCAATTCTATATTTTCCACTTGGGAAGGGCACCATCAATTTCTCGGTCTGAAAACATTACGTCAGAGGATAATTTTTAAATGACCACTTAAAAATTATTTTTATAGAAAACTGATATTTTGAGGCGCATCTATTCTGAAATCTATAAAACACGGAAGCGATCTCGCGAAGCAGGTAATCGGACGGTAATCTCTGTCACGATAGAAAACTGTTGTCATGACTTCGGAACTATTGTTTCTGTTGCGACTTCAGAATTCTTGGTCTTCGCGACAGAATATTTCTATTGCGACATCAGAATTTCTGTCGTAACGTCAGAAATGTCTGTCGCAACTTCAGATACGCCACGAATTTCTGTCGTGAAACAGACATTTCTGTAGTTGCAAAAGGAATTCCTGTTGTCTTTTCCAACTGGGTGATGCTGAACTTTAGCAACGTTGGTGCCTCAACATTGAATCTCATGTAGTCTGAGACTCCACCGTAAGAGGTGACTTCATGGGTCCTTTTGGCTTCCTGCCAACATAGCGCGTGGGGGTGGCTAAACACTTTTAACGGTCTGCCTTATAGTAAAGCCGGAACTTTGCTGCAGCACAAATAATTTCAAAATGCTTTTCTGCCCCCATAGAATGAACGACTCCAGCTTTCAAGAGCGACTGAATAGCCTAGGCTGTCACCCTTTCAAATCTGGCTTTATTGTGAATGCCCCCGCAGCGAGTTCAATACCACTTACGTCGAACTGCATTTCCGTATTGGCCTCTTTATCGAAGTTTGTAGACGTGGCAAGTTCTGGCATCATTCCAGGTTTTGAATTATTCATACCTCTGGTGATTTCCACTTGAACTCGACGGCTGGTTCACTCAGATGTGTATGCGCCGTGGTTATGCTAGAGAAGTCGTTTACCACTTACCAAACGCCTATAGTAAGCGCAAAGGACAGGATATTTGTGTACTGGCTTCTTCTCGGCTGGTTGCGTAAGCTTTGTGATAGCAGCTGTCTTCATTAGGCCAGAATATACTGCGGACTTCTTAATGGCGTGACCCAGGAAGAAGGAGTTTTCTGACACCAATGACACTATTGTACATTTTTAGTGAGCACTGATGACTTGATTGCATCAAGTGCTCTTCGAAGTCACCATTGATGGTTGTCGAAAGTCACAGCAAGGACGATGACATCATTCAAATACGCGAGAGGTCGGCGATTCAAGACGCAGAACGCTGTGTGTATCACACACTTGTACGTTGGGTATATTGAGCAAAGGCTCTTTGACATGCGCTTGAAAATAGACCAGGCCGTTTGGCTTGACAAAGGAGGGGCATTTTATGCTTAAAGGATTACTCCTAGGGCGGGGTGTCGTTGCTACGATGTAGACATGATTATTGTGTTGCCTTTGTCAGCGCCGTGGGTCCTCGGCATTTTGACGAAAACCAACTGAACTTCAATTCGTACTGTTTTCACATTTCAAGACGAGCGCTAACGTACCGTCCAGGGTTTGGCCAGTGTATGGTCGGGGCTGCGGTGAGATGTACTGACCTGACTATGGCGAAAGCAAAACCGTAAAACTCTCAACTTTCCTGGTGACCGGTATCTGGTAAAGCCTGTACGACGTTCGACCTGGTGTAGACGGGTGCTTTGCGCCGAAGCCTCGCAGTCCCATTTCGCTGGCATGGATGGCCCCTGGTGGTAGACTTGACTCGTTCCTTCGCAATGATAGCATAGTGACTAATGGCCTGGTTCATCAAAGACATGCCTTACTTGGGAAGTCGCTCAAGGTTACGCACGGAAGCAATGGCAGTTGCAGTATGAAACACTGTGACAGAGTCGTATAAAGTTTGTAAACAGGGCTAAAGTGCCTCAGACAGGCTGGCCAACGTTTCGATAGGAGGACCTATCTTCTTTTGACGAAGATAGGTCCTCCTTTCGAAACGTTGGCCAGCCTGTCTGAGGCACTTTATCCCTGTTTACAAACTTTATACCACAGTGTGCTATTCCATCTATCAGCCCCTTTATTGTTTTTGTGACAGAATCCGTATCATTCAGGCAAAATGATCTCACTTTGCTCTAAACGTCGAAAGCGGGTCTTCGTTTCCTCTGTAATGTCGGCGTGCCGAGAGAGACGCATCATTTTTCCGTGCATATCATGACGTTCTCATCATTTAGTTGTACTCGGGCGTTAGGATGAGTTAGGGCCCAGTCTCCTTGTATGACTTATATGAACGCCTTGAAGAACATGCTGCGAAATCGCTTCTCCGTCTTCAACGCAGACTCTCAATCTTCGATTCATTCGCTGGTTGCATTCGCATGAAATAAAGTTGGAACGCATCTCTTCCTCAGAGCTTTACCTATTGAATGTTCAGACGCTCTCGAATGTCTGAAGCTAGGTTTGGGTCATCCCATGAACTTCAATTTAATGTAGTTGGTTCCATCGGCTGTAGACTCCCGACCGTTGATGCTGACAATGAAACTACCATCATGATTGTCGGCTTGAGCATTAGGTTCCTTGTCATTTCATGTAAGCACCCGTAGTGCGGCAGCTATCCTTATAGCATAAATCTAGATCATTAATTCATGGCGATCCACAGCTTTGTAGTGCGCAGGGTGTCTAGTACGAAAGTAAGGAGCACTTCCACCAGATGTCTTTTTGTATTGACGGTAAAAAAAATGTTACATGCGTTACATAGATTTTTTTCCTGCTAATTGGGCGAACTACTTCATAGAATAGTAAACATCACTGAAAGCAAAACAATAATAGAGAGCCCAGTCTTCCACTGTTCAAATTTTAATTATGGGTCAAGCGCCGTCTATTTATACGGGATCGCATAAAGCCTCCAAAGTGGGCTGTAGTCAGTCAGCGATGCTTTACGGCCGGCATTGTGAGACGTAGACAGGGGCAGGCTTTAATAGTCGTTTACTTCTCCTAGTGCGTGTTGTATGTTTTGTTATGTTTCTCCAGTGTTCATTCACTGAAATTTTGACATGACAACGTACAGGTACTGCTGCTGTATTAGCACTGTGCCCAGGGAGCAGTTCAGGATGTAGGGTTGACACACAGAAGGAAATGCAATACGTAGCTCAATACACTGTAATTCACCGGTGAACTAAGCCGCTTCAGAGCCGTTTCAGCCATCGGTCGGGATTTCATGCTAATTGTAACAGTTATATGCAGGGTCGTGGATTCATAAGACAATTAGAGTATTCAAGCGGTCTGTGGAGTTCACACAGGGCTAGTTATCCGTGTAACATACTCATTAGGTGCATCACCGTCGAAACGTGCAATGTCACTCGCGTAAATCCGCGGAGGCGATGGTAGTCCCGTTTTTTGACTCAATGATAATAGACCGGGTAAGAGTGGTTGCGAATACAAAAGTGACTCGAATATTTGGCCTTGAAGTAGCAAGGCCGATTCGACCGTACTAGATGACCGAGAGGGATCGCAACACCAGTACATAGTATGTATTTGCCCAGTTTTTTGCGCTGATTGATTTGACAGAATAGAATTACATAGCACCCGAAAAAAAAAAGCCAGCGCGCTCGTGCAGTTGATCCCCTCTCGTTGCATTCCCTTTTTTATTATAGCCATGCTGGTGGCGCTTGCGTGGGAGCTTTCAAAGATGTTCCGCGTATCCCCTTTCAGGAAGTCATGCTTGCGCTCTCAGGGCCACGTCTTATGGCTAACATGTTTTCTGTTCGTCAGAACACCACGGAAAGCTTTGATACATGTGGCAGAGCGCGTGCAGCCCAGAACGTTTTTTCAAGGGTGTCCTCCGCTTGGTCCCATGCCCATCCTTCCCAATGGCGACTGGAATCTAAGTGCTAGGGGTACCTTCCACTATCTGCACTGTGTTGCTGCTAGGTACTGGTGAATCGCTGGGGACGTTCGCCTTGCTGTGGACGCGGCGCCACCATTCGTCTGGATAGCGCATTCTGATTGGAGAAACCAATCTCACTACAGAATCAGCGGCAACATGTCCGGACGCAGTTTGCACCCATCTACAACATTGTAACACTGGTCCACGGGGGGACAAGGTCATAGAAAAAAAAACAATGAAATGTGTGTGTCAATATTTTCACATTATGTTCATGTTATTAAATGTAACCACTTGCGTGAGGCATACAAACGGCTGCCTAGCAAGCTTGGCTTACACAATATATGGATCATGGGATACATCTATTTTTTTGTTTTCATTTTCAGTTGATCCTACTGATATTGCTGGTTGCGGCCTTGATAGGAGCGCTTGCTGCCGAGGTGAGTTACCACAAGTACTCTGACAGCAGCCGACGTAAGCTGCTTCATATCATAGGAGGCACTTCCCTATAAGGTTTCGAACATCACTGTTGAATTACCTTACTTTAAAATAACGAAAAATACAATAATGCAGCTAGAAAACACAGTCGCACTAGCTGAAATCATAAGCAACATAAAATTTTAGCAATGAAAACATGTGGTAGCTTCCATAAGTAAATGAAGTGAGTCATTCTTACTATGTCCACTGTAACGATGTAATAGGCATGCATAAATTTCGTTTTTTTTGCAGAATTCCTAAGCCATCAATAGCAGCAATTCAAGCACATTAAAAACGAAGTAGGGGGGCCAAAGCCGTAACTTCCAGATAGGTTATTTTCCTCTGGCGCAATCCAACTATATTTGTGCGCGCCTTTTCGCATCTGCGTGTGTGTGTGCGTACGTGTGTTAGTTAAAAGAAGGTACGATATAAACAAAACATTACCGACAATTACGGCATGCCCAAAGGCGAAAATTTGCGCAAATCTATAGGTGTTCTAACTGTGCGATACATTGGCTCGCACGGACACTCTTTCTCGTGCGGCCCTTTGCGAAAGGGGCGATGTGTGGCGCTGCTGGCTCGCTAATCTGCAGACTGCGAGAGCCAGCGCGTTTGTTACGCGTCTGCGTGACTCGCAGCAGCCGCCCTACGCAGAACTCCCAGACGACGCCCGCTACGCTGGCGCCATCTCGCAGCCGTCTTTTCCGCTCTAGGCTTTCCTTTTCATGCTTTTGCCATACGCTCCTCCATTTTCCACATAACGGTTCCGCCGCACCCTCCTCTCCGCTTTTCTCGTCGCGTCTTTTATATCCTCGTTCGCTTTCATACTTCGCTCGGCCACGCCGGGACAGAACGCCGATGCAGGAAGAGGAGTCTAAGAGCTGCGCTCTAAAGCATGACCCTTTCACGCACTGTCGGCAGTCGCGTAGCTGTCAGCATATTTAGATAAATTTGGTGTCCCAAATGTGAACTGTTGTTTATGGGAAACGCCGTAGGGCGGGACTGCTGGATCATTTTGAGCATCCGGCGATAGTTAATGTCTATGTCGCAATGAAGGGTACGGAGGATTCTTTCGCATTGCGCCGCCATAGAAAGGTGACTGTCATTGGTAGGCTCTTGTGAAAATTGTACCATGAAGAAATCATTTCTAGAGAGATTTTCATAGGAGAGAATTGAATCCGTCGCTTCGTGCTCAGCAGCACAAGGCTATCGCAAGTAAGGCACTGCTGCGGGTACATCAGCAGATTCATCATCATCAGCAGCAGTAGCCTATATTTTTTTGTTCACTGCAGCACAAAGGCCTCTTCCAGCAATCTCCAATTACACCTGCTTTGCGCTAGCTGATTCCAACTTGCGCCTGCGCATTTCCTAATTTCTTCACTCCTAATTCCATGTCCTTTAACAACTTCACTTCGTTTCTTTTGGTACCTATCTTGTAAATCTAATGGGCTTTCATATATCGGCCCAGCTCATTAAATGGCCTGCCCATCTACATTCTGTTTTCTCTTGGTGTCAGTGGAAATATCGGCAATCCCGTCTTGCTCTTTTGTCCAACTCTAAAGAAGGTTAAGGTCTAACTCTATAAAGAAGGTTAAATCTGCGCGAAGGAAAAGAAACGAAGCTGAGCGAAAGCAACCCATTACTCACCACGATTGCTCGTGGTATGTTGCGTGTACCTTTCGCTTGTAGCCGTCTTTTTTTTCTTCGCCCAGTTTTAACCTTTCTTCAAGTATGAAACAACAAGCCATCGAGAACGTCCTACTAAAATCCTTCATCCCACACCCTTCGTTTCCTGTCTCAACATTACGCAATATCATGTTCAGTTTCATCGCTCTTTGCACGATGATTACCTCGCTCTCAGTTTGTTTTATAACCTCCGAATTGGTGCCCCTTATGTTTGCACCTTAGATTGCAATGGTTGTGCACTTTTACATCGTAAGCTGTTTTGGGCTCATTCCAATGGCCGTTTCGGTTGGCGATGGGGACCGCCGCCGCCGGTGTCCGAGCAGCTATCCCGGGGACTGAGAAAAAAAGTACCCAGTTTGCGCCGGGATCGAACACCTCACGGGATCAACGGGAACACGGGATCAACTGCTGAGTCATGCTAGTGCTTGCTAGCGTGCAGCCACAATATTTCCTATAAACGTGACCTAGCATCCGAAGAGATACGTGATGTGACATGCGGGCCGCGTTGCGTCGATACATACAAATATTGCGCCGCAGTCACATAATACTACGCCAGACAGAAGGCCGAATATCACATGCACAGGTTGCAATATAAGGAAGGTAAAGATACGAGGTAAAAATCGATGTTTAAGTAGATGTACTCAAGAATGCTAGAAAAAAATATATATTGTGTGCCTGAATAAACTAGCTGGCTAGGCGACTATGTCACAGCTTCGTTTGAAAGACGATAGCAATAAATCAACATCATCACCATCATTAGCATCGTTTCCTACCACTTCTCATATCGAACATTCTAAGGGACCATGTCACCACCGAGTTCCCAATGGGACAGCCAATAAATCATCATCATTAGCCTCCTACCGTGTCACTTGCCTTGCGATGTGAGATGCGCTCTTTGCCGCAAAGCGGATAACAATATGGTAAAGGCAGACAAGGTCAGCCACGTTTTTAAAGGCATCGCGGATAACCCGTTTAACCTTCTTGTTTACAAGAACATAACAACGGTCAATGAGATCATTAACGAATGTCGCCGCTTTGAAGATGCGAAGAGTCGCTGCATAGTTCAACAGTTTACGCGTCTATCCAATACCGCAACTTCATCGACGTGCGAAGACATTTGCCCACCGCGTGAGCCTACCTCCTGTGAAAATGTCGTGCGTATCGTTCGGCGAGTAATCGAGGCAGCGTCTCCTGCCACGCCAGTGAAGCAATGCCTTGACGATTCCCGGCGGCTTGTGTCTCTCATCTAGTCGGTCAATCACCAAGAACTTGCCAATGTGGACCTTCCGTCCATTTGCTCCGCCAGCGGTCCTGACTTTGCTTCGTATGCGGCCTCTGCCCCTGTTCACCGGAGCCAATACGGTCCATATTCGAAACCGGCCGAATGGCGCACACATGACGACATACCCATCTGCTTTTACTGTGGACGCGTGGATCACATCTCTCGCCACTGTCGAAGTTCCTGGCCAGCCCACTCTCGACTAAGCTTTCCCACCTACCGCCGCTCCCCACTGAATCCTCGCCTGCATCACTCTCCACCGAGGTTGAAGATGCGCCTGACAACGCTCGAGCCACCGCGATTATCCGCTCGCCATCACCACACAGTCGCCGCTCTCGTTCGGCCCAGATGCGTCGCTCTTCCTCCCCAGCTTACCATCGCCGCTCTCCAACGGGAAACTAACTGGGGCAGCTCCTGGAGGTGACGCTACTCTAGAACCCCGGCCTGAAATTCCTCTGCTGACCCTCCCTACGGACCGGAACCTTCTGGACGTGGACGTGGATGGTTTGCCCGTTACAACACTCATCCAGGCTGGAGCCCAAATTTCCATCATGTTTGCGGAGCTTCGAACGCCCTTGAAGAAAGTACTTACTCCTGCTCCAACTCGACTGCTCCAGTTCGCCGAGGGCGGAACTCCGGCTGTGCTTGTGTCTTTGTGCTTGTGTCAGTTGTGCTTGTGGCTGTGCTTGTGGCTGTGCTTGTGGGCTCCGACTGCTTGTGTCAGTCTCGTCGCTCGCCACACGCCCGTTTTGTTTAGTGTGCTCGAACGTAGCCCTCACAATGTAATCCTCGGACTGGACGTTTTTGCCGCCCATTGTGCTCGCAGTGACAGTTCAGCTTGTGTTGTACAACTTCACCTACCCCTGCCTATTCCTGTTGACCTCCCTGCTCTAGGTCCAACTCAGCTTTGTTCCGCGGATTTTATTCGCCTGCCATCTCTAGCAGCAACCTACATCCCGGTATTAGCCTGCTACCTGTACCTGACGGAGACTTACTCCCTTACTCCCGCGCCTTCAGTCCTGCTTTCTCACAATGTCTCCTTCCCAAACCCCATCGTCTCTGTTTTGGACAATCATACATGTCTTCCCATCCTAAGTTTCGGACAGTGCCCACAAGTACTTCCTCGAGGAATGTCTCTTACCACATTGTCACCGTCGCACGAGTGCCACATTTCCCTTCTATCTGTTGCGCGGTCGTCGACCAATGCCCATTCTGCTTCTGCATCTGCTCCGACCGACGACATTACAAAGATGATTCCACAGGATCTCCCAACCCATCAAGCCGCAGAGCTCCGTGACCTTCTCCAGTCGTACTCCGAAATTTTTTACCTGAATGATCGCCCTTTATGTCAAACTACGGTGGTGAAGAAACATATAAATACCGGCGATGCAGCACCTGTTCGCCGACGCCCATATCGGGTATCGCCCTCTGAGCGACAAGTAATCTAGGATGAGGTTAACGAGATTCTCACCAAAGGGATTATTTAACACTCTTCCAGACCATGGGATTCCCCTGTTGTTCTTGTCAAAAAGAAGAATAACAGCTGGCGATTCTGCGTTGACTATCGTCATCTAAACACGATCACCAAGAAAGATGTATATCCACTTCCCCGCATTGACTATGCTCTGGATAGTCTCCACGGTGCCACTTATTTTTCATCTATCGACCTCCGCTCTGGATATTGGCAAATTTCCGTGGATGAAACTGACCGTGAAGAGACCGCATTCGTCACACCAGACGGCCTACATCAGTTCCGGGTAATGCGTTTTGGCTTGTGCAATGCCCCGGCGACCTTTGAACGGATGATGAACATGCTCTTCCGTGGTTTGAAATGGTCCATCGTTTTGTGCTACTTGGATGACGTCATCGTATTCTCTTCCACTTTTGCGACTCATCTTTAGAGAGTTTCATCTGTTCTGTCTGTTTTTTGCACCGCTGGCTTGCAGTTCAACTCGCCCAAGTGCCACTTCGGTCACCGCAAAATAACCACGCTCGTACATCTCGTCGATTCGTCAGGCGTTCGCCCCGACGGAGCTAAAGCTCATGCTGTACAGAATTTTCTCGTACCAACTTGTGCCAAAGATGTTCGCAGCTTTATTGGCCTTTGCTCTTACTTACGCAGGTTTGTGGAAAATTTCGCCCCTGTTTCCCGTCCCCTGACTGACCTCCCGAAGAAAGACGTTCTTTTCTGTCGGGGCTCTGAACAAGCGTCTGCTTTCTCGCAGCTCATAATGCTGCTCACCATACCTCCTGTTCTCGCCAATTTGGACGCCTCTGCTCCGACAGAAATCCGCACTGATGCCAGTGGCTACCCCATTGACGAAGTTTTATCTCAACGCCAATCTGGGCACAGCCGCTTTATCGCCTACGCCAAGTGCCTCCTCCCTCCCGTCGAGCGCAATTACTCGATTACTGAGCGCGAGTGTCACCCTCATTTAGGCGATGGGCAAGTCCCGACCCTACATTCACAGTTACCACCATTCTACCATTCACAGTAACCACCGATCACCACGCCCTTTGTTCCCACCGCTGGACACTTTGGCGTCACGCGGACCTATGCCCCAATACGGCGACGGTTTTTCTGGCCCCGTCTCAACCGCCCCGTCCGGCGCTATGTTGCCGCGTGTGAGTCGTGTCAACGCCGGAAAAGACCAGCTGTGCCTCCTGCCGGTCTGCTGCAGCATTTGGATATACCAACCGATCCTTTTCTTCGCGTTGGCTT
Organism: Dermacentor albipictus; assembly: GCF_038994185.2. Taxonomy (NCBI): domain Eukaryota; kingdom Metazoa; phylum Arthropoda; class Arachnida; order Ixodida; family Ixodidae; genus Dermacentor; species Dermacentor albipictus. Next base: position 73,126,421 of record NC_091830.1, read on the forward strand.
TGACCTTCTCGGACCATTCTCTATATCAAGTGATGGAAATGGGAGGATTGCCGTCGCTACGGACTATACAACTCACTATGCCATTACTAGAGCCCTACTCACCAGCTGTGCTACAGACGTCGCTGATTTCATGCTTCATGACGTTATCTTATACCACGATGCACCTCTTCAACTTCCCACGGATCGCGGAAGATACTAGCTTGCCAAAGTCATAGATGACCTACTTCGATCATGTGCTACTAAACACAAACTTACTACCGCTTACCATCCTCAAACTAACGCTCTTACCGAACGCCTGAACTGCACATTGACTGACATGCTAGCAATGTATGTTTTCTCCGATCACCGTGACTCGGACATTGCTCTACCATTTGTCACGTTCGCCTACAATTCGTCACGCCACGACACAACTGGCTATTCTCCGCTTTACATCCTTTTAGGCCGTGAGCCGACTGTGCCTTTCGAGACTCTCCTTCTGACCACACTCGGGATGTCATAGCCACAGCGACGCAAGCACGCTAGGTTGCCCGCGTTCGTCTTTCTGCTTCACAGACACGCCAGAAGTGCCGTTGCGACCAGCGCCATCAGGACGTAGACTACAAACCAGGTGCTCTTTTGCTAGTTTGGTATCCAACTCGGCGTGTTGGTCTTTCTGAGTAATTGCTATCGCGATACTACGGCCCTTACCGCATCCTTCATCAGGTGACACCTGTCACATATGAAGTCTCTCCACTGGATGCCACGGTGCTTTCACCTCTTTCTGACATCATCCACGTCAGCCGTCTCAAACCTTACCTTTCTCAGACCGATGAGCCGCACCAACAAGGTGCTTTTTCCGACGGGGGTCATGTAAAAGTCGGTAATATGGGAAGAAGGGGACGCTGATGGTGGCCTTGGAGACGACGAAGAAGAGTTCACTGCTCTACGCTTGTTGGCTCAGCCATTAAAAGCCATCTGTGAATAGACGCACGCTCCTTCCTTCCCGTAACATTATAAATTGAGACATCGAATTTGTCCGCTTGAATGATCTACTGGATCCCGTTTACAGAACCCCGATATATATTCTTGATGGAGAGCTACTAATTTGTAAAATATTTGCTTCTATTTTTCTTACTTCCGAAATTTTGAACGTTCGAAATTTTGAAACAAAACGCAGACATTAATCAAAAATACGCTTTCAACAGTCACTAAAATTTAACTTTCCCTCTCAAATGCAACGGATTTCTTTAGAATCGGTCAAGAGGTTATCTCAAATAAGCGCTTTTGCATTTTACGTGCATTTGAGTTGAGTCCTATCTTCGGAGTTGTGTCGGAGCTAAAGGTTCCTCTTAAGAGGAAGCTACAGCTCGGGCACTATTCCAACGTGGCCTATGTGGCGGAGGACACATAGGAAATCCTATTTGTTCAATAATTTTCTTGCACCACATAGAAGGTCTGGGTATGAGCAGTTCGAAAATCTGGGTGCTTCGCGCAGGTCTGTCACTGGGATTCCTAGCATTGGGCGCTCATGGAAAGACTAAAAATGACGCTGTGCAGGGTGACATGGGCTGAACAAGTTTTGAAGTGCGGGAAGGTAGAAGGAAAATTTATTATGAAGAGCAACTGCGCAATATGGAACAAAGTAAATGGGCAGGGAGAGAGTTGAGGTATTTGTATACAAAAAAACATCGATTCACAGGGCACTAGGAAGCTAGGATTCAAAAGCACTAGGAAGCTAGTTCTTTTCGTCAAGCGGAAAGTCAGAGAGGTTAAATATTCTCATGGAAGCGACAATGGAAGGAAAAACCGGCCATGAGTAACATTTAATAGAACAAAAACGAAATCAGGAAAGAAACAATTTGCGATAATTATAAGGGAAGCTGATTACTTTTCGAAGCGAGATCAAGATGCCTTAGAACGCACACCTATAAAGCAAGATATAAGAAGGAAAAAGAAGCATGTGCTTGTGGCGGTAAAGCTAGGGAAACGATGGCGCATGTTTTATTAGAATGGAATGATATCTGCCCATCGGTCGAATTAGGCACCACTGGACTCCTTGAGTCCCTTGCGTTCAGGGAGATCAGGCGGAAAGCAAACATTTCCGCAATAGAGATTATCTATAGTAGGCGGTGATTGGAAAATTGGTGTAATTAAAGTAGGGAAACTAAAGAAAACGGAGAAATACAAAAAACAAAATTCACAATAGGGGATCAGAAAATTTGGTTATGGGAATTTGTCCTGAGTTTTTTTTTTTCTTTTTTAGCCTAGGTAGGACATTAGGCAGTATAATAGCAAGGGTTTGGTGTAGCAACCCACCATCCCCTTCGAAAGGTGACGCTCATAGCACACATCCACGCATCAATCCACATACTGCACAGTAATGACAAAGTAAGCGCTTTTTGCCAATATAATGGAATGGAATTGCGCTACGCACGTTTGCGCATGGTGCCTCTGAAGCCAGGACGCGTTCAAGGTGTCCATCGTAGACACTCGTAGACATCAACTCCGCTTAATTGAGGGCTTCGTATAAATTGTGTGAGTCTCCGTGCGCTCGTGTTTCGACACTTGGTGCACTCACACAGAGCTTCGCTGCCTAAATATTTCAACTAGTTGGATCTGCTCCTGCTCCCTCATTTTCCCCTTTTTTTCTCATTAGCGTATCATAACATAAGAAAAGTATTTCTGTGTATGAAGACTGCAATGTACGAAAAGCACTTGTAATTAACGAAGCCGTCACATGATAGTTGCAGTAGCTGTCGAAAAACTATAAACGTGGTATCGCTTAGAACAGAATCATTTATTTCTTGATGATATAATAAATTTTGGAAAGGTTTTGCAATAAAGACTTCAGGCTGAGAGTGCGTTAAGCCGGGAAATATACGAAAATACAAGACATCCACCGCCAAGGTCTGTGAGTGATGGCCCTGGCTAACACACTCCGAGGGTTGTACTAGGAAACATATACACCCAATAAAGTGGATGGAGGAACGGCGCCTAGGTAGTTCAAATGGTAGAACATCGCAAGCAAAATTGCGACGGTTGTGGGATAACTCCGCACCTGCGGCAAGTTGTTTTTATCATTCACTTTCATTTCCACTAATTTATCGCTTATTTATTTTATGGATCAGGCACAATTAATTTCCCCTATGCTGTCCTTGGTGCCAGGGTTTGTTGGCCTCATCATCATCGCCATCATCATCGTCGTCGTCGTCATGATCACCAGCCTGGTTATTCCCACCGTAGGGCAAAGGCCTCTGCCATACTTTTGCAACTACCCTGGTCATGTACTAAATGGGGCCGCGTTGTCCCTGCAAACTTCTTAATCTCATCCGTCCGCGTAACTTTCTGGTGCCCCCTACTACGCTTCCCTTCTCTTGGAATGCAGTCCGTAACCCTTAAAGACCACCGATTATCTTCCCTCCTCATTACACGTGCTGCCCATGCTCATTTCTTTTTCATGATTTCAACTAAGATGTCATTAACTCCCCTTTGTCCCCTTACCCAATCTGCTATTTTCTTATCCCTTAACATTACACCCATCATTCTTCTTTCCATAGCTCGTTGCGTCGTCCTCAATTTAAGTAGAACCCTTTTCGTAAGTCTCCAGGTTTCTTCCCCGTACGTGAGTACTGGTAAGACACAGCTGTTACACACTTTTCTCTTGAGGGATAATGGCAACCTGGTGTTCATGATCTGAGAATGCCTGCCAAACGTACTCCAGCCCCCTCTTATCGTTCTGATTATTTCAGTCTCGTGATCCGGATCCCCGGTCACCCTACCTGCCCTAAGCAGATGTATTCCCTTACCCCATCCAGTGCCTCGCTACCAATGGTGAACGGTTGTTCTTTTCCGAGACTGTTGAAGATTACTTTAGTTTTCTGCAGATTAATTTTTAGACGCGCCCTTCTGCTCTGGCTCTCCAGGTCAGTGAGCATGCATTGCAATTGGTCCCCTGAGTTACTAAGCAAGGCAATATCATCAGCGAATCCCAAATTAATAAGGTATTCTCCATTAACACTTATCCACAATTTTTCCCAATCCAGGTCTCTGAATACCTCCTGTAAACACGCTGTGAATAGCATTGGAGAGGTCGTATCTCTCTGCCAGACGCCTTTCTTCATTGGAATTTTGTTGCTTTCTTTACGGAGGACTAAGGTGGTTGTGGAGCTGCTATAGATATCTATCAGTATTTATGCAGACTGCTCGTCTACACCCTGATTGCGTAATGCTTCCATGACTGCTGAGGTTTCGACAGAATCAAACGCTTCCTCGTAATCAATGATAGCAATATATAAGGGTTCGTTATATTCCGCACATTTCTCTATCACCTGATTGATAGTGTGAATATGGTCTATTGTTAAGTAGCCTTTACGGAATCCTGCCTGGTCCTTTAGATTCTATGTGCGATTACCTCAGTAAATACTTTGTGGGTAACGGACAGTAAGCTTATCTGTCTATAATTTTTCAAGTCTTTGCCATCCCCTTTCTTACGGATTAGGATTAGGTTAGCATTCTTCCAATATTCCGGTGTGCTCGTGGTTATGAGGCATTGCGTATGCAGGGTGACCAGTTCTTGAACCATCTGCCCACCATCCTTCAACAAATCTGCTGTTACCTAATCCTCCCCAGCTGCCTTTCCCCTTTGTATAGCTCCCAAGGCTTCCTTTAGTTCTTCCGGCTTTGCGTGTGAGATTTCAAATTCCACTAGACTGTTCTCTCTCTGTTATCGTCGTGGGTGCCGCTGGTACTGCATAAATCTCGATATAACTCCTCAAACCCTTCAACCATCTCATCCATATTAGTAATGGTATTTGCCGGCTTTGTCTCTTAACGCATACGTCTGATTCTTCCCTATTCCTAGTTTCTTCTTCCCCGCTTTTAGGCTTCCTCCATTGCTGAGAGCATGTTCAATTCTATCCACATTATCATTCCTTATGTCAGCTGTCTTACGTTTCTTGATTACCTTGGCAAGTTCTGCCAGTTCTATTCTAGCTGTATGGTTAGAGGCTTTCATACATTGGCTTTTTTTGACCAGATCTTTCGTCTCCTTCGATACCTTACTGGAATCCTGTCTAAGGAAGTTACCGCCGACTTCTTTTGCTCCCTCCTTAATGATGCCCATAAGATTGTCTTTCATTGCTTCAACACTAAGGTCCTCTTGCTGAGTTAAATCCGAATACATATTCTGTAGTTTGATCCGGAATTCCTCTATTTTCCCTCTTACCGCTAACTCATTGATCGGTTTCTTATGTACCAGTTTCTTCCGTTCCCTCCTCAAGTCTAGCTTAATTCGAGTTCTTAGCATCCTATGGTCTCTGCAGCGCACCTTGCCGAGCACATCATCATCTTGTATGATGCCGGTCTCCTCCAGGTCCACATTCCTCTAACCCTCTTGTGGAAGAAGGTATTCATTATCCGCATAATATTCTGTTCTGCAAACTCTAATAATAACTCTCCCCTGCTATTCTTTGAGCCTATGTCATATTCCGCCCCTGACTTGTCTCCAGCCTGCTTCTGGCCTACCCTGGCATGAAGTCGCCCGTGAGTATGGTGTATATTGTTTTGTCTTTACCAATCGCTGATTCCACGTCTTCATAGTAGTTTTCGATTTCCTGGTCATCGTGACTGGATGTAGGGGCGTAGACGTGTACGACCTTCAATTTGTGCCTCTTATTAAGTTTCACAACAACACCTGCCAACCTCTTGTTAATGCTATAGAATTCCTCTATGTTACCAGCTAAATCCTTATTAATCTTCTTATGATCTGACTTCCTATGATGTGACTAATACAAAAATGGGGCCACTTATTAAACCCCCTTTCTTCTCGATCATTGCCTCATTTTTGTTGTGGCACCCCGGTAAGCGGCCGTAGTTCCTGCACGAAACTTCAGCCGACCGCATCAGCTGAAAAAAAAAACGTAAATTGCAGGCACGTGCCATTTTAGTATTTGAATCTTATAGCAAAACTACATGTGGAGGCAAAACGTGCGAAAGTAACAACTTTCTGACATCGCGAACAATGGTAATTCACTTTCACAAATAGGCATAGAAAAAAAGTGACCTAGCAAAAAATTTATATCATTTCAAGCACTGCCCCATTCCCGGGCCTTATTTCCTGTTTTCAAAAAAAAATTCCCGTTTTCAAAGCGTAATTTGTCCTCCATTGACGCACTGAGACGCCTCGTGTGCAGATATGGCTGCAGCAAAGGCTCTGTGCCAGATATTCGCAGAATGCCTTCTACAAGTGTGAGACTACAAAGCGTGTTTCAGTCAATCAGAATACGTAATTTTTCAATGTTTAAGTTCTTTTTTTTATTGAGCTCATCCACGTCATGTTTTTGGTCGGCTCTCTGCCCGCGCAAGTATCAATCTCCTGTGTTATTTCTCCACAAGAACACTCGTCCCATTTTTTGTCAGGTGTCAGTGCCCAATGAAGTTCGGCGTTATTGCGGGGCTAGAAGAAAGCGTTACAAACGTCATCCCCCTAAGATTCAGTAAACATGAAAATAACCGCACCACAACGATCGAATTGCCTTTCTGTAAATGACGCCACCTTACAGGCGTAAACTGTAATCAGCTAGCGCAAAGCAGGAGCAGTTGGAGATGGCAGGCGCAAGCATTCGTCCTGCAGCTGACATCAAAAATAGGCTGCTGCTGCTGATGATGATGATGACATACGTCACATCTGCCGGTGCGGCCAGCGTGCCCTATACCTCCCCGAAATAAGCTACGTACAGCTGGTACCCACAAAAAATGCCACAAAGTTTTTGCCCTGTAAGATTCAGTACACTCCAAACTGCGCTACAGCGGCTGACCTGTTTTCCGCTAATTGCGTCACAGCGACTGGTGGGGCCAACGTCTCCTATACCTACACTGCTTCAAATGGAGCGCACTAAGCCAAACAAAACCTTGCCCTTGTTAAATAAAAAAAAACATGCCCAGCAAACTGCTGGCGCAAGCTACACAGAAAATGGATGCACAGCACGCCGGACCGTCAAACGCTCGGATGCGCAGCTGCCTTGTGGTCTGGCCTCGGTGGCACGTCGTTTCGTTGTCGCTGAGTAAGGCAATAAAGGAAGGTCGCTTAGCATAACTTCATTTATACGCGAACCGTTTCCGATTACGCGCGAATAGAAATATAAATAAGCGATTATATGTTACCCACATTACACGTTCTATTTTTAATGTTCGCGTCATTTAACGGATTGTACGAATACTAGGTCGTGACGTGTTGCCTCTTGGCAGTTTTCGCTGAGTGTGCACTAGTGCTAAATTTGTTTCCACATCCCTGTGCTTTAATAGGAACACTAAGCGTAATGGATAAGGGCGAGTCTTTATTTAACTTTCTTTCGGGGATCTGTATCGTCTGCTGGATCGGTTTCGCACCGGCTATTAAGGGCCGATCGAGGAGTCTATGTAATAGTGAACAGGCCAATCACTAAGACAGTGTAACAGTAAACGGGCTGAAGATGGAGACAGTTGCACGAATAATGAGGGCTGATCATGGAGACAATTTAATAGTAAACTCGACGATCTCGAAGACAACTGTTATTGTAAACAAGGCCGATCGCGGAAACAATGCAGCAGTAAACTGCGCTGATTTCGGAGGCAGCCGTTTTAGCAAACCGAGCCGATCAGGCAGACCGCAGTCACAGTACAGACGGCCAATAACGGAGGCAGTGTAATGACAATTTTAGTCGATCACGACGGCAGGGTAAGAGAAAACTGATCCGATCATGGAGACTATGTTACAGTCAACTCAGCGTTCACGGAAACAGTGTAAAATAAGCTTTACCGATGATGGAGCGCAGCAGCGAACTGAGCCGATCACATTGACACTGAAACAGTGAAGTTTTCCGAGCATAGAAAGACTGTAACTGAAAACACCGTGGATCATGCAAAATGTTAATTGTAAACATGGCCGATCACAGATACAAAGTCATAGTAAATTTTGTCGATAAAGGAGAGAATGTGATGCAAACTGGGTCGATCATGGAGACAGCTAGTGTAAAATAAGCCGGGCCGATCACGTAGATAGTACAATAGAAAGCAGAGCCGATCAAGTAATTAGGGTAACATGGACCTAGGTCAATCATGAAGACAGTGCAACACTTAACGGGCCGATCACGAGACAGCGTAATAACAAACTCGGCAAATCGCGGAGACAGTATCATTGTAAACTGCGCTCATCACAGAGAAAGCTGCCTTAGTAAAATGGCGGATCGCGCAGACAATGTGATATGAAGCTGAGCAGATCACGCTGAAAGTGTAAATTCCTCTGATCACGGAGACAACTCTTGAAGTAAAAGGCCGATCACGAAGGTAGTGTACTAGCAAGCTGGGCTAATAACCTAAACAACGCGCCTCTTTGATTATCCTCTCCCTGACTGTTCGCAAACTGTCTACGGCTTCCGGTCTGACTAGACCTGAATGAAAGGCACGTCACAGCCACGTGATCCAGCTGTCAGGGACTGTCGCAGGTTTATATCGAAAGCTTTATGACCGGAAGTCTCCCTCCTGGCTGCCGTCGACTGCTCTTAGCTAACCACACTACCCAGCGAATTCTTTATCGTGGCCTCCGAGATGGTCACGCTAATGACCATCTCGGTGCTCTTGCTATTTGTGCCACTTAACCACAGTAATTACGCTAGCTCAGTGTCTGTAAAATTTATAGCGTAATTCCCGCGAACGCAGAAAGAACCCGCCGTTATGCTCCAAGCTCGTCAGACTATCTACCATACGGGAGATGGGTATCTAGGACAGAGCGTGTGTGCACTATCTACAAGTCCTACACGCCTAAATGCAAACGCTTTAAATTGGCACCAGAACGGCTAATCGGCGAAGGTCCTATTGTGCACCAATCCCACTACTACAAGCGAAAAATAGCTGACATGCGACACATGCTTCTTCGTACACAAACTTCATTCGCTTTAAAAGAGAAATCCACAATACACATGCAGCAATGAGCATGACAGATTTTGCGAAACTCATGAAGGAAAGCGCGCCTGTGCGCCTGTGAGGTGTGCTTGCCTCCTAAAGTACGAAGGCTAAAACTGCAGCGTTTTCACGGTTCATTAAAAGCACGGATGAAAGCACTCAAAGCACCGACGTAACAGACGCGATAGCTGCTGAGTGCACAGTACATGCCAACTGGAACGCAAAAAAATTACCAGAAGTACACGGTAACATTGAAAACATGGCAAGAAACGCCGTGCGCATCTTTTTCACACAGCCGTTCACTCTTAGCTGCTTGGGATGGTCCAAGCAAAAATCTCATCGCCCCGCGGACAATAAACGCAATTATGGCAGCTCTTAGAGTGATGGTTGAAGCTTCCGAAGCTGTACGAACAAAATCTTAAGCGCCCTAGAAGTCCCAAGCCGTCCAGCGCTTTCAGGGACTCGTAGTCCCAGAAGCTCTGTGCAGCACTAAACTTCGCCGATCACGGAGGCGTCTCTTATAGTAAAAAGGCCGATTATGGAAACAGTGTAATATCAAGCTCAGCAGAAGGCGGAGACAGTGTCTATGTATATTGCGCCAATTATAATGTTCTAATAGCCATCCTTATGAGCCATTCCACTCTGTGAAGGTGGTTTACCAGCGAAGCTCTTTAGCACATGACACGCGGGTGACACATAATTTCGAACAAAGGTACGCACTCATTTATTGTCTTGATCGGTGGTCATTATTTCAATCGCAACTGCAATCACATTCTCTCATAATGTCCCATCGATGCACGTGCGCCGATGGGTGGTTGGATGGGCCGGATCGGTGGGGCTTCGCAAGGGATGTCTGCAACACGAAACACGTAAACCGCTCCTTATTCGGTCACAACGCATCTACATTGAAATCACCGACAACTACAACAGGGGTAGTGTCGTGGCAGCTAATTCGCGCAGTGAGCAGCCATGAACATTACAGGACTATGAGTCATTCGTTTATTTTTTGTGAGTCATCCCTCACGGTGGTCATTGATGAGTCTGTTTTCAATCAGTCATTATTAGGCATTGATGATGACAGTTTTCGACATGCTGTTCTCTTTGTAGTATGTGGGATTATAAAGAATTAAGCCCTGTTCACTTCACATTGTTGAGTGTTTGTAGCCTCTGCCTTACGGGGCTATGCGCCATTGCATAGTTGCTTACCTAAGGGAGTATGAACGCTTACGCGTGTATGGGCCATTGACGATGATAGTTTATGTTCAGTGAGAAAAAAAATGCACGGAAGTCTAGCCATATACATATTCGCTATAAACGCCAATCACGAAGACAATGTAATTGCAAGCTGGGCAGATCGTGCAGTGTGTGCATTGGTAAACTGAACCGATGACGCGGACAGCTCTTATACTACACAGATTATCACGGAATCAGTGTTATATCAACTTGGGCACATCACGCAGACAATTCTTCTGTAAAGTGGGCCCAGCATTGAGACAGTAATAAAGAGTGGAGTGATTCCAGTGATGATGTCATCATAACTGGATCGATTCTGCAACGAGTGACCTTCGTGGTTGCGTGTGTAAGAGGCCGGGGAATCTCTTCGTTTTTCCGCGTAGGAAAGCGTTCAGTACTCTGCAAAATGCCGTGCAGAACGCGAACACTTACGGGCTCATTACTCAGAAGCCAAATGACAGAAAACATGTGCTGTTGTAGAACCTACACAGGTGCCCTCGTGTGCTTGCACATGAATCAAAATGGCATGCGCAGTGTGGCTGTAGGGGTAACATTTTTTTTTACTTGTAAACAAAATTAGGGCTCCACCTAACATTCCAGCAGGTGTGTTGACACGGCCGTAACATTTGTTCTTACGTTTCCTACAGGTGATCGTCTTTCGCAGATTGGACCAATTCGTCAAGAGCTTACCCGAGTAACCGCAGGAAGGTTTTCTCGGGGTGCACCGCGCACACAGCACGGCACGATCTCCGACTCGCCACCAAAACCGAAGATTTTGCGCCTAAATTACAAATTCCGGGGCGTACAACGTCCTTATGATTCTTTTTGCGTGTGCGTCCTCGTTCTTGGGGGGGGGGGGGGGTGTAAGAGTGTATGACGGGAGTTTCTTTTGCAGCATTTTTTTTAATAAACACAGTGAGTGTATACAGGGCTGACGAAACTGCGGTGCTTTATTTTTAGCAGAATTTGCATATTTAAGATTAACCCAGCAAAGCCGAAGGAAAACGCACACCAAGCAGAACAAAAATACCCATTCTTCTGAAAACTTCCGATCTACACTTCCCCACAAGTGTCCCTTCACGACCTGAATGCTAATATGCCTAACCAGCCCTGCAAAACCTGCAGCTAATGCGCCACTAGACGTGCACCCTTTGATTCCTTACACATAAATATAGAGTTTTGCACTGTATAGCGCTTACATTCCAGCTATTTACGCCCCCGGACTACAGACCTGCACCTAACGGGCTCCGAAATTGCTTGCTGATTGAGCTCCTGTGTGCAGCATTTTCCTGCTTCTATCACATATGCGCTTTATTGTAAATACTTTGCTCTTTAAGAGGGGTGCGCAGACAATCGAAACTTTCAATAAAGGATCGAATGAGCTCATATTCAATTGGCTCTAAGTATCACACAGTCACAATTCTGAAATATGGTTATTTTAATTGTGAGAGCAATTATAAGAACACTCCGGGCGCACTTTCTCCATCGTCCTGGCCGTGATGTTTCGTATTATGCCCAAGTGCCATAACGCCGTGGTCACGTACGGTACGCTGTCTGACTTCAAGTTGCGCACGCAAGGGAGCAAGGCGGAAAGGAAACATGCAGTCTTCCATTCCGTATGATGCGGCCGAACGAGCATTATCTTGAAAGTGATCTGGCGCAAGTAGTGAGCCGAGTGGTTGCGTGGGCCCTATCTCGAAAGCAATCATTATTGAGTGCGGAGTCTAGGCCTGCAAAGGCTCATAGCTTCGTGCACGCTGCGTTGTCGCCGCATAGTTCGCGTTGAAGCGAGAGGTAGCACGCAGGTCAAGTCGCCCGCTGCTACTGCCGCTCTTCCGCACATCCTCGTTTTGACAGCGAGGGTTTGCACTCATCGAATGAGATTTGTTTCTGTCTGCCAGCATTGCGCAAAAAATTGCCCTTCTATTACGGCAAAATTTGCTGTTATTTTTGACTGAACACTTTTCTGTAAATAAAGAACAGTCATTTCTATAGCACGGACAGCTATATTATAGAGACCGTAATACAAAATGATAGTGCTTTCGTCTTTAGAAAACGGATGGCTCTGTATTCTGAATCGGTACGATGCCGTTCAACAGTTACAATACAGGAGCTTCCCGTGTTTGGAAAACGGAAGACTGTATTCTGAATCGGGGCTATGCAGTCGAACCGTTAAAACATAGGCGTTGCTTGTAATACGTTTTTCAGATCATATTCATTGTTTGGAGAACGTACTTTTGGGAAGGAAAGTGCCGGAGACGCGCGAGTGTCCGCCGAATTTTATCGCTCCGCTATCTGCCGAGATCAGCCGCGCTAACCTCTGCATTCTCAATGTGCATGCGTGATCCACGCTTTCCGGTGGTCTTCAACGCATATCAGAGCGTGGCGGAACCCTGCTGATAGCGCAGAGATACAAACCGGTCGACGCGTTCACGTGCTGTGAACTTTTAACCTCGATAGCATATATATTAAAATGCAAATGTCATGAAGACAGTTTATACCAGTAGCAAGAGGTCGCTAGTCAGAAAATTGTCTGCCCTACACCTTGACATAGCTGAAAAGTTACAATACTTCTCATTTTGTGAGATGCATAAATTGCAGGTATGTAAAAATAGGTGCAAAAATTTAGTCAAGTTCTTTAGATCAAGAAGAAATTTTATGTTGTTCAACCACTCGCCTTGCACTCTTTGCTGGTGAAAGTTGGTATTGACCACACGTGCCTTACCTGTATAAAATTGCTCCTAATAAAAGGAACAAATAATACTTGTAAATTTTCATCCAAAAGAAAGCGGAGAGAAAGATAATCACAGAACACAACAAAGCGGCAAGTTACGCGTTAGAAAAACATGAACCTGGATCAACATTGTTGGAACAGGGGATCTTGATGCAGCCGACATTTCAAAAAGGGCACTTGTCTTCAGAGCAGCCACTGATTTCTTTGGCAGCGTTTTTATGTCTGCAAAGCTCATTACCACAAGGCTCATTCGCGGAGAAGGTGAAAAGAAGTGGAAGGGGTAAAGTAAATGCAGGAAGGGTGGGATTAGCAGTTATTCTGGTGTAGTGACTAGTGGCCCTGCATTCAGTTCTTACAAAAGTAGGAATAACCAAATCAGACAAGGATCTACATATGTAAGCAAGTATTAATCCAGTTGACCCAGTCTTCTCAGAAATCTAAATAAGAATTACCATAGTTTGGACATGTGGAAGACAAGCTATGAAGAATTAGGGAATACAAACTTTGCATCAAGATGTCTTTCATTAAAAGGGCCTTGAACAACCTTTGTCCAAGTAAAGAGATGCATTTGAAGTTAAAATGGGCTATTTCAGAAGTACTCTGCGGCAAAATGTATTACGATGCGTTCAGCAGAAGCGGAGCTATTCGCCGTCAACCACCCTTTTCACTGCGCTTCCGTTCCTTGTTCAATGCCTTGCACTGCGAAAGATATATACGGCTGAAGGGGACGGGCGCACAACGCGCCTTGCGTATCTCACTGTGGTGCGCAGTTCAAATGAACTTTTGGACGTAAAGGTAGACGGCACTCCTCGCGATTTACGGGCCTACTACGCGCCAAACTTAAGCCAAGCATGGTTGTCCTCAGCGAGCTGCAGTGCTCTTAGCCAGCGGACTCGTGGCGGCACACCGTGGGACCGCGGTATCTGTGCTACGTAAAAGACCGCAACTACACGGTACTGTAGCGCATATGCGCAGCGTTTGATTTCTGTACGACAGGGCTTGAGTGCGTATTCGCGCTCATATGCTACAGTTAGAATGATCCTAGGTCACTCAACTACAAGCTGACCATGCTAGGTGGTGGCGACCGCCATTGTCTTTCACCAGCTTCGCTGACGGATGGTAGCCGCATCCAACTTGAGCATTTTTGAAGCGCTATCAATCAGGATCAGCAACGAGTGATCGCGCACTGGGAAACGTGCCTGTCGTCTAACCTTATGTTGCGCATGGTTTGAGGCGAGTTGAGCGTTCAAAACTAGTCGAAATTAGCGAGGCCCGCCGGCAGAGTGGCCATAGTTTAATTCCTACGCGGGCGGCCTTGGTTGAGCGTACTTAGGCAGGCGATAGTCTACTTCTTCCGGAAACACGTATGTATTCTCTAAACTTGAAAGCACATTTTCCTTTACTGCAGCCAACTTTTGTAATTAGGCAATAAATGTACCCAGTAACAGTAGTATGAATTGGGCTCGTGTAAATGCTTTTCTTCATCGACGTGAGTTATCGGCCAATAGCAGCCGCGCATGGGGCTCCGCTTTCTTATGAAATAAAGCGTCCACAAGAGAGTGTGAGGATTAATCATTCCGATTTACTGTTATTTATTGCATTACATTAGTACTAATTAGGACTAGGCCCCTTTAATATCAAAGGAAATGGCAAATGAAGGCCGATTATGAATTCACATTTTGTTGAATACTGATGAATGAAAATACCTATTGTCCAAGTAATTATAGATGAGGACATAAAAATTAAACTGAGTATGAATACGAAATAGCAAAGGACAGCCTCTGAAAAACAGTGGGGCGGCCAATATGGTAACCAGGTACAGGATTGCGAGCAGTCGAACGCTGTTCATATTGATGCCACTGCTGACGACTTCACCTCCGTTTTTTTTTTTTGTTGAGCAAGTCTTACATCAATAAGGAAATGGGTCATTTTCCAAACATGTCTTAGTTCAAATGCTCTTCAATATTTCGATTTTATTTGAATGGAAGAGAAGGTTATGGGCAATTATGCGGGGTGAGTGTTTATTCAGCGGCACCATTCACAGGTGCAAGCTTAAATTTAATCCTCCCGATGGACCTTAGTTCCCGGAAGATCATTAACTGCTTTATATAGACACAGATGCCTTCACATTATATAGTTTGACAGGGGTGCCAGCAAGCTACAATATACTTGTTGAAACAATCAAAAGTGAAGTTTAGTAACAATGAGTGATAGAAACTAACAACATTCTTCAATACTAATTCAAGTCCTCCAAAATTATGATAAATTAATACACCCCCCAGCCCATGGGGAAAAAGATTACGCAACCACTATCTCGCTTATGGTGTCAATCATGCTATTATAACACTAGGCATTAGGTGAGTAGAATGAGATCAGAGCGCTCGGTTCTTTTTGTTAGAATATCAAGTGTTCTTTGCAATTATGTTGCATTGCAATTCTAGTAGGAGGAGTTCCTGAGATGGTTACCAATGCATAGGAAAACTCGTGACATTCTGTGCAGCAGAACGTTGCCGACGAAGTGTCATGCACACAAACGCCCTTTTTCATTTAAAATGACATACTGCTGTAAAATCTTATGCAGAAGCGCCAACCTTAGAAAACGAAAAATTACGCCAGAGTTGAAGGCCACAGGGTTAAATTCATGGGAAAATACTAAAAATAATTTGGTTATTCAATTTATTCACTATACAATAAAGATTCAGATTTTTTCTCTACAGGTGGTCTGAACAGGCACCCTGCTTTTACAGTCGTAGAAAAAAATTATTTGTGCCTAAGAAGAGGAGAACTACCCGGAAGTTTATGAAGAAGCTTACCCCACATTGACGTCTCACTTCAAATTCCAATATGGTGGAGGATATAAACTGATTGCTAGTGCTAAGGCCTCTTCACTAGCAGCTACACATAACATGGCAGTTGTAATCAGGTTTGCACTAGCTGTTATTACTATAATCTGTCTTCAATGCAAGAAAACATAGGTAGAATGCATTTAGGCAAGTTAAACTCACTAATGAATTTATCTCATATGACGGCATTGGAATTCAATATCCTGCAAATAAGTGAAGTGCTATGTGCCGTTCCATACTGTGAAACACCTTTGACAAACCTTAATCTGCACCTAGTTCATGACAAGACGTGAAGAGCTTATTCTCTGTGGACTAGTGAACCTGTAAAGTGTAAAGCCTCGGAAAGCGCAGTTTAGTATCAGTTGCGAAAGTTTCATTTTAAACTGCAGACAAGTAAATCCTGGGCAGTTTAAAAAAAAAACGCAAAAGCCTTTCTTTTGTTGAAAGGTGCCGACACCTATGGCCATAACATGTCCGGTATGACCTTCATTCCCAAATAAAGCAAGCAGCACCACCCTAGGTGTATGTGCCTTCTGTATTTACTTCGCTGCCAAAGAACGTTAGCGTGGGATGGTTCGGTCCGAAGAGAAATTGATATCTAGAGCAATATAGAATCGTAAACACTCTGATCTCGGTGCTTCCTCTGCTGTTTAACCATCATCACGTTTTATAGAAAGAAGATGCGGAATAAATGCAACATGCATAATCCACGGTACCACCCTTTTGGAGATATTTAGTAGCCCGAGTTACCAAAGATTCCAGATTTAGATGACACGACCGATTTTATTCCACTGCGAGAATGGCACCATCCCAATCATTCTTGCGTTTGGTACTATATTGTTATGGGTCATCGACTATTGCGTACTATATCGTCTTCGGCTTTGCGACAAAGCTCGAGTACGCCCTGGATGTACGTCACGTAGGACTCGGTGGAAGTCTGAACTGCTTAACGCGTGCTTCACCTCCACCGCGGGTCGTCTAGATAATGCACATCTATTTTCGGGATGGACCCACGTATGGAGAATGCTTAACACCTTCTTCACCTCGCCCGCTGGTCGACCAGGTGTTATATATCTATTTTCGGGATCGACCCACGTATGGGGAGTGCTTAACGCCTGCTTCACCATCACCGCTGGTCGGCTCGGCATTGCACTAGTTTCTAGATCGGACCACGTATGCAGAATGCTTAAAGCCTGCATCACCTCCGCCGCGGGTTGGCCCGATATTGCACATATTTAAGCTCCTTCTTGAGGATGAAGGGAAAACTGAATCAACTGAAAACAAACTATGTTATGCATGAGAATTTGACAAACAGAAACAAGGAGTTGCTTAAAGACGCAAAGGACTGGGCGAAGAACAACTTCACCTATGTGTGGCACAGAAATGGGAGAAGATTTATCTGAAAGCGAGAAGGGACAAATGCGGTTCGCTTTGCTTGCATAGCAGATTTGAATAAGATAGTATAGTTTGATACTCTCATCCTTGTCTGTCAGTTTTCACAAGTTACCATGGAATCTGCACTTTGGTGATTGCACGTGGCAGTAAATGCTTTTATGCGAAGCATATTACGAGAGCTCAACCCAGCTCCTCAGGCGCGGCGGTGTCGCCATGAAACCACGTGACACCGTGACGTCACGACAGAGGAGAAGTGGCTTTGGCTCAACTCTTGCAAGACGGGCTGGGTGGGAATCGAACCAGGGTCTCCGGAGTGTGGGACGGAGACGCTACCACTGAGCCACGAGTACGATGCTTCAAAGCGGTACAAAAGCGCCTCTAGTGAATGCGGTGTTGCTTTAGAAACTAGCTGTTTCTAAGGCGTGCGTCTCTTGCTCAGGCGCATATTTCGTTGCCGCGCCGAACGCTGCTTTGCTCGACGCTCACCGCGTCCAATGCGGAGCGCGTAGTCGCTGCCCTGTAGTCCATTGTCTTACACCCCTTGGCGGGTCGACGGAACGCTGTCGCGTTCCACTCTTGAAGGCGAAGCAGTAATGCATGAGTTGTTTATTCGTCTAGCCGAACCAAATATAGCCAAGCAACAGCAGTTCACCAGGCTAAACATTGGTTCAACAACTAAAATAAAGGCTAGTATGCTTCGCATCCTGGGCTTAACCTTACCTAAGCCACAGCCATTTTTTTGTTGTCTAATGACACGTTGTCTTTTGGATGTCTGTGGGTCTCAGATATTGCAATTTTTCAGTGTGTTTCATTTAAATACTAGGTCTGCGGTATCTAAGAATGCCTATCTGAAGTTGCTTTTTACGCAACTAGGTTTTTCTTTTGATGTGGTCATGGTGACTGAAACCTGATATAGTGAGCATAGCAGTAATAGTCAAGCTTCTGTTATATGGCACATTTGTTCTAAACAGCACGAATAGTCGCGGTGGTGGCGTACTATTGGTGGTAAAAAAGCGCTTTCCGTGTGATGTCTTGCCTGAATTTTCTGTAATCAACCCTGATTATGAAATTATCTCCCCTCCTATCGAAAACAAGGTTGTGGCCGTCATTTATCTTCCACCAAACTGAAATTCGAAATCCTTCTTCACTTTTCTTTACCTTGTCTTGTCCTTCATAAGTGAAAATAAATACGATGTAATTTGAGGTGGTGACTTCTTTATTAATCTGCTTGGAGGTAACCCCACCAAAAAGAATTCGAAAATCTATCCAGTTATTTTGCCCTCTTAAACGTGATATGCAATCCTACACATGTTACAGTGCAGAGGCAATGACTTATTGATCTATACTGATAACCAATATGCACGTGGCTATTCTGAAAGGAGGCGTTGTACATGCTGATATCAGTGACCACCGCGGCGTTTTTATGTGCGTTCCGAAAAGCAGGTATCCTAATACAATGAAGATACCAAAGTTATTTGAAGGCATCTCAGATAAGAACCTCAACAATTTCAGAGAGAATGCTGCTAATCATGACAGGAGCGATGTTCTTAAGGAAACAAGTGCCAAAAGGGCTTATGCTTTGTTTTTAATGGCTTTTTATTGCGTATGCAACGAGTTCTTCCCTTATAACCGTGCATAGGAACGAAGGAACATTAGGAAGCCATCGATCGCGCCTAAATTACCGAAGAAAATTTATAAAAAGAATAGGCTATATAAGAAGTTTGAAATAAACTCGAGACCCTGAGATGCTTAAAGCTTTTAAAGTGTTTAGAAATAAACTGACGGAAGAAATGCAAAGTACACGTCATTAATATTTCTGTAACCAATTTTCCTGCTCGTTGAATAAGTCGGATGAATTACGGAGGGCTCTGAGGGGACTTCTAAACAGACCAACAGGCCCAAGCCCAGTAACAAAAATGCAGGCTCAAGACAAGGAACTCACAGGCGCTGATTTAGCTAACGCATTCACCAGTTACTTTACAGAGATAACTAGCAATTTCATTGGTTCTAATACTTTTCATATAAGAAACGAGAAGTGAGTGTACCTAACGCCAATATCAGAATCGGAGGTCATGTCGGTTTTCGTGGGGCTAAATAATAACAAATGTGGTGACGCAGACGCCTTTGTAATGAAACCAGCGTAGCTTGTGATAGCAGACAAAAAAGAGTGCTTAGCTCAAATATATAACCTTTGCCTATCTTAAGGAACATTTCCGGGGCAAATGTGACTCGTCAAAGTGAGTGTACTGCACCGAAAAGGAAGTAATATTGATTTTACAAATTTTACACCCATGTCCACATACCCATTTTCACTAAAGGATTTGAAAAAATGGTTCCCACCAAAATAACAAATTTTAGCGAACAATGCATGGTCATTCACCGTGGGCAGTATGGTTCCCGGAAATATCTATCAACAGAAACGGCACTGTTAAAAGAAAAATAATTTATCCCGCAACCGCTCGAAAATAAGAAGTAGCCCCTGGAATATAGGTGGATTTTACAAAAGCTTTCGAATATTTCAATCACTCCATCCTGCCTAAAAAAGGTGAAATGTCCGGATTCCGCGGAACGGTTCTACCGCTTCTGACGTATTACACTAGTGAGCGCAAGCGGTACGTCACTTTAAATAGCTACTCTTGTAATATACTGCCAATTTCTGCTGGCGTACGTCAAGGGAGTATTCTGGGCCCATCCCTGTTTAACTTGTGCTTGATTGACATTGTTAACGGCGATCCGATGTTGAAATTTGTCGTTTACGCTGATGATGTGACATTGCTATTCTCTGCAGGAAGTACGGGTGAGCTAATTATGAGAGCGAACAGAAAGCTTGTGGAACTAGATACATGAGCGGAACTTAACTAATTCAAAATAAAGGTTAGTAAAACGAAGGCTGTCATATACCGTACGAAAAACAAGAAGATTAACATTATGCTACAAATTATGCTGCACAATGCAAGGATAAATATTGTAAGCGCATTTAAAATTTCTATTTAAGTCTAAAGTCTATTCAAGTGAAAATATGACCTGGGACATTCAAATCGAATACGTTGTGCCAAAACTGTCTCACATCGTTGGACTGACGTACGCCAACAGATATATTCCTTTGATCTACGTAAGATCTCTTATACGTTTCAGGACTTGCATAGCGTTATGCCCCCGAAAAGCACATCGTACTATTTTGAAGCGCAACATTATGGCGTAAGAAAGAAGAAAGCGTGCGTCATGAAACTTTCACAATGTAGTTCGCGTGAACAAATTAGGCAGAGCTCATCTGATGATGACTCTGAACGGTGTAATGCGGTTAGCATTGAAATATTGTTGCGACAAAACGTATTGCCGCCGTCGGAACGTCCTCTATGTGCGGCGTGTGCTTCGGCGAGACTGCTCTGTGGCACTACCCCAGAAAAATCTCTGCGCCCTTTCGCGGCACGGCCGCAAAGCCTGCCTCGTTGTCTCCGAAATGCTTGGCGCGCTGGTGCGAACAAACGACGAGAAGCACGTGATGCGAAAACCGGGATCCTCTCTCGCCCTTCTGTATGAACACGCTGCACCATTTTCTGGCGACGCAAGTGTCTGCACCTGGCCACAGAAAATTTTGGCGTTATGTCTGTGTTAAATCACATAGAGTCCCTGAATCACACAATCTACGCGGACGATATTACTATCTGGACCTGTGATGGCAGCGACGGATCAATAGAACAACGACTCCAGACTGCAATTAACACAGTAGAGGAACACCTCATAGGAACAGGCCTCACATGCTCTGCAGAGAAATCTGAACTTCTATTGTACCGCCCCACACTTAGAGGCAGGCCTCCCAGAGGATACGACAGAAACAAGGCTCATGAGGAAATCAAGCTACACACCAAGAACGGGCGGAATATCCCAATAGTCAACCAGCTCAAAGTGCTGGGTCTGATAATCGAGAACAAAGGCACAAATAGGGAAACCGTAATGAAGTTAGACACAAAGGTAACAAACACCATGAGATTAATCAAACGAATTACTAACAAGCACCAAGGTATGAAGGAAGAAAGTATCATACGGCTGATACAATCATTCGTAATCAGTCAGATCACATACATAGCAGCCTTCCACAATTGGTTTGCAGCTGAAAAGCGTAAAATTAACAACATGATAAAAAAAGCATACAAACTAGCGCTAGGGATCCCCATCAGTACGAGCACGGATCTCCTGCTAAAGTTAGGACTCCACAACACACTGGACGAACTCATAGAAGCACAACAAACATCTCAAGCAGAGCGACTAACCAAAACCAAAACGGGACGGCATATACTAAGCAAACTAGGAATGAATTATCACAATCTATACGGGGAAAAGATGACGATAACGAGAGAAATTCGTGACAAACTCCTAGTACCAAATATACCCAAGAACATGCATCCAGGTTACAACGACGGCAGACGCAAGAGTAGAGCAGAGAAAATTATCCGAAGCTTTGGGTCAGACGACAGAGCAACCTTCGTAGACGCGGCTGAATACCCATACAGAAATAGCTATGTAGCAGTAATCGTAGATCACACCCAAAAACCCCTTACAAGCGTATCAGTTAATACCAAACATTCCGAGACCGCAGAGGAGGTAGCCATTGCACTAGCATTGGTCTCCACGAATGCTCAGTACATCATTAGCGATTCTCAAGCGGCCATTAGAAATTATGCAAAAGGTAGGATCTCTCCTGAGGCATGGCATATCATCAGTGTCAATGAAGCAAAGTTCTCCAATGCAGAGAAGAACGGCAGGCAATTGATCTGGTTCCCAGCGCATACGACTCCAGACATTCCCTCAGTCAACCTCAACGAGGTAGCACACCGCGAAGCTCGAGGTCTTACTCGCCGAGCTGAGCAAAGAGTGACTTCCATCGGTCAGGAGAACGCGGAGGAGGAAATTTGGAGAGAAAAATACATATTAACAAGATTTAGTGACATTACCAAATTCTATCAAAATCGGAGGCGAGTATTACCACCGCCTCACACTAAACTGAACAGAGCTGACTCCGTTACTTGGAGGCGACTACAAACAGAAACTTATACGAGTCCCGTGCAACTAAAAACTTTCTACCCCGATATATACGAGAGCGATATGTGCAAGCTATGCAAGTCTGTTAGAGCCACCCTTCAACACATGTTGTGGGGATGTGAAATATATCAAAATAAAATGGCAGTCTCCCCAGAAAATCTACGGGCGCGGTGGTCGGCCGTGCTGCTCAGCTCAGAACTCCAAGACCAACTTTGGGCCGTCCAGCGAGCCAAGGAAGCCACACAGGAGCAGCAGCTCCCAGTGGCCATCTAGGCGGCCCCAGGCCCGGGCCTCTCAATCGCCGGATTCCAAATAAAGTTATCGCATCGCATCGCATGTCTGTGTGTGTGCTTTATTCTGTCCCTTCCAAACTATTTCACGATAACTTCGGTAAATGGGTGGCCGTTGGCGCGATGGGCAGAGCATCGGACATCTGCGTTTAGGGAACCGTGTTGCAAACCTGCTGGTGGGCCAACTTGGATCACTGGGCATCTGCCGCTCTTTAACAATCTGCGTTGACGTTCGGCCCCTCGGACAAAGAGCGAGGAACTTCCTTGCATTAGAGGACCGTAAGTGCTTCTGATCACCAGGAATCAACGTTCTTCGCTCACTGTTGAATTTTTCCATGTGCACCTTGTCCCCCCTCCCTCCGAGCTGCTTTTTCGGAATGATTTCTTTTAAGCCTTTTACACATGCCGATGTTGCTGTAACCCCAGATAGTTTGTCTTTTTTATGCAGTGACGTTTCCTCGTGTGTCAGGTGATCTTATTTATATTTTTAATATTTTTTTCCATATATCAGAAGTCAGCGCATGCGCAAGGGTGTTTCTGGTGCTCTGTTTCTCAAAAGAAACTCTTTTGCAAGTAATCGCCTTTTTTTTTCTTGGTCTCTTTTTCGACGCAACAATTCTTCGCTCCCCTACGCTAGGCAGAATTGTTTATCTAACTTGCGACCACTTGCGAAGTGTCGTCCTAGAATATACGGTGGTGTAATGCTACTTTGCATGAGCACGCACTGGGTCAGTTGTCCGCTTGATTGTCCATGGTTGTTTTTCAGAAATAGCAAAAGGGGACGCTGCCGTACCTTCAGTTTGCCCGCAACCACTGCCGTGTCTTTAGTAGGAGGGCTCCCGTATCTTCTGACATCACCTTATCACCTTTCCCCTGTCTTGCTCTTCCTCCCCTGTATAGGAACTGTCAGCTAAAAGTGGCAATGCTGTTATTCACTCGTTTCGCGACTGTGCCGGTTCTACCCTTCTATCGCGATTATACCTGCATACGTACTACAATTCTATATACATCTGCTCATGACTTGCACGTTAGCATAAGGATAACCGCTGCAGCTGCAGCAATGCTTTTCTGGTGTTCGTACCTACTAAAAGCTATCAAGGACCTAATCTGACAATTTCGATGTAGCTCCAGAAGGCATTGTATACATGGGACTCAGTGGAAGGATTCAAAGGAGTCTCTCGCGTGGCTTTTCCTCTCTGCCACGATACTTCCATGTTCATGCACGCTCTGAACTTCCTTCTCGACGCGTCGTTCGAGACAGCAACAAGAGCGGAAAAATTGAAGGAAGAGACAAAGAAAGCTTTTCTTTAAGTTTGTCTTTATTTGTTGTACAGTCGCCTCTCGTCGTAGCACCATCGCGTCCTTTGCGGGATCTCATCACTGAGAGAACCAAATCACCGAATTGTCCAGTGGAGTTTCTGAATGCAGGGTAACCTTATCTTGTTTCCACATGGGGATGGTCTATCCAGTTTAGTACAGACCTACAAGACTGTGTTTGTGTGTCAGTCTGTCCATTATACACGTCCTCCACAGCTATAATGTGGAGATAAGGCCTTCCGTATCATGTTTGCAAACATTCAATAAACACAAACTTGTGCTTTGCCTATATGCAATCACACAAAGCTTCGCTTTAAACAGATGCGACCTAGTTTATTATGCTGCACCTTTTAGCGTTAGTAGACCTATCGGAGCGGTGCAAGTCACGAGGACTGGATTGCATACCTTGTGAGCTTAAAAACGCACAGAAGGGAACCTTCTCGGGGTGAATTTAGGTACCATGGATAGAGCTTTTCTTTCATGTTTTCTTGGCGACATGTGGAAATGGTTACCATCTCCAAACCTGGAAAGCCACCAGAAAATATCATTCATGCCGGTATGCCGTCGTCTTGACATAGTTGTCGTCATTGCTCTGGAAAGTTCAGCAGTATGGTACAATCGTAACGCAAGTCCAGCTCTGCGATTTTCTCGCCGCCAAATGCTACAGGCTCCCATGAAGCATGCATGTTTTGCTAAAACACAGAGACATGCAGTACTGTCAGAGTGCAGGGATTATTTTTCCACTGGGGAGTTCTCTTGGGCGTGTCGCCTCCGTGGCTTTCCGCACCGGAGACCGTAATTCAACGTTTACGCGAATACTCAAATAGGACACATCACTCATTTTATTGCCATAGTTTATTTCTTAGTCACCCGCTTGAAGGCATTACAGAGTAAAATTTGATCACCTTTAAGAGTATTGCTTTGTCACATGACTGATACCGTAACCTGAGGATTGTAAAAGAAAAAAACTATCATACATGACTTTGATCGCAGAGGGTACAGTAGAATATATGTCTATAAGGTCTGAGCAACTGGACGGGGGGGGGGGGGGAGGGGTTGCGACTGAAATGTCTGACACAACAGTTTGTAGGTGAAGACAAATACAACTCGACCAGGAAACCATTTTTGAAAAGTAACAGGGCTTGACTGCGATAGTTATCAATGTTTATGTTAGGCAATTTTCCAATCCTTTGCGGCCGCTACCATCATGCGCAGTTGCCAGAACTCGCCAAGAAGGAAACGTTTTTGTCTTCTCTAACGTATTTATCTTGCTCCTTATGGCTGAACATGTTAAGCATGGGGCAAAACAGCCCCTTTGGGAATAAAAATGTGTTAACTGCTTACGTTGGGTACTAAACAGCACGGATTTCCGAATAGTAATTTTTGGGAAGAGATCGATTATGATGCGAACAGTGCCAAACGCAATTCGTATATCGAATGCATTAAGGCAAGTTTTAGAAAAATGCATGCTCGTTTTGATTACTATTATAGATGGACATTTACTATGAATGCAAAACGTGCGAATTTTTGTAACTAAATTCATACGTACCACGGCATGAAGCGTCTTTATTAAAATCACAGGTGGAGCATTAGTAATTACCAAAAAGTTTGTTTTCATGTCCAAGGAATCTTACCTCTAGGGACGGCGAACCATCGCTTTAGAGCCCTCGAAGTATAGGTCCCTGACGAATGTAGCCTGCTTCAGTATCGAAGTTCTGGTGTTATATGTCAATATAAAGTCATGGGACAAAAGCTACACCTTTGCTCCAGTTTTACGTCGAACTGCAGCACAGTTGACTTTTCCAAATGCCTAAAAGCTGATTTATAAATCACAGTCGAGCCCGAAAGGCGAAGCATCTATTGAAATAGTAAAGTATTAGATAGGTATACGAAGTAAGGATAGTAGTTTTATCAGCACTATAAATTCGTAAACATTTGCTTACAAACTAAACTAACAAGCATGGTATCACGAGAGCACAGGCAAACAGAAACACATCTTACTCGATGAACGCGGACTCCCGCTGTAAAAGCGCTGGCGCGAGGAGGAGCGGCAGCTGCAGCGAGCGAATTGAACTTCGTGTGGCCTCTCTTTTCAACACCCACTACTAGTGCCAACGCAGCACACTGAGAAGCTTTGAGCCCTCGGTGCTTATAGTTTCTGTACACGTCACAGCTCGCTTTAGAGGAAGTGCTCGCATGGCCGTGGTCAGCCGCATCATACGCAGCCGCCGAGAATTCCCTAGACATGTCGATAGGTAACTAAACTAGTAACTTGGCGCAATAAAATCCACAGATACAAGAAAGGTGGACAAACAGAAGCGCTTGTCTTAGACCACCTTTCTTGTGCCTGTGGTTTTTATTGCGCTATGTTACTAGTTATGTTATGGTAAACCAACTAGCTCAACAATCCGCTCTTCTGGAACGTTGACAGATGTCTAGGAAATTAAGGTCAGACGTGTTATGGCACACCACCTGCGGATTTGGCAGGGGTGGTTCGGAATATTAGCATTGATATCGCGAGGGCGCTTGACATGGGAAATATAGATGGGAACTTTTTATTACAGCGAGGCATCTTTCTGTTAGGTGTGTGTTCTCGTTTTTCGGCGTTGGGGAAATGAGCATCCGTATATACTGAAAATAAAGTAACGCAGACTCGTGAGTACTGTTTATAGTCACTACGTTTATTTTAAAAAATGGCTGTATAAATTACTCTCGTCTCCGCATAATGAGACTCACGCACCCTCTCAAGGAAGAAAGCAAAAAAAGAAATAAGGGCGATGCGCGCCCCTGAATTATTCGTTGAGATGACAACTCTTGGCTTTTGGTAACGGTTACAAGATGGTGCAGCGCTATTTGTGAGGCAGCCGCTGACCAAGGGCTTCATGCCGTTGTTGCTTGGGGTAAGTTGTCGACGAATATTCCAAGCCTGTATACGACGAATATCTGCCAGAAACAGGAGAAATAAAAAAAAACATTACGGCCAAGCCACACCTTTTTTTTAATTTAATAAATGAAGCCTTAATATTTTTTGCAATAAGTGTTAAAACGTGTTATCTCAAAACCCACATCACGCGTCAAATAATAATCATGTCCAAGCACATGCGTGCCATTGTTCAGATGCTTTTACAGAAGATGTTGTCTGTCAGTTGTCTTCTTAGTAAAGAGCACGTAACTGTTCGCATTCTGCAACGCATTTTGCAGCATAGTGAACGTGAACGCGTTCTCGCCAGGAAAGACGCTGCGATTCCTCGCCACGTCCCACACACAGCCACGAGGACACATACGCGGGAATCGACCGAATTTTGATGACACCGCCATGAGGATCTGGCAACATTTACAGCGAAGCTGTATATGGCTAGCCGATTCGTGCGTCCGTGACGTCCATCTTTCGGTCGCTTGTACGGCGAAAACACCTCCGGAGAAGTCCCATGTGCATGCGCGGAGAGAGAGAGAGAGAGAGAGAGAAAGGCGCGCGATTAGCACAAAGTCTGTTTGCTCCGATCCATGACCTCGCGCTGCCTGGCCCGAAATTTTTATTGAGAAAGCTGGCGCGATGAAATCGTTGGCGTCACAATCACTCTTGCCGTATCCAGATTCTGCGGAGCATCCACACTAGATTCTATGGCAGGCAGTCGAGTCCGGTAACAAGACGTCATGGATTGGAGTGAAAAGCTTCGTGTTATCTAAGTGTTCGTGAATTAGCTGCGCAGCATTGACGTCGTTGCTCTCCGTCCCAGCCGAGTGCGCTCAGCAGCTTTGCCCCGGCTCTGAAATGGGTAGGCCACTCGTCATACGTATTCCTGAGAAAAGGCAGCTTTCGATCAGCAATGTTACGAGCAGAACCGGGAAAGAGCTCGTCTACGCCGTGCCGATGCTGCAGCCCGGCCATAAGAATAGGCCCGTACTGACGAGGGCAAACAGCAACTATATTACACTGCATCTCAGATCGAATATATTAGTATAAGAGCGGTTTTCGTGATTTGCGGCGCTTGCTATTACACTATCTGCGTGATCTTCTCTGCCTGACCCTATACTGTCTTCGTGATCGGCATATTTAGTATAAGAGCTGTCTCTGTGATGGGCGCAATTAACGAGTGCACTGACTGCGTGGTCGGCCAAGCTTTATATTACACCGTCCAGTGGTCGGCCTCGTTTACTTGCGCACTGTCTCCTTCGTCAGTACAGTTTACTTTAACAGTTGCCGTGACCTGGTCAGCTTACCATTACACTGTTTCCGTGATCGGCCCAGTTTATTGGGATACTGTATTGGTGATCAACCCAGTTTGCTACTACACTGTCTCCCTGGTGCGCCCTGTTCAGGATGTCTCTATTCTAGGCCCTGTTGCTATTGCATGGTCTGCGTTATCGGCAGAGTTTATTGTTACACTGTCGCCAAGATTGGTAAGCTTTAGTTTTGTAC
This sequence comes from Dermacentor albipictus, assembly GCF_038994185.2. Lineage (NCBI taxonomy): Eukaryota > Metazoa > Arthropoda > Arachnida > Ixodida > Ixodidae > Dermacentor > Dermacentor albipictus. The sequence continues at coordinate 73,154,609 of NC_091830.1, forward strand.
TGCCGCCATGATCGGCTGAGTTGGCTATTACATTGTTTGAATGTTTGGCCCAGTTTGCTTTTACACCGTTTTCGGTATCGGCAAAGTTTACTATTACACTGCTTCCGTGAGAGGCTCAGTTTAACGTTACACTGTCTTCATGATCGGGTTAGTTTTTTATTACGCAGTATCGCTTCCGGCCCTCTTTACTATAAAAGCTCAATGATCTATCTCAATTATCGGCCCTGGGTAGAAGTACAGCGGTCTCCATTGTAATCGAGATTACTATTATACTGCCCTGCTTACTAGTACAACTGTTCCGTGTTCTGCCCGGTTTACTCTTACGCTGCCCACATAACTACCAGGCAGTCTCCTGGATCGGACCTCCTTACAAGTTGAGAAACCAAGCACTAGACGAGCAAGACCTCCGGAATGGAGGCAAAGAAAGTTTGCCTTGATCCATTCCGCACAGTGTACTTTTCAAATGCAGCCACAAGAAGCACATTGGACAAAAGAGGGCACTTCACCAAAAGTGGTAACAAGAAACATGTCATGTACAAGTGTTCGCTTCTTCCCTTAGCTGACTTGAGCGTCCGCAAAAAAAAGGGAATGTGAAATGAGTTACAAGACAATGGTTTATTTTTTCTATTTCCGCGTCAACAAAAAAGGATTGCCTATCAAGACAGGTAAACTCTGGGAGTCGTATTTCTTACTTAGTTTAGCGACAAGGAAATGACAAGCCACGAAAGGCATGCACCGGTTGGCTGTTGGTAGAGGACGTGTGTTATTGGCATCCCCTTCCAAGCGAGCTGGTGATACATGGTCACCTAGCCTGCTTGAGTTAACCAGATCTAGCACATGCAGCGTGCAAATGCTCTATGCAACTGCTACAAGTCACGACACCTAGGGCCCTATAACGTAAACCTATTCCAATACATTTTTATTCCAATCGCCTATACCTGACGCAAGCATCGGGGAGTCATTCGCAGGGTTTTCTGAACAGACCAATCAAACTCTCTCCTCGTTCATAGGAGGTCATTTTTGTTTGCTTGAAGAATGAATAACATTGCCTACACTGAGCGGCCTACACTGAGCGACGAGAACCGAGGAGCAACCTCAAGTGGAGAGGGATTCAATGGGGCCGATCCACTGCGCTTAAAATCGACAACCGCATGAAGAGGGTGGTGCCGGCGTCTGCGATTGGTCCGCTTTCCCTTACTTAGCTTTAGGTGGCTGGTTAAAAATCGCTGAGGCATGCAACGGAAAGTAAATAATGTCGGTAAAACGGATTCTCAGCAAAGAAGGGTTGGCAGAGCGACGTCGTAAACATGCCGAAAGTTCTCGAAAACGTTACACGGCCACGCAAAAAAAGATTTATAGTACAAAAATAACTCATGCAGAATGGGGTAACTTGCGGCTATTCAGAAGAAAAATCAGTTTTGTTCGGTATGTCAATGCATCATTAGTGCGTACACGTCACATTGACGCGGTACGTTCTCGCGGTTTTGTGACGTCACGTGACAGGTAGGTGAAGTGGGTGCAGCCGTAAAATTTTTACAAGCAGCCGAGGGCTAATAGCGTGAGGCGTAGAATAAGAATTAACAATCTTTCTTTTGTTCGGTCAAATCATGCATAATGAGCGTGTACATGTCATATCAGATGAGGAGCGAACGCGGTTTTCGTGAAGTCGCGTGATAGACAGGTGAAGTGGTGATACTCCAAAAAGATTTTGACTAATCGCGGAGAGCCGATTGCAGAAAGGAAATAGAAAAGTTTGGAATAGTTTCAGGTTATAGCGCCCCTAATGGAATATACCGGGGAACTGCAGTCTAAGGTTCATACGTATCGACGCTATGCGGCGCGATGTCAAATGGTACGATGTCGTGCCAATGATGAGGATAATAATTTATTGTCATTCCCTTTCAAACAGGACGCTGGCAAACAGTCATCTGGCCTGCTCTAATTCTTCAGATATGTCAGACATGTTTTTCATTGCATCAACTATTGTACATCTCGACAGTCCTCTACATGGCTACTACATGGCTGCTACATGGCATGCCAGCCGCTGTTATAATACGCAACTACAATACACGCGGCGCACGTATAGATGCTACTCGGTGCCATCTCACATCGCAAGGCAGGTGGCATGGCAGGATGCTAATGATGATGATTTATTATCTATCCCTTGGGGAACTCGGTGTTGACATGGTCGCCTAGATTGTTTGATATGAGAAGTGGTAGGATACGATGCTAATGATGGTGATGATGTTGATTTATTGGCATCACCTTTCAAACGAGGCGGTGACATAGGCACCTAGCCAGCCGGCTTCTTCAGGTAAACAATATATATTTTTCTAGCATTCTTGAATGCATCTACTTAAACATCTCTTCCTCAAATCTTTACCTGCCTTATAGCGCTGCCTCTGAATCTGGTATTGGGCCTTCTGTCTGGCGTATTAATATGTAACTACAGCGCGAAATGTTTGCCTATCGACACTACGCGGCGCGCATTTCACATAACGTATCTCCTCGGGTGTTACGATGCGTTTCTAGGGAATTTTTCCGCTGCACGCTTGCAAGCCGTCGCGTGGCTCAGTAGTTGAATAGTTGTTTCCCACACAGTGGTCGAGTGTTCGATCCCTGCGTGAACTGGGTATATTTTTTCTCAGTCCCCAGGATAGTTGCTACGGACACCGGTGGGGAGCGGACGCCCTCGCCAACCGAATCGGCCTTTAGAATGAACCCAGAACAGCTTACGCTGTGAAAGTGTACAACCATTGCATTATACGGTGCAAACATAAGGGGCACCAATACGGAGGTAACAAAAGAAGCAGAGAACAAGGTGATCATCGTGCAAAGAGCGATCAAACGAAAAATGTTACGCGTAACGTTAAGAGACCGGAAAACGGCGGTGGGCATCAAGGGCTTTGGTAGGGCGTTCTTGATGGCTTGTTGGTTCATACTTGAAGAAAGGTTAAAAGTGCGCGAAGAAAAAGAAAACGGCGACCTGCGAAAGGTGTACAGAACATACCACGAGTGCTCGTGTTGTGTAATGGGTTCCTCTCGCTTAGCTTCGTTTCATTTTCTTCGCAGAGCTTTAGCTTTCGTCCAACTTGAACAAAAGAGCAAGGGGGGATCGCCGATATTTCCATTGACATCAAGAGCAAAATGAATGGAGATGAGCAGATCATTCATTGCGCCGGGCGAATATACGACGGCCCGTTAGAGTTACAAGATAGGTACCAAGAGAAATGAAGGGCAGTTTTGAAGGGACGTGCCATTACGAGGGGGGGGGGAGAGAAATTAAGAAATGTGCAGGCGCAAGTTGGAATCCGCTAGCGCAAAACAGGTGTAATTGGTAATCGCTGGAAGAGGCCTTTGTGCGGGGGCAGTGAACAAAAAGAATAGGCTGCTGCTGCGGACGATGATGAGTGTGCTGGTGTACAGTGCCTGACTTGCGATTGCGTGGCGCTGCTGAGCACGACGCGACCGATTCAATTCTTTCCTATGAAAATCTGTGTAGAAATGAATTTAGAAATGAATTTAGTGAATGAAATGAAAATGTAGGATGCACGCTCTGGCTCTCGAAATCTCCAGATTAACGAGGCAGTCGCGCCACACTTCGCCCCTTTTGCAGCGTGTCGCACGAGAGAGATTGTCCGCGCCAGCCAATATATCGCAAAATTAAAACAGCTATACATTTGTGCAAAAATTTCGCCTGAGGGCGTATCATAATTGTCGTTGACTTTGTATTTATATCGCTCCTTCTTTTTACTAACACACCCACGCACACACACGCACACACACACACACACACACACACACACACACACAGATGTGCAAAGGCGCGCACGAATACAGTTGGATTGCGTCTGAGAAAAATAACTTATTTGGAAGTTACGGCTTTGGCTCCCCTGCTTCTTTTTATGTGCTTGAATTGCTTCTAGTGATGGTTTAGGAATTCTGCAAAAAAGGAGCTTATGTATGTCTAATACATCGCTACAGGGGACAGAGTAAGAACACTTCACTTCAATTACATATGGAAGCTATCACATGTTATCATTGCTAAAATTGTATGTTGCTTATGTTTTCAGTTAGTGCGACTGCGTTTTCTAGCTGCAGCATTTTATTTTTGTTATTTTAAAACAAGGGAATTAAACATTGATGTTCGAAAACTTATATGGAAGGGCCTTCTATGATATCAAGCAGCTTACGTAGACTTTTGTGAGAATACTTGTGGTTACTCACCTCAACAGAAAACAGAAATAGGAGAAGCACACCACCCAGCATCAACTCGAGAAACTGAAAGTGAAAACAAAGATATAGAGGCATCTCATGATTGTAATAATCCATATTTTGTGTAACCCAAGCTTACAAGGTAGCCGTTAGTATGGCTCACAAAAGTGGTTACATTTAATAACATGAACATGGTATGGAAATATTGACGCACAGATTTGCTTGTTTTCTTCTATGACCATTTTCGTTCCATTGACCAGTGTTACAAAGTTGTAGATGGGTGCAAACTGCGCCCGGATACGTTGCCGCGGATTCTGTAGTGAGATTGCCTCCTCCAATCAGAATGCGCTATCGATATGAATGGTTTCGCCACGCCCGCAGCAAGGCGAACGTCCCCAGCGATGCACCAGGTACCTTGCAGCAAGACATTGGAGATAGCCAAAGGTACCAGTAGCAGTTAGGTTCCAGCCATCACTGGGAAGGATGGTCATGGCAATGAGCGCAGGACACCCTTGAAAAAAACCTTGCGGGCCGCACGCGCTCTGCCACATGTATCTAAGCTTGCTGTGGTGTTCTGACGAACGGAAAACATGTTCACCATACGACGTGGCCCTGAGAGCGCAATAATGACTTCCTCAAATGGGATACGCGGAATATCTTTGAAAGCTGCCACATGAGCACCACGAGCATGGCTATAATAAAAAAGGGAATGCGACTACAGGCGATCAACTGCACGAGCGTGTTAGCTTTTTTTCAGGTGCTATGTCATTCATAATCTGTCAAATGAATCAGCAGAAAAAACTGGGCAGATAGATATTGTGTATTAGTGTAGCGATCCCTCTCGGTCATCTAGTAGGGTCGAATTGGTCTTGCTACTACAAGACTAAATAATCCAGTAAATTTTGTTGTCGCAACCACTCCTACCCTGCATATTATCATTGAATCAAGAAGTGGGACTGCCATCGCCTACATGGATTTAGGCCAGTGACATAGCACATAGCGACGGTGGTGCACCTAATGAGCATGTAACACGGGTAAGTCGCCCTGCGTGAACTCCACAGGCCAGTTGAATTCACTCATTGACTCATGAATCAATGACCCTGCATGGAACTTTTCCAATTACCATGAACTACAGACCAATGGCTGAAACGGCTCCGAAGCGGCCTAGTTCACCGGTGAATTACGGTGGATTGAGCTACGTATCGAAGTTCTGCCTCTATGTTAACCCTACATCCGGAGCTCCTCCCTGGGCGAAGTGCTAATACAGCAGCAGTACCTGAATGTTGTCATGTGAAATTTCAGTGATTGAACCCTGGAGAAACGTCATAAAATGAACAACACGCACTAGGGCAAGTAAACGCCTATTAGAGCCTGCCCCTGTCTTTGGCTCACAATAGCGGCCTCACACCAACGCTGGCCGACTACAGCAAACATTTGTCGGCTTTTACAGCTGCCGTAATACGGACTGTTGTGATCTGCCGTTCACACCGCGACACTCCTTCCTCGCGGCTCGCACGATTTTGGGCAATGGGCCGACGGCCTCGTCAAAATTGTTATGAACACAGACGAATTAATACCAGCCTGGTAATACCTGGTTCATGAGAGGTTTCAGCGATGAGCCTTGATACGGCTGTCACGTGTCAGAAGCACAATGTGGCGTGTCCAACCGAGAGACGCGCTCAGTATGACCCGGCCTTCACCTCTCAGATTACGAGAGGCGTTGGCGAAAAGGGTGACCTATCTCCGGATTGGTGGGACCTGATGGCAGCGGCTTGCTCACACCGGACTGGTGGGACCTGATGTCATCGACCCCATAGTACAGGATTGGGGGAATCGACTAAACAAAGATCACACAAGGCATAAAAGGAGCTATCGACGACGGGAGTGATCAGCCCTATTGGAAAATCCTATTTAAATTCAAACTGGGTTATACAGGTTTAAACTGGTTCTAACAGGGACCTGTTTAGCAACAAATAGGTATAAACAGGACCAGTTTACACATGAACAGGTTTGAACGGGGTCCCGTTTGGCATGCAAACAGGTATAAACTGGACCAGTTTACACACGAACAGGTCTGAACGGGGTCCCGTTTGACATTCAAACAGGTATAAACTGGACCAGTTTACACGCGAACAGGTCTGAACGGGGTCCCGTTTGGCATTCAAAGAGGTATAAACAGGACCAGTTCACACACGAACAGGTCTGAACGGGGTCCCGTTTGGCATGCAAGCAGGTATAGGCATGACCAGTTCACGCAGAAATGGGTCTTAACAGGAGCCCTGTTTGCAACTAAACTGGCTTATACTGGACGCAGTGGCACCATATAGGGTCGCCTGTTTGTCACAAAAGCTGGTTTAATCTGGAGCTTTGTGGCAACTATACTGGATGGCATCATGCATACCAGTTTAATGCTTGAATATAACTGGGGAGGAGCTTTTTTATTGTTCGACATCCTGACAATTTAACCCCTAGTGCTAAATTGGGCCATTATCAAGCTCTACAGAAATTGCGTGAACACCTCGGAACATTCACAGACCAAACTGCGATATGCTAGCTGCGAATTTCAAACCGATTCCCGGTCCTGCCCAGTTGAAAAAGACAACAGGAATTCCTGCTGCAAATACAGAAATTTCTGTTGTACGACAGAAGTTCCTAACGTTTCTGTAGCTGCGACAGACATTTCTGACGTTACGACAGCAATTCTGACGTCGCAACAGAAACATTCGGTCGCGACGGCCAAGAGTTCTGAAGTCGCAACAGAAGCACTTTCCGTCGCGGCCCTTTAAAATGTCAGCTTCGCATCGGTGGTGTACACTGCACTTTTCTCTTGCGCGGTATTCAATCGTGCTTCTCTGAAGCCGGCAATACTGATAGCACCGACACCGGTATTAAAGTCGACGTGGCCAATTGTTATAATTGTGCCGTGACGACGCGGCACCAGCAACGCGCTACCGGCCTCCTCAAAATCGGCCGCTGATCAAAATCATACCATCTGCGGGAATGGCTGCGTATCCGCTTTGTTTTATTTGGTAAGATGGGGCACACAGTCCTGTGGACTTACATGTGCGGTTACACTGACACATTAGTTAATTTCCCAGAAATATTGCACAAGCTTATGCGAAGCGGAAAAGAAGTTTTGGATTGTTCCACAAAGTTGCGTGAAAAGCTTTCTCGCTCGGGTCTCATTAATCTGGTACAGCGCTGCCGTGAGAAGCCAGTATACTGTCCGGATCAAGACTCACCCACGAGTGTTTATGTAGCTATTTTGCATTGAACGCACGAATTATATGCGAGCTCAAAAGTGTAAAGAGCAAGAGACAAGTGTCGAAATTAGCAGTAAAAACCTTCAGTGTCCCCGGTCACCGTTGTCTATTTCTGAATTTCTTATTAAATATGGATATCGTTACAGCAAAATTGATGTTCTAGCATTCCACGATGTACCTGTCGATGGTAACAACACTTTTGCGCATATAGAGATACGGCAGTTGATGCGACCGGTGAAGTGAAAGCGCATCTTGGCTTTTAAAATGTAAACAGCAACCCAGAGAGAGATTTATATTGCTAACCTAGTCGAGGTGTGCGCGTGTTCGGCGTGGTGCGGTGGTAAGATGCTTGCCTGGGAATCGTGAGGTCCGCAGTTCAAATCCTGTGCGAAAGCTTTTTTTTTCTACTTTCTTTTTTTTGTATTAATAATTTTTCTTAACCTTAAAGAGGTCTCTGTCAATTTTTAATCAAATATATTGATCAGAAGCTACAGAATTTTCGACTACAAGACGTCACACTACAGAGAACAGAACGACAGTCACAACTCACAACGTCCCAAAATACGACAGACTGAAAATTTCCTGTTGTGTTATTCAAGTGGGTGGGACGTCTATACGGCGTATACGCACATTGCTGTCCTCTCTATTAAAAGCAACGTTGCTGAAACACGTCGTACAAGACGCTGTACGACTCGCATAACATCGAAATACAACGCCGTCACCATCCATGAGATCACCGAAAGCACGGTCGCTTTCGGTGGCGGCCTACAGATGGCAGCACAGGTAGCGCCGGTAAAGTTACAGGTGATATTATTTTGCCGTCTTCAGCCTTAGCTACATGTGAGTGTGCGCTGCATTGACGCCGTCCGATGCAGTTGTTTAATCGTGTGTACGCTGTGCCGAGAGTAATTGTGGTGCATTTTGTATTCATTGAGAATCACAAAACCCCTGGGACCGCGTAATGTAGCCCGCAGTATCCTTCGTGTGGTGCGCCGATGTCGAAGGTATGAGCCTTCGCCACTTTCTTTGTTCCGGGCTCACGAAAAGGATCTCCTCCTCTGGCACTCTCGCATCGTATCACACTGTACGGAAGAATTTGGTGAAAATTGTGCTCTTACGTCCTGTAGTTGATCCGCAATTCAACAGTGTGTGCGCCGGAAGGACCGTTGGTGCAGTCGATGCCGCGGCACCTGTGACGCTAAAAGGAGCGTTTTCCGAGTACGCCTAGAAAGGTAAGTCCGGCGCTTGCGCGCATTCTTCCTGTCTCTGGTTCGTGAAGTGTGCGTTCTTGTACGTATCGCAAGATCCGTACAACAACCGAATCCGAATGAGTAAAGCAGCAAGAATTATAAATGTGCTTTTCAAATGGTTGTTCTTCATGTCGCAGTGCACATTTAGCAAAAAGTTCCATGGAAATTGCCCTAAAACGTATTCATGTTACCAACAGCTCTATCTGTGGTTTATTTACTTTCACCTATGAAGCACGCTAGCGCGGGTGGTTCTTTGATCTAAATGGGCACAAAAATTCAAGCAAAGAAAGTTACTGTTTGTGTACGTAATTTTTCACTGAGAAATGGTATAGGCATTTCCAGAAGTAGTACGTCGATGTGTCGTCTTCACAGCTAACAGCTGCGCGAGATAGCACCCGATTTCTTCGTCGACGCATGGCCAGATTTTCAGCTTGTATGGAAATTCGTCTGTTTATAGAGTGTCGTCAGATGACGTGTATTAGTGTTCTGTGTGTTTTCGTGTACTTGTAAAGGGTTCCGAACTTGCAGAGAAGCCGAAATTACAAAAGCAATGTTTCTTTTTAATCGAAAAATCTTTCTCTTTTCTGTATTGTCTCTCCAGAAAAAGAGGTGGTCTGTTGAAATTTTGAGCGCATCGTCCTTTGGGAGCAGTGCTTTGTTGCGCCGCATAAACAAATTAGGTTTTGGAACGCTTTTCATGTCCTAAGGAATTTTTTGATAGTACAACTCACATTTCACGTTATACAGCTGTACGTTTGTGTGAACCTTTTCATAGTAGATTCATGTTTGCTACATTTCGATTTACGTGTTATTTAACCGCCTGTGATGTTACGGTCAGATATTTGCACAACCAGTTGCAGCTTCATGTAACTGGTTGTATGAGACTTTTTTTTCAAAATATGACGTGATCTTTTTATATCACAAGTTTGCAGTTGGTTGCAGGGATTACAATAAATTAGGCATTTATTATTGTTTAGGGATGACAAGATTTTGTGAACCAGAGGCACCTCCACATATGCACCTGCGGCACTTCTGCAGCCTCAACAGCACGGCAAAGTACCTGATGAGCATGCTGTGACAAGGTGCGTGCAAAGCAGTTGCTGCCACTTACACGAGCTGCAGATTTTGTTGGTATCATCCATGTTTGGAAACTCTCCTGAATTTTTCGTGGGTTTACAAATGTGGGCTCATTTTACAATTTTATGAATGTCACTTTAGAAAGACAATGAAGTTGTGTAGGTTAAGATGTTTTAAAGCTGTTGAGAGATTAAGGGCATGACATTGTTAAAATGCATGTAAAAAATAAATTGTAATGGTACTGGTTTATTATTAGCGATGCAATATCTCTAACGAGAACATCAGAGGGGCACTTGCTTTAGGGAAGTTTGGTCAGATAAATTCATGGAGCAGCGTAAAGCGGCAGCAGCAAACACGCTGAAAAAGCTCTGTAATCTAAAAAAAGAAAACAAAGTTGTCAGTTACTGGTTTCAAGTTCGCTGCTGCTTTTTGTGCTGCACTACAAGTTAAATAATGGTTGATAATGTGTGTGTTACGTAATAGTTCTGCGCAAACACACGAGGTGGAGAGAAGTAATTATTGAAGGGAAAATCAGACATCCGCCCGCTCATAGCATTTGCTACAAAGGAAAGCCGCACAGTTGAAGAAAAATTCGTCCTGGTCCGGGACTCGAACCCCGGACTACCACCTTTCCGATGCAGCCACTCTACCATCTGAGATAACCAGGTGGCTAGCACATGGCAGGGCGAAGTCGAATTAGTTGACAACGCGAAGCAAAGGCAAGGGTTTGACGTAATATTTTTTCCCCTTTATTAATTACCTCTCTACACCTTACGCGTTTCCGCAGAACTATTACGTCAGACCCTTGCCTTTGCTTCATGTTGTCGACAAATTCGAATTCGCCCGGCCATCTGCTAGCCGCCTGGTTATCTTAGATTGTAAAGCGGCTGTCCCGGAAAGACAGTGGTCCCGGACCTGGACGGTTTCTTTTTTTCAACTGTGAGGCTTTCCTTTCGAGGAATCCGTACGGGTTTCTTTTGTAGCAATTGCTGCGAGTGGGTGGATGTGCGATTTTCCCTTTATTAATAATGTGTGTGAGTATGCAACAATGCGGGTGCTGAGAGCAAGCTTTAAAATAATGTGTGCTATGTCCCCGACAAAGAATTTAGTGTCTGCAGCATTTTTACAAAATATTATGTTCACAGGTTGGCAGGTATGACATAATGTACAACGATAATGTACAACACTTTTGCTGTAGATGCCATATTCATAACGTCCATTTTCTGTCTACTTGAATCGTATATTTAGAATTTGGCCCACCTTCAGTTTGATCAAGTTACATAGGTAGCCCCCTCTGAGGTAAATATAATTAGGGGCTATTGTAGATAAGCATGATATACCTACTCACTGTATTGTGACATATATTTTTAGGGACTGTGTTGTGAGGCATGCATATCCTTTTACCTGTATGTCTTGCTGTAGGTTGCCCGACAAAAGCATAAATGCTCTGCCCACCTTTATTATTGTGCTTTCATGTAGAATTCTAACATCTGTGCCCACATAGACTCCATGTTCTTAATTACATTTTTCTAAGTATTCACTGTTGTGCATTCCATTATTGTGTTACATTACTGTAACAAAACACTTCAAACAAACAACTTCAAAACAAAAAGCCACGAAAGGTGGCTTAAAAGTGTATGATGCTTGGAATTCTACATTCCATCCCCTAAAGCGCTACCAGTAGTAAAATATTCCTAATTGTCTTTTTATAATAATATTTAAGGTTTTACATGCCAAAACCACTTTCTGATTATGAGGCACGCCGTAGTGGAGGACTCCGGAAATTTTGACCACCTGGGGTTCTTTACCGTGCACCTAAATCTAAGTACACGGGTGTTTTCGCATTTCGCCCCCATCGGAATGCGGCCACCGTGGCCCGGATTCGATCCCGCGACCTCGTGCTCAGCAGCCCGACACCATAGCCACTGAGCAACCACGGCGGGTTAATTGTCTTTTTTTATAAGCTAGCTGCCAGATACATAGTCTCATTATGAGAGTATGTTATTTTTTTTTTCTTTGGTCTGACTTGTTTTGTTGAATGTTCTCCTTGTTAGTTGAGAATTTGTTTTCTTGCCACCGCATGCAATTCTCCAACTGGAGCCTATGAGCTATGTGTATAATAAATAAGTAAATTCCTAAAGCATGCAACAAACCATGCAGCATAGCATTTAAATGTTGCCAGTTTATAATGCTTCTTGAGTGCAGCGCAGCATGGAGCTTGAGGCTGATCTCTTCATATGTAAAAAAAATGGCAGGTTATGAAAATGTGGTCCTACAAACTGCTGGTTACGTATGTTAGTCAGCCTGTTGCAGTGGTCACAAGTGAGAATGTAACCAAAAGCTGGGCGTGCTCGGCCATTTTGCATATGGCATAAGATAAAGCTTCACCTCTGCTATTGCTTCTCTTATAATAATGGCCTCCGAGTATACATGCCGAGTTATGCTTCTGGGGACACTTATTAGTTAACCTTATCAGGTAATACCATTAGCCTTATGGGTGCTATAATGTTGCAGTGCCTGCAGGATGGCCAGCATTACAATACACATTAAAATTATTGCACAAGTCATGCAATGGTATCGGGATTGGCCCACCAAGTGACACCCTTTAATTACACTATACCTGAGATCAGCCCAGCTCACTCAGTCAGGGAGACATCCATGCATAAGGGGAGGGGTATAGCAAATAGAGGGCGTTTGATTGATCTTTCTCACATAGATAGCTCATACATATCTTTCTTAAATTGGATGCTTTGTTGCTCAAAGTGAAGTTACTTATGTGCATAATGTCAGCATTTCGATCCTATTTATGCCTAACGAAAGTTGCTTTGTTCAGCGTCACTTTTTATATTGTTTCGCTTGTGATTCTAAGCTCACTTGTTTTATAGCTGCTATAGGTATGGCTGGACCTGGAGAAGGAGTGTAAGCAGACCATGCTATGTTGCTGATCTGCGCTGATCTCCACATCCAAGTTGGTCCCGCGACAGTTGGGCGCCATTGTGCCTTGCTTCATTGACAAGGTGATATAATATGGTGAGCTTGTACTTTAATATCGGTATTGAAAATTATGTTAAGGAAAAAAGACAAGGATTGGTCTTTATGATAGATACACTCATGTTCTTTCTTTAAGGCGTTCTTTTGACACTGTTCTGCATGGACATATTTTTAGAGAATTACAACAGTCCTTTATTGCAAAGTGCCATGGCGCTAGTTTATGCGTTAAACTAGTGCTCTTTCACTAAAAAAAGCCGTATTTAGCACGCAATTCACAAGGAAAGAGAGGAGGCAACAGGACAGAGTGCTACTAACAGTTCAGTATTATAGCTCGCACAGTAATATTGTGCAAAAGGTGAAAGGGGGGAGAATAGATCTGAATACATATTGTTTGCACAGAAACAAAAAGGACGCATCACATGGTGAGTGTGACACTTGTTTTACATTGATATGAAGCAGTCTCACTGCCTAGTAATTCTCTGCATGGGGAGCTAGTGCTAGGTTCCTCGTCATACATATAAGAAAAGCCTCAGATATCTCTCCAGCGCTTTTGTCTTTATATTTTGTCACGATCAAGCAGCTTTCAAACATAGGTGCATGTGCACCGAGAGTAGTGCACTACCACTGCTAACTGACCCACGCATCAAGTTTGCTTGGTCACGCTGCCAGTCATTTATACATTGGCCGGTTTATCCGATGCAGCCTCTACTGCACGAAATGGTATGTGATAGACACTGCACCTGTGTACTGTACGTGCTTTCTTACATGATTTTTTTTTTCAGAGATAGTGATGCAGGCTTTTTCATTATTTACATGCCTACACAACAAGCCAAGCATTATCTGTGCTTAGAAAGAATTGTAGGAAAATCCAGCATGAGGCAACTGTTCTCAGCACGAAACAAACTTGATTCGTTGGTTTTCGTTCATTATTGCGATCACACTAAGGCAGACAAGCTTGTAGGCTGTGCTTCTGCAATTTGTACAGCACACTGACAGCACTGGTGTGGGCCTCATCTGTGGGCTGACTGATGGCACCTTCTACGGCGCAGACCACTTGTGTTGGGCGAGGCACCAATGTTGACGTTTGTTCCCTTGTGCAAAACAGCAGTCCTAGGTTTAGAGTAGTTGTAGGAAGACAAGGTAAACATAACTTCCATGGCTTGAGTGGGCTCATTTCTCTTGGGGCATCTAGCTTTTTTTCTTGCAACTGTGCAGAGGTGCTTCCCTAGAGTCAGCATGAAAATGGCATAGAGTTGTGCATTTGGGAACTCCTGAACAATGATCTGCCATAGTTAGGGCCTTGCGAAAATGCACTGTCTACCAAGTGGTAGAAGGTGCATTATTCAGCCACTGATTTCCTGTTGGCATGATTGCACTCATGCTGTCAGTAATTTCTTGGCTTGCCGAATTATCTTGAGGCCCCACGCTGATGATGCTGCCGATTTCTTCATGTGCAGATTTTCAGGATGAGGTTTTTGCTTTGCAAACGTTGTTGAAAGGTAGGTGGTGCTTACAGGTAGCTATTCTAAATATTAGTGAAATGAATTGGCCCATCTTGCTTCGTCAAACATCGTCACGCCGACATCAGTTGCACAAACAAAAAACCTGGCCTACTTGCAGCGTCGTGCACGAAGAAACAAACAAATCAGCTGCTGGATTGTCTTGACATTGCATACTAAGCTGAGACCGGAACTGCTGTAGCTACAAACCAGGCAGAAACGATGATGATGAGCAGGGATTTGCAGTAGCGCCACTTCGTGGGGCAGCAAGGAGGCTCCGTTCAAAACAAAAATGGCGTTCAGCAAGTAGAACCATGCAACGGTCAGAGTCGGTGCATGGTGCTCTCGATCAAGTTGGCTCAAGGATTGTCCGAAAAATCAGACGAGAGGTTGCAAGGCGTCCGAATTTTTGGAAGTTGTTATACATTATGGTTCATGGGGAGAATGGCGATGCTGTGAAGCAGACCGAGTAATCATGTCCGGAAAATCAGTCGGCGACTGTACCTATACCTATGTGTCTATGTATACCTAGTTGCAACAGTGTTTGCTATGATCTATGCCAGAATTGCTGTTGCCCATAGATGCACAACATGTCGGGTGTCAAATTGTTAAATACCTTGCAAAAGTGATCTACGCCAAAATACCGCTTCTGCTATGTTTCGCTATTGCAAGAAATTTAGCGGCTGCTGGCACCTACCTTAAAAGGCTTTATATGGTCTTCGCATGGCCAGGGCCTTCTACTTTTGTGAGTTTGCTTATCTCGAAATTTACCCCGGTTTTTATAACTTGAAGTTGGTGGGATCCCTAGTCTCCTTTAACGTGTACCCAATAGAGCTTACATAGGGGTTTTGGCATTTCCCTGCCATCTAAATGCAGCCATTGTGGCCAGGATTCAATCCCATGCCCTCTGCCTGAGCAGCGCAATGTCAAAGCCAGTACACTGCGGTATTTTGCTGGCAGAAGGGTTTAGTTTCTGAATAATTTATTATCTCAACCTGTCGGTGTTGTTTTTAAAAGTATTTCATGTTTGTATTCTGTTGCTTCAATACTAGTAGTTATTGTTAATCAAACGATGTGTCCATCTTTTTCCTATAAGACTTGCTTCAATCGCCTGCTAATTATGACAGCTTATTCTCCCACAGTAATCCATGTTCCCTTGAAACATCGGCAGTGCATGAAACCACATATTTTTCAATAAGATTTATTCATTATCTTTTATGACCGGAATGCTGAACCTTTCTTATCTGTGAGAACATAGGCAAATTTGCCTATGTGCTAACCTGTTGCATGAGTCAAGATAAATTATTGGCTTTACTTTTTCAGGTGCCCTGCTCGCTCTCACCCAAGCAACCCACTCCAGCGGTCTTCTCTCGGCAGACTGGATGCATCGAAATACCATTAGAAGGTCCAATAAACAGTGCTTGGGACATTTATGACATGCTTTTATTTAAGCCGGAGGACTTCAGGCTTAATGAAAGCTCAAGTGGGTGTACAGAAATACCTACGTAAAGTATACTTGTCTTTTTCACTTACAAGTACATGCCAATACTTTGCCTGACATTTTTCACCCCAAAATTACGCTTTACTGTGGATTTGTGAACAAACCATTACAGCAAAAAGCACTGCATTAAGACGAGTACAAGTAATCGAACATATACTAAACTTGCAAGAATTACATTTGCATACTTGTAGTAAATATGAAAATGAGGTACAATCTTCTTCAGGGTGCATTTTCTTGTAGGTCATACATAGAGAACGTACTCGTGGGTCATACAAAACTTGTTCATGATGTATCACATCAGTGTTGGTAGTGCTAATCAATTTATGCCAAAAATTGTGTTCATCTTCGTATCAAGCAATGTACCAGGCAAACCTACATATGAAAGTGGCATTCTTGTTGCGAACCTAATGCAGATCTACTTCTCTTCAATGCTGATCGCAAATACACAAGTGTACAAAATAGGTGTAAAGAGTACATTATATTAAGCAACATCAATCCATTCTGAAAGGACCTGGTATGGATGTAGCAAAAAATAGGTCTGAACAGGGCCAAACAGGTCTGGGTTAGATAGGACGGGATTAAACGGGTCAGGATTAAACAGGATTCAAACGGGTCAGGATTAAACAGGATTTAAACGGGTCAGGTTTAAACAGGATTTAAACGGGTCAGGTTTAAACGGGAATAAACGGGATTTAAACAGGTCAGGACTGAACAGGATCAAACGGGGTCCCGTTCCATAACCCTATTTGATGAAACCCGTTTGAAAACAAATAGGATTTTTTAGTAGGGAGCGAATACCAAATTATCATCAACTTTTCTGTAAATATATACGTGTTTGCCCAACGCCCTGAATATCGAAGCAGGCCTCACGTTTACTTAGCCTTCCACGAGGAAGCAGGATTCCACGTCTTCGAATTCCGAGTCGCAATAACGAATGACAGCGGTGGGACAATCTGCGCATTGCCTCGACTTCGACATGGTGAGTCCATGACCTTTTCTTCTTGAGAGTTGCCAGGCTTAACGTAGTTCTTCCTGGTAGCAAGGGTGTTAGAAACCTTGTTGAAAGATACCTTGCTTCAACACTTAATTCATTGAGAAACTTGTCGGCAAAAGAGAGGTAGCCGTGGATTAGAGGAAGTTGCGCCGAACAGACCTAAATGCGATATGCGGGGAATTGGGGATTGCTAGTGGGAAAGAGCTAAATAAGGTGGAGTTATCGATGCGAAAGAGCCAAGCGCTTGAGATCATGAGGAGATCATGGAGGCTTGTAAGGATATTGAGTACCAGAGAAAGCGAGAGCAGGATGGACACGACCACGAATGTGAAAGGGAAGAGTGCCAGATAAAGTGACAGCAGGAAGAAAGCAAAAGGGAAGAGCAGGAGTGAGCGCGACCGCAGAGAATGTGGATGGAGGAAATGGACAGGGAACTCCAGTATCTAAGGGTGCTCCAGGCACGGTCCAGGCTGCACGTATTCGAGGACGGCGAAAACATAGATAGCTTTATTGGGCAGCTGGACCATGACCAACTGTCGCTAGAATTGTCCGGGCTATTTCTCTGTAATGTGTCCTGTTGCTTGGCTCGCCTTTCCCACAAAAAACTTTCGGAATTACAATAAAGTAAAGAGTACACTAATCCGGCATTTCTGTATTCCTGGTGCGCGCGTGAGGCTTGCTTTTACCGAACACCCAGGAAATGCGTTGGTCGCGGATTCGAGCAAAGATGTACTGTTGCTGAACTGCGAAGCCCTCTGTCTGAAAAAGAAAATGCATGTTGTTTTTCGCCTAATGTGACATTTAGGCAGATGACAATTTTGCTTTTTTGACTTTTCCTCCACCTCGCCGTATTACACTAAACTGATCTGACATATTTTGTATCCGTCAGCTTCGAGTTGTCTATAAGTTAGCGTTGCGATCGGCCAGCCTCCTAGGTTGCTCGGGTGGGGGAGCAGCCGCCCGGATAACTGGTTGGCCTCGAGCTGGAATCTCGGCATGGAAAGAATTTTTCTCCACTGCAAAGCTTTATATCTGAGAAATCATGAGAGGTATTTCTGATCGCCTTGTGGTACACTCGGGTGGGTGAAAATATTTTTTTCCGTGACACTTGCTCTACTTCCAAGAATTTTGTCGAACCGATTTGCCATATTCAGATTGCCTTTTCTTCGAGTTGTAGAGTAATTGTCCTTGGCACAACGATCTTCTAGACATCTGGTTTGCTCAGATGGTAGAGCGATCTCTATGGAAAAGCGTTGGCCGATAGTTCGAATCCCCTACCAGTACGCAATTTATCTCATATGCGAAACCTTCTTCTCAGAAACGTGTACGAGTTTCGTTTATCGCTATGGGGAACATTGGGTTGAATGACAATTTTCTTGTCGTCACACTTACTCCATCTTGCGGAATTCTGCGGAACTGATTTTGCTATATGCAGAATCTCTATACGTCGCGCTGTAGAATACTTCGCATTCGGGCTGCAATTTGGCGCCCTGGACACACGTTGATCCTTCGTTCGAATCTAGAACCAGTACGAATTTTTCCTATGCTACGAAGCTATTCTGCTAAGAAACCGCTACAGGTTTCGATTGTCGCTTCGTGCAACATTTGGTTTAATGACAATTTCAATTTGGCGGCACTTCCTCCAACTTGTGGCATTCCGCAAAATTTATTTACAATATAGTGAAAATCTATACGTGGAGTCGTAGAATACTAAGCGTTGGCGGTGCGGTCTGCCAGCCCTCTTTTAATCTCAGAGGCTCGAGCGAGCACAATGGAAACGCGTTGGTCCCGGATTATAAACTAGGACGAGCAGCAATTTTTCCTGAACCACAATGCTTTTTCTGCTAAGAAACCCATACAGGTTTCATTTGTCACTTGGTGCGACAATTGGATGAATGGCAATTTTGACTTGATGACTCTTTATGCACTTTGAGAGAACTAATATTCCATATTGATGATACATATACGTCGGGTTGTCGAGTAAGTCGCACTGTGATTTTCAATCGCCTGGTTACCCCAGGAAGCAGGGCAAACACCCTGGGAGTGCTTCGGTGCCGTGTTTGAATTAGGACGTATTTTTTCCCATAACAGCGAAGCTTTCTTTCTAAGATACCGGTATGAATTTATATTGCAGCTTCGTGCTACGGTTGAGTAGATGTCAGTTTTCCTGTATGTGACATTCACTCGGAGTTGCGGGATTCCGCAGAACTGAACCGCGATTTTGTATCCATATGCTTGAGTTATCGATTAATTCACGCTGCGATCTGCTGGCTCCCTTATTAGCTCATTTGGTAGAGCGAACGCCTCGGAGAGACGTTGATTCCGGGCTCAAATCCCTGGAGCAGACTAACGTGTTCTGAGCTGCGGAGCTTTCTTGCTCCGATTAGCATGCGGGTTTCCTTCGCAGCTTCTGGCAAGATTTGGGTGGTTGAAAATATTCCGCTTCTTTAGACTTTCTCTACCTTGCGGAACTCTGCGACGCTGACCTGCTATATTGTATAAATATTGGCACAAAGATAACTAAGATAGGCTCACCGAAAAAGAAAAGCCTTCTTAAATGATGGCGGACACCGAAAAACCCAGCGCACAACTGCGCCCTTCGTCGCCTTCTATCCGGCGAACGGTGCCTGTAGTTGGCAGCTGGCTTCTGGCGATCAAGGCTCATAGTGGTGGCTTACTTCGCGTCATTACTCCCCGCGTGAAAAGCGATTGTCCCGGGCGCTGATCGGAGGGAGTAATGGCCGAAAGAGGGTGTGGGAGAGAGTTTATAACAAGGACACTTCTTCGCGGGCATAGTCTGGTTTTATCACTACTACGTGTACAATTTCGGCTCGTGTCCATCGTCGGCTTGAGCTCGTAGTTGTATTCTGAGCCACGACCTCGTAGTTCACGTCACCGATTCGCCTGACGATGTTGTACGGGTGAAAGTATCGACGGAGTAATTTTTCCGACAGCCCCTGTTCACGGATGGGTGTCCACACCCAAATGTCCCTTAGCCCACTGTTGTTATTGAGGCCGTCAGTACTCTGCTGGAGGCGGATGCGATTGTGAGCAAGCTGTTGCGTTTCTTCAGCTTTCTGGGCAAGGTCATGAGCATTGTTGCTGCTTGCTTCGTTGTCTACAGGGAGCATGGGGTCCAAAGGTGTCGTTACGGAGCACCCATAAATCAGTTCAAATGGTGTGAATAATGTGGTTTCCTGAACAGCCTCATTGTATGCGAATATCACGTATGCTAGAGTTTGGTCCCATAACTTGTGCTCTACGTCAACGTACATCGAGATCATATCGGCGATAGTTCTATTGAGGCACTCGGTAAGCCCATTACTTTGTGGGTGATAGGCCGTAGTTTTGCAATAATTAGTGTGGGTCATTGTGACGATCTCCTGCATTACGTCAGCAGTAAATGCAGCCCATCAATCGGTTATTAAGGCGGAAGGGGCCCCATGACGTAATACGATGTGATGTATAAAGAATCTGGCGAGTTTTGTGGAGGTTCCGCGGGGTACAAATTTTGTTTTTGCGTACAGCGTTTAGTAGTCCGTTGCGATGACTGTTCATTTGTTGCTTGCGGACGACGTAGGGAATGAACGGAGAAGATCCATTCCACCCTGTGGAAACGGTGCTGGACGGGGTTCCAGGGGTAACAGAAGACCAGAAAGTTTCAAAGACGGAACCTTGCGCCGCTGACAATCATCGCAGCTCCTCACGTAGCGCTGAAGGGAGGAGAACCGCTGTGGTCCGTAATACTTCTGTCGTATGCGCGCTAACGTCATGGCGAAGCCTAAGTGTTCGGTACACGGGTCGTCATGACACGCTTGCAGCACTTCTTCGTGCAGTGAAACTCGGCCGACGAGAAGGAATGTTTCTTGGTTGTTCTCGAAATTCTTTTTGTAGAGAACGTTCTTGCGGAGGCAGTAAGAAGTCAGGTTTCGTGACATCGGTCGTGGGGCAACGACGTCGGCTGCCTGGTTGAGGTTGAGGGGAAGCAATGCGTTGTCGGCACGTTGGATGTGAGCCATATCGACAGTTTCTACTACTACATACTCTAAATTACTTGGCTTCTGAGGTATAGGTACACGTGAGACGCAGCCGTAGTCGCGGTGCTTCTGTTCGAATCGATAAACGACTGTGACGTCATACTTTTGAAGGCGGCGGTTCCAACGAGCAAGGCAGCCTGAAGGGTCCCACACACTCGCAAGCCACAATGAGTGGTGATCACTTACTACTCGAAAAAGTCGGCCGCACAGTTAAGGTCGGAACTTGCCGATGACCCAAACAATGGCGAGACACTCATTTTCAGTCATGGAATAGCTGACTTCCACCTTTGTCAGGCTGCGGTTTCCGTAAGCTTCTTTGGCGTCATCTTGCCACTGGATGAGTATGGGCACTTAACCTCACGTTGCTGGCATCTGTGTGGATTTCTGTCAGCCTTGTCGTCGAACTGCCCGAGTACGGGTGCTGTTTGCATTCGCTTCTGCAATTCTTTAACAGCTGCTTGTTGCTCGTCCGTCCACTCGAAGGGTACATCTTGGCGTGTTATTCTCGTTAATGATTCATGAATTCAATATTCTTCCACAAACGACAGTAGTAAGTGCTGAGACCTAAACAGCGTTGAATTGCCTTCTTATCACTTGGACGCGGGAACTCAGCGACGGTAGCCATCTTCTCACGGTCGGGCCGAACACCGCGGGGGCTCACTACGTGTCTGAGAAACTAGAGCTCCAGAAACCCAAACGGGCATTTCTCAGGCTTGATAGTCATATTTTCTTGGTTGACTGCGATAAGTACGTGCTGAAGTGGTTCCACATGTTCATCAAACATTCTCGAAGACACCCCAACGTCAGCTAAGTAGATTGAGCACGCCTGCCATTTTGGTCCAGAAAGAACAATATCCATCATCCGCTGAAATGTGGCAGGTACGGAACACAGGCCCCATGCGAGGACTTTAAATTCATATAAGCCATCAGGCTTCACAAATGCTGCTTTCTCGCGGTCGCGCCTATGTACTTTGATATGCCGGTACCATGACTTAAGATCCAAAGAGGTGAAAATTGGGCATGGCATATATGGTCTTGAGCCTCTTCGATCCGTTGCAGGGGATAAACGTGGTGTTTTTAGACACGGTGAAGCTGTCGATAGTCTAAACAGAAGCATACGGTATTGTTACGAATGTTGACAAACAAGGCGTGCTGACTCGTTCCTAAGAATGCGATATTTTTAACGTAGGTACGCCGTACTTTAGACACAGTAGAGTACCAGGCCGAAAAGTCATTGACATAGTCGAGCAGTTGCTGTTTCTGTTGTTCCGATAACCGGAGTTAATCTGAGTGTGATCACCTCTGGTTGACCGCTTCCAATGAATTAGGTCAAGCAATTTCGAGTGAGGCGACATCCGTGAGGGCAGAATTTTCATATAGGAAAGGGACAGCTGCGCTTTGCGGTAAGTGCTGATATTCATTGCTGAAGCTGCTGAGCAGGACTAAGGAGTGTCCCTTCTGAAGCTGGATGGGGTCCCACGCAATGCATATATTCCGTTCAAGCATTAAAGTAATGTTTGCCTCGGTTATCCCCTGAGAGCCGTCGAATGCGGCGCACGTTACCAGGGTCAGTAGGCTGCATCTTGGCGGTGCCTTCATCGAGTCATCGACGATGAGAAAGGTGTTTTAGGGGTGTTTCTCGTTGCCAGCGTCGCTTGGTATGAATTTTGCTCTATAGAACATCATACTCGACTTTTCCAGGTTAATTATGGCGCCATTTACCTGTTAAAAGTCCATGAGAAGCATCAAGTACTTCGAGCAACTGACCTGAATAATGAAGTTGACGAGCGTCAAGTACTTCTAGCAACTGACCAGAATGAAGATCCCGACGTACGCAAACCTGCGAATATGTACTCGAGCAGTGCACCTGCCCACTGAATTGAGTAGATGACCTCCAGCAGCACGAATCTGGGACCTAGTCCACGCTGTAAAAGGGTTCTTTAACTTTGACGCAAGCTCTCTACTCATAACCAAGCTGTTCGCACCATGTCAATTAAAGCGGTGACTTCTTCATCTTCTATGGTAATCAGTGCGTCTGACGTTACAACTTGTCGTTGATCAACGGAATGCGCCTGAACGTTGGTTCGTTGTCATCGCTATCGTTGTGACGGAGGATATTCGATGCACTCGGCGTCAGCGCACTCACATCCGGACACATTCAATAGACGTGATCAGTGCCTGCAATGAGAGCATATAGGCCTGAAGTCAGGAGCCCACTAGAAGTCGCTTTTGCCGGGCCTGGACTCCTCGATAGACGGTGGACTGCGACGCCTGAATGCTACTTCTATTGGTTCGGTGGGGTGTATGACGTTTGAGGGGTCGTACAACGACGTTCGTCGTACCGCGTCCGCATAAGTCATTCGGACTGGCTCCCGCCGTTGTGGTGCCTCCTAGCATTCTGGAGCTTGGATCACTTGCCGAATCGTCGCGTACTATCTCGGCCACAGAAATGTGCGCTGTGAGCGCGTCAGGGAACTTCAGTTTCTGTAGGTCTTCTCATTCGGTTCATTCGGCCCTCGAGATGGTTTCCCGAACTCATGGTAAGAGGATGTTCGAAAGTTCCACCACGTTGCAGTCGTACTGTCTATTACGCTGTCGAAGGGGGCTTTCCGTGGCTGTCGCTTCAGCGAGGAAGTCTGCATGTGTAGTGGGTGGATTTAGAATAAGCCCAGCAAAGACCTCTTGCTGGGCTCCTCGCGTTATAACGGAGCTTCTTTTCGACCTTCGAGGCATCCGCACGTCTGAAGAGCCGAGTCATGTCTTCAGTATTCCTGGTGTCGCCCTCATTGGGGGCTTCGAATCTTGCGTGTATTGCCAACTCGGCTCTCTCTTTCCTGCCCGTGTTGAAGTTTGTGGCGCTCAGCTGTCGTGGAAAGCAATGCCGCTTCATGGTTATGGAACCACGTCGTCCTAGAGTCTTGGAGAGCGAAGTACACGTTGCGCAGCTTGCGCTCTTCGTTCCATCCCTTGCATTCGGCGATCCACTCAAAATGGTCTAGCCAATCTTCTACGCCTTCAGTAGCATCTATGTGAATTGCAATCAGCGCCTGCGGCTAGCTGATGATGAACAGCAGCAGCAGCAGCCAGTGGACTCCGGTTCATTGTCCGGATAGGCTCCGGCAAAAGATCACGTGCAGGTTAGCCCACGTACGTGTATAGGGGCAATCTCTTTCAGGCTATTCACAGTAGACGCTTCAGGAGTACGCTGCGTCTCCGGTAGTGGTAGCATGTACCCCGCACTTCTGCCAATAATATGTCACGAAGATAACTGAACCCTTCGTCTTCGCTCTGGTGCTTGGAACTTGTAGCGGGTAGCATACTTTTCGTGTGTATATATATATATATATATATATATATATATATATATATATACACACACACATAATGCATGCAAACGAAGTAGCCCAAGTCGTTGTATTACAGCCACTCTCTGGCCTCGTTATTCGTTTCTTTACCTGGCAATTACCTCCTTCGTGAGATTGCTTCCGTATTCTATAGATTTGAGGACAGATGTGCCTCAAAATATCAGTTTTCATTTAAAATAGTTTTTACGTAGTAATCTAAAAATTATGCTTTGACGGAATGTTTTGAGACCGAGAAATTGATGGCGCCCTTCCCAAGTACAGGCATTCAAAAAATATAAAATAGACAGGGTGCATCTGTACACTACATTTCTGGGTAGACGCATTACAGCCGATTTTTACAACAAAAACTTTGTTTTAGATAATGAGACAGCCTGCTTTAAATACAATCGAGCCTTCGTGGACACCGCATCAGCTCAATCTCCAATATTTAGAAGAGCCCAGACGAAGCCTATGCTTCTTTCATATGTGAGGTTACCAAGCAAGAACCTTTGATGTTTATGTGTTCGGAGCAAACAGAAAATTGACTGAGTTCCTCAGCATCAAGCTTTGCTTGTTGG
The DNA here is from genome assembly GCF_038994185.2 of Dermacentor albipictus. Taxonomy (NCBI): domain Eukaryota; kingdom Metazoa; phylum Arthropoda; class Arachnida; order Ixodida; family Ixodidae; genus Dermacentor; species Dermacentor albipictus. The sequence continues at coordinate 73,179,358 of NC_091830.1, forward strand.
GGTTCCAAACAATTTCTTCGCACACTATTCGCTTACTGTTGTGGAGATGACCTCCTGTAAATCCTTACTGGCTTTCAACAACCACAACAATGACTTTGGAGAGCTTCTGCAGGTGTGAGGCGTCCTACTGGATTTTGGCTTGATCACCATCACCTGAGAGAAGTTTAAAATATTCCGTGGAGCATGCATATCTGAAACTAACTGTGCCATCACAGTGCATCAGAAAACTTCCACCCGGAGTAAGAAGCTTGCAAGGGATCCGAGGGTAAAGCTTAGGCAACAGGAAAAATTGAACGTTTACTGTCTCCTCGAAAAGCGATTCTCAATTTCTTTTCACATTTCATGCCTATTGATATGGAAATTATTTGAAAAAGTAAAAAGAATATTCAGAAATATTCCAGTTGAATTCAAATTTGTTTATCCTTCAGGAATTTTTACTTCTTGTGCACAATTTTTCTTTGCCTAATGTATCGATCACCGCTTAACATATTAAGCACTTGGTTAAAGATGAGTCAAATGCAAGTAACTGGTTACTATACTTTGCAGATTATTTGGTCATGGGCATTTCATTATAACAATGTATAATATTATTGATAGCTAAAGTCCAGAATAATTCTTGAAGAAAGCTAAAATCTTGGAGAGCCACTGGCTACCGCCAAAAAGAGTAGTGGCAGCTCATAAACTAAGTTATAGCAATCGGCATTACAGAACGTCACATTCACCTACAGCGTCGTAAAAGTAAGGTTCCAGAGTCTCAACAACTTCAACAGTTACATTGACGAACTGTTCACCGCCACAAGCAGGAACAGGAACTCGAGGAGCAAGAAAAATTAGGGGCGTCTGAGTAGTGCCAATGCGGTGTCTGGCGACATTGCTGCAATGCTAATCTCATTAGTGTCCACAGTCATCCTCAGAAGGCGTGTGACAGAATGCTTCAGCAGAGAGTATACAGAGTGAACTTACCTTTTCAATGCTCCTCGTGTGCTTTGCATCACGCCTGTCGCTCTTCTTGTTGGGATTTTTATCTTTATCTTTGTCGGCTGGATTTTTCAGAGCCAGCTAGAAAAATTACAAAAAAAACTATTTTAACTGACTATCTCGACAGGTAATCTTAATCGACAGGGATCAGTTATTGTATGACAGGAGTGAAGACTGCATGCATTGGCATACCACTAGACGGGTGCACCTTCAGTCTTCCGGGAGGAGATGGCAGTAATTAACAATGATTTCAATTTCGTTAATTGCAGAAGATGACATTATAAGCTTGATTATTTATAAGAAGATCCGGAAGTTTATTAATGTTTTGTATATATATGAGCACAGATTGCATGGACGAATTTGAAAGGGATGACGTGTGCGCAGGCATGTCTAAATTGTCCACTATACGAAAGATAACATCTAGAATTGCAGCAGATAAATAGTGGTGGGTTGCCCTGCCTCGTTTTGGCATGTCTGAAGCGTGCTGACATAGTGGACATCATTTTACCCGCACACACACACACACACACACACAAATGTATATATATATATATATATATATATATATATATATATATATATATATATATATATATATATATATATATACATACATTGTCGCAGCACTGTGCGACTGAGGCAGATAAAGCAGAAGTAGAGTGTGCGCGCGTGATCTCGGGGTACTCTGCGCCGGCTAGGCCTGGCCTGTAGCTTCCATCTCGGACCTCGTTTCACCCTGTAAATAAACATCATTCGTAACATCTTTGGTGGACGTGCGGAGTAAATCTTGGGCGATCCTGGACGACCAAGCTCTACCACCTGTCCGACGGAGTAGGCGCTTGGCCGGTTTACGACCACAAGCAGCGGTCATGGCCAATTCCGGGGAAGGCAGCGACGACCCCACCTGTGGCGGTCCAGACAGCAATCACGCAGGTCAGGCTGGCTACAGCACACCGCTTCGAGAACCACCCACCTTTTCGGGGAAGGCGAACAAAGACGTCGACGACTGGCTTAAACACTACAACAGAGAGAGTCGCCACAATCACTGGAGCACTACGAAGCAGCTCGATAACGTGGTTTTTTTTCTCGCTTGAACCGTGCTTTTCTGGTTTTAAAATCACGAGAGCGTTCTGACAAGCTGGGACAATTTTGTAGAAGAATTCACCAAGTGCTTCGAGGACCCGATCTCTAAGAAAAAGAAGGCTGAGCAGACGCTTTCCCGACGAGCTCCATTACCTGGCGAAACGTGTATAACGTACATAGAGGCTCTTCTAAAATTATCCGGAGTCGTCAGCGCTACCATGACAGACGAAGACAAAGTAGGACATCTGCTCAAAGGAATCGCTGAAGATGTTTATAATTTTCCTATAACGAAGGAAGATCTTAGTACTCCGTCTGAGCTGAGGAAACACTGCCGGGCGTTTGAAACGCTGAAAATGAGAAGGATTGGACCAAAGTTTGGACGCTTTGACAACGTTACAACTATTGCAAGTGTGTCCGTCCCAACCCACGACGACACCTCCTCGGTGATTCGGCAAGTGGTTAAAGAAGAGCTTGAACGCCTTAAAGTTGTTGACGACGCTCATGTGTGCTATCAGTGTGCATTTGATCATCGCTCTCGTGTGCCGCCGGCCACCTGGGCACCTCAGAGTTACGGAGAACCTCGCAGGACCTATGCTAATCGTACGGAGAGCAGCAACTTGCCACCGCAACCGACAAGTCTGGGACGCCGACAAGATGCACCACAACGATTTGTTCCGCGGGCTCTTCCCTCCTACAACCAGCCTCAGAGTACGTTTCCACCCATAACACCCATGTCACCGGTGTAACCCGCGACAAGCCGCGACTCGCGCATTTGCTACATTTGCGGTGTGCCTGGACACACTGCTAGGTATTGCCACCGCCGCAAGCAGCGTGCTTCACGGTTTAATTCCTACACACCCTGCGTGCCCGCTGATGAGCCCTCGCCGTATTCCAGTTCCTTCCAGCCGCTGCAGCAGGGACGCGCGAACCGCAGTGACTCCCCCGTTTCCGATCGGAGCCTGACACCACCACCGACACGACAACGACGCTCTCCATCACCTCGTCATCGCTCGTTATCACCGCCGCCGCTGGGAAACTAGCAGGTGCGACCGACGGGGGTGAGGCCGCAATATGTTCATCTTCATCAAGAACCCCTTTTGTAAAATTGTTTAAAAACAAAGCGTGCGTTTTAGTTGACAATGTGAGTGTTTTTGCTTTAGTTAACACCGGGGAGGCAGTTTCTGGTATGAGCCTGTCCTTCAAAAATCGTCTTAGACAAAAAGTTATGTTTTCTTGGCATCGGAACGCTACCTTTCGTGGAGTTGGTGGGGAAATGTTACGCCCACTTGGGGTCTGTTTTGTTTCAGTTACAATAGGGGACCAAACATTTCGAAGTGAATTTACTGTGCTTGAACGTACAACGCATGACATTAATTTAGGAATTGATTTCTTGCGTGAGTGGGGGGCAACTTTGCATAGTGGAAGTGACGCGATTTCTCTTCGCCGCGACGCATGAACTTCAATGACAGATAGCACCAGTGATGCCGACGGCAAACTCTATCCAAAGTGCGCGAAATGCCAAGGTGTTGTGCAGTGTTTGCATCACGAATCTCAGCAAGAACAAATGAACGAGGGTCATGAGGTACAGCGAGCAGTACATCTGGTCCATCAGAGCTGATATTTTGCCGATTAAGAATGTCGTCATGGAGCCCAAACATTCTTGTTGGGCGACTTGACTCTACTTTTATTTGATTGGCTCAGTGGTGGAGGCGAGGCAGTCGTCATTTCGCTGCTCACTAACGGTCTCGCGAAAGTCAGAAATGGCAAGAATGCAAGCGTTAGCATTCTCTTTGCTGTTGTCAGGAAGTTTGACGTGATGACGAAACAAACAGTCAACGTCCAGATGTAAGCGGCTGGACTAGTACATTACAATGAACGAATGCTCCTGGAGTCTAAGTGTCAAGCGACAACGGCGACCACTCGGGTCTTTCAGTGACGATAGCAAGCACAGGGCATGGGTGTCCGTGGCGACAGTAAACAGGCGGCTAAACAAGTAAGGGTTGATTTTAGCCGCTGTCCATACTAGGGCGAGGCACTCGCGCTCACTGATAGAAAAAATTGCGCTTTTAAGGGAACAAGAGGTGATTGGCGAAGGCTATAACGCGCTAGACTCCATTTTGCTACTGGGCAAGGACAGCACCATGCCATGGCCACGGGTGTCTGCTCAAACTTGAGTTGGTGCAGATACATCAAGGTGGCCTAGTATCGGAGGTGTCGTTGGCTTTCTTCGGACAAGCCGGCGCCCTCGACACCCTCATCCGCTTGCTATGTGCTTGCTGAGAAGGTGATTCAATGGCCCCACAAACTCGGCAGAAGTTTTAATAAACTGATGAAAACTCGAGCATCAGCCCACCAAGCTCCGCACATCTTTTGCTCAGCAGGGTGCAGGAAAGGTCTTGACGGCGTGAATCTTGTCAAGATCAGGATGTATGCCGGTAGCACTGACGAGGTGGCCATGAACTTTCACTTCACGGTGACCAAAATGGAATTCAGAAGATTTAAGTTGAACACCAGTCTTCCTAAACACTTCAAGAATAGCGTCCAAGCAACTGATGTGGCTGTCAAACATAGGGGAATATACGCTGACATCGTCCAGATAACATAGGCACGTGGATTAGTTATAGCACCCAAAGAGAGAGTGCATCAGTCTTTCGAAAGTTGCTGAGACATTACAAAGTCCGAAAGAGGTAGCCCCAAAATTGTAAAGGCCGTCCGGTGTAATGAAAGTGGTCTTCTCATGTTCGAGTTCATCAACCATAATCTGCGAATAACCGGATCGCAGGTCGGTTGAAGAGAAGGATTTGGATCCGTGAAAGAAGTCAAGAGCGTCATCAATCCTCAGGAGATGGTACGCATCCCTTTTATGATCTAGTTCAGTTGGCGATAGTCAATAGAAAATCGCCAGCTGCCATCCTTATTCCTGACCAAAACAATCGGCGACACCCAAGGAGTCGAAAAGGGCTCAATTACACTTTTGCTTATCATCTTGTGTACTTCAGCTTGGATAGCTTGGCGTTATGCGTAAGACATGCGATGGGGACGTCGACAGGTAGGACTAGTATCACCAGTGTTAAGCTTATCGGTCACAACGAAAGTCTGTCCCAGTGGCCAATCCTCTAAGTCGAAGATATCGCGATAAATAAGGCAAGAAGACGCGGCAGACAACTGCAGCCTTTTTGGGAAGCCGGTCATGAGCGATCCTCTTTGAATATATGCGGGAATCTGACGCTGCGCAACTGGTCCGACAGCAGGTGGCTGCAAAAAAGGATAGAACATCCAATACGGAGACGGCGGTATGTCGATAGGAGAAATGTTGCCGAGCGACATGCCTCCCCGGATAACTTGCGCACTTGAACTGAAGTTTAAAATAGCAAGGAATACGCTGTTCTTGGTAACAGTCACAATGCTACGAGGCTCGGCAACGGTGCGCAGCAGGAGAAAATTGACATTATGAGTCACCACACAGCCACCGCCAGGAACGGATGCGAAGCACGTCAAAAACATACGCATGTTGGCTTGAGGCGGCAGCTGTATGAAATCTGCAGAACATAAACGAGGCTCAGCTTCTTTTGGAGGATGGCAGTGATTAGGCAGCTCGAGTTGGAGGAGGCAAGCACTGCAGTCAACCAGTGCCTAATGGTCCGATAAGAAGTCAAGGCCGAAGGTCTTCATGGGAACACCATTCGAGAACAGCAAATAAAACGGAAATGTTGAGAGTAGCAACAGTTATTCGGGCGTTTCTCCGGCTTGGTAGACCGAGCGTTGCTCCATAAGCAACCCGAATAGCACGAGATGCGCCAGGTGTAAGGACATCCTTCAAGCGGCAACGAAGACAGTTGTTCATCGCTGAGATGTGGGCTCCGGTATGAAAAAGCGCTGGAAAAGGCAGGATGGACCTAACCTCGCGTGCCCGAGCAAACAAGTGTTGGGCCCTCCCGCCTTGTCCTTTCCTTTATCTTCATCTTTTTCCCCCCACAAGCCTTTCTCCGTGCTGTGCTGTTGAGGTGGCCTCCTCAGAGAGACAGTGACGGCACAGCACTTATCTCTTCCATTCTATTTACGATTACTTCACATATACACACAAATACACCGTCAACGTCTACGTGGACTTCCAGGTCGGAATGACGGTGACGGGAAACGGGACTGGGGTGGCATGGATGAACCACGACGACTTTGCTGCCAACAGGACTGGTGACTGCTCGGCCACGGTGATCGACAACGCCATGCGGTTGTACCGTCAGTTCTGTGCAGGTTTGGCACGGCTTGCGGCTGGATATGACGCAAAACGCCATCTGGGTGAGGGCGCTTCGAGAAGGATATCGAATATCAGCGTTGCGACGCTATCGGGCGACGTGAGCAACGAGGCGACAAGCGAAGAAAATAGGTCAGACATTCGGTGTTTGTTCGGCTCTCCGCCATGTTGCGAAAACCTCGAGGGACCCATTGATTTTAAGTATACATGAGCGAAGGACGTTTGGTTTGCCAGGAACTGGTCACGGCTTAAACTGACTGCAAGCCGTTATTGGCTATTTTTTGCCGCACAATGGCGCGGAACAAGGTTAACCATAGGAATGCATATATAATTGACAGGTAGGTACAGAGACGCAAGACCAATGGTTTCTAGCTCACGGCTCACGGCACACAATCTTCATCAGCTGTTCTGAAGTGTGCTGTCACGCCGGGCAGTCTTGCCGGCCTTCACAGGATGATGTTGCAGCCTTGCAGTGATGCCTTGCATATAACTGGTAGATACTACGGCTTTTCACCTGCTCGAGACTCCTGCATTCTGTGATCACGTAATTATTCAAAATACAGTTCTTACGAAAGAGTAACCTGAAGGCTACAATGGCCATACCTTTTAAGACATGCCCGACGTTTCAAGACTCCGGCATTTCAGCGTGGGCCTTGTTGTACAGTGCGAGCTCGTCTTGTATATCAACGATGTAATCCTCGGTGGACATTTGAAGTCGTGATGCCAATCCTTTCTTTGCAATGACTTTCCGACCCAAACGTTTTCAGGAGACATCTCACAGATTTTGCTTGCATGTCCGCCTGTCTCGGAGTTCTCTTTCGTGATTTTGAAACCACATTCGTGCGGTTCCCGCCAAGTAAAAGATTATGGTCGCCAGCATCACTGACGGATTCCATCTGTTGCGATTGCTGACTCGCTCATATGTCTCCAGCCAATCATCGGTGTCGGCGCCATCGCTACCGCAGAAGGTTCCCGGATCACACGGAAGGGTGAGTACGAGAGTCGACACAGACGCCGTGGGCATTGTGGAACCAGGAACCGTCCCCTACGGCATCGCTGAAGAACCGAATCCACGGCCACTGCTGAGGTCTGTTCTGAGTCGTTACCATTATCAGTGTTTTGAGCAGTTAAACAGAGGAGCACACTCGCTACTATGTTCCAGTGGCCACCTAATGTAGTATATAGAAGAAACAAAAACTTAAGAAATTTTTTAGTCAGGGCGAGGACACAGAAGCCCAGCGTGCCCAAGGGTTGTCGACCATGTGGAAAACCTGCCTGCATGGTTTGTCGTCACATGAGAAGAGAAAATCTGAGGCATCAAACTCGTTCTGTGTATATAAAATTTGAGAAAATCTTCACTGTAATTCCAGTAACGTCGTGTACAGTATTCGGTGCCATGTTCCAGGATAAATGAGTTTCAACATTTGCAAGACAGATGATTTCGAAAGAAAATTGCACCGAAGGGAATACTTCCATGACCGCGCAACTGTGGAAGGGAGCTATGATTAGTTACCTGGACTTTCGGATAAACCATGGATACATGTTGAGCAGCACGACAAATATTCTTGCACATGTATATTTGCGTACAATAAAAAGGCAATAAAAAGAGTACGAGAGGCATCGATCCGTCCGCAGTAGCGTCTAAAAGGAGGAAGGGAAGCCTTTGGGAACTCTGCGCACAAGGGTGCTGTAGTGTTGGTAGGTGATCGGAGCGACTACATAGCCTTGGCTTTCAGCCTACTGCGGAACTCAAAATTTTATACACGGCATCCAAGGAATCTTACAGAGAAATCTGAACCGGAACTAAAGGAGGTTGTCACCACTGTGCTCAAACCAGGGAAGATAACCGATGCGTCATTGAAAGTGTTCATACTGAGAAACTATGTCGCCTGCCGCTTTTACTTACTAGCGAACATCTCCAAAAT